>NC_057804.1:423279626-423879626 GCF_018294505.1 Triticum aestivum
GTTTAGACTTCTAGGGTTTAGTCACAAAAATCATAACCTCATAGGCTAGACTTCTAGGGTTTAGCCATTACGATCTTGTGGTAGATCAACTCTTGTAATACTCATATTCATCAAGATCAATCAAGCAGGAAGTAGGGTATTACCTCCATAGAGAGGGCCCAAACCTGGGTAAACATTGTGTCCCCCGCCTCCTGTTACGATTAGCCTTAGACGCACAGTTCGGGACCCCCTACCCGAGATCCGCCGGTTTTGACAACGACAGGCACCAACAAACTCATGGCATAGATCCGACCAAGAAGAGATGGAATCTATCGGCAAGTGCATCAACCATGACCTGACGTTGGGCTTGAGCACCAACGGGAAATAGTCGGCGAGCAGCTTGTCATATCATGCTCCGGCAGCTTGCATCGCAATAGTGTAGACGCTCAGGAATTTAGACGGGTGAGTATTGCCGTCGTACTTCTTCGGGACCTCCAATTTGAATGTGCGGGTGGTGGGCCATTGGAACTGCAGAGCTCACGGGTGAAGGTTGGACAAGTTATCGCAAAGGGCAAGTCGGCAGCGTCCCCCGGCGCAGGCCTATATGTCGTAGGCCCAACACGCCTATCAGATTGATGACATGCCTCCAGTCGCCGCTCGATAGTGGTCTGTGCGTCTTCCTTGAGCCGCTCCCGAAGCACTTGATGTTGGCCGCAACGCGCTCGTGGGTCAGACGACGCCGTGGACACGTTATCACGGGCGTCGAGCCGACGGGCCTGCCGTGGTGGAGGAGAGTGCACCGTGGTTGCGGCGCCTCCAATCCTTCCACTGTCGAAACACCCGGATCGGTGGTCCGGTGTTGCAGGGACTTGATTCCAGGTGGCCATCCCTGTTGGCATGGCCAATAAGTCTTTGGATGGCAGCCCTCCACTCTTCTTGCTTCTCCAAAGCAGGAGGAAAGCCGAGGAGTATCTGCGCTCACGCCAATGCTTCTGCTCGTGTGGGTGGCAGCGACATGCGCGAGGAATGGGAGGAACTCGGACTTCTAACTATGTTAGAAGGAGTTCCATCACGATTCCGCGGTCGCGCGCCTTTTTCACCAGCATCATGGCATGCATGCCGGCCCTGCGCGTCTTGAGAGTGATGATGAGGGTCTTCCACATCACGGTGTTGTTCGTCGTGCACAAGCTGAGAGGACCGCGGCACGTGCGCTGGCGGGGTTGTCCTTCTGCCCTTGAAGGTCCCTGCACCGCCCGTAGGTAGTGAAGCTCCGTCATTGGGCGCAGAGCGTGCAGACCGTCGTCACCGCGGCGGACACCGCCGCTCACCTGGCTTCTTGTATTAAGGTGGCGCGGACGATCTTGATCTCCTCCGCCATAGGCATCTGCCACATCGCCCGTCCGTGCTGGCACGGGCGGAGCGGCTCCGGATGAGCCGACCGCTGTGATTGTCTTCTTCTTTGGGGCCATGGCAACGAAGAAATTGCTACACTAGCGGCTAGACTGGATTCTCACAACTAACTCCCCCCTACCTGGCGCACCAATGATGTCGGGAAAACGAAAACCTATGGGATTAGGGGCGATCCCTTCTACGTTTGGCAGGGAGAGGAGTTGCACGAAGAGCGGGTCTAGCAGTTAGCACAAGGGGATTTTTACCCAGGTTTGGGCCTCAAAGATGCGTAATACCCTAGTTCTACTTGTGTTTATATTAGTGTTCTTGAGCTCTTGAACTAGCTGCGGTGCATGCCCAGTTCAAAAAGTCTGAATCCTCTCTCTGTACGCCTCGGGCCTCCTTTTATATGTAAAAGGGGTCGCCACAGTGGCACACAAGAGGTGGAAAGCAAGCTACAGTGTATGAGCTTATCGCTCGGCACCGTAGGACAAACATATTTAATGCGCTACCTACGTGCCCTCTTACTTTATCTGGGATGGCAATAGAAGCCATCCCATCCGTCGCCACCCCTCCTCGCCTTGACACGCGTCTAGGCTGATGAGGCATGCAGTGCCATGCTGGCTAGTTGGTTGCTGTGTTGGCACGGTGGTAGAGCCTCTAGAAGATTTGCATGCCGCCACGCAGGCGCCTGCTTAGTTGGCACACTAGTCGTCACACTGGAGTGGTGTTGAGGTGGTAAATCCTTGCCGAGCGCGGGCCTAGCCACGACCTAGCAATCGTCCCCGGCAAGGCTTGCCAGGGGCCTCGGAGTCGTCCCCGACAAGGGTCTTGCCGGGAGTCTTCGTCTTCTAGTCCCACGTGGACCTGTAGGCCATCAATCTTCATGAAGATCTGCATGCGAGCATGCATGTGTTCCCAAATCTTGGCCTTAACGTTGTCTATGGTGTCAAAACTCTCAGCCTCAAGGGTGATGGCCTTGCTGGTGATGTGTAGGTTGCCCCGGCAAGGAGCTTGTCGGGGCTACGCAAGCCGCCCCGGCAAGGATGTTGCCAGGGGAGGTCCAACTTGTCTTCTGCTCCTTGCTCTCTGTATTAAGCGCTGTCTTGGCAGTCTTGTGTTCTGTCTTTTGCTGTCCTGTCGGGCCCGGCCACAGGCGTGGCTACGAGTGCCCGTGCATAAGTAAGGGGTACAGAAAGAACCCATACTTTTGTACACCGACAGACTTACTTCCCTTAACACTATTATTAATACTCAACTTTAATTCTTTTACTAGCATGCCCCCATATTACCACCTCAATATCGCAAAACTATTGCAAGGGATCAAACATATCATACTCAGTGATCTACAGGTTTTATGTAGGATTTTATGACTAACCATGTGAATGAGTAATTCCTGCTAACTCTCTAAATAGATATAAGTGAAGCATGATAGTTTAATTCTTTCTAAAAAATACTTTCCCAAGCTCTAACAAATATAAGTGAAGCGAAAGAGCATTCTACAAATAACGGGTTTTCTATATAGAGAAACATGCATCCAAACTTCAAATGATATAAGTGAAGCACATGAAGCATTCTATAAAGCCATACTCAAAAGTTATAAGTGAAGTGCAACGTGCATTCTATAAATCAACCAAGGACTATCTCATACCAGCATGGTGCATAAAATAAAAGGAAAAAATAAACACAAAAGATGCTCCAAGAATTTAGGCATATCATGTGAACAAAACAAAAACCAAAACATACCGATAATTGTTGAATAAAGATGGGATGTCTTCCGGGGCATCCCCAAGCTTAGACGCTTGAGTCTCCTTGAATAGTTACTTGGGGTGCCTTGGGCATCCCCAAGCTCTGGCTCTTGCCTCTCCTTATTCTTCTCATATCGGCACCTCCTTGATCTTCGAACACTTCATCCACACAAAACTTAACAAAACCATCGTGAGATCGGTTAGTATAATAAAGCAAACCATCACTTTATGTACTATTGCAAACCCATTTATATTTTATTTTTGCATTATACCTACTGTATTCTAACTTCACGGTGGCTTACACCTACCGATACGATCCATAGATTCATCAAAATAAGCAAACAACACATCAAAAACAGAATCTGTCAAAAACAGAATAGTCTATAATAATATGAACATTGACCATACTTCTGTAACTACAAAAAATCTAAAAAAATAGGAAAAATAAAAAAAATGCATAGAAGTACTATGTAAAAAATTCAGAAACTTTTGTCATACCAGTAAAAAATGAAAATTGACGCACTACAGCAAAAGTTTTTGTTTTTGCACCGCACATACCAAACAAGCAATGTAATCATCCTAAAGGCAAATCTTGTCACATTTTTTTATAATACAATGGATTTGTACACGGAGATAATTATTTTTATTGTGTTGGAAACATAGAGAGGTGGAGATGTGGTTCCTCTCTCATATTAATTGCAAGTAGGAGCAGCAAGCACATGCATATTATATTCATCAAAATCATCATGTGTAGTGGCAAAATGCAACCCTTCAATATAATCCATAATAAGCGCAAACTTTTCTGATATGGTGTAGTTGGGAGAATTCAAAAAGATAATAGGACTATCATGTGTGGGTGCAATAGCAACAATTTCATTCTTAACATAAGGAACTATAACAAGTTCATCCCCATAAGCATCATTCATATTGGCATCATGGCCACAAGCATAGCAAGCATCAATTTCATCAAAAAGGGATATTTCAAACGAATCCAAGGGATCATAGCAATTATCAAAGCACTCATCCTTCGGTAAGCACGAAGGGAAATTAAACAATGTATGGGATAAAGAGTTACTCTCATCAGAAGGTGGGCACGATGATCAATTCGCTCTTCCTACTTTTGTTCTTCGCTCTCCTCCTCATTTATTTCATCCAATGAGCTCACAGTGTCATCAATTTCTTCTTCCATTGATTCCTGCAAAATATTAGTCTTGTCTTGGACATCGGAGACTTTCACAACAAAATTATCAATATCGGCATTATATTTGAAATTCTCATAGCAATATTTAACTATAGCAAAAAATTAGGTCTATAAATAGCATCATCATAATGTTCACACTTTTCAAACGAAGATACAATTTGACAAGCACAAAGCAACAAATTCTTCTATTCATTCCACATCATAGTAATCATATATAACATTAGCATAAGAAGCCAAGATTTCAATATCATTAAATTCACATGAAAAGGGAAGGTGTGGAGCCTTAATCCTAGAGCAGCAAGTATAATCATATCTCAAGCATAAATTCCAAGCATACCATTGCAACATTTCAATTTGATCTCATAAGAGTTTCCCTTTTTGAGTCAAGCGATAATCCCTAAAGTATTCATGTTGATCCAATGTGTCTCCCATTATCAAGTTGAACGGGGTTTTCTCAGGATTATCAAAGTAGTGTTTAATATTTTCACATAATGAGCATCTAGGAGGTTCCCCATCTCCATGGGTAGCAAGTACACCTAATTTTTTTGGTATTTTGTGTTCCATATCCATAACTAAAGATAGAGAACAACTTAGAACAGAAAATAAAATCTACTTAGTGATAAAGCAAACAAGCACACACGAGATATTCACCCCACACTATTTCTCCCCGACAACGGTGCCAGAAAAAGGTCTTGACGAACAAAGAAACTTTCAAAAAGTGGACCCAACAAGCAAAGCAACGGATTGGGCTGCACTGCCTTTCGAGGAAGAGTCAGGAGTTTGGCTGCGCCAAAGCAGAGGAACGGAGGGAAGCAGCCGCCGCTGCACGGGCCGGGCTTAGAGCGCGTGAAACTCATCACTACCTCGTAAGGGCATTGAGACCATAGCATGTTACACAAAAGCGCAAATAAAGTAGAGGGCCCGCCCGTGTCACCACCAGTCCACCGAACCAGCTGTAGATCGCTAACTCTCTTGTCGACGCCCGGAACTTATGTACGAGTTAAGAATGAATTGTTCCCGCTTCTCGGTCTCCCCAACTAGGGGAAACCTCAAAGCAAACAACAGAGCAACACCTATCTTTTTTCTTTAAGCTACAGGTTTTAGCCCTCCGTTTGCTGGTCGCCAAAGACGTGCAACTGCCCATACTTTCCCACTTGTATAGCCACCACTTAATTAATGCATGACTAATCTGATCCAGAAAAAACGAACATTCTACCACGTGCTTTGGGCCTTGCAATAGCAGTTTAGTCAAGTAGGCGAAGGCATTTCCATCGCGAAGGATTCAATTCAGCCACAGGTTCCCCTACGGCTACCTTGTTACGACTTCATCACAGTCGAAGACCCCACTGTGGTATGCGCCAATAACCCACAAGTATAGGGGATCAATTGTTGCCTTTCTCGATAAGTAAGAGTGTCGAACCCAACGAGGAGCTAAAGGTAGAACAAATATTCCCTCAAGTTCTATCGACCACTGATGCAACTCTATGCATGCTTTATGTTTGCTTTATCTAGAACAAGTATGAAACTAGAAGTACCTTGTAGGTGTAAAGGGATAGGTTTGCAAGATAATAATGAGGACGTAAATAAAAGATAGGGGCTGTTTAGATAAAGTAACAATTAAGTTAGTTTTAGCAGAGAGCTTTTTGTCACAAGAAAGTTATTTGTCCCTAGGCAATCGATAACTAGACCGGTAATCATTATTGCAATTTTATATGAGGGAGAGGCATAAGCTAACATACTTTCTCTACTTGGATCATATGCACTTATGATTAGAACTCTAGCAACCATCCGAAACTACTAAATATCATTAAGGTAAAAACCCAACCATAGCATTATAAGGTATCAAGTCCTCTTTACTCCCATACGCAACAACCCCCTTACTCGGGTTTAAGCTTCTGTCACTCTAGCAACCGACCATAAGCGAATCATGAACATATTGCAACACCCTACGGTGGGGATCCCTCACGCTTGCACGACACGGAGAGCACCATAGATAGCACCAATAATAAAACATACAACTCAAACCAATCATGATCATCAATCAACCCATAGGACAAAACAGATCTACTCAAACATGATAGGACAACCATACATTATAATAATATATAGCATTGAGCACCATTTTAAGTAGAGATTACAGTGGGGAGAACCGGTGTTACACTACTGCATAGAGGGGAAGAGAGTTGGTGATGACGGTGGCAAAGTTGTTGGTGTTGATCGTCGTCACGATGATGGCCCCGGCGGCGTTCCGGTGCCCCCGGGAGAGAGGGGGAGAGAGGCCCCCTCCTTCTTATTCCTTGACCTCCCCCTAGATGGGAGGAGGGTTTCCCCTCTGGTCCATGGCCTCCATGGCGACAGAGGGGTGGGAGCCCCTCTGAGATTGGATCTCTCTCTCTCTCTCTTTCTCTCTCTCTCTCTCTCTCTCTCTATTTCTCTTATGTTTCGCGACCCTGTTTCTGGCCTTTCACCATTTCTTAAATACCCAAAGATCCATAACTCCGATTGGGCTGACATTTTAACAGGATTTTTATCCAGATATAAGTTTCCTTGCGGTCGAAGGACACCTCCAACCGACCTACAATGTGGCCACAAGCCTTCCAGTCGCTCCCTAGGTAGGGGCACGCCGTTAGGGCTTGTGGGCCCCTCAGACATCTTGTCAGGTTGATTCGGCTTCCCAAAAATCACATATATTCCAAAATAATTCTCTGTAAATTTTTATCGTGATTGGACTTTGTTTAGTATGGATATTATGTGAAACAGAAAACATGCAACAAAGAGGAACTGGCACTAGACACTGGATCAATATGTTAGCCCCAAAAAATGATATAAAATGTTGCCAAAAGTATATGAACGTTGTAGAATATTGGCATGAAACAATAAAAATTATAGATATGACGGAGATGTATCAGTTTGCTCATGAGGAAAAAAATTGCTTTACTATATTCTTAAGTTGTTTCCTTTCTCATTAAAGGGTGATGCAAAAATTGGTTTAATACTCTTGCTCCTGGTTGTGTGTGTAGTCCCTAGGATATGATTTACTACTTCTCTGAAAAATATTTTCCTACTCATATGAAACAAGCTGCCTTACATGAAATATATAACTTTGTGGAATTTGCACTACTGTAGGATGCTGCTAACGTGGCACTACAATTGGATACCCTTCGTCGAAACTGTGTGCGATGCATTAATCGCAAACGATGGTGTAAGAAAACCATCAAAAAAGATATAAAATATTTGTGATCGTGGAGACATGATACATCTCTGTCGTATCTATAATTTTTTATTGTTTCATGCCAATATTATAGAACTTTCACATACTTTTGGCAACTTTTTATATGATTTATTTGGACTAACTTACTTATCCAGTGCCAAGTGCCAGTTCCTATTTGTTGCATGTTTTTATTTCGCAGAAAATCTATATCAAACGAAGTAAAAACATGATGAAACTCTATGGAGAATTATTTTGGAATATTTGTGAATTTTAGGAGGTGGAATCAACGTAAACGGAGGCCCGAGGCCACCACAACCCACTAGGGTGCGCCACTAGGCCTAGGCGCACCCTGGTGTATCGTGCCCTCCTCGAACATTGGTTGGAGCTAAACTTCGGGCGCAAGGAAGCTTATATCCGGAAAAAAATCATGTAAAAAGATCAGCGCAATCAGAGTTACAGATATCCGAGAATTTAATAAACCGTGAAGGGCCAGATCTGGGGGGCGCGAAACAGACGAGAACAGAGAGGGAGATCCAATCTCGGAGAGGCTTCTGACCCTCCGCCTCCATGGATACCATGGACTAGAGGGGGAACCCTCCTCCCATCTAACGGGAGGCCAAGGAAGAAGAAGGAGGGGGGCTCTCTTCGCCTCTCTCTCAGTGGCACCGGAGTGCCACCAAGGCTAGGATCATGACGGTGATCTACATCAACAATCTTGCTACCGTCAACACCAACTCTCTCCCCCCTATGCAATGGTGTAACATCCCTTCTCCTCGTAGTAATATCTACTTAAACATGGTGCTCAACTCCATATATTATTTCCCAATGATCTATGGTTATCCTATGATGTTTGAGTAGATCTGTTTTGTCCTATGGGTTAATCGTGATCTTGGTTGGTATGATTGTATATTTTATATATGGTGCCGTCCTATGGTGCCCTCCGTCTCGCGCAAATGTGAGGGGCCCCCACTGTAGGATGTTGCAATATGTTCATGGTTTGCTTATTGTCAGTGTTGCGGGGGTGACAGTATCCTAAACGCGGATAAGTGGGTTATGGCGTATGGGAGTAAAGAGGACTTGATACTTAATGCTATGGTTGGGTTTCACGACCTTAATGATATTTAGTAGTTGTGGATGCTTGCTAGGGGTCCAATCACAAGTGCATATGATCCAAGTAGAGAAAGTATGTTAGCTCATGCCTCTCCCTCGTATAAAATTGCAGGAATGATTACCGGTACTTGTTATCAATTGCCTAGGGACAAATGACTTTCTTGTTGACAAAAGCTTTCCACCCTTACTACCTAGAATTTTATTCATAGTTTTATTCTCGCAAAGTACTCATAGTTTTATCCTTGCAAAATAGTTCCATACTTGTTCTAGGTAAAGCAAACGTCAAGTGTGCGTAAAGTTGTATCGGTGGTCGATAGAACTTGAGGGAATATTTGTTCTGCCTTTAGCTCCTTGTTGGGTTCGACGCTCTTATTTATGGAAGAAGGCTACAAATGATCCCCTATACTTGTGGGTTATCAAGACCTTTTTCTGGCATCGTTGTCGAGGAGCAATAGCGTGGGGTGAATATTCTCATGTGTGCTTGTTTGCTTTATCACTAAGTAGTTTTTATTTCCTGTTCTAAGTTGTTCTCTATCTTTAGTTATGGATATGGAACACAAAACACCAAAAAAATAGTGGTACTTGCTATTCATGGAGATGGGAACATCCTAAAACCCTCGATGCTTGTTATGGGAAAAATGTTATGCACTACTTTGATAATCCTGAGAAAAGCCCATTTAACTATATAATGGGAGTAATGTTGGATCAATGTGAATACTTTAGGGATTATCGCTTGACACAAAAAGGGAAACTATTATGGGATCAAATTTATATGTTGCATTGGTATGCTTGATATATGATTTTACTTATTGCTCTAGGATGAACACTACACATCTTCCCTTTTAATGCAAATTTAATGATAATGAAACCTTAGCTTCTTATGCTAATGGTAGATATGATTATTATGATGTGGAACAAATAGAATAATTTGTTCCTTTTAAGGGTGCTTATGAAATTGAATATTTGTTTGAAAAGTATCAAGATTTTGATGATTCGGTTTATAGACCTGAAATTTTTTCCATCCCTAAATACTGCTATGATAATTACAAATACAATTTCGATATTGATGCATTTATTGAGAGAGTCTCCGCTATCCAAGAAGAGACTAATATTTTGCAGGAGTCTATGGAAGAAGGAAATGATGAAACTGTGAGCTCATTGGATGAAAAATATGATGAGGAGAGCGAAGAACAAAAGAAGGAACAGTGGATTAGCTACCTGTGCCCACCTTCTAATGAGAGTAACTCTCCAACTCATACATTGTTTAATGTCCCTTCGTTCTTACCGAAGGATGAATGCTATGATAATTTCTATGATCCCGTTGATTCGTTTGAAATATCCCTTTTTGATGATGCTTGCTATGCTTGTGGCAAAGATGCCAATATGAATGATGCTTATGGAGATGAACTTTCTATAGTTCCTTATGTTAAGAATGAAATTGTTGCTATTGCACCCACACATGATAGTCCTATTATCTTTTTGAATTCTCCAAACTACACTATATCGGAGAAGTTTGTTCTTATTAAGGATTATATTGATGGATTGCCTTTTACCATTGCACATGATGATTTTGATCAATATAATATGCATGTGCTTGCTGCTCCTACTTGCCATTATTATGAGAGAGGAACTACATCTCCGCCTCTCTATGTTTCCAACACGATAGAATTGCAAGAAACTACTTATGCTATGTATTGGCCTTTACTTGATGTGCATGAATTGTTCTTGTATGACATGACGATGCATACGAAGAGGGTTAGACTTCATCATTGCATGATATATGTTGCTTTGTGCTCACTACTAAATGTCAAATCATTGTTAATTAAAACTGGCTTCGATATACCTTGGGATCCGGGTGGATCCATCACTTGAGCACTTTTTTGCCTAGCTTAATGGCTTTAAAGAAAGCGCTGCCAGGGAGACAACCCGGAAGTTTTAGAGAGTCATTTATTTCTGTTGAGTGCTTTCATAAAGTTTAAAACAGAAAAAGTATAGAGGGGAACTTAAAACTTTTCACAAAAGAGAAGCGATTGAAAGGTGATGCATTGTGGAAGTGAGGGTCGACCTTGAACACTTGTGTTCATCCTCATGGAAACAATGTAGAATTTTTCATGACTATTATCACAAAAATAATTATCCCCTTGTACAATTCCATTGTAATACAAAAATAATGTGCCAAGATTTGCCTTTAGGATGAGTAGATTGCTTGTTGGTATGTGCAGTGCAAAAAACAGAAACTTTGGTTGTAGCGCGCGATTTTACATTCTTTACTGGAACGTCAAACATTTCTGAAACTTTTTGAAAAGTCTTGGTATACATATTTTTTATTTTTTCATAATTGTTTCAGAATTTTTGGAGTAACAGAAGTATGGTAGATGTTCAGATTACTACAGACTGTCCTGTTTAAGACAGATTCTGTTTTTGATGCATTGTTTTGCTTGTTTTGATGAAACTGTCGATTTTTATCGGTGGTATGAGCCATGGAAAAGTTATATTACAGTATCTACAATGTAAAACAAAATATGAATTGGTTTGTAACAGTACTTAGAGTAGTGATTTGCTTTATTATACTAACGGATCTTACCGAGCTTTCTGTTGAGTTTTGTGTGGATGAAGTGATCAAAGATCGAGGAGGTCTCGATATGAGGAGAAGGGGGAGAGGCAAGAGCTCAAGCTTGGGGATGCCCAAGGCACACCAAATAAATATTCAAGGATACTCAAGCGTCTAAGCTTGGGGATGCCCCGGAAGGCATCCCATCTTTCTTCAACAAGTATCGGTATGTTTTCGTTTTCGTTTCGTTCATGTGATATGTGCAAATCTTGGAGTGTGTTTTGCATTTAGTTTTAATTTTTCTTTTATGCACCATGCTGGTATGAGATAG
Organism: Triticum aestivum; assembly: GCF_018294505.1. Taxonomy (NCBI): domain Eukaryota; kingdom Viridiplantae; phylum Streptophyta; class Magnoliopsida; order Poales; family Poaceae; genus Triticum; species Triticum aestivum. Next base: position 423,291,147 of record NC_057804.1, read on the forward strand.
TCCATGGTTGATTTATAGAATACTCATTGCACTTCACTTATATCTTTTGAGTATGGCTTTATGGAATGCTTCATGTGCTTCACTAATATGATTTGAAGTTTGGATTGCCTGTTTCTCTTCACATAGAAAACCGATGTTCGTAGAATGCTCTTTTGCTTCACTTATATTTGTTAGAGCATGGTCTTTTGTAGAAAGAATTAAACTCTCATTCTTCACTTATATCTATTTAGAGAGTCAACAGGAATTGGTCAATTGCATGGTTAGTGATAAAATCCTACATAAAACTTGTGGATCACTGAATATGATATGTTTGATTCCTTGCAATGGTTTTGCAATATAGAGATGATAATATGTGGGAGTTACTAGTAAACGGTTGTGGTTAGTAGGAATATTGGTGTTAAGGTTTGTGATTCCCGAAGCATGCACGTATAGTCTCTCGTTATGCTATGAAAGTTGGAGCATGATTTATTATTGATTGTCTTCCTTATGAGTGGCAGTCGGGGACGAGCGATGGTATTTTCCTACCAATCTATCCCCATAGGGGCATGCGTAGTAGTACTTTGCTTTGAGGGATAATAAACTTTTGCAATAAGTATATGAGTTCTTTATGACTAATGTGAGTCCGTGGATTATACGCGCTCTTACCTTTCCACAATTTGCTAGCCTCTACGGCACCGTGCATTGCCCTTTCTCACCTTGAGACGTGGTGCAAACTTCGCCGGTGCATCCAAACCCCGTGATATGATACGCTCTATCACACATAAGCCTTATTATATCTTCCTCAAAACAGCCACCATACCTACCTATTATGGCTTTTCCATGGCCATTCTGAGATATATTTCCATGCAACTTCCACCGCTTCTGTTTCGATGACTTGAGCATTCATTGCCATATTGCTTTGCATGATCATATGGCTGACATAGTAGTTGTGGCTTAGCCACCATGCATCATTTTTTATACATGTTACGCTAGATCATTGCACATCCTGGTACACTGACATAGACATTCATATAGAGTCATATTTTGTTATAGGTACCGAGTTGTAGTTTTTGTTCCTTTTGAGTTATAAGTAAATAGAAGTGTGATGATCATCATTTTTAGAGCAGTGCCCTAGTGAGGAAAGGATGATGGAGACTATGATTCCCCAACAAGTCGGGATGAGACTCCGGACAATGAGAGAGAAAAAAAGAGAAAAAGAAAAAAAGAGAAAGAAAAAAGAAAAAAAAGAAAAAGAAAAGGAAAAGAAAAAATAAACAAAGAGAGAAGGGGCATTGTTAGTATCCTTTACCACACTTGTGCTTCAAAGTAGCACCGTGATCTTGGTTGGTATGATTGTATATTTTATTTATGGTGTTGTCCTACGGTGCCCTCCATCTCGCGCAAACATGAGGGGCCCCCATTGTAGGGTGTTGCAATATGTTCATGGTTTGCTTAATTTCAGTGTTGCGGGGGTGACAACAACGTAAACGCGGATAAGAGGGTTATGGCGTATGGGAGTAAAGAGGACTTGATACTTAATGCTATGGTTGGGTTTCAAATGATCTTTCGTAGCTGCGGATGCTTGCTAGGGGTCCAATCATAAGTGAATATGATCCAACTAGAGAAAGTATGTTAGCTCATGCCTCTCCCTCATATAAAATTGCAGGAATGATTACCGATACTTGTTATCAATTGCCTAGGGACAAATGACTTTCTTGTTGACAAAAGCTTTCCACCCTTACTACCTTGCATTTTATTCGTAGTTTTATTCTCGCAAAGTACTCATAGTTTTATCCTTGCAAAATAGTTTCTTACTTGTTCTAGGTAAAGCAAACGTCAAGTGTGCGTAGTGTTGTATCGGTGGTCGATAGAACTTGAGGGAATATTTGTTCTACCTTTAGCTCCTCATTGGGTTCGACACTCTTATTTATCCAAGAGGGCTACAAACGATCCCCTATACTTGTGGGTTATCAAGACTTCAAACACGATTCAGATTAGAGTTGCATGTGTGATACGTGACATATAGTTGATCCATACACGACAATCAGGTTTGTAATCAGAAATATGTGCAAAGACCAATAATAATATAGATGATTTCTGCTAATAAGTCATGTGTGTCGTAGGCAAATGCTTGCTGGTATACAATTGTCAGTGATTGATGAAATCATCACCGGCGGGTTCCCTAGTTTACTCCGTGTGCGATGTGATTTGCTCTATCTACAGAAGAACAACATATATAACCAAAATAAACATCCAATTACATAAGTGACTATCAAAACATTCACACACACCTCAATAAACAATTACATGAATTCTAAACTAGGAGAAACGATCATCTAATCATCTACTTCATGTGACGCTACTGCCTCTGCTTTGTGGCTCGATCCCTCGTCTGGGGCAGGACGAAGGCACTTCCTCATGTCAACGATCCGCATGTACATCTTTTAGCTTGTGTATGTGTCCTTGGCCGCAAACTTGACATGTTCTTCATCCAGTCTTTGCTCTCAGACACTATGCTAGGCGATCTTGTCATTCTTGATCTCATCCTTCATTTTCATGTAGTAGGGGTTGATGATGGCCAAGGCGAGGTCAACAAGGGAGTCCTGGTTGTTCTTCGTGCTGCCCCAGACCGTCTAGTGGTCACGGATGTCGACAAGATTCCGGTAGGCCAAGCCCAAAATCGTGAGCGCTTTAGATCATTGTTGGTGTCCACTGTAGCAAAACTGTAGTCGAGGCTGTTGATAAACCTGGCAAAATGCTTGCAAGGCCTTGTGGCTAGGTGGTAGTTGCAGACGAGAACGTCACAGCGCACGCACAACTAGGCGATGGCAACCTTCTGATCATACCCGGCACGGATGCCGGTGAACTCAAGGTCAAAGCCGACCACTTGGTACTTGTCATCAGCAAGCAATTGCTCCATAGTGTGGATGGAGCTCTCCACCGACTCCAGCTCATTTGTGTATGACACTGAGAGGTCCTTCCCCCTCACGTGGGTGTTCACTACATGAGGTATCGTGAACTGCCGCCCGTTGTTGTTGTCGGTCGTTGGGAGCCCATTGGAGCTGCTGGATATCCTCTTTATATGTGTCGTCGTGGGTGTGCTTATTGTGTCATGGGGCGTGAGAGATTAAGGTAAATGGATGCGGGAATAAATGGAGGTCGGGCGGCCTGGATTCTCGGCACGTCCGCACGGCAATTTTTGTAGCGGGTAACTGCATCGTGGCGCCCCGCCCAGCGTAGCCGCATGCATAATGGCAGCACATATGTATGTGATTGTGCGCCGGCCCCAAAAGCTGGCAGCGCGCGAAGGGACACGGACAGAGCGCACAGAGTGACACGAGTAGAGCGCATCTTGGCCGCCTCAACCGCGAGCAACCACATGCATAAAGTAGTCAAACATGCAGGGAATGGTCATCTACAAGACGACCAACAGTTGCGAGCCGGCGGCATGATGTGAAACTACGTCGCATTCCACATCACACGGTGGGCGAACAATCATTCGCGACGCTGCGTAGAGAGCGGCCGTGTGCTAGGTAATTAAATCACAAAAGTTTTTCTATTAACCATATGTGTACGTGTCATTTCATCCTCTTCTCGTACGTGTTGTCACCCCGCTCCCATAGAAGGCTTCGAGCGCAAGGTTGAGCACTACACATGCATTCTTTTAGCCAAACGTTGGCTCAAAGAGGCACGAATGAATCGTCGGTGTCGGTGTATAAAACATGGGTATTCTATACCCTGACTTATGTGCAAACGGTGGCAGCTTCCCTGCCGGCCAAGGCTTGCCGGAAACTACCAGAAACTAAGATTCAAGGCCTAATTGCAAAAGACTGCTGGAGAAGACCAAGACAAAGCACCAAGGTCAACACCAAAGACTACCCTTGCCGGCAAGGCTGAGCCGGCAAGGTGAAGCCCGGCAAGCTCTGTGGCCGGCAAGCTCTCGCTAAGCTGTCAGCGCTTTGCCTCACCGAGCGGCTAGTAGCTAATCAGTGAGGTGTTGAGCCCGCAGGCAGTTAGGTGAGGGTTGTCAGGCACGTGTCAGCATGCTGAGAATTACCTTTATTGACACCCGTCCAGAAGGCGTGCCAGCTAAATAGGAGGTAGCTGGGCGAGCGGTGCAGAAGCCTTTCCGGGATTCCTCCTCCACATGACACCTAACTGAGAATTTATTGCTTTTGTCCTAGGCCGGCAGAGTTAGGTATGATAGCACTGTTTGCTGTCTAATCAATATATAATTACTATTCTGCCAATGTGGTAACCCCTTGAGCTATAAAAGGAGGACCAGGGCAACCTTTACAGAGGATCGCACGATCAACGACCGAACCCTTGCACAACTTGCATGCGTAGCTGCTCTCTCCTTGCACCTTGCTGGGGAAAAGTGCTCCTTGTACTTGTGTTCGTCCACACCCAATATACAAAGCAGGAGTAGGGTTTTACACCTCACGGTGGCCAGAACCTAGGTAAAAATCCTTGTGTCTTCTATTGATTCTGCTTGTTGTGCATGCGCATTCCCTTAGCTGAACCACAAAGGGGCTAGATGTCCCCATAGATGGTCGTATCCCGACATCATTGGCATGCCAGGTAGGAGGGATCGCTTGTGCGAACCTGAATCAGCAGATTGCACGTTGATTTCGTTAACTTCATCACTTTCCTCATCATCGATGGCCCCTAAGAATAAGGGCAACATGATGACAAAACAATCCACTTCCAAGGTTCCCTCGCACGTGTCTTCGGGTGACGCGGTCGACGCGGGCGGTGCGAACACTGCGGTTGGCACGACCAATGCAGGCGGTGTGATGACCCACAAGTATAGAGGACTAATCATAGTCCTTTCGATGAGTAAGAGTGTTGAACCCAACGAGGAGCAGAAGGAAATGACAAGTGGTTTTCAGCAAGGTATTCTCTGCAAGCACTAAAATTATAAGTAGCGAGTAGTTTGATAGCAAGATAATTTGTAACGAGCAGGTAACGATAGTAGTAACAAAAGTGCAACAAGGTAGCCCAGTCCTTTTGAGGCAAAGGACAGGCCAAAATGGTCTCTTATGATTAGCAAATCGTTCTTGGGGGTACACGGGAATTTCATCTAGTCACTTTCATCATGTTGGTTTGATTTGTGTCCACTACTTTGATAATTTGATATGTGGGTGGACCGGTGCTTAGGTGTTGTTCTTACTTGAACAAACCTCCTACTTATGGTTAACCCCCTCGCAAGCATCTGCAACTACGAGAAAAGTATTAAGAATAAATTCTAACCATAGCATTAAACTTTTGGATCCAATCGGTCCCTTACGGAATAGCGCATAAACTAGAGTTTAAGCTTCTGTCACTCTCGCAACCCATCATCTAATAACTACTCCACAATGCATTCCCTTAGGCCCAAATATGGTGAAGTTTCATGTAGTTGACGTTCACATGACACCACTAAGGGAATCACAACATACATACTATTGAAATATCGAACACATATCAAGTTCACATGATTACTTGCAACAAGATTTCTCCCGTGACCTCGAGAACAAAAGTAACTACTCACAAATGATAATCATGTTCAAGATCAAAGGGTTATTAAATAGCATAATGGATCTGAACATATAATCTTCCACCAAATAAACCATATAGTAATCAACTACAAGATGTAATCAACACTACTAGTCACCCACAAGTACCAATCTGAGGTTCCAGTACAAAGATTGAACACAAAAGATGAACTAGGTTTTGAGAGGAGATGGTGTTGTTCAAGATGTTGATGAATATTTCCCTCCCCAAGATGGGAGAGTTGTTGGTGATGATGATGACGATGATTTCCCCCTCTGGGAGGGAAGTTCCCCCGGCGGAATCGCTCCGCCGGAGGGCAAAAATGCTCCTGCCCAAGTTCCACCTCGAGACGGCGGCGCTTCATCCTGAAAGTCCTCCCCTTCTTTTTTTCTAGATCAAAATGACTTATATACCAGAAGAGGGGCATCGAAGGTGGGCTGGGCTGAGCACAACCCACCAGGGCGTGTCTGGGGGCCTGGCACGCCCTGGTGTCCTGTACTCACCAGGTGGCCCCCCTCCGGTAGTTATTTGCTCCAATATTTCTTATTTATTCCATAAAAATTCCTCGTGAAGTTTCAGCTCATTTGGAGTTGTGCAGAATAGGTGGCCTGACGTATCTTTCTCAGGTCCAGATTTTCAACTGCCAGAATTCTCCCTCTTTGTGTGAACCTTGCATATTATGAGAGAAAAGGCACTAGAATTACTCCAAAAAGCATTACTATGCATAAAAACATTATAAATAACAGTGGGTAAACATGATGCAAAATGGACATATCAACTCCCCCAAGCTTAGACCTCGTTTGCCCTCAAGCGAAAACCGAAATCAAAAAATATGTTCACATGCTTAGAGAGAGAGAGGTGTCGATAAAAATAAAATACGGACATAGAAGCATCATGTAAATTATTATAACAACAACAAACTTAAACATGAAACTTTTATCATAGAAGTTTTATCATAGACTTCTCATGAATAAGTAACAATTCATCACAACATCGAAGTATAAAGCATAAACTCTATTGGAAACCAATGAACTATGTTCTCAGTCAACTTTGCAACTAAAATTCATCACCTTTTTAGGAAGGGTCACGTATCGGACCCTTTTTGGCAAGTCCACATACTCAACCATCAGATAGTCTTCTATGATTGCTAACACTCACCGCATACACATGAGCAAAACGTTTCAACGGAACACATAGAAAGATAGGGGCTTATAGTTTTGCCTCCCAACAGACTCACCTCAAGGGTGATGCCAACAATAATAACTCATGCTATCCATATACAACTGGATATATGTCCCTAGATCTTTCTCACCACATGATGCTTGCCAAAAGAGAAAAATAAAAAGGAATAGAGTGAAAAACTTTGACTCTTGCGTAAAAGTAAATACATAAAAGTAAAGGATAGGCCCTTCACAGAGGGAAGCAGAGGTTGACATGTGCTTTTTGTTTGAATGCTCAACCCCTTAGTGGAAAAGAATGTCACATTATATTGCCCCTTGTGATAGCAACCTTTATTGTGCAGTCTGTCGCTTTTATTCTTTGCCATCACAAGTTCTTACAATGCTCAATTTTTCTCTTACACTAATTGATCTAACACTTTTAGAAGCATTTTTATTACCTTATTGCACCGATGACAACTTACTTGAAGGATCTTACTCAATCCTTAGGTAGGTATGGTGGACTCTCAAAAATATGATTTGGGTTTAAGGGTTTTTGGATGCACAAGTAGTATCTCTACTTCGTGCAGAATTTTTGGCTAGCAAAGATGGGGGGCAAGCACCACATGTTGAAGGATCTATGACAATATAACTTCTATGTGAATATGAACAAACATAAATCATTACATTGTCTTCCTTGTCCAACCTCAACAATTTTGGCATATAATATTTTTATGGGGGCTCACAATCATAAAAGATTTCTAAGATAGTGTATCTGCATGTGAATCTTCTCTCCCCTTATTAATTCTTTCATGAATTGCATCATTGACCAATGCCATGTTTGTCAATCTCCAATGAAATTTTCTACTTGTACTTTTCCTTATGTGATGTCATTACTTACCATAGGATTGGCATATCATATTTTTCATTTATTTTCTTTCTTTTTATTGAACATGAAAGTAAAGAAAACAAAACTCAAACTAAACTTTATTATATATCTCACACGCTATTACAAAGATAGATCACTAAGCAAACACTCGAAAAGAAAGGATCGAACTAAACTTTTATTCAGCTAAAGTAAAATATAACTATGGATCGAACTAAGATAAAGAAAGGCAAAAGATAGTGGAGGTGATACGATACTGGGACACCTCCCCCAAGCTTGGTGCAAGCCAAGGGGAGTGCCCATACCCGATACTCGATTTTCTTTTGGTGATGAAGAAGGAGGTGGTGGTGATGATGTAGTGTTCTTGTCTTTCTTCCTTAGCTTACGCTTGAGGATGGAATTCTCCTCCATCAATTCATCGGTCTCCTGCTCAAGCTCCAATACCTTTTTGCATAAATCTTACTTGTTTTCCATCCTCAAGCGTAAGCAGAGGTTGACATGTGCTTTTTGTTTGAATGCTCAACCCCTTAGTGGAAAAGAATGTCACATTATATTGCCCCTTGTGATAGCAACCTTTATTGTGCAGTCTGTCGCTTTTATTCTTTGCCATCACAAGTTCTTACAATGCTCAATTTTTCTCTTACACTAATTGATCTAACACTTTTAGAAGCATTTTTATTACCTTATTGCACCGATGACAACTTACTTGAAGGATCTTACTCAATCCTTAGGTAGGTATGGTGGACTCTCAAAAATATGATTTGGGTTTAAGGGTTTTTGGATGCACAAGTAGTATCTCTACTTCGTGCAGAATTTTTGGCTAGCAAAGATGGGGGGCAAGCACCACATGTTGAAGGATCTATGACAATATAACTTCTATGTGAATATGAACAAACATAAATCATTACATTGTCTTCCTTGTCCAACCTCAACAATTTTGGCATATAATATTTTTATGGGGGCTCACAATCATAAAAGATTTCTAAGATAGTGTATCTGCATGTGAATCTTCTCTCCCCTTATTAATTCTTTCATGAATTGCATCATTGACCAATGCCATGTTTGTCAATCTCCAATGAAATTTTCTACTTGTACTTTTCCTTATGTGATGTCATTACTTACCATAGGATTGGCATATCATATTTTTCATTTATTTTCTTTCTTTTTATTGAACATGAAAGTAAAGAAAACAAAACTCAAACTAAACTTTATTATATATCTCACACACTATTACAAAGATAGATCACTAAGCAAACACTCGAAAAGAAAGGATCGAACTAAACTTTTATTCAGCTAAAGTAAAATATAACTATGGATCGAACTAAGATAAAGAAAGGCAAAAGATAGTGGAGGTGATACGATACTGGGACACCTCCCCCAAGCTTGGTGCAAGCCAAGGGGAGTGCCCATACCCGATACTCGATTTTCTTTTGGTGATGAAGAAGGAGGTGGTGGTGATGATGTAGTGTTCTTGTCTTTCTTCCTTAGCTTACGCTTGAGGATGGAATTCTCCTCCATCAATTCATCGGTCTCCTGCTCAAGCTCCAATACCTTTTTGCATAAATCTTACTTGTTTTCCATCCTCAAGCGTAAGCAGAGGTTGACATGTGCTTTTTGTTTGAATGCTCAACCCCTTAGTGGAAAAGAATGTCACATTATATTGCCCCTTGTGATAGCAACCTTTATTGTGCAGTCTGTCGCTTTTATTCTTTGCCATCACAAGTTCTTACAATGCTCAATTTTTCTCTTACACTAATTGATCTAACACTTTTAGAAGCATTTTTATTACCTTATTGCACCGATGACAACTTACTTGAAGGATCTTACTCAATCCTTAGGTAGGTATGGTGGACTCTCAAAAATATGATTTGGGTTTAAGGGTTTTTGGATGCACAAGTAGTATCTCTACTTCGTGCAGAATTTTTGGCTAGCAAAGATGGGGGGCAAGCACCACATGTTGAAGGATCTATGACAATATAACTTCTATGTGAATATGAACAAACATAAATCATTACATTGTCTTCCTTGTCCAACCTCAACAATTTTGGCATATAATATTTTTATGGGGGCTCACAATCATAAAAGATTTCTAAGATAGTGTATCTGCATGTGAATCTTCTCTCCCCTTATTAATTCTTTCATGAATTGCATCATTGACCAATGCCATGTTTGTCAATCTCCAATGAAATTTTCTACTTGTACTTTTCCTTATGTGATGTCATTACTTACCATAGGATTGGCATATCATATTTTTCATTTATTTTCTTTCTTTTTATTGAACATGAAAGTAAAGAAAACAAAACTCAAACTAAACTTTATTATATATCTCACACACTATTACAAAGATAGATCACTAAGCAAACACTCGAAAAGAAAGGATCGAACTAAACTTTTATTCAGCTAAAGTAAAATATAACTATGGATCGAACTAAGATAAAGAAAGGCAAAAGATAGTGGAGGTGATACGATACTGGGACACCTCCCCCAAGCTTGGTGCAAGCCAAGGGGAGTGCCCATACCCGATACTCGATTTTCTTTTGGTGATGAAGAAGGAGGTGGTGGTGATGATGTAGTGTTCTTGTCTTTCTTCCTTAGCTTACGCTTGAGGATGGAATTCTCCTCCATCAATTCATCGGTCTCCTGCTCAAGCTCCAATACCTTTTTGCATAAATCTTACTTGTTTTCCCGCAAAAGATGAAAGGGGATGAACTGGATCTTAGGCTTCTTTGCTCTGTTAAGGATACTTGACTTCTTAAATTCAACGTGCATGTCCCCAGGTTGAGGCAATGGGGCTTCATCCTCATATGACCTTGTATCCTCCCTCCTTTTAGGATCATAGTCTTCTTCTTCCTCCGAAATCCAGCTATAGTGCTCCACATCCCCATAAACCTTAGGGTTTGCGATATAATAAGCAACATAGCTCTCACCCTCCGAGTCTTGGGATGACTATTTTCATATCTGTCGGGAAAACAAGAAGAAAAGAAAAACAGAAGATTTCTCCGTGATACGGAGGTCAATAGGTTCGGGGGGTATATAAAGATTTTTTTTATCTTGGGAAACAAGCAAACGGAAGAAAAACGGAGTCCGGAAGGTACCCGAGGTGGGCATAAACCACCTGGGCGCGCCTGGCTTGCCAGGCGTGCCCTGGTGTCTTGTGCCCATTAGGGGTGCCTTCCTGGGTGTTTCTTATTTCCCTAATTTTTGTTTTATTCCAAAACTGACAGAAAATATTTTTGTGGAATTTTCGGAGTCCGTTTACTTACCGCATCACGTACCTCCTCTTTTTCACGATTTTGGAGTGTTCTGGAAGGTTTCCTTTATGTGTTCTTGCGGTGTCATAGTTTGGATAATATTGCTTTCAACATTAATGGGCGTACCTAAGATATAATGTTTTATTCGTTGCCCATTAACAACCTTCGGGTTAGTACCTTCGGCATTATTTATTTAGATGGCTCTAGATCGATAAACCTCCTCAGTAACATAGGGTCCTTCCCATTTAGAGAGGAGTTTTCCTACAAAGAATCTGAAACGAGAATTGTACAAAAGAACATATTCTCCAACTTTGAACTCACGCTTTTGGATTCTTTAATCATGCCATCTTTTAACTTTTTCTTTAAATAACTTGGCGTTTTCATAAGCTTGGGTTCTCCATTCATCTAATGAGCTAATAGCTAATATCAAATAACCTCTTCTCACCAGCAAGTTTTAAATCATAGTTGAGTTCTTTAATTGCCCAGTAAGCTTTATGTTCTAACTCAAGAGGCAAATGACAAGCTTTTCCATAAACCATTTTATAAGGAGACATACCCATAGGATTTTTATAAGTTGTTTTATAAGCCCAAAGTGCATCATCTAATTTCTTAGACCAATTCTTTCGGGACCTATTGACAGTCTTTTGTGAAATCAATTTTATTTCCCTATTGCTAAGTTCAACTTGACCACTAGACTGAGGATGATAGGGTGATGCAATTCTATGGTTAACATCATACTTAGCAAGCATTTTATGGAAAGCACCATGAATAAAGTGTGAATCACCATCAGTCATTAAATATCTAGGGACTCCAAATCTTGGGAAAATAACTTCTTTAAGCATTTTAATAGAGGTGTTGTGATCAACACTACTAGTTGGAATAGCTTCTACCCACTTAGTAACATAATCAACAACAACCAAAATATGAGTATACCCATTAGAAGAAGGAAAAGGTCCCATGTAATCAAATCCCCAAACATCAAATGGTTCAATAGCAAGTGAATAATTCATAGGCATTTCTTGATGCTTGCCGATATTACCCATTCATTGACATTCATCACAAGATAAGACGAACTTATGAGCATCCTTGAAGAGAGTAGGCCAATAAAACCCAGATTGCAATACCTTGTGAGCAGTTCTGTCTCCCACATGATGTCCTCCATAAGCTTCATAGTGAAATTTCCGTAGGATTTGTTCCTGTTCATGCTCAGGTACATAACGTCTAATAATACAATCTACTCCTTTATCAAGATGTGGGTCATCCCAAAAGTAATGTCTTAAATCATAGAAGAATTTTTTTGTTGGTATCACTACTAGGAAAAAGCCTACTAATGGCGCACTGGTTTTGCCTACTAATGGCGCATTACCAGTGCGCCATTAGTAGCATGCCACTACATATTACAAAAGTTTCACATTGTTCATCCAACACCGTTATCCATCAATTCACAAAAGTTTCACATTGATACAAAATAAAAACACAAATTGAAAAGAAGCACTCCATCCACGCAAGCTTCCGTCAATTAAATCAAATCTGCAAAATGATAAACAAGAAGTTAGAAGAAGAAAAAGAAGAAGACTAGAAGAATACTAGAAGAAGAAGAACACTAGAAGAAGAATAAGAAGAATTTTGGAAAAGAAGAAGAATAAGAAGAAGACTATAAGCTTATTATGTAAACTTGATCATTTTGTGCTAACATAAGTTATTTTGGAGCTAACCTATAGGAAACTAAGCATATAAGCTCTAAGTTTGTATATTAGAGCCAACTTAGGTAAAATGAAGCTAACCTATGTCATTTTGGAAAATAAGAAGAATAAGAAAAAGACTATAAGCTTATTATGTAAACTTGATCATTTTGTGCTAACATAAGTTATTTTGGAGCTAACCTATAGGAAACTAAGCATATAAGCTCTAAGTTTGTATATTAGAGCCAACTTAGGTAAAATGAAGCTAACCTATGTCATTTTGGAAAAGAAGAAGAATAAGAAAAAGACTATAAGCTTATTATGTAAACTTGATCATTTTGTGCTAACATAAGTTATTTTGGAGCTAACCTATAGGAAACTAAGCATATAAGCTCTAAGTTAGCATATTAGAGCCAACTTAGGTAAAAATGAAGCTAACATATAGGAAACTAAGCATATTAGAGATAACATAGGTAACTAAGTATATATATATCATTTTGGATAACTAACCTATAGGAGATCTGACATACTCGACAAAGTTCAGTTCTCATGCATTGTTCTTCTCCTTCTTCTCCTTCCTCTCCCTGATGCGCTTAGAGCGGCGAGGCGGTGGAGGCAATGGAGGCAGTGGGATGTAGTCTTCTACCACAATTGGCATGGTCATGTCGCCCAGCTATGGGATCGTCGGCGCCACCACCGGTGCGTGGTCATTGTCAGGCACCACCACCATCGCGAGGCCACCTTCAGGCACGACCATCGCTAGGTCATCCTCAGCCACCTCCATCTCTTGCCCATGGTCAGCCACCACCACCTCTTTCCCTTGGTCAGCCACCACCAGCGCTAGGTCATCCTCAGCCTGATGCCCATCGTCATCCTGCAGCTCCTCATCCTCACTCAGCTCCTCTTCTCCCGCACTCCAGTCTGGATCATCCTTCTTGTTGTCTATGTTGTTGTCAGAATTGCTGCTGCTTTCGCTACAGCCAGAATCGATGCTGCTTTCGCTATAGCCATAGTCGCTGCTGCTTTGGCTGTAGCCAGTGTTGCTGCTGCTACTCCCATTACCTGTCCAAAATGCAATAATGACTGTTAACAATCGATGTGAGACAAAGCCAAATGTAGAGGAATTAGAAGAGGTAGAACATACCGGCATCATCATCGGCAGCGTAGCGCATGCGACACATAGTCGTGTTGAACACCTTCACGATGAGCATGGTGGCGTCGTCGTCGTACCTGAAGAGAAGGAAGTACCCCAGCCGCAGGTCGTAGGCACGGTAGAACTTCTCCCACCCACGAGACAAGTACATGTGGCCCTTCTTGATCACCAACTGCACATCCCACTGCCTGCGAAACCCGCTGCCGGTCTGTCGGAGCTTCACAATATTTGGCGGATCTTCACCCATCAGCATGTTCATAAAACTGTCAGGCAGCCTCTGCAGTTTGGGACAATGAGTGATGTAGCAAACAACAGATATCATAATGAGATGGGTGAAGGGGAGATCTCTCGTTTTATATACCTGCATCATGGATGATACTGAAGTCTCAAGTATGATAGTGAAGAACTCGGAAGCATCCAACTCGTACTGCGGTGTCACAGAGCAGCGGTGGCTGCTTCCCGCCATCTCTGATAAACAGCAGAAGAGACCAATTAATACCCTTACAACAAATCATAAAACATGCATGATAACAGGCATTAGTCGCAAGTACCCCATATGTCCTATTTTTAGCAAAGTCATGCTAAAATTCACGGAAAATTTCAGCATGACCTTTGCTGAAAATAGGACATATGGAGTACCCAAATTTGCTGGAAAGGAAGTTAATCGACATTCCGGCAAACTCAAGGGCCTCTCAGGGTACCTGCAATTTCATGATAAACTGCCAACAACATAGCAAGCCAGAAGATACAAGTTAAACTTAAGCTAGAAGATACAAGTTGAGCACACACCAGGCAGTTTTTATAATATTAAGCTAGAAGATACAAGTTGAACACACACCAGACAGTCCCAACAAGCTTAACAAGATACACACAGTCTTGGTGCAGGCCAGGATTAATATTTTCCTCACTAACAAATGTTATCACCATAATTAGCTAAAACTAAGATAAATATTTTAAAACAGTCATTACAAGTTAGATTTGTGACAGCAAGCAAACGGTACCAGGAAGAAATTTACATTATTTTGATAGTCCAAGTCAAAACAAAAAGTCTGGAAAATAGACATTATAAGAAAGATGATGCTGAAAAGGGGGTTTTATTTCCAGCATCATTCTCTCCAATATGGCATGAAAGGAAAAAGGAAGGGCTTTCTGGACAACACGATCCCCCGGTTAAATTCGTTCGTGTTGGAGCAAACATTTTGACACCATGCCCGGTATAACCCCTGGGTATTTGATGGAAGAAACTACCACAGTGGCAAATAACTGAACATTCACACTCTGTTTTAACTGAATATATATGTGGAAAAAACAGAACCTTTACACTCTGTTCCTGTGTGTGAAAATATGCTCTATAGGTGAAAGAACAGACCATACTCAGTGCAAAAATTGAACCATTCACAGTCTGTTTAAACTAAAAAAGAATGAACACCTACTCATATTCAGTGAAAAAACTGAATATACGCCCATATTCAGTGCAGAAAGTGAATACATATGCTCGTTCCGGTGCATAAACTGAATATATATGCTCATTTTTTAGTGTAGAAAGTGAATATATTCAGTGCAGAAGGTGATTACTTGTTTAAAGTGAATATGTATGGCATCTTTGTGTCCAAAGTCCGGGCTTTGCTTTGTTTCAACTGAAGAAACTGAACATTTGCTTGTATCCAGTGCAAAAACAGAATGTATTGTACGTTCTAGTGCACAAACTGAAGATTGGCTTTTTTAAGTGCTAAACCTGAATATACGTGCATGATATGTTTGTTTGCAAAGCCTTAGCCTTAACTCCCCAAACCGTAGACCATTTCATATTCATATTAGTAAGAAAAATAACCATGATGAAGCCACACTTGTCTATGAATCTTCCATGTGCCTAGCAGCAAGCCTAGTTACTTATTCGGTGGTAATGGAATCTACGGGCATGTGGCTGCCGCCCTCACTAACAAATGTAGATTAGGAGCAAGAAGAGTCGGCCCTAGGTTTTGCAAGGGAGGAGATGGAGAAGTGGAGAAGAGTTAGGAATCACCTCGAACCGGCGGAGGAGGACGTCGATGTTCTCGTGGCGGTGGGGCGTTGAAGACCTGGCGGCGAGGTTCCTCCTCTCGGTGGTGGCGGGGCTCCTCCCCTCGGTGGCGGCGGTGGCCTCTTCCCCTCGGCGGCGGCGGCGGGGATCCTCCTCTCCTTGTGGAGGCGGGGCGTTGATCCGGCGGTGGCGCTGGAACCCTAGCGCTGGCCCTGCTTGTCGGAGCACCTCGTCGGAGCGGGGGAGGCGGTGGGGGCACGGGGGCGGCGGCGGCGCAGTACGGGTCGGGGCAGTGGGCGGGTGAGAGGTGTGATCGATTGGGGATAGAAAGGGGACTGAGAATTTTAGTGGGGGATGGGTGCAATGGCGCACCTCCTGGAGGTGCGCCATTAGTAATCTTTTTTTTGTATAGCAATGGCGCACCCCCAAGAGGTGCGCCGTTAGTAATCTTTTTTTTGGAGGGAGTGGGTGGTGCGCTCGGCCGATTCCGTTTGGGGGAACCGAGCGAGGAGACAGGAGAGGGTGCGGGGGGTCGT
This sequence comes from Triticum aestivum, assembly GCF_018294505.1. Classification (NCBI taxonomy): domain Eukaryota; kingdom Viridiplantae; phylum Streptophyta; class Magnoliopsida; order Poales; family Poaceae; genus Triticum; species Triticum aestivum. Next base: position 423,307,346 of record NC_057804.1, read on the forward strand.
CGACGGCGGTGGAGCGGGGGAGGGTGCGGGGGGTGCTCATCAGCGGTGGTGGAGCGGGGGGTGCGGGGGGTGCTCGTCGGCGGCGGTGGAGCGGGGGAGGGTTGCGGTGGGTCCTCGGCGACGGTGGAGCTAGCGGGGGAGCGTTGCGGTGGGTCGTCGGCGGTGGTGGAGCGGGGGTGCGGGGGGTGCTCGTCGGCGGCAGTGGAGTGGGGAAGAGTTGCGGTGGGTCGTCGGCGGCGGTGGAGCTAGCGAGGGAGGGTTATGGTGGGTCGTCGGCGAAGGTGGAGCTAGCGGGGGAGGGTTGCGGTGGGTCGTTGGCGGTGGTGGAGCGGGGGGTGCGGGGGGTGCTCGTCGGCGGCGGTGGAGCGGGGGAGGGTTGCGATGGGTCGTCGGCGGCGGTGGAGCTAGTGGGGGAGGGTTGCGGTGGGTCGGCGGCGGCGGTGGAGCTAGCGGGGGAGGGTTGCGGTGGGTCGTCGGCGGTGGTGGAGCGGGGGGTGCGGGGGGTGCTCGTCGGCGGTGGTGGAGCAGGGGAGGGTTGCGGTGGGTCGTCGGCGGCGATGGAGCTAGCGGGGGAGGGTTGCGGTGGGTCATCAGCGACGGTGGAGCTAGCGGGGGAGGGTTGCGGTGGGTCGGTGGCGGCGGTGGAGCTAGCGGGGGAGGGTGCGGGTGGGATCGAGATCGAGATCAAAAAGTGCGCCATTAGTAGTTTTTGCAGAATAGTAATATATATATATATATATATATATATATATATATATATATACTAATGGCGCACTGTGGAAAACTGCGCCATTAGTAGTTTTGCAAAAAAGTAAAAAATATATATATACTAATGGCGCACTGTCTATATGGTGCGCCATTACTAGTTAGAACTAGTAATGGCGTACTTTGACAACATGCGCCATTAGTATGTATGGAAAAATGAAAAAAAAATCAATACTAGTGGCGCACCGTGTGTCTGGTGCGCCATTAGTGTCTTCCACACTAATGGCGCACCTACAACCGGTGCGCCATTAGTATATAATAGTGGCGCACTACTTACATGGTGCGCCATTAGTATCAATCCTATTTATAGCCCTTTTCCTAGTAGTGTATGTGAAACTAGGTGGTATGTATTTAGCAACAATATAATTAGCATAGTCAACATACCAAGGAGTGTTATGAGAAACATTTATTGCAGCTAACTGCTCATCAGGAAAACTATCATTAATAGGCTGTGGGTCATCAAGAATATTTTCAAGCCTGGACAAGTTATCAGCCACGGGGTTCTCAGCTCCTTTTTTATCAGTGATATGCAAATCAAATTCTTGTAGCAAAAAAACCCACCTAATAAGTCTAGGTTTAGCATCTTTCTTTTCCATAAGATACTTTAATGCGGCATGATCAGTATGAACAATTACCTTTGAGTCTACAATATAGGATCCAAATTTATCACAAGCAAACACCACTGCTAGAAATTCTTTTTTAATAGTAGCATAATTTCGTTGAGCACTGTCCAGAGTTTTACTAGCATAATGGATAACATTTAATTTCTTGTTAACTCTTTGTCCTAGAACAACACCAACAGCATAATCACTAGCATCACACATAATTTCAAAAGGCAAGTTCCAGTCAGGTGGTTGATCAATAGGTGTAGAAATTAAGGCTTTCTTGACTGTTTTGAAGTCTTCTAAACAATTATCATAAAAACAAAAGGAATATCCTTTTGCAAAATATTTGTAAGAGGCCTAGAAATTTTAGAGAAGTCTTTGATAAATCTCCTATAGAAACCAGCATTACCAAGGAAACTACAAATACCTTTGATATCTTTAGGACATGGCATTTTCTCAATTGCATCAACCTTAGCTTTGTCCACCTCAATACCTCTTTCAGAAATTTCATGGCCCAAAACAATACCTTCGTTAACCATAAAGTGGCACTTCTCCCAATTCAAGACAAAATTTATTTGCTCACATCTCTGTAAAACTCGATCAAGATTGCTTAAACAATCATCAAAAGACTTCCCATATACAGAAAAGTCATCCATGAAAACCTCAACGGTCTTTTCACAAAAATCAGAGAATATAGCAGGCATACATCTTTGAAAGGTAGTAGGTGCATTACATAAACCAAAAGGCATACGTCTATAAGAATAAGTTCCAAAAGTGCAAGTAAAAGTGGTATTTTCTTGATCAGGTTGAGAAACAGGTATTTGTGAAAAACTAGAATATCCATCAAGGAAGCAAAAAATGTGTGTGCTTAGATAACCTTTCTAGCATTTGATCAATAAAAGGCAGAGGGTAATGATCTTTTCTAGTTGCTTTGTTTAATTTTCTAAAATCAATTACCATTCTATAGCCTGTAACAATTCTTTGTGGAATAAGTTCATTCTTATCATTAGAAACAACAATTATACCTCCTTTCTTAGGGACACAATGAACAGGACTTGCCCATCTACTATCAGCTATGGGATAGATTATACCTGCTTCCAGAAGTTCTAATATTTTCCTTCTTACCACTTCTTTCATCTTCGGATTTAACTTACATTGGTGATCAACAACGGGTTTAGCATCAGGTTCCATATTAATCTTGTGCTGACATAGAATGGGACTAATGCCCCTAAGATCATCAAGAGTATATCCAATAGCAGCTCGGTGCTTCCTTAGAACTTTCAATAATCTTTCTTCTTCATGTTCTGAAAGGTTAGCACTAATAATAACAGGATATATCTTCTTCTCATCAAGATAAGCATATTTCAAAGTGTCGGGTAACTATTTTAATTCAAACACAGGATCACCTTTAGGTGGAGGAGGACCTCCTAGAGTTTCAATAGGCAAATTGTGTTTGAGTAGAGGACGTTGTTCAAAGAATTTTTTTTATCTATTTCATTTCTTTCATGCATATGCAAATCATTTTCATGGTCTAGCAGATATTGTTCTAGTGGATCAGTAGGGAGATCAACATGAGTAGCAAAAGATTCACAAAAGGAAGCTACTATCTCAGAGTCAAGTCCATTAGTGCTAAACTTTTGAAAAGCATCAGTTTTCATAAAAGATTTAACACAATCATACTTAAGCTTAATACCCGACTCTTTACCTTCATCGAGTTCCCAATCTTTAGAGTAGCATTTAATTCTTTCAAAAAGATCCCACCGGAAGTCAATAGTCTTCTTCATAAAGGAACCAATACAAGAAGTACTGAGCATGGATCGATCATCATGAGAAAGCCGAGCATAAAAATTCTGAATAATAATTTCTCTTGAGAGCTCATGGTTGGGGCATGAATATAACATTGACTTAAGCCTCCCCAAAGCTAGAGCGATACTTTCTCCTTCACGAGGCCAAAAATTATATATATAATTCCAATCACGATGAACTAGATGCATAGGATAATTTTTTTGGTGAAACTCTAATTTCAATCGATTCCCATTCCAAGATCCAATATCATCGCATAGCCTATACCATGCCAATGCTTTTCCCTTCAAAGATAAAGGGAAAACCTTCTTCTTACCTTAATCTTCGGGTAAACCTACAAACTTAAATAATCCACAAATTTCTTCCACATATATCAAGTGCATATCAGGATGTTCGGTTCCATCTCCTTCATAAGGATTAGCTAGCAGTTGTTCTATCATACCCGAAGGAATTTCATATTCAATATTTTCAGTAGGTGCAGTGGGTTGAGGGGCAACTAATTGTGGTTCCGGTTGAGGTGAATATACCCCGAACAAACCCCTCAAAGGATTGTTCTCCATAGTAACAAGTGACAATAAATCTCAGCACGTAGTAATAATTTTTCCCTACCAATTTCCACTTACTAAGAGCGCTTCAATCCCCCGCAACGGTGCCAGAAAAGAGCCTTTATGACCCACAAGTATAGGCGATGAATCGTAGTCCTTTCTATAAGTAAGAGTGTCGAACCCAACGAGGAGCAGAAGGAAATGACAAGTGGTTTTCAGCAAGGTATTCTCTGCAAGCACTGAATTATAAGTAGCGAGTAGTTTGATAGAAAGATAATTTGTAACAAGCAGGTAACGATAGTAGTAACAAAAGTGCAGCAAGGTAGCCCAATCCTTTTGAGGCAAAGGACAGGCCAAAACGGTCTCTTATGATAAGCAAAGCGTTCTTGAGGGTACACGGGAATTTCATCTAGTCACTTTCATCATGTTGGTTTGATTTGTGTTCACTACTTTGATAATCTGATATGTGGGTGGACTGGTGCTTAGGTGTTGTTCTTACTTGAACAAACCTCCGACTTATGATTAACCCCCTCGCAAGCATCTGCAAATACGAGAGAAGTATTAAGAATAAATTCTAACCATAGGATTAAACTTTTGGATCCAATCGGTCCCTTACGAAATAGCGCATAAACTAGGGTTTAAGCTTCTATCACTCTCACAACCCATCATCTAATAACTACTCCACAATGCATTCCCTTAGGCCCAAATATGGTGAAGTGTCATGTAGTTGACATTCACATGACACCACTAAGGGAATCACAACATACATACTATTGAAATATCGAACACATATCAAGTTCACATGATTACTTGCAACAAGATTTCTCCCGTGACCTCAAGAACAAAAGTAACTACTCACGAATGATAATCATGCTCAAGATAAAAGGGGCATTAAATAGCATAATGGATCTGAACATATAATCTTCCACCAAATAAACCATATAGTAATCAACAACAAGATGTAATCAACACTACTAGTCACCCACAAGTACTAATCTGAGGTTCCGGTACAAAGATTGAACACAAGAGATGAACTATAGTTTGAGAGGAGATGGTGCTATTGAAGATGTTGATGAAGATTGCCCTCCCCAAGATTGGTGAGTTGTTGGTGATGATGATGATGATGATTTCCCCCTCCGGGAGGGAAGTTCCCCCGGCGAAATCGCTCCGCTAGAGGGCAAAAGTGCTCCTGCCCAAGTTCCGCCTCGAGACGGCAGCGCTTCGTCCCAAAAGTCCTCCCCTTCTTTTTCTATGTCAAAATGACTTATATACCAGAAGAGGGGCACCGGAGGTGGACTGGGCTGAGCACAACCCACCAGGGCGCGCCTGGGGGGCTGGCGCGCCCTGGTGTCTTGTGCTCACCAGGTGGCCCCCTCGGTTGTTATTTGCTCCAGTATTTATTATTTATTCCATGAAAATTCCTCGTGGAGTTTCATCTCATTTGGAGTTGTGCAGAATAGGTGGTCTGACATAGCTTTTTCAGGTCCAGATTTCTAGCTGCCGGAATTCTCCCTCTTTGTGTGAACCTTGCATATTATGAGAGAAAAGGCATTAGAATTACTCCAAAAAGCATTATTATGCATAAAAACATTATAAATAACAGTAGGTAAACATGATGCAAAATGGACGTATCATGGCGCGGTCACTGTGCCCACCATGGTCGGAGCAGGAGGCGGAGGCGCTGGAGGTGGTCTACTTCCTCGACCCTCCGACGAGCACAGCCACAACAGCGCGGGTAGTGCGGACACGCAACTCCCACCTCCTCGACACACCTGCGAGCGCAGTCATCGGAGCGACACCGCTCGGTCCGATGCGAGCCAAGATCCTCCTATTGCAGCAACGTCGGCAACGGCTAGGGAAACAACATCAAGGTATAGACCGCGACCGTCACAAGATGGGCGTGACGTGACTCCGAGTGGCGTTGTTGATCATACGCAGCAGCGTCCGCATGACAAGACACCTGTCGATCAAGTCCAAGATCCCCAGGCTCCACTTCGGCCAAGCCAGCCCGCTGCTGCACATGAGCTGCGGCGGCAAGATCGCAATGGTGCTCCAGCTGGCTCTGCCAGGATTCGAGCAACATCGCGTTCTTCGCTCCTGAACATGCCAGCGATGGCAGGGGAGGCAATGGCGCAACCCCAGATGATGTTGAACTTTCCTCCAACAGTAGATAAGATGGATGAGTGGAGAGCCACTATCTAAAGTTTGATTGGATTTGGAGAATCAACCAAGTCACAATGAGTGGAGCCCTCACAGCGTCCGCAAACAGCACCTGTAGCTCAAACTGGTGGTTGTATCGTAGGTGCTGCACCAACAGTACAATCACCTCCACGGCAACAACCTCAACAGCAGCAACGTCAGTAACCGCGGCAAACCCAACGAACCACAAAGCCCGATGAGATGTCGATGGCCTCCTAAGGTCCACGGGCATGACAGGATCAGCAGCAAGTGCTGCAAGACAGGAAGGTAGAGGATACCTACACCACCATTGAGCGACGCGGGGAAGCGCGTGTTGGGGAACGTAGTAATTTCAAAAAAAATCCTACGCACACGCAAGATCATGGTGATGCATAGCAACGAGAGGGGAGAGTGTTGTCTACGTACCCTCGTAGACCGAAAGCGGAAGCGTTAGAACAACGGGGTTGATGTAGTCGTACGTCTTCACGGCCCGACCGATCAAGCACCGAAACTACGGCACCTCCGAGTTCTAGCACACGTTCAACTTGATGACGATCCCCGGACACCGATCCAGCAGAATATCGGGGAAGAGTTTCGTCAGCACGACGGCGTGGTGACGATCTTGATGTTCTACCGTCGCAGGGCTTCACCTAAGCACCGCTACAATATTATCGAGGACTATGGTGGAGGGGGGCACCGCACACGGCTAAGAGATCAAGAGATCAATTGTTGTGCCTAGAGGTGCCCCCTGCCCCCGTATATAAAGGAGCCAAGGGGGAGGGGCGGTCGGCCAAGGAGGGGCGCACCAAGGGGAGTCCTACTCCCACCGGGAGTAGGACTCCCTTCTTTCCTAGTTGGAATAGGAGAAGGGGGAAGGAGGAGGGAGAGAGGAAGGAAAGGGGGGCGCCGCCCCCCTCTCCTTGTCCTATTCGTACTAGGGGGTAGGGGCGCGCAGCCCAGCCCTTGCCTCCTCTCCTCCTCTCCACTAGGGCCCATGTAGGCCCATTAAGCCCCTCGGGGAGTCCGGTAACCTCTCGGTACTCCAGTAAAATCTCGATTTCACCCTGAACACTTCCGATATCCAAATATAGGCTTCCAATATACCAATCTTCATGTCTCAACCATTTCGAGACTCCTCGTCATGTCCATAATCTCATCTGGGACTCCGAACAAACTTCAGTACATCAAAACTCATAAACTCATAATATAACTGTTATCGAAACCATAAGCGTGCGGACCCTACGGGTTCGAGAATTATGTAGACATGACCTAGAACTGTTTCCGGTCAATAACCAATAGCGGAACCTGGATGCTCATATTGGCTTCTACATATTCTACGAAGATGTTTATCGGTCAAACCTCATAACAACATACGTTGTTCCCTTTGTCATCGGTATGTTACTTGCCCGAGATTCGATCGTCGGTATCCTAATACCTAGTTCAATCTCGTTACCGCCAAGTCCCTTTACTCATTACGTAATGCATCATTCCGTAACTAACTCATTAGCTACATTGCTTGCAAGGCTTATAGTGATGTGCATTACCGAGAGGGCCCAGAGATACCTCTCCGACAATCGGAGTGACAAAACCTAATCTCGAAATACGCCAACTCAACATGTACTTTTGGAGACACCTGTAGAGCTCCTTTATAATCACCCAGTTATGTTGTGACGTTTGGTAGCACACAAAGTGTTCCTCCGGTAAACGGGAGTTGCATAATCTCATAGTTATAGGAACTTGTATAAGTCATGAAGAAAGCAATAGCAACATACTAAACGATCAAGTGCTAAGCTAACGGAATGGGTAAAGTCAATCACATCATTCTCCTAATGATGTGATCCTGTTAATCAAATGACAACACATGTCTATGGTTAGGAAACATAACCATCTTTGATTAATGAGCTAGTCAAGTAGAGGCATACTAGTGACATTAAGTTTGTCTATGTATTCACACATGTATCATGTTTCCGGTTAATACAATTCTAGCATGAATAATAAACATTTATCATGATATGAGGAAATAAATAATAACTTTATTATTGCCTCTAGGGCATATTTCCTTCAGTCTCCCAGTTGCACTAGAGTCAATAATCTAGATTACACAGTAATGATTCTAACACCCATGGAGTCTTGGTGCTGATCATGTTTTGCTCGTGGAAGAGGCTTAGTCAACGGGTTTGCAACATTCAGATCCGTATGTATCTTGCATATCTCTATGTCCCCCACCTGGACTTGGTCCTGAATGGAATTGAAGTGTCTCTTGATGTGCTTGGTCCTCTTGTGAAATCTGGATTCCTTTGCCAAGGCAATTGCACCAGTATTGTCACAGAAGATCTTCATTGGTCCCGATGCACTAGGTATGACACCTAGATTGGAAATGAACTCTTTCATCCAGACTCCTTCATTTGTTGCTTCCGAAGCAGCTATGTACTCCGCTTCGCATGTAGATCCCGCCACGACGTTTGTTTAGAACTGCACCAACTGATAGCTCCACCGTTCAATATAAACACGTATCCGGTTTGCGATTTAGAATCGTCCGGATCAGTGTCAAAGCTTGCATCGACGTAACCATTTACGACTAGCTCTTTGTCACCTCCATAAACGAGAAACATATCCTTAGTCCTTTTCAGGTATTTCAGGATATTCTTGACCGCTGTCCAATGATCCACTCATGGATTACTTTGGTACCTCCCTGCCAAACTTATTGCTAAGCATACATCAGGTCTGGTACACAGCATTGCATACATGATAGAGCCTATGGCTGAAGCATAGGGAACATCTTTCATTTTCTCTCTATCTTCTGCTGTGGTCGGGCATCGAGTCTGACTCAACTTCACACCTTGTAATACAGGCAAGAACCCTTTCTTTGCCTGATCCATTTTGAACTTTTTCAAAACTTTATCAAGGTATGTGCTTTGTGAAAGTCCAATTAAGCGTCTTGATCTATCTCTATAGATTTTGATGCCCAATATATTCAGCTTCACCGAGGTCTTTCATCGAAAAACTTTTATTCAAGTATCCCTTTATGCTATCCAGAAATTCTATATCATTTCCAATTAACAATATGTCATCTACATATAATATCAGAAATGCTACAGAGCTCCCACTCACTTTCTTGTAAAGACAGGCTTCTCCAAAAGTCTGTATAAAACCATATGCTTTGATCACACTATCAAAGTGTTTATTCCAACTCCGAGATGCTTGCACCAGTCCATAAATGTATCGCTGGAGCTTGCACACTTTGTTAGCACCTTTTGGATCGACAAAATCTTCCGGCTGCATCATATACAACTCTTCTTCCAGAAATCCATTCAGGAATGCAGTTTTGACATCCATTTGCCAAATTTCATAATCATAAAATGCGGCAATTGCTAACATGATTCGGACAGACTTAAGCATCGCTACGGGTGAGAAAGTCTCATCGTAGTTTCGCAACAAGTCGAGCTTTGTAGACAGTTACATTACCATCAGCGTCAGTCTTCTTCTTGAAGATCCATTTATTCTCGATGGCTTGCCGATCATCGGGCAAGTCAACCAAAGTCCATACTTTGTTCTCATACATGGATCCCATCTCAGATTTCATGGCCTCAAGCCATTTTCCAGAATCTGGGCTCATCATCGCTTCCTCATAGTCCGTAGGTTCGCCATGATCAAGTAACATGACTTCCAGAATAGGATTACCGTACCACTCTGGTGCGGATCTTACTCTGGTAGACCTATGAGGTTTGATAGTAACTTGATCTGAAGTTTCATGATCAATATCATTAGCTTCCTCACTGATTGGTGTTGTCACAGGAATCGGTTCTTGTGATGAACTACTTTCGAATAAGGGAGCAGGTATAGTTACCTCATCAAGTTCTACTTTCCTCCCACTCACTTCTTTCGAGAGAAACTCCTTCTCTAGAAAGGATCCGAATTTAGCAACAAAAATCTTGCCCTCAGATCTATGATAGAAGGTGTACCCAATAGTTTCTTTTGGGTATCCTATGAAGACACATTTCTCCGATTTGGGTTCGAGCTTATCTGGTTGAAGTTTCTTCACATAAGCATCGCAGCCCCAAACTTTAAGAAACGACAACTTTGGTTTCTTGCCAAACTACAGTTCATAAGGCGTCGTCTCAACGGATTTTGATGGTGCCCTATTTAACGTGAATGCGGCCGTCTCTAAAGCATAACCCCAAAATGATAGCGGTAAATCAGTAAGAGACATCATAGATCGCACCATATCTAGTAAAGTACGATTATGATGTTCGGACACACCATTTCGTTGTGGTGTTCCGGGTGGCGTGAGTTGCGAAACTATTTCGCATTGCTTCAAATGTAAACCAAACTCGTAACTCAAATATTCTCCTCCACGATCAGATCGTAGAAATTTTATTTTCTTGTTACGATGATTTTCCACTTCACTCTGAAATTCTTTGAACTTTTCAAATGTTTCAGACTTGTGTTTCATTAAGTAGATATACCCATATCTGCTCAAATCATCTGTGAAGGTGAGAAAATAACGATACCCGCCGCGAGCCTCAATATTCATTGGACCACATACATCAGTATGTATGATTTCTAATAAATCAGTTGCTCGCTCCATAGTTCCGGAGAACAGCGTTTTAGTCATCTTGCCCATGAGGCACGGTTCACAAGTACCAACTGATTCATAATCAAGTGGTTCCAGAAGTCCATCAGTATGGAGTTTCTTCATGCGCTTTACACCAATATGACCCAAACGGCAGTGCCACAAATAAGTTGCACTATCATTATCAACTCTGCATCTTTTGGCTTCAACATTATGAATATGTGTATCACTACTATCGAGATTTAATAAAAATAGACCACTCTTCAAGGGTGCATGACCATAAAAGATATTACTCATATAAATAGAACAACCATTATTCTCTGATTTAAATGAATAACCGTCTCGCATCAAACAAGATCTAGATATAATGTTCATGCTTAACGATGGCACCAAATAACAATTATTCAGGTCTATAACTAATCCTGATGGTAGATGTAGAGGTAGCGTGCCGACCGCGATCACATCGACTTTGGAACCATTTCCCACGCGCATCATCACCTCGTCCTTAGCCAATCTTCGCTTAATCCGTAGTCCCTGTTTCGAGTTGCAAATATTAGCAACAGAACCAGTATCAAATACCCAGGTGCTACTGCGAGCATTAGTAAGGTACACATCAATAACATGTATATAACATATACCTTTGGGGCAGTTCCGCTTCCAGTGTCCAGTCTTCTTGCAGTAGAAGCACTCAGTCCCAGGCTTAGGTCCATACTTGGGTTTCTTCTCTTGAGCAGCAACTTGTTTGTTGTTCTTCTTGAAGTTCCCCTTCTTCTTGCCTTTGCCTTTTTTCTTGAAACTGGTGGTCTTGTTGACCATCAACACTTGATGCTCCTTCTTGATTTCTACCTCCGCAGCTTTTAGCATTGCGAAGAGCTCGGGAATAGTCTTGTCCGTCCCTTGCATATTATAGTTCATCACGAAGCTCTTGTAGCTTGATGGCAGTGATTGAAGAATTCTGTCAATGACACTATCATCAGGAAGATTAACTCCCAGTTGAATCAAGTGATTATTATACCCAGACATTTTGAGGATGTGTTCACTGACAGAACGATTCTCCTCCATCTTACAGCTATAGAACTTATTGGAGACTTCATATCTTTCAATCCGGGCATTTGCTTGAAATATTAACTTCAACTCCTGGAACATCTCATATGCTCCATGACGTTCAAAACATCGTTGAAGACCCGGTTCCAAGCCGTAAAGCATGGCACACTGAACTATCGAGTAGTCATCAGCTTTGCTCTGCCAGGCGTTCTTAATGTCGTCAGTTGCATCTGCAGCAGGCCTGGCACCCAGCGGTGCTTCCAGGACGTAATTCTTCTGTGCAGCGAAAGGATAATCCTCAAGTTACGGACCCAGTCCATGTAGTTGCTACCATCATCTTTCAACTTAGCTTTCTCAAGGAACGCATTAAAATTCAAAGGAACAACAGCACGAGCCTTCTATCTACAACAAACATAGACAAGAAAAATACTATCATGCACTAAGTTCATGATAAATTTAAGTTCAATTAATCATATTACTTAAGAACTCCCACTTAGACAGACATCTCTCTAGTCATCTAAGTGATCACGTGATCCAAATCAACTAAACCATGTTCGATCATCACGTGAGATGGAGTAGTTTCAATGGTGAACATCACTATGTTGATCATATCTACTATATGATTCACGTTCGACCTTTCGGTCTCCCTGTTCCGAGGCCATATCTGTATATGCTAGGCTCATCAAGTTTAACCTGAGTATTCCGCGTGTGCAACTGTTTTGCACCCGTTGTATTTGAACGTAGAGCCTATCACACCCGATCATCATGTGGTGTCTCAGCACGAAGAACTTTCGCAACAGTGCATACTCAGGGAGAACACTTCTTGATAATTAGTGAGAGATCATCTTAAAATGCTACCGTCAATCAAAGCAAGATAAGATGCATAAAGGATAAACATCACATGCAATCAATATAAGTGATATGATATGGCCATCATCATCTTGTGCTTGTGATCTCCATCTCCGAAGCACCGTCGTGATCACCATTGTCACCAACGCGACACCTTGATCTCCATCGTAGCATCGTTGTCATTTACGCCATCTATTGCTTCTACGACTATCGCTACCGCTTAGTGATAAAGTAAAGCAATTACAGGGCGTTTGCATTTCATACAATAAAGCAACAACCATATGGCTCCTGCCAGTTGCCGATAACTTCGGTTACAAAACATGATCATCTCATACAATAAAATATAGCATCACGTCTTGACCATATCACATCACAACATGCCCTGCAAAAACAAGTTAGACGTCCTCTACTTTGTTGTTGCAAATTTTACGTGGCTGCTATGGACTGAGCAAGAACTGTTCTTACCTACGCATCAAAACCACAACGATAGTTCGTCAAGTTAGTGTTGTTTTAACCTTCACAAGGACCGGGCGTAGCCACACTCGGTTCAACTAAAGTTGGAGAAACAGACACCCGCCAGCCACCTATGTGCAAAGCACGTCGGTAGAACCAGTCTCGCGTAAGCGTACGCGTAATATCGGTCCGGGCCACTTCATCCAACAATACCGTCGAACCAAAGTATGACATGCTGGTAAGCAATATGAATTGTATCACCCACAACTCACTTGTGTTCTACTCGTGCATATAACATCTACGCATAAAACCAGGCTCGGATGCCACTGTTGGGGAACGTAGTAATTTCAAAAAAAATCCTATGCACACGCAAGATCATGGTGATGCATAGCAACGAGAGGGAGAGTGTTGTCTACGTACCCTCGTAGACCGAAAGCGGAAGCGTTAGAACAATGCGGTTGATGTAGTCGTACGTCTTCACGGCCCGACCGATCAAGCACCAAAACTACGGCACCTCCGAGTTCTAGCACACGTTCAGCTCGATGACGATCCCCAGACTCCGATCCAGCAGAATGTCGGGGAAGAGTTCTGTCAGCATGACGACATGGTGACTATCTTGATGTTCTACCATCGCAGGACTTCGCCTAAGCACTGCTACAATATTATCGAGGACTATGGTGGAGGGGGGCACCGCACACGGCTAAGAGATCAAGAGATCAATTGTTGTGCCTAGAGGTGCCCCCTGCCCCCGTATATAAAGGAGCCAAGGGGGAGGGGGCGGCCGGCCAAGGAGGGGCGCGCCAAGGGGAGTCCTACTCCCACCGGGAGTAGGACTCCCTTCTTTCCTAGTTGGAATAGGAGAAGGGGGAAGGAGGAGGGAGAGAGGAAGGAAAGGGGGGGCGCCGCCCCCCTCTCCTTGTCCTATTCGGACTAGGGGGGAGGGGCGCGCGGCCCAGCCCTTGACTCCTCTCCTCCTCTCCACTAGGGCCCATGTAGGCCCATTAAGCCCTCGGGGGGTTCCGGTAACCTCCCGGTACTCCGGTAAAATCCCGATTTCACCCGGAACACTTCTGATATCCAAATATAGGATTCCAATATATAAATCTTCATGTCTCGGCCATTTCAAGACTCCTCGTAATGTCCGTAATCTCATCCAGGACTCCGAACAAACTTCGGTACATCAAAACTCATAAACTCATAATATAACTGTCATCGAAACCTTAAGCGTGCGGACCCTACGGGTTCGAGAACTATGTAGACATGACCTAGAACTGTTTCCGGTCAAAACCAATAGCGGAACCTGGATGCTCATATTGGATCCTACATATTCTACGAAGATCTTTATCGGTCAAACCGCATAACAACATACGTTGTTCCCTTTGTCATCTGTATGTTACTTGCCCGAGATTCGATCGTCGGTATCCTAATACCTAGTTCAATCTCATTACTGGCAAGTCTCTTTACTCGCTACCTAATGCATCATTCCGTAACTAACTCATTAGCTACATTGCTTGCAAGGCTTATAGTGATGTGCATTACCGAGAGGGCCCAGAGATACCTCTCCGACAATTGGAGTGACAAAACCTAATCTTGAAATACGCCAACTCAACATGTACTTTTGGAGACACCTGTAGAGCTCCTTTATAATCACCCAGTTACGTTGTGACGTTTGGTAGCACACAAAGTGTTCCTCCGGTAAACGGGAGTTGCATAATCTCATAGTTATAGGAACTTGTATAAGTCATGAAGAAAGCAATAGCAACATACTAAACGATCAAGTGCTAAGCTAACGGAATGGGTCAAGTCAATCACATCATTCTCCTAATGATGTGATCCCATTAATCAAATGACAACACATGTCTATGGTTAGGAAACACAACCATCTTTGATTAATGAGCTAGTCAAGTAGAGGCATACTAGTGACATTAAGTTTGTTTATGTATTCACACATGTATCATGTTTCCGGTTAATACAATTCTAGCATGAATAATAAACATTTATCATGATATGAGGAAATAAATAATAACTTTATTATTGCCTCTAGGGCATACTTCCTTCAGCTTCCATCAATTCGACGAGCGCAACGGTCCCGTCGTTGATGAGCCTGCGCCCATTGTTGGCAGGTATCTACCTTATGAGGTTGGGTGCCCTGCTTTCACTCATGAGTCGCGACAAGTTCGTTGGTTATCTGTCCGGGTGTTCAATCCAGAAGTACCAGAAAAGTACGACGGCAAGCTGAACCCTGCAGAATTCTTGGGCATCTACACGATTGCGGTGCAAGAAGCCAGGGGAAGAGATGAAAAGATCCTCGCCAACTACTTCCCATTGGTACTCAAGCCCAATGTGAGGTCTTGGGTGATGAATACGCCAGAGAACTCCATCTCCTCATGGTCTGATCTCTGCAACAAGTTTGTTGGCGCCTTCACCAAAGGACAAAAGGGCCCTGGACGGCCTAGCGACTTGCAAGTGATCCCACAGAGCGAGGGTGAAGATCTGTGCAGATATATACAGAGATTCAGCCGTGTGCACCACAGCATACCAGATGTACACTCGGCGGCTGTGATTGCCGTGTTCCACACAAACGTGCACAATCGAAAGAAGCGGGAAAAGATGAACATCCGGTTGCCAAAGACCGTCAACGAGCTCTATATGTTGGCGGACAAATGTGCATGAGCTGAGGAGGGGAGAAGACTTCCCAGGGAAGATGTTGGCACTAAAGTTGATTCTAAGGATGACGACGCCGTCACCCTGAAAAAGAAAGGCAGAAAGCAATTGAAAGCGCAAGGGCAAGGCACTGGTGGAAGGCTCCTATAATCCTAACGCCGCCAAGAAATCTAAAACAGAGGGCTCCGGCAATGAAGCTGCTGGATGCGCTGGTTTCCAGGAAGCCACGACAGGAGAGAAGACCGGCAAGTCTGACGGGCAATACTACAAAATCCATCGCACCAAGGGCCATGATCTCCAAGAGTTCTAGCAGGTTGAGAAACTTGCTGAAAAACAAAAAGTTGAGTATGAGAAGCATGACAAGGAGAAAGGCCAGGATGGTGCTAGTGGATCTGACAAGAAGGGCCGTGGCGGCCGAGGAGGGCGTCGCGGCAAGGCCAAACCATAGAAAGAGAAACCTGCTAGAGGCCGTGAGAAGAAAGAGGAAGATGATGGAAGTGAAGAAGAGGATGACGATGACGAATCCAACGACCATGAATTCAGAAGGCAACGAAAGACATGTGCATTAATGGGGGTGCATCTTTGCATTCCTCTCGCAGCCAACTCAAGCAGTGGGCGTGAGAAGTTAACGCGGCAAAACCAACAATAGACACCCAGAAACCACTCACATGGTCACACACGCCTATCATTTTCTATGTCGAGGACCACCCTGATCGGGTGTTTGCCATTGTTGGTCTCGCCAACAATTCGCAACCTCCAGGTCACGAAAATGCTAGTTTACGGTGGGGTTGGTCTGAACTTGATTTCTCCAGAAGTAATCAAGAGGTTGCAAATTCCCGACGAAGAGCTCGAGAAGACAGGGACATTCCAAAGAATCAACCCTGGGAGAAGCCGGTGCCGTTTGGCGGGGAATTGAATTACATGACTAAAAAGATTGTGTTTGATGTGGTGAAGATCCCCTTGCTGTTTAATTGAATTCTGGTCCGCCCAGCTTTGGCTAAATTTATGGCAGCATCCCTCTATGCCTACAACACATCGAAGATGTTAGGGCCGATGGGTGTCATTTCCATCAACTCAGATAAGAAGGATGCATTCATGTGCGTCGACAAGCTATACAGGTATGTGGTTGCAGCAAAAGCCACCAAGGCGTCGGCTCCCGCCAAGAAGAAGAAAAGCAAGAAGTCTGATAAGACCTCTGGTAAGAATTTCGGGAAGCGCACCTCTTCGGAGTGCTGCACGCCTGTTGAAGACTTGCCGGAGAGCTCTACCGGCAAGAAATCCAAAGCCACTACACCGGCAACGAAGAAGGTGCCGACGAGGAAGGATGGCACTAGCAGTACCTTCACCGTTAGTTCCACCCTTGATAGCAAATAGGAAAGCGCGCTCATTACCTTCCTACGGGCGAATGTCGATGTGTTTGCGTGGCAACCATCTGACATCCCCGGCGTTCCCAGGGAGGTAATTGAGCACCACCTTGTTGTCTGTCCCCACGCTCGACCCGTCAAGCAAAAGGTTAGGAAGCAAGCTTTGGAGCGGCAATAGTTCATTGCCGAGGAAATCAAGAAACATGAAGTAGCAGGCTTAGTTAGCGGTGTACTACATCCAACTTGGTTAACAAACCCAGTTGTTGTGCGAAGGCAAATGGAAAGTGGAGACTTTGCATCGACTACACTGATCTCAATAAAGCATGCCCAAAGGACCCTTTCCCGTTGCCGCGCATTGGTCAAATTATAGACTCTACTGCCGTCTATGATTTGCTCTCATTCCTTGATACATATTCTGAGTACCATCAGATATTCATGGCCAAGAAAGATGAGGAGAAAACCACATTCATTACTCCATGTGGCACATACTTCTTTGTGTGTATGCCTTTCGGTTTAAAGAGTGCTAGTTCAACATTTGCGAGAACAGTCCAAATTGATTTTGAGCCCCAGCTGTATAGAAATGTGGAAGCATATATGGATGATATAGTGGTCAAAACCAAGGACAAATCAACCCTCGTTCAAGATCTAGATGAAACATTTGCAAATTTGCGCAAGATCAATTTGAAGCTCAAGCTCGAGAAGTGTGTCTTTGGTGTTCCATCCGGCAAACTTCTCGGGTTCTTTGCATCTCAACGTGGAATCGAAACAAATCCCGACAAAATCAAAACAATAGAGCAGATTCAAGCACCAAAAAATGTCAAGGATGTGCGGCGTCTTGCCGAGTGTGTTGCTACCTTAAGTAGGTGATCCCTCTGACTCGCAACAAAAAAGAAATAGCGGCGCGTCTATGTCGCCCGCGAGCATGCTACAAGGAGTCATTGTCGTCATCCCAGCAGAGATGTGGGTCTGACGTCATGCTGACAACATTTGAATTTAGTTTATTCTTTTTTTATTTACATTTTAATGCACATATTAAAAAAACTAAAATTTACTTAAGAATTGAAAGCCATTAATTTTAGAAAAGTTAAGATAGTATAAAAATAGTTAGTGCAATTTAAAAAATCTGTAAGCAGAATCTTTTAAAAATGTGTATACAATATAAAACAAATGTTTGAGTCATTTAAAAAATGTTTCGCACCATCGAAAAAGGCACCTGATATTTTAAAAAAATATTCGTCATTTAAAAAAATGTTCATGGCATTTACAAAATGCTTATGCAATAATTTTTCCCATAGGTTTTAAAAAATGTTTATTTCCAATAAATAAATGTACATGTTTTTTAAAGAAATACATGTTTCCAGAAAGTGCCTGTGAATTTTTTATAAATGTTTATACAATGTAAAAAATATTGCATAGCTTAATTCTCTTTATTGTCGTTAAAAAAATGCACAACATCTATTGGGAAAATGTTGTCCTGTATTCAAAATATGTATTTTAAAACAATACATCATGTATTTGAAAATTTCTAACGTGTGTCAAAAAAATGTTTTGCATGTTGTGCACTAAAAATGTACATTTGTACTGAGAAAAGGTAGACATGTGTTAGAAAACCCCTATAAAATCGACAAAGAAACGAAAAGAAAAGCAAAGAAGACCAAAGAAATATAAGAATAACAAAGAAAAAAGGAAAATAATTCAAAATACAAAAAACAAAGTATAACCATGAAGGAAAAATCCTAAGAAAACCGATAAAAAACAAAAGAAAAGAAAACAGAAAACCCCCTGAAGAAAGCCGAATCAGAGCGAACCTAAGGTGACACTATAGGCAGTGAGTGACCTGCGCCAATAGGAATCGGTATGAGCGAATCATAGCTCTTGTGGTTTATATCTCGCTTCATGGAAGACAGTAGATCGCATCGCTGCAGCGAAACAGGTAGTGGGCCGGCCTACGAACCATGTGGTAATGCCGAGCTAACATCGGACATGCGTTATTTTCCCTTTCTTTATAGTTTTCAAATACTCCCTCCGTTCCAAATTACTCGTCGTGGTTTTAGTTCCAAATTACTCGTCGTGGTTTTAGTTCAAATTTGAACTAAAACCACGACGAGTAATTTGGAATGGAGGGATTAGTAAATACATATATTGTTAAAATCATTTTTTTAATTTTCTTAAAAGTGTTGCACATTTTTTCCGTAAATTTCAGAGTACAAAAAAGTTCGCTCAATATTTAGAAAAGAGGTAATATCATTTGGAGTCACTAAACTTGCGTCGGATGTGCAGTTTGGTGCTTGATCTTTTTAATTACGGATTTTTGGTCATCAAACTTGTCATTTGGTGCAAATACGGCACTCCATTCCATCGCGTGTGAGTATTCGCCCGCTGACGTGGCTGCACAGGTCCACTGTCAGCGACCTACGCCGTTTCGGGGCGACGCGTGTGGCTTTTTTGCATGAACCCCCTATAATTAATTTTATTTGTGCTGACTGAACTAAAGATAACTGAACTTGCTGAACGCACTAATCTTATTGAATGTTCTGATGATAACTGAAGATAGCGATTATTGAACTTGCATTTGGTGCTCTGGAGCGTGGTCACCGGCGTGCTTATATACCATGCGTCGTGGGTGATAGACATGGCAATACAAAAGAGGTGGTGGAGAGAAATGGGCAGAATCCTCTCATTACCCAACTCTATACGGTGGCAAGTTATATTGGCAGGTCTTCTGTTCCATTCCCAGGCCACTGATTTTTGGCCTGACATATGCATACAGTGACCACCATCATTAACAACACAAATGCATTTAGTAAATATATACGGAATATTACAACGAAAATGCAGTACAGCTTGGTACTGAATTTAACCATGAAATTGTCACAAAAAATTCTATTGCACACAGCTCTGTACTGAATTTATCCATGAACTTTTTGCGCACAGTGACCATCATCATGAAGCAGACATATGCATACTACTAAATAACAACATATATCATTTGCAACAAGGAAATCATCCATAATTAACAGGGAGAGATATAGCCAAAACAAGTTCATTTGCCTTCCAAACTTAAACAGAACAAGGTCTTCTTTTTCGTTTTTACCCCAGCAAAAGGAGCGGTTCATTCATGAACTATGCTGAAGAAAAGTTCATTCATAAAGCAGATAAAACTAATTCGCGCGGGGGGGGGGGGGGGGGGGGGGGGGGCTGTGAAAAAACACTGCACGCGTCGCCCCGAACGGCGTAGGTCGCTGACATTGGACCCGTGCAGCCACATCAGCGGGCAGATACTCACACACATTCGAATGGAGTGACCGTATTTGCACCAAATGACAAGTTTGATGACCGAAAACCCGTATTTTGAAAGATTTGGCACCAAATTGCACATCCGATGCAAGTTTAGTGACTCCCAGTGATATTACCTCTTTAGAAAATGTTTCTGTTATTCAAAAAAAATGTACATGACACTAGAAAAATCAATCGTAGGTTTCAAAAAAATGTGTGCAACATTTTTAGAAATGCTATAGAATGTAAAAAAGTTTGTTTAAATAAAAATTTATTTCATACCATTTGAAAAATGTATGTTACATTTAGAAAAATGTTCAGGTGTTCCAAACAAAATGTTTATCCAGTGTAAAAAGATGTTCGCATAGTTATTCCTTCTTCGGTCTGCCTCCACCCCCTTAATGAATGATTGAAGATCTTGCTTCCCCCTTGTGTCTTACCAAGGACTGAGGTCTCACTTGTGGCAAAAAAAAATCTACCATCCCACCCAACCTAACTCGGGGGTCGGGGGTGAAGGTTCCTCTCAGAGACTGGTCAAAAGAAATGTTACATATCATACAAAAAAACGTTTCAATGTGTATTCGAAAAACCTTAAAACACGTATTCAAAAAACTGTTCAAAGCAAGTACTTGAAAAAAGATAATCATATATTTAAAAATATTAAACTTATATGAAAATTGTTTCAGATGTATAAGGAAAATTGTTCGTTGTGTGTGAAAAAAAGTAGATATTAAAATATTTATTTAAAAACAATCTTAATCATATATTCCACAAATGTTTATCATGTATTTGAAAAATATTAAACATGTACAAAAGTATGTTCTTGATGTATATGAAAAATTTATAATGTGTATAAAAAATTATACATGTTGACAAATAATAGAGAAGGAGAATAAAAAAGTAAAACCAAAGAAATAAAAATAAAAGTTCAAAGAAACCGAAAAAAAGGGAAACATATGTAAAATAGCGAAACCGAAAGAAAATTGATGAAAACCAAGAAAAACAAAGAATGCCAAGAAAACAAAAAAGAAACAGAAAAAGACCACACATACAAAGTCGGTTTAACACGGACAGATTTTTTGCCCAGTCTATTTAACATGGACAGATGGACGCACATACAGGAAAACCAGTTGTCTACTGAAAACTGAAACAAAAAAAAAACCAGGCCTCGACCCAACTAGCACTCCGTGTAGGCGAGCCTTTCTTCCACGTGGCTTTAAGCGAGATATAGCTTCAGGCAGGATTTGGTGTGTGCGCTGACACACACGTCAATCTTCTGGGAGCATTCGTATTTTACAGAGAGCAACTAGTTAACGAGCGCTTTTCTGGGAGTCTTGTAACAATCAGCGTCACTTGGCGCGCTCTCAGCCATTCGCCACATGCCGCACTCTGGGCGCTCCCTTCAGAATTTTTTTTATTTTTCCGCACGCGTTTTCAGCTTTTTAAACGTTTTTTTTTCTATTTTTTCCGCCTTTTGGTTTTTCACCGGTCTTCCTTACCTTTACCTTTACGATAAAAAAAATCAAAAATCTTTTTTTTCCGTGAAAAAACGCATTTTCTTTTTTTTTCCTTTCGCAAGAGTCACAATTTTGCTTTCGCGAGAGTCACGGTCGTGTCTCTTGGATATGAAAAGAAAACGCGTTTTTTGTTTTTTTTTTTCGCGAGAGTCATGGTTTTGCTTCCGCGAAAGGCACGGTTGTGCTTTAGTGAGAGTCTCGGTTGTGCCTCTTGGAAACGAAAAAAAACGTGTTTTCTGTTTTTTTTTCTTTCGCGAGAGTTACGGTTTTGCTTCCGCGAGAGGCACGGTTGTACTTTCGCGAGAGTCACGGCCGTGCCTCTCGGAAACAGAAAAAAAAACACGTTTTCTGTTTTTTTTCTTTCGCGAGAGTCACAGTTGTGCTTTCGCGAGAGTTACGGCCATGCCTCTCGGAAACAAAAAAAAGCACGTTTTCTGTCTTTTTTTCTTTTGCGAGAGTCACGGTTTTGCTTCCACGAGAGGCACGTTGTGCTTTCGCGGGAGTCGCGGCCATGTCTCCCTGAAACGAAAAAAAACGCGGTTTCTCTTCTTTTTTTTCCTTCTGCGAGAGTCACGGTTTTGCTTCCGCGAGAGGCACGGCTGTGATTTCGTGAGAGGCATGGGCGTGCCTATTTCGAAAAGGAAAAAAAACCCTTACTCCCGGTTCGGTTTTTTCGTCTGGTTTTTTCATTGAAAAAGGTTCGTCAAAACCTATCAACATGGGATCTAGTTTTAAAGATCTCGACGCGAGGAATCCAACGGTGAAAGCGGTTCGAGATTTGGACGCACGGTTGGTAAGATAAAACGTTCTGAAATGGATCTACGAAAAAAGAGAAAACTCCCAGGTTGCGACAAGTGACGGGTCGCAACCAGGGGAGTTGGATTGATCTTTGCAACGAGTACTCCTCAACTAGTGATTTCGTATTTTACATCACTAAATTGTGTTTTTTTGCGGGTACACTAAATTGTGGTCAGAGTAAATTATACCCCATGAAAAAGTGTTTGTTTGCATCATCAAAAACTTCTAACTCCAACAGATAATGTAAAATGAGGCACTAGTGCTCAATAGATGATGTTAAATTCCAACGACTACATTATTTCAAACATGCCAAGTTGATTTCAAACAAACATAGTTCATACTACAACCATAAAACATAGATCATAGCAATACTACTTCGTACTAATTCTACTTGATCATCATGAAGCATACAAATTACACGCCGTGATCTCTCACTAGCCGTGCCCAGAACGCGTCGGTGGTGGGTCGTAGAGTCGTGGAGCTCCTCGTCCTCCTTCTTCGAGTCGGATCGACGGGGATAACCGCCAAGGGGCCAACCTCGTCATCCTGCTTCTTTGTCTTCTTCTGCTCAGTCAAACGTTTCCAATAGTACCCCAGCTCGCTTTGGACATACTGCAGATTCTCCCGCGCAAACCTCGCGATCACCGCTTCATCACCCTTGCCGGGAGCAATGTGAATCCCCGTCTTCTTCTTCTTCCCTTCAATCGGCTGTATGGTCAGATTCTTCGGCCCGACGAATTCCGCCTCCTCCCCGGTTTCGATCTCTAGGAAATTCATCTCGTGCCTCATCCGGCCGAAGTGCCACGCTACCACATCGTATGCACGCGCGGCCTCGTCAGCTGATTCAAAGGTGCCAAGCGAGTAGCGACAACCGATGCACTCGAATTCGACAGGTAAGTTGTTAAAGGGGCGTGTTCGCACCCCCTTGAGGGCGGACTTTCTCTCCCACGGCTTCTTTGACGGCATGACGGTGGTGCGGGTGCGGTGTCGACGCAGACAGTTGTGGCAATAGGAGACGAAGTGCGGCAAGGTGCCACGGAGGCCGTGTGGCTTTCGAACCGGGCAACGCAACTTTGCGGTGGTCGATTCAACCGATTTGGGGTCATGCAGCGGCGGGGAAGTGGTGGATCTGGCGGCGGCAGGGATGGGATGGACGGATCCGCGGTGGCAGGGATGAGAAGGACGGATCCGACGGCGGCGAGGGTGCAACGGGTGGCACGACAATCACATGGGGGTGGTGGAAAATGAAGTTTCAGCGGCGGTTGGGCGTTCAAGTGCCCTGTTTACCTCTAGAGTAAACTTGGACTAATTTTTTTGCATCTACGTCATTTGTTGGATGGCATGGTGATGTAAAATTTGGTTATTTTTTGCATTTAGAGCATCTTCAATAGATGATGTAGATGTAAAAATAATTAACTTTTACATCACCAAGGTCTAAAAATGTCGATCCAACAGATGATGTAGATGTATATATTTTTACATCACCTACTCCAAGTGGTGTAAAATACAACACTTCGAGATCCAAGTTTGTTTCACCTACCACCTAGTGATGTAAAACTCCCAACCGCGCGTCAATCGCTAACTGCCATTTCCCGCTCCACCCACCGCTTACCCATCCCCATGCCTTTCCGCACACCCACCGTCATGAAACCCGCCCACCGAACCCCACCGCCGCCAGATCCGGCCTCCCCCTCCCCCTGCCGGCGGTTCCGCCTCCGCCTGGCCGCTTTTTTGCCATCGCCTGATTCGACCTCCCCCCACTGCCCCGCCGCGCTTGATTTGAGCTGCACACACGCTATCACGTCGCCGCCCGATTCGAGCTTCTCCCGCCACTGCCAATCCGCCGCACGATTCGAGTTCCCACCGCTGCATTTGAAGCTCAACACTCGGGCACCACCCAGCTCCTCGCCGCTCGGCCACCGCCATGCCGCCGACGAAAATCTCGAAGAGCAAGACTGGCTTCTACAAGGTGCGGAAAAAGCCGTCCTAGAACTTCGA
This sequence comes from Triticum aestivum, assembly GCF_018294505.1. Taxonomy (NCBI): domain Eukaryota; kingdom Viridiplantae; phylum Streptophyta; class Magnoliopsida; order Poales; family Poaceae; genus Triticum; species Triticum aestivum. Next base: position 423,331,778 of record NC_057804.1, read on the forward strand.
CGTGGATTCGTGCGATGGCTATCTCTACTAGATCGATGCGTTCGAGTCCGCCGACGTGCCTGCGCGTGCGTACGACATCGCGGTATGGCGTTTCGGCCGACCGAGGCATGAGATGAACTTCTCGGAGGGCGAATCCCGGGCGGACGCAGAGTTCATTGGGTGGAAGAATATTACCATTCGGCGGATGGCCGAGAATATGGAGGAGGAGCAGGAGAAGAAGAAGCCGGCGATTCTCGTTACTCCCGGCGATAGTGACGACACGATGATGGCGAGGCCGAGCAGAAGAAGGGGGTGAAGAAGGAGGAGAAGGAGGCCGACCCCTCAATGGTGATCCCCGTCGAGTCTGACTCGTTGGACTCGGATGCCTCGGACGAGTGCGACAACCCCAGCAAGGACGAATTCTAAGAGCAGTTCAAGAGCGACGACGAGTAGACTCGGAGTAGTACTAGTTTGATGGGTGTAGTACTTCGAACTATGTTTAATTTTTTAAGGAGGGCCCTTGGGAGGAAGGAGGGGATGCGGACAATGTGTGGATGAAGATGGTGACTTGCATCCGTAAGGTGGCCTCGGAGGAGTTTGGAGTGTCCAGGGGAAGGAGAAGCGAAGATAAGGATACCTGGTGGTGGAATGATGATGTCCAGAAGGCGATTAAAGAGAAGAAAGATTGCTTCAGACGCCTATACCTGGATAGGAGTGCAGACAACATAGAGAAGTACAAGATGGCGAAGAAGGTCGCAAAGCGAGTTGTTGGTGAAGCAAGGGGTCGGGCATATGAGGACCTCTACCAACGGTTAGGCACGAAGGAAGGTGAAAGGGACATCTATAAGATGGCTAAGATCCGGGAGAGGAAGACGAGGGATATTGGCCAAGTCAAATGCATCAAGGATGGAGCAGGCCAACTCTTGGTGAAGGACGAGGAGATTAAGTATAGATGGCGGGAGTACTTCGACAAGTTGTTCAATGGGGAGAATGAGAGTTCTACCATTGAACTGGACGACTCCTTTGATGAGACCAGCATGCGTTTTGTGCGGCGCATCTAGGAGTCTGAGGTGAAGCAGGCTTTAAAAAGGATGAAAGGAGGCAAGGCGATGGGCCCTGATTGTATCCCCATTGAGGTGTGGAAAGGTCTTGGGGACATAGCGATAGTATGGCTAACCAAGCTTTTCAACCTCATTTTTCGGGCAAACAAGATGCCAGAAGAATGGAGACGGAGTATATTAGTACCAATCTTCAAGAACAAGGGGGATGTTAGAGTTGTACTAATTACCGTGGAATTAAGCTGATGAGCCATACAATGAAGCTATGGGAGAGAGTCATTGAGCACCACTTAAGAAGAATGACAAGCGTGACCAAAAATCAGTTTGGTTTCATGCCTGGGAGGTCGACCATGGAAGCCATTTTCTTGGTACGACAACTTATGGAGAGATATAGGGAGCAAAAGAAGGACTTGCATATGGTGTTCATTGACTTGGAGAAGGCCTATGATAAGATACCACGGAATGTCATGTGGTGGGTCTTGGAGAAACATAAAGTTCCAGCAAAGTACATTACCCTCATCAAGGACATGTACGATAATGTTGTGACAAGTGTTCAAACAAGTGATGTCGACACCGATGACTTCCCGATTAAGATAAGACTGCATCAGGGGTCAGCTTTGAGCCCTTATCTTTTTGCATTGGTGATGGATGAGGTCACAAGGAATATACAAGGAGATATCCCATGGTGTATGCTCTTTGCGGATGATGTAATGCTAGTTGACGATAGTCGGACGGGGGTAAATAGGAAGTTAGAGTTATGGAGACAAACCTTGGAATCGAAAGGGTTTAGGCTTAGTAGAACTAAAACCGAGTACATGATGTGCGGTTTCAGTACTACTAGGTGTGAGGAGGAGGAGGTTAGCCTTGATGGCCAGGTGGTACCTCGGAAGGACACCTTTCGGTATTTGGGGTCAATGTTGCAGGAGGATGGGGGCATTGATGAAGATGTGAACCATCGAATCAAAGCCGGATGGATGAAGTGGCGCCAAGCTTCTGGCATTCTCTCTGACAAGAGAGTGCCACAAAAGCTAAAAGGCAAGTTCTACAGGACGGCGGTTTGACCCGCAATGTTGTATGGCGCGGAGTGTTGGCCGACTAAAAGGCGACATGTTCAACAGTTAGGTGTGGCGGAGATGCGTATGTTGAGATGGATGTGTGGCCACACGAGGAAGGATCGAGTCCGGAATGATGATATACGAGATAGAGTTGGGGTAGCACCAATTGAGGAGAAGCTTGTCCAACATCGTCTGAGATGGTTTGGGCATATTCAGCGCAGGCCTCCAGAAGCTCCAGTGCATAGCGGACGGCTAAAGCGTGCGGAGAATGTCAAGAGAGGGCAGGGTCGACCGAATTTGACATGGGAGGAGTCCGTTAAGAGAGACCTGAAGGATTGGAGTATCGACAAAGGGCTAGCTATGGACAAGGGTGCGTGGAAGCTTGCTATCCATGTGCCAGAGCCATGAGTTGGTTGCGAGATCTTATGGGTTTCACCTCTAGCCTACCCCAACTTGTTTGGGACTAAAGGCTTTGCTGTTGTTGTTGTTGTGTTTGTTTCAAATGAACTTGCTATGTTTTAATTATGTTTGAAATAATGTAGTAGTTGAAGTAGTTTTACATTACCAAATATATATTATCTGTTGAAGTTGAGATTTTTATTGAAGATGTAAATTATAGAACATCTACTTTTACATCTCTAAATATACATTTTCTATTGGAGATGCTCTTACATCATTGTATTGGAGATGCTCCTACCCGTGAGCCCAGGGACAGAGGTTCGAGTTCAAGTTTCAACTTCGAAGCCTATTTACTGTAACCAGTAGAGACACAAACAGGTCATCATGTTTTCATGCTCTGTATACACTATATACATGACCTTATGCGGGCTTCTGTTAGTGAGAAAGGTCAGTTGAGCTTGTGCGTCCTTTTTGCTGAAAACCATCCCATATTCCCATGTGTAAAGCAAGCAAAGGAAACATGCCATGTGCAGCGTGAAACTATAACCCTCATTAAGAACTCATCCGTTTGTCAATGGCATGTTTGCGCACCATCTAGCTTCAGTGCATGTAAACAGAGCTTCAATTAGTCACACAAGACTGAGATGTTCAGAGTTCAGTTCAGACTATCGCATACAGTACGTAGCAGCTTGTCAGCAATGGAGATTCAGACTGCAGATGAACTAAGGGCCTGTTCGGTTTGTAGGAATTTCAAAAGAAAAGGTACGGGAATCAAAAACGGAGGAAATGTACGAGAACCAGCGTTCGGCATGCAGGATTTTTGGCTTCACATTCCTATGGAAAGATTCCATAGCCTGTACTTTCACGGGAAAATAAAAATCCAACAAAGTAATGCTAGGATCTTTGAACACACCGCCAGTAGCGTCGACAGAGTTTTGGACCAGATTAGAGAAGATCTTCAAGTCTGGAGGGCAGCGGGGTGTGTTCTGGATCTTACTTTGTAAAAGCCTCTTGTAATTGGGGTGTTCTATCCTAGGGGTGGCGCCCTCGGGAGGTCTTTCAGTGCGAGACCGCCTAGTCTGTCTGACCTTGTTGTACTTTTCTCCTCTTTCTAATAAAATTCGGCCAACAGCCCTTCAAAAATAAAAATCCAACGAGAGCTCTTGTTTTCGCGGAAGACCGAGGCAGACGAGCAATAACAATGGATGGAGCCTGACAGCTATACTGTGCATCCAAATAAAATATACCTTTCCTGTGCATACTTCAGCTTGGAGACAAAAGCAGCTACTCTGCATGCCGAATACTCACTCCGTTTCTAAATATTTGTCTTTTAGAGATTACAAATGGACTACCATATATGAATGTATATAAATATATTTTAGAGTGTATATTCACTTAGTTTGCTTCGTATGTAGTTATCTGTTGAAATCTCTAGAAAGATAAATATTTATAGGAATGGAGGAAGTAGATTATGTTTTGTACTCTGTACTTCACACTCCACACATAAGCTGCCTCCTGTGTTATTCCTGCAGCCAGCCGAACGCGTTTCCCTCAAGCTTACCTATGTTTCTAGAACTTCTGTTTTGCTCCGTTTTCATTTTCTATTCTTATGATTTTTCAAGTTCCTATGTTTTAATACCCTTTGTGCCGAACAGGGCCTAAATCCTGCCGCGAAAACAATTTTAAGCAAACCAGAGAGGAAAATGCTCTAGATGGTACTTCCTACGTAAATAAATATAAGAGCACTAAGATCACTAAAATAGGGATCCAAATGCTCTTATATTTCTTTACAGAGAGAGTAGTACAATGCGTTGCTGCTTTGTGTTTATCTGACATGGAACGGTTGTTCCTGTGGTGCAGTCTCCTTGGTCCTTGTGGGGCGAAAGAAAAAGTGTTTCCATGGTCCATGCACGACACTGCACACAGCTTAGTTTAGGCGCTGCAGATGGTAACCTACCAACAAGCTCGTACAAATCACGAACATCATGCACCAGCCTATCGGTTTTCGCCCGGTTTTCCGTTAATTAACCAGACAATTCTCCTCTTCTTAATTAATAGATGTGGCAAAATTTTTGCTTCGGTTTTTTTTTTAAAAAGAGAGAGCCTGGAAAATATGGCCATGGAACAGCTGCAAATTATTGCGCAAACCCTACCACATGACTAGCTACGTTACACAATGGTTGGTGTTCAAACGAGAGACATGCGTCGCTTCAGGGGCACATGCTGATTCTGATTGCAGGTAGACTGTTCGAAGCTTCCCTTTTCAAAAAGGAGTTGTCTACTCCACTGGCCACCACTGCATTTCCTATCCCGAAGAACCGGCTTAACCTAATGGATTCTTGCGCACGATCGGGACGCGCCAACAGCAAGGAAGCTGCTCGATCGAGACCCTTGTGTCTTAATGAATGGTTCCGGCCGTGACCACATAGAGCAGGGTACGTAGCCTAGGTTTGTGTGTTCCTCAAGCATGCTTGTGCAATCCCCCTATGAGAATTCGACATTCTTTGGTAACTTCAGTTCAAGCACACCTTTTTTTTTTGCGAGAAAATTTCTGATCTATTCATCTTTAATCATGGCAGTACAACGAATACCAAAAATAATAAAAATTACATCCAGATCCATAAACCACCTAGCGACGACTACCAGCACTGAAGCGAGCCGAAGGCGCGCCGCCGTCATCGCCCCTCCATCGCCGGAGTCGGGCACAACTTGTTGTAGTAGACAGTCGGAAAGTCGTCGTGCTAAGGCCCCGTAGGACCAGTGCACCAGAACAGCAACCGCCGCAGATGAAGAATAACGTAGATCAGAAAGATCCAATCCGAAGACACGCGAACGTAGACGAACAACGACGAGATCCGAGCAAATCCACCAAAGATAGATCCACCGGAGACACACCTCCACACGCCCACCAACGGTGCTAGACGCGCCGCCGGAACGGGGACTAAGCGGGGAGACCTTTATTCCATCTTCAGGGAGCCGCCGCCGTCTCGTCTTTCTAAGCAGGACACAAACCCTAGCAAAACTGAAAGAAACGACTAAAAACGGAGCCCTCCCGCCGGCCCTTGCCGAGATCCACCGCGCCCCCATGGCCCTAGGGCCACCGGAGAGGAGGCGGACCTGTGGCGGCGACGGCGGGAGGCAGAAACCCTAACTTTTTTGTGAAGGAAGGAGGAGGCAGAAACCCTAACTTACAGTTCAAGCACACCTGTAAGCAAAAAAAATGGCCGGTGTGCATCGTAATGAGGCAGAGGCCAGGGATGATCCCCCTTTTGTAAAGAAAAAATGTAGAGAGCAAAAGATATATCTTCAGCTTGTACCTGCCTTTTGTTCATTCATTCTTTAGAGACAGTTCAAGGGGTGTCATGTAATCACCTAAACCTCTTGAAACAAAAACAAAAGAAAATAAGTGAAAAGAAAAGAAGAGAAAAGAAGAGAAAAGAAAGTATGCATATATCACAATTTGTTGAAGAGAAAAGAAAAGGTGAGTACGATGTACAACACGACGATATTGCCCGGGAGGATACTTGCCGACCCGTCCCCTATAACGAAAACCAAAAAAGTTCTTATGTTTGCAGCTACTAGGAGCATCAACACCTTACTGGTGCGATCCTTGCATGTACAGTATAGGCAGCAGCTTGTCCGGCTCTTGGATCCGATGATCTCCTCTACAACTCTCCCTTCTACCTCCTCTTATTCCCCGGAGTTTGTTGCGAGGAAGTGGGGGTCGGCGGCGTTGTGTCGACGCCCCATACCATGATCTCCAGACAATCTGGAGGGATGCCCTTCACCTTGCTATAATCCTCCGACACCACTTGCTGCACAAACCTCATCGAGTCCTGCGAAACAATGATACGAGAAAACATGTTAGCTCCTGCAAAAGTGAAAAATCATCATAGGTCGTCTGGCATCATCACATTACAGAGATGGAAACGTGCTGTAACGGCCTCTCATGATTGATCGCAGCAACTAGCAAGAGGGGGTGCTTTAGTGGTTAGATTCATGACAGGTGAAACAGTCAGCTGTGCACCTAAAAGAAGCCCTGGTTTTCTGAAGAACGGCATTAGCTATTAGCCAGGGGTACTGCGGCAGTACTGCTGCTTCCGGGTGCTGGTGCTGTGGCCAACCACCAACACCGAGCGTGTCTTGCCTTGCACCAAATCCTACTCATCCCCACGGCCGGGGCCCCTCCCCACCAAATCATACCACTCGCACCGCACCGGATTAAATTAAAGATAAGCCCCCAGCGATTTGGCATTTGCATTGCCATTTCCAGATCCTCTCGGATTCGATCCGCTTTGTCGATTGCTGCAGCTTCGGTGTACCGACCGACGCCCGCGCCATTTTTTTTCCTTTTTGCAGGAGAAGAAATTAACAATTTTCCTGATGAAACGAACGAGGGCCAGGGCCTCCACCGATCTTTATGCGAAATTAAAGGACGCGTGACAAGTTGAATTTGACCGGAAAAGTTGGGACAGATGGGCCACGAGGCGTCGAGGCCTTCTCATCTCGTCCTCCCTTCCAACCCCACCTGTACCACATGCACGAATAGAGCTGGCTAGCTAGCAGACAGGGCGAGACGCCGCTTTCATGGCGCAAAATTGCCTCCGCAGCCGCGGCGACATCGCTGTGCCGCGCGAAAGGCCATATGAATGCTTGCTGTTAGTTCCGGGCGTGGATGCATGGCGACGCCGATCGAGCCGGCCGGCCGAGGAACGAGGAAGCAAGCAGTGTGCTACTGCTACTGTACTGCTACGCAATGAAGGGTTGATGGTTGACTGACCTGGGACTTGTCGGGCTCGGAGGTCGGGTAGCGGCCCCAGCGCTCGGGGTCCCAGAGCACGGAGCTGTTGAAGGCGAAGCCGTGGACGTCGATCTCGGGCGACGTCGCCGCCGTGCCGCCGCCCGTGCCGGCGGTGCCGTTGCTCATCAGGTCCCTGGAGAACCAGCCGAGGACCTTGGACGAGCTGCACGCAGGGCCCTGGATGACCACCTTCCGCTCGTTCCGCGACATCCTCGCCACCGGCCACGCACCGAATGTACTGCAAAAGATTTCGCGTAAAAGCAACAGATGCTCGCGTTAGAGATTTGGATTAGATACCTACAATATTTAGATGGTGGAAACGGCGCGCATGTGGCGAAAAGCTTGAAAAGATGCTGGTAAGTAGGGCGTCCATGTCATGCTGCCGCGACGGCAAATTAGTGGCTTGCTAAATATGGTACTAGCGCTGGTGATTAAGCATGTCTTATCGCGCAGATCGAAATGGCTGGCATGCAGTTTCTGAAGCATTAATTCGTAGAAACACCTTTTTTTTCTGCCTAACTATGCTAGACGTCAATTTCTGACAGCAGTTTGGACTTTGGAGTATGCTGAAATGCAGATTGGACATACCATATAAGTACCCGTATATATATACTCGGAGAACTGCGCAAACAAATTGAGTAGTACTGCCGTGTTACAGACACTAATGTCACTAATGCAGGAGATTGCTAATCAATCTAACACGACGGGAGCGATGCTGCAGATACTGCGAATATTTCCAAAATAGGAGTAAACCCAGTAACCGACGGGTGAAACTGCAGAGGGTCAAGAATCAGAACCAACAAGACAATACTGGTAGAACTGATCTGACGAAGATCACTCTTCCTTTCCTCTTTGGCGAAGTGAACAAAACCAGTCAGCTGCTGGCTATGGTCAGCAGCCTGGAAATAACAGCGAGAAACCCGTGCCGTATACGTACGTACTGGCTCGGATTCGTCGACCCCGAATAGAACATGCAAGGCGTCTGTTTCACACGCCGCGATTGCAAGTACCAATTTGACAGTTAGCAGCCGTGCAACGTCCGGCAGGAGCTCATGTTTCCCTGTCAGGCCCGCGGGGAGGAAGGACACCGCTCACCCGCACCGTTAGTTGAGGGGTGCCAATCATTCTACCGACACATTTGGGCGTCTCCTACGCAACAACAACGCCCCTTCCTGATGCCTGCCATTGGCACCCAAGGACAGAACAAGACCGTTACGTCGCCGTCGTAGTAAAATAACGCAAAGCAATGGACTGCTTGCTCTGTTCCAGCCTGACTGACTGGAGATCCATCCCAAGTGGTACAGCGCAGGCCTGGCAGGGGAAAAGAATGGGAGCAGAGAGATAAAAACGACCCTTTAATGGGGAGGGTGAGTGGCTTCCTCACATCACATGGCCCGGATAATTGGATCGTCGCCGGCGATTAAACTAGCCCTGGGCCGGAGGTCGTCCAGGCGGTGCGTGAGCTGTAGCGCTCGGGGCAACCTGACAAAGTTGCTTGCAACTAGCCCTGCGAGCGTGAGCGCTTTGGTCGCTAGCTGCGTAGTTCGCCGCGTGACCGTCCGCGCGCTTTGCTCGCACCAACACAAGGCAAAAAGCTTTCTTGTTTTCCTCGAGTGAAAGATCTTTTTTCACTTTGCTGCTGGGAGGACGCGATGGAGGGAGAATGCAAGGGCTGAGGAATGGACTGGACGGTACCTGATCTGCCGGAGCTGGTCGAAAAAGCGCAGCTCGTACACGTCGCCGAGGCCGGCGAAGTGGACGATGGCGGCGAGGCGGTGCCGCTCGATGTGCTCCAGCGCGGTGTTGCGCTGGTGGTGGCGCTCCTTGCCCGCGGCGACCTCGGCGGCCGTGAAGTTCTCCTTGTACGTCAGGTGGCGGTAGAGGATCCCCGTGTCGCGCAGCAGCTTCGCCGTCGCCGGCACGTCGGGGGCGGCCTCCACCACCAGCCACAGCAGCGGCGGCGGCACGAGCCGCAGGGTGTGGGCCATCCTGGTTAGCATCGCCGCCCGCTCGCCGGCCGCCGTAGGCGTCGACTCGGTGGTCGTCACGACCACCAGGAGAGGCCGCGGGACGCCCCCGATTCTTGCGGCCGCGTCCCGCGCCAACAGGCTCCGGTCCATGGCTGCGCCCGACGCGATCACTTGCGGCGTCTTCACTATGTGGCTGCTCCCCACCCCGGCGGGCGACACGGACCGCCAGTCGGAGACGGACGAGGGCGCGAAGCCCGTGAAGAAGCCCATGACGAAGCAGAGGCTGGAATGCAGCAGCGCCTTCTTCCACAGCTGCGAGCCGCCGGACGCCTTCTTGGCCCTCCCGCCAGCCGCGCCGACGTGGTCCATGGCGGAGCCCATGAAGCAGACCACCACCGACGCCTCCCTAGCCGCAGCAGACGACGATCTCCCTGGCGCTCTCGAGAGCCTCGCGTCGCGTCGTGCCGTGTCGTAGCCAGAAGCTAGCGCGGCTGTCTGATTGTAGCCTGGTTAGGCAGCGGCGATAGTGGCGGACGCGAATTTGGCAGTGGAGGTGGGTTTAAAAAGGGCGGGAGGTGGCGGGCAACGGAGCCAGAGGGAGGAAGCGGCACGAGGGGGGAGCGCCACCAACGCCTTCTCCCTTCTCCGGGACGCCGCTATCATGATTAGGTGGCGTGCCGGCAAGTGACGCACTAATGCCCCCAACCACATCGAATCTATATGCACGGGTGCACCAAGCTATTTTCGACCGTTGGATGGAGATCCGACGGATTCAGTCTAGCTGATGAATGAAAAAAAAATCAAGCCGCACTACACCATTTCCCTCTCTCAACATTAAATGTAGATTTGTAATTTCTATCTTCAAGCATAGGAATGGCCATATATGTTGGACCATATATACCCGAATGTAGATATGGTTTGACCATCAATATTATTTTGATGACATGTTCGAAACAATACTAATGCTGGCTATTTTTCTATTTTGAATCTTGACCGCAACATCTATAAGCTCAAGTCATTAAAAACAACATAGTCAATATTGTTCTTCTTCCAAAGATCTCGTCGAAACAAAGATTATAGCCAAAACAGATCCGAAATTAGATATTCCATTAAAAACGTGTAACCTTTTTTTTATCTAGACACAAAGAGTAAGCATACATATTTACTGATGGGAGAGTAAGATGTGGAGCGCGGGTTCAAATCGAAAAAGCAGAAGGACAATTTTGCAAATGTGCCAACAATTCACATTCTACCCAAACCACACCCCTAGGATTTTCATCCAATGACCCCAAATCACGTCACTGTGTGCACATATTAGCCCGTTTCACACGATATGTTCTCCGAATGCCTTCGATGGGGTGATGTCGTTTGCTCTAGCTACAAGCAAAATCTTTTGCATTCATTTCGACTGCACACGAGATAGTTCACACTGCCGCTCGTTAAGGCCTAAAGGATCAAACATATCATAATCTACCAAATTAATGTATCCGAAGGTCGTATCTTGGCCTTCAGCTCAGCAAAAAAGGCCTAGTATCAGAGTGTTGCGTTGAAGCTACCCTGTGTTGTTTTCATCCGTTTTGTCTATGTTTGCTTTACGTGTTTGGTGACAGTGTCATTTTGTGGCGATGACAAACAGATGATGCTATGGGCGCTCGGATCGAGAAGCACGAGCAAGCAACCTCACTCCCTCGAGTGGTTGTTGATGTTGTGGCGTCGTTTCCCCTTTTGTTCGGTGATGGGTTCCAGTTGGCACATGTCCAGTGCGTGTCATCACTTGACCGACTCCACCGCACGCATGGACAAAGAACACGTCGTCTTAGCATAATGCATGTAAAGGACTTTAATTTGGCAGTGGTGGTGGGTTTTAAAAGGGCGAGAGGTGGCAGGCAACGAAGCTAGAGGGAGGAAGTGACATGAGGGGGAGCGCCACCAACACTTCCTCCCTTCTCCGGTACGCCGCTATCATAATTAGGTGGCGTGCGAGCAAGTGACATACTAACGGGCACACTTCCCCAACCACACCAAAGTGTAAGCAGTTTTGCCTCGGTCGTAAGGTATGCTTTTCCCAGCGTGGTCTGCCACGTGTGTGGGCTGTCTGAATGCCTCTGACACAGTGATGACTACATAACTACAAGTAATCTATTAGATTCATATTGGTTAGTTCAGACTGTCGTATGTAAGGTCTAGAAGATCAACCTACTAGAGATCATAATCTACGAAAATCATTGTTGTTTCAAGGAGCATATCTTGCCCTTCAATCCAACAAAGGAAAAAAGGCCTGGTATCAAAGTGATGGGTCGAAGAAATGAGGGGGAGTAGAGAGAAGACAGGTGTCCCTCCCTCCTATTGGCGCCACGAAAGCTTTTTTTCCTTCTCCGGGACGTCGCTATCATGATTAGTGGCGTGCGGGCAAGTGATGCCACTGCCCCAACCACACCAAAGTGTAAGCAGTTTCGTCCGAGTCGTAAGGTATGCATTTCCCTATGTGGCCCGCCGCGTACGTGGGTGTCTGAATGCCTCCTATGCGGTGATGCTTGCGCTCTAGCTACAAGCAAAATCTTTTGGCTTCATTTTGGGTGGACACGAGATAGTTCAGGGTACCGTTTGTAAGGCCTAGAAGATCAAATTACTACAGATTGTAATCTACCAAAATCAATGTTGTTTCAAGGAGAGTATCTTGTCCTTCAATTCAGCAAAAAAGTGTAGTATCAGAGTGATGTGTTGAAGCTATCATGTGCTACTTTCATCCGCTTTGTCTGCGTCTGATTTATGTGTTTGGTGATAGTGTCATTTTGTGGTGGTGACAGATGGATAATGCAAGTGGTGCAAGGATCGAGAAGCGCTAGCAACCTCACTCCCTTGAGTGGTTGTCAAGTTGACATTGTGGCGTTGTTTCCTCTTTTATTCGGTGATGGGTTCCAGTTGGTGCATGTCCCATACGTGTCATCATTTAATCGACTCCACCTCGAACGTGGATAAACAACACACTATATTAGGATCATGCATGTGAAGGACTTTAATTCCATATATTGATTGATTCTTTTGTGTTGCAAACATATGCTCTCGGATCAACCACCTACAAAGTCTAGCTAGATGTGGTAATAAGATTTATGAGTTCAAATCATTTTGACTAGATAGACAAGTTTACTTATCAATGTTTTGGCTACCCAAAATATAATTTTTGTGTTACTAAAACACATGTGTAAATGTCAAAGCATGGTGTAGTGATAAATTGTTATGATCAATTTTGTTCATTGATGTTGTGGTTCTCGTCAGTTTGTTCAGATGTTGTGCTTCATTGTGTTGCCCTGGTGAATTTGTTGTACTCGTTCTAAGTTATCGAGATTTGTGGAGTCGAGCTCAAGCCTTCATGATATTTTGAAGACTTCCGATCTATCATCGAAAAGGTCAAGCCGACTACGGTATGGGAGAGGTGACAGCGATGCGTCAACGTCTTATTCTGGTGGCGGTTGTTGTCGTTTGATGGTCTAGAGACCTCCATGGAACTTTTATTATGTTTGAGGTACTTTGTATTTCTGATAAACTTTTATAATAGATCTGTATCCTTTTTAGAAAAAAGTCTAATATCAGAGTGATGCGTAGAAGCTATCATGTTCTATTGTCATCCGTTTGCTTTACATGTTTGGTGATAGTGTCATTTTGTGGTGGTGAAAAACGAATGATGCAAAGGGCATAAGGATAAAAAACCACTAGTGAACTCACTCCCTCGAGTGGTTGTTGACGTTGTGGCGTTGTTTCCTCTTTTGTTGGGTGATGAGTTCTAGTTGGTACATGTCCCATCCATGTCATCATTTCACTGATTCCACTGCGAGCGTGGATAAACAACATGTTGTATTAGAATCATGCATGTGAATGACTTTAATTCCATAAATTGATTGATTCTTATGTGTTGCAAACATATCCACATTGGATTTAACCACCTACAAAATTTAACTAGATGTGGCAATAATATTTATGAGTTGTGGTTGTGTTCACTAGATAGACAAGTCTACTTGTCATTCTTTTGGCTACCCATAATACAATTCTGGTTTTACTAGACACGTGTAAATGCCAAAGCATGGTGTGGTGATAAATGGTTCTAATGAAGTTGTTCTGATTAGTTTATTCAAGGCTATTTGTGGTCCATTCTGTTGTTTTGATCAATTTGTTGTACTCCCATTAAGTTATCAAGATTTGTGGAGTCGAGCTTGAGCCTTCGCGATCATTTTATGTTAGGAAAATTTTGTGTATGCAGTGCAAAGTTTTTGGTTTTGAGAAATGTCATTACTGTTCTTTAACTTTGAAACATGCCACTACAAAGTTCACATGCTTTGAAATATTCCATTGCATCCCGTTTTGGATGATTAGACAACATGACACGTATGTATTTCCCTTTGTATATTGTATGTGGAGAAAGTTTCCCTCATACCATCTCAATAGCACCTTCGATCCTCAATCCTATCATCTCTTTCAAATCAACTAGCGTCGCCGCCTCCTCTCTCATAGGCACTGGCCACCAGCTCCTACACATCTACCAAACTTGTCGCTCCCGATTACCACCTGCAGTGATACTACCGGCCACCGCTTCGCATTCACAGCTCGCCAATGGTGACCGATGGTGGCTGATGAGTGATATTTTTACACTCATTTCAACCATGTTCAAATCGATATATTTCACTAAAAGAGAGATATTGTAGGATCGAAAGTAGGTCTAGAGGGAGATGATTGGACTACTTGACCAAATAAAAATCTAACCCTTTCCCAATTTTAAGTGTTGGCAGATTTTAGCAACTAGTACAAGTCAAGTGATCAACCTACACATGCAATTCTAAGAGTGTAGCAGCAGAAAGTAAAACATTGCATACAAAGGTAAAGGGAAGGGCACGTTGATGGAGACTTCAACCCACGAAGGGTAACGGTTGTGCGAGTCCACGGAGGGCTCCACCCACGAAGGGTCCATGAAGAAGCAACCTTGTCCATCCCACCATGGCCATCGCCCACGAAGGACTTGCCTCACTCGGGTAGATCTTCACGAAGTAGGCGATCTCCTTGCCCTTACAAACTTCTTGATTCAACTCCACAATCTTGTCGGAGGCTCCCAAGCGACACCTAACCAATCTAGGAGACACCACTCTCCAAAAGGTAATAGATGGTGTGTTGATAATGAACTCCTTGCTCTTGTGCTTCAAATGATAGTCTCCCCAACACTCAACTCTCTCTCATAGATTTGGCTGTGGTCGAAAGATGATTTGAGTGGAAAGCAACTTGGGGAAGGCTAGAGATCAAGATTCTTGTGGCAGGATTGGAATATCTTGGTCTCAACACAAGAGTAGGTGGTTCTCTCTCAGAAAATGAGTAGTGGAAGTGTAGGCATGTTCTGATGGCTCTCTCACTAATGGAGAAGGGGGTGGACGGATATATATAGCCTCCACACAAAATCTAACCGCTACACACATTTGACCCAACTCAGTCAGACCGAATAGAAGAACTCGGTTAGAACAATTTAGTTCAAAATGTGAACATTAGGAATCTCGGTGGGACCGATGAGATCAACTCGTTGGGACTGATGTGCTAGGGCTTAGGGCAAACATCAACTCGGTGGCACCGATTGCATCAACTCGGTTAGACCGAAGTGAAGCAATAAGGCAACATAGAGGATGTCAAGTAAAATCGGTGGGACCGATTGCACATTTTGGTGAGACCAAAATAATTGCAGCAGGCAACAAAGAGTTTGCAAGGCCATCTCGGTTAGACCGAGATCCGTATCGGTGTGACCGAATTGTCTAGTGTTTCTGGCAGTGGCTATGTCAACTGAGCTCAGTGGCACCGGGTAGGTTAATTCGGTGGGGATGAGTTTGACTTGGAGTTTTGGACATATTTGGAAATGAGAAAATGGTTGAGGGTTTTTGGAGCAATATCACTAAGCACTTTGAGCAAGTAGATCATTAAGCAACACCTTGTCCCCTTTTAATAGTATTGGCTTTCCTATGGACTCAATGTGATCTTGGATCACTAAAATAGAAATGAAGAATCTTGAGCTTTTGCCAATCTTTGTCTTTAGCATTTTGAGGGGTCCACATCTCTAGTCCATGCCATGCCAATCATTGAACTTTCTGAAATATGTAACTTGAATGGATGAGCTATATGTTGTTATGAATTACCAAAACCACCTGGGGATTAGTTGCACTTTCAATCTCCCCCTTTTTGGTAATTGATGACAACATATAGATCAGAGCTTCGACAAATGATAATATGAGTGAAATACATCGTCGCTTTCAGAAGTATGTGATAAGCAAGAGCTCCCCCTAAATTTGTGCATTATTTAAAATTTGCTTTTGAATGCAAATGCATGGTCGATTAGGATCATGGGTCACTCTTCCATGTCACATACATCTTGGTGGGGCACTCAAAATGAAAAGAGTTAAATAACATGCAATCATCACCAAGGGAAGAAGTGATTGATCATACACAAGTATCATAGATATAAGCAAGCAAGCACACAATAAGGCACAGTATGATCAAACACATGATCACAAGTATCTCACGAGCATAACAGAGATAGCATAGGAATCAAACAACCAAAATGATCAAAGTAGGAAGAGAGGCAAATAAAAGGCAAAACACACTCTCTCTCTCTCTCTCTCTCTCGAAGCCTAATGATCTATACACTTTCTCCCCCTTTGGCAACAAGTTAACAAAAACTTCAAAAACATATAGTTCTATGCGGCACTCCAGGCACGACCTCTGGGAGCTCCTGAAGAGTTATTTTGGCTTATTGCTCTGGTGTGCGTAGATGGCATGGAGAGGAGGGCATCTGCAAAAGCTTCGACAGAGGTCTGTGGAGCTGGAGGGGTTGATACTGGAGGTGCAATCGTGGCAGTTGCTGCAGGTGCTGAAGTAGTAGTCCTGGTGTCTCTGAAAACTGGCACTGCTGAAGACCTTTGTGACCTTGGCACTCTCTGAAAAGTATTAGTGGTTGGTCTGACATCCCTGTCCTCAGCTTCTTCCTGGAGCTTCTCCATAGTGGTTTGTATCTCTGTGACCTTCACATCTAGATCATGAAATTTTGTCTCAATGATCCTCTCAAGACTATCTTAATTTTGAGTCAGGTGGACAATCCTTTCTCAATTCTCACTATAGCCTCATGCAGATAACTGAGTTATCTTGCGTGGTCTTGAGCATCACTGTAGAAGCATCTGGTGCACCTGCTGCCTTTGCTGCTTTTGCAGTCTTTGCTCTCTCTTTCTTCTCCTGGGCTTCTGCACTAGTAGGATGGGATGCATCCATGACAACCTCGTTGTCCTCAAAATCCGGCCTCAGGGGAAGATGCTCTTTATCAAGAAGATATGTCCTAGTTCCCATCTTGGAATTGATCAACATTTGAAAGTGAGGGGAAAATCCACAAGATCTCTTCTGATCAGCAGCTGTTCTCTTCACAGTCTCAACAATCAAACTCATCACCTTGAACTTCTGAGGTACATCAAACATATGGAGTGATAACAACAAGTATAGGGGATCGCAGCAGTTTTCGAGGGTAGAGTATTCAACCCAAATTTATAGATTCAACACAAGGAGAGACGAAGAATATTTGAAGGTATTAATAGCTGAGTTGTCAATTCAGCCACACCCGAAGATTAATTATCTGCAGCAAAGTGATTAGTAGCACAGTAGTGTGATAGTTTTGATGATAGCAGCAGTAGTAACGGTAACAGTAACAGTGATAGCAGTGATATTGTAGCAGTAGCAACAGTAGTAACTTAGCAAGAGCAATATATGGTAAATTCGTAGGCATTGGATCGGTGACTTGTTGGATGATATTCATCATGAGATAGTTATAACCTAGGGTGATACAACACTAGCTCCAGTTCATAAATATAATGTAGGCATGTATTCCGTAAATAGTCATACGTGCTTATGGAAAGTACATGCATACATCTTTTGTCCTTCCCTCCCATGGCAGCGAGGTCCTACTGGAAACTAACGGATATTAAGGCCTCCTTTTAATAGAGAACCGAAACAAAGCATTAACACACGGTGAATACATGAACTCCTCAAACTATGGTCATCACCGGGAGTGGTCTCGGCTATATTCACTCTGGGGTTGCCGGATCATAATACATAATAGGTGACTATAACTTGCAAGATCTGATCTATACCATGAATATAATGGTGATAACATAAACGGTTCAGATCTGAAATCATGGCACCCGAGCCAAAAGTGACAAGCATTAAGAATTGCAAAGTCATAGCAACATCAATCTCGGAACATAGTGGATACTAGGGATCAAGCGCTAACAAAAATAACTTGATTGCATGATGAATCTCATCCAACTCCTCACCGACCAGCGAGCCTACGAAGGAATTACTCACTCCCGGTGGGGAGCATCATGGAATTGGCGATGGAGATGAGTTGGTGATGACGAAGGTCGAAGAACCCCCTCTCCGGAGCCCCAAATGGACTCCAGATCTGGCCTCCCAAGGAAGTATAGGGCTTGGCGGCGGCTCCGTCTCGTGAAACATGATAATTCTTTCTTCCTGATTTTTTTTTCTGGAAATATGGGATTTTATAGCATCGTTTTGAGGGTCAGCGGGGCCACCAGGTGGGTAGCACCCACCAAGGCATGCTTGGGGGGGCTGGCATGCCCTGGTGGGTTGTGCCCACCCAGGTGCCCCCCTCATGTACCTCCTGGCTCCAGAAATTCTCTTATGTGATATAAAAATCCTCGCAAAGTTTCCTTCCATTCCGAGAACTTTTATTTCTGCACAAAAATAACACCATGGCAGTTCTGCTGAAAACATCGTCTATCGATGTACAAAAGTATGGTCTTTTCTATACCCCTTACTTGTGCACGGGCAGTCGTAGCCACGCCCGCGGCAAGGATTGGCAGGGCAGCAGGAGACAAGACACAAGAGTACCAAGATAGACACTCAAGACAATGAACAAAGAGCAAAGGACAAGTTGGACCTCCCCCGGCAACATCCTTGCCGATGTCGCTTGCGTAGCCCTGGAAACCTCCTTGCCGGGGCGACCTGCAAAGCACCAGCAAGGCCATCACACTTGAGGCTGAGAGCTTTGACAGCATCGACAACGTCAAGGCCAAGACTTGGGAACGCATGCATAGTAGAATGCAGATCTTTGTGGAGACTGATGGCCTCCAGGCCCATGTGGGATCAAAAGACGAAGCCTCCCCGGCAAAACCCTTTCGGGGATGACCACGAGGCCCCCAACAAGCCTTGCGGGGGACGATTGCGGGGCCACAGCCAGGCCCGCACCCGACAAGAAAAGTGGGGGTCCCTTACCCTCTTATAGGCAGTGAAAATACCAACCCACCCCCAGCTTGTGCCTTGAATCTCGTCTGTTCTCCATGGACACGTGCGCTGCAAACGGTTGGATTACCTAGACATCATTGATACGCAATCCCGTGTTAAGTGGGCACGATATCTGTTTCGACAGGACGTGCCAATAGGGCGTGACCTCGAAGCGTGGAACGCGGGGCATGAAAACGCTTCAAAATGGTGAAGGGTCGAGCCTGACGCTTCGTGGACAGATTTGTCCGTAAAGGACGTTGTACTCATTTTTTTGTATATCCAACCTTCGTGGCTAAGGTTTGTGTTTGTTACAAAAAGCCAGATACACTTCTTTTTACAAAGGAAGGCGATGTGTATTCTTTGAGGAACCTGCCTTGCAATGTCGATGACAATCTGAGTGCCGGGCATATCAACATTGAAGACTGGTTCAGGGGCTACTATGGGAGTCCTGGATTCGGGGGTCCTCGGGCGTCCGGTCTACTGATGTGGGCCGAACTGATGGGCCGTCAAGATACAAGACTGAAGATCCTCTCTCGTATCCGGTGGGGACTCTCGCATGCGTGGATGGCAAGTATATGCGTCCGGACATGTTATTCCTTTTTGTAAAACCGACTTTGTACAAACCCTAAGCTCCTCCGGTATCTATATAAACCAGAGGGTAGAGCGGAGGCAGGATCATAATATTGCTAGGCTAGCTATCTAGGGTTAGCCAAAGCGATCTCGTGGTAGATCAACTCTTGTAACTCCTATACCCTCGAATATAATCAAGCAGGAGTAGGGTTTTACCTCCATTAAGAGGTCCGGAACCTGGGTAAACATTGTGTCCCTTCTCCATTGTTACTATTGATCTTCAAATGTATAGCTTGAGCCCCCCTACCCGAAATCTGCTGGTTTTAACACCAACAACGCATGCATAGTAGCATGCAGATCTTTGTGAAGGCTGATGGCCTACAGGTCCACGTGGGATCAAAAGACGAAGCCCCCCGGCAAGACCCTTGCTGGGACGACCGCGAGGCCCCTGGCAAGCCTTGCCGGGGACAATTGTGGGGCCACACTAGGCCCGCACCCGACAAGGATTTGCCACCTCACCACCACTCCAGCATGACGAACAGCTTGCCAACTAAGTAGGCGCCTGCATGGCGGCATGCAGATCTTCGTGGAGGCTCTACCACCACGCCAACACAGCAGCTAGCTAGCCAGCATGGCACTGCATGCCTCATCAGCCTGGACGCGTGTCGAGGCAAGGAAGGGCGGCGATGGATGGGATGACTTCTGTTGCCATTCCTAATAAAGCAAGAGGGCACGTAGGCAGCGCATTAAATGCGTTTGTCCTACGGTGCCGAGCGATAAGATCATACACTATAGCTTGCTTTCCACCTCCTGTGTGCCACTGTGGCAACCCCTTTGACATAGAAAAGGAGGCCCAAGGCGTACTAAGAGAGGATTCGGACGTTTTGGACTAGGCATGCACCACAGCTAGTTCAAAAGCTCAAGAACACTAAATATACATACAAGCAGGACTAGGGTTTTACGCACCAGTGCGGCCTGAACCTGGGTAAAAATCCCTCGTGCTGATCACTAGACCTGCTCTTCACGCAGCTCTCTCCCTGCCAACCGTAGAAGGGATCCCCGTGATCCCATAGGTGTTGTTTACCCAACATCTTTGGTGCGCCAGGTAGGGGGAAGAAGTTGTGAGAATCTAGTCTAACAGTTAGTGCAACAGTTTCTTCATCGCCATGTCTCCGAAGAAGAAGACGATCGTAGCGGTCGGTTTGTCTGGAGCCGCTCCACCCGTGCCAGCATGGACGGGCGATGTGGCATACGCTAGTGGCAGAGGAGATCAAGATCATCCACGCCACCTTGATATGAGAAGCCAGGCGAGCGCCGTCGTCTACAGCTGCGATGATGGTCTGCACGCCGCCGCGCCCAAGGACAGAGCCGCGCTACCTGCGGGTGGCGCAGGGACCTTCAAGGGCAGAAAGACGACCCCGCTAGCGCACGCACCACGGTCCTCCCAGCTCGTGCATGATGAACAGCGCCGCGATGTTGAGGACCCCAGGCGTCGCCGTGGCAAGAGACCTCCGCTTCACTCTCAAGATGCGCAGGGCCGACATGCACGCCATGATGCTGGCGAAAAAGGCCCGCCGTCATGGAGCCGTGATGGAACTCCTTCTAACATAGTTAGAAGTCTGAGTTCCTCCCATTCCTCGCGCTTGTCGCTTCCACCGACACGAGCAGAAGCATTGGCGCGGGCGCAACTACTACTCGACTTTCCTCCTGCTGTGGAAAAGCAAGAAGAGTGGAGGACTGCCATCCAAAGCCTTATTGGCCATGCCAAAAGGGATGGCCACCGGGAAGCAAGTCCCTCGCGACGGCAGACCACTGAGCCGACGCGCGTTGACAGTGGAAGGGTTGGAGGCACCGCAACCACGGTGCACTCCCCTCCACCACGGCTGGCCAGTCGGGTTGACGCCTGTGATAACGTGTCCACGACATCATCTGAACCACGAGCGCGTTGTGACCAACGTCAAGTTCTTCGGGAGCGGCTCAAGGAAGACGCCCTGACCACTATCAAGCGGTGATGGGAGGCGCGTCACCAATCTGATAGACGTGCTGGGCCTACTGCATACAGGCCTACACCGGGGGATGCTGGCAACTTGCCCTATGCAATAACTTGTCCAGCATTCACCCATGAGCTACGGCAGTTCCAGTGGCCCACCACCCGCACATTCAAACCAGATGTCCTAGAGAAGTACAACGGCAAGACCCATCTGTCTGAGTTCCTGGGCGTTTACACCATCGCGATGCAAGCTGCTAGAGCACGAGACGACAAGGTACTCGCCAACTATTTCCCATTGGTACTCAAGCCCAACGCCAGGTCATGGTTGATGCGCCGGCTGATAGATTCCATCTCCTCTTGGTCGGATCTGTGCCACGAGTTTGTTGGTGCCACTACAAAAAAATACACTTCTGTGATGATACGTGTTTGTCATAGTAGGTCGCGTTTTTTGTCATGCATGTACATCCATGACAAATTTATGGCAGAATCAAGATAGTCATACCTGTGCTATCGTAGAAGTGTTCCATGACATTACCAAAATTATCATCATGGAAGTGTCCACTTCCATGACAATAAATCGCGCGTCACAGAAGTGCTTTCGTCAAGGGTGACCGACACGTGGCATCCACCGTAACGGAACGCTGTTAAGCTATCGGGTCGGGTTTTGGATCCGATAACCCATTAACTGCCCTGACCAATGGGGATTTTCCACGTGTAAAATCATCATTGGCTGGAGGAAACACGTGTCAACTCATCGTTGGGACAGATGCCATCCACTCATTGGACAGAAGGCGCCTATGACACGTCGACACGTGGCTCGACCAATCAAGTTTAAATGGGTCGGCCCAACTAAAGGCCCACAAGATTTTGCGGCCCATAATGGGCCGGCCCAGTTAAAGGCCCACAAGATTTTGCGGACTATAATGGGCTGGCCCAGCTAAAGGCCCACAAGATTTCACGGGCCATAATAGTCTGGCCTAGGTAAAGGCCCACAAGATTTTTGTGTGCCATAATGGGCCGGCCCAGGTAAAGGCCCACAAAATTCTTGCGGATCATAATGGGCCGGCCCAGCTAAAGGCCCACGAGATTTCGCCGACATTAATGGGCCGGCCCAGCTGTAGGCCCACAAGATTTTGAGGACCCTAGTAGGCCGGCCCATTAACTGGCTGCCATGTTTTGGGCCAAATCCCGGCCCATAATTGATCCGGTCCATTAATGGCCTGCCACGTTCCGGGCCTAGTAATGGCCCATATAAGATCCGGCCCGTTAAAAGCCTCCCACTTTCTGGGCCAAATCACGGCCCAGATCAGGTCCGGCCCTTTAAGAGGCTTTGGGCTCAATTATGGCCCATATCAGATTTGGCCCGTTGACTGGACGCTATGCTTTTGGGCCCACTTGCTAAAGGCCCATTTAGTAATTCGGCCTGATATTAGTTTCGGCCTGTTAAGGGCCCATTTAACATTTCGGCCCTATATTAATTTCGGCCTGTTAAAAGCCCGTCATATAGTTGGGCCTAACTACGGCCCGGTTTGCATCCCGCCTGCTCGCAACCGATATCTGATTGGGCCAAATAAGGACCGAGACAACTTTGGCCTGTTAAAAGCCCGTGAATTGATTCGCACAATCATGGGCCGGGGTCCATTTCGGGCTGCCGCCGGCCCATGAGCTATTCGGCACGTTTCAGGCCTAGAATACTTCTCAGCCTCCTAAAAGCCCATTGAGTTTTCTTGCGAAAAGAGGGCCGGGGGTTACTCAGCCTATTAAAGGCCCGAATCTACTAGTGGGCCAGTTTGACGGGGCCCATGATGCGGACATGATGTGGATCATACATCGTGATTGCATGACGACCCGATTATGTACCGTAATTTTACGGTTTGGCCGGTTTACTGCGAAGATAGGATATATATACAGTAAAATAACTACAACATCGTGAATAAGAAAAAACCTAGACTATACAATTAAGAAATTACGGCATATTACATCCACTGGGCATCAAAGTTCGCCACTATGATAATAAAGCACAAGCAGACAGCAGATTACATACACTGGGCATCAAAGATCGCCACCAGTGCAAAAAAACACTCTGACAAAATAATATACAAAACCAACAACACTTCAATAGAGTTCAAGAAAGGTTAGCCCTGCTGGGGAGCTGCAGCACAAGCAGCTGAGCAAGATGATGAGACTGCGCTTGTTCTACACTTATATCTTCCTCACTCTGAAAGATAAACAAGCAGACAGATGACAGGTTTTGCACATAAAAGTATCAGTGCTGACAATTCATCACATTTCTTACTGACGAATAAAGAGACACAGTTTAAAATTGCATTAACACAATATGGTATTGTTCAAGTCAAGACATGGCAGGAATTGACATTGTGAAGGAGTTGGCAACTTCACGACACCACTGGATTACAGATCAAGAACTCATAAGTATCAATGGTTAGTGTGCTGTCAATTTATCCCATTTCAGATTGGCAAATAAAGAGGCGGTTTAAATAATAGTAGAATGATATGACATTGTTCATAGTTAAGACATTGCAGAATATGACATTGTGCTGTAGTGGGTAGGTTCACCAGACCACTGGATTACGGATGAAGAATAGAAGCATACATGCAGTGCAAAAGAAGATCACTTGCTCTGTATAGTTTAATTTACATGGTATGAAGAAGGAACTTGGTTGTACAACTGAAAACTTAAATTGAGAAGGACAAACTTTTGTTTATGAACTACATAATAAACTTTAAACATGCAATTTGATGCAAACACCAAAAATAAACAGCTGTTGCAGTCATGCCTAACCAAATATACACAACAAAGTTTGAAGGCTTGAGAAGGACAAACTTACATTACTGGTGAAGACAGGCTCTATAAAGCCCTTGTCCATGCTGATGGGGGGGGGGGGAATTCAAGAAGTTTAGCACATAATGTTCTTCATAAGCATTGCCTTTATTCTACATTTTGTTAAGAGTAAATATAGATGTGATAATATATGAAAAAATGGAGAATATTTAAGATAATATGAAGAGTGATGCTACATAACCAAGTAGCTATAAATGTATGTGCAGCGATATAGGCAAAAGGCACAGCCAAGAGCAATGCACAACTAAACTTCTTCAGTACCAACCTTATGGTAAGAGTAAATATAGATCTGATGTGTAGAAAATGGAGGGCAAAGGAAAATAAGCTGCAGAGTGATGGTACATGAACAACTACCTGTCAATATAAGTACACTGATAAAGGACAGCATGTACTTACAAGAACAATGCAGAGCTAAAAAAATTCATTGGCATTGGATATATTCTACACTAATGTAACCATTCATACAGATCAGATAATTTGGAGCGAACAATTGATAAGCAAGCTATCATGCATACTGCTGTCACATAATGAACCAGGTATGTATGCAAGTACAGTGATACAGGACAATAGGTACTAACAAGAGCAAAGCAGCGAGCAGCATATTTGTGATATCCTATCGTTCTTTTCAAACCGGAATTCTTCTTCGAGCTGATTTCCTGCAAAAAAGATCCGTAAGGCACATGCGGAAAAGTAGAAGTTCAAATTGTCATGTGATTTCATAGACAGTACCTCATCCTGGGAACGAGACCAGTGCATAACAAGGTTTTTACATTCAATGTCTTCTAAATTTAGCACAGGAGACTTCACCGGAAATTCGTTTATAGACTTGCCATCAAAGTGTGGTTTCCTCAGGTAACATCGATACTGCTGCAATGCTTCCTTGAAAAGCACAAGCAAGCTTTGCTCGTCATGACTATCCAGATTGACCCTCACCTAGTTACAACAATGTAATGTAAATCATTGATGTGTTCGATCATCAGAAAACAGGAAAATAATAACCATGAATAATAGCACTTACATGTAAGTTGGACAGGAAGATGTGAAAATGGTGTTTGTCTTCACTATATTCTTCCCATGATGGGAATATATGCACGTAGTCCCTAACAACATTGAAAGCATTGTCTTTTAAACTGGGAATAAATGGAGTGGGGATCCAATCTGCAGGAATTGGCCGTCTCTGCAGTTGGGATAGGTCTTCGGCCGGTGGACTTGCTGTACTTTTTGCTGGAGTGGGATTTTTTGTGGTACGACTGGTGCTATGGCAAATGAAATTGGTATACCTTTTGCTGGAGTGCAGGTCCTGTGTGGTGGGGCTAGTGGTGTGTCTAGTGAAGTATGGGTACAGTCTGCTGGAGTCGGTCCTATGTTTTGTGTCACTGGTTGTACAACCAATATAAGTGGGGCACTGTCTGATTTCTCCGGCACCACCACATTTTTCAAGGACTTTGCTGGTGCTCCTTCAGGTTCGGCAATCACCCTCTTCCTTTTTGATGTCTAATGCACAAGAACAACATTTGAGTGAAAAAACATGGTATGACGACAGATGGAATATGTATTGATAATGGATGGGCATGGCATCTCGAGTTATATGATGAGTAAACTAAGCAGATGGTGGTGCAACAAAGTAGAAGAAATGCAAGACAACATATGCAAGATACGCGCAATCAATAAAACCTTGCCAAATTAGAACATGCACCTTGATGGGTGAACAGGACAGGTCATCTGCCTTTGACTCCTCGAGGTTAGAATAGTCATTAGAATGGTATTCTGAACAAGAATCAACAGGTGGGGAGCGTACGAGTTTCATTGCTTCCAGAATGGCACTCAATGCCTTGGTGCCAATTTTGTAAGTCATTGCAGTGTTCCACAATATTATTCTGATGCGCGGATTCTGATATTCACTATAATTGCGTATAATATCTGAGAACCATGAAAACATAAATAGTTGTGAGATTATCTTTGTAATGCAGATGATATTCTAATATAGGGGCGCCCCTATAAACACTTATGTGCTATCACTGGATTCTGATGAGAGAGCTCATGTGTGCTGTAATATCATGCGTGCATTTATATAATCTGGCACAAGTACACAAACAAATAGGCTCCAGAAGTAAGGATAGCTGGCAGATGATAGGTTCATAATATACTGTTTAGAGAGTTTATTGCCAAACCATGATAACAAGAGCACACAACAACTAGGCAGATCACAGTCTACATAACAGGGGTACACCATAACCACGATACATAAATCGGGAAAGTGGAATTGGCTTGAAAATATGGTCTTGTATTGCCGCTAGTAATTGAAAGCCTATCGATCACGTACATGCCAGCACTATCGAACATGGTAAAGAAGAGCAACAAAATTTTGGATAATAAAATGTTGGTTGCGTAGTTCCCACACGTGATGAACCAGAGCGCATTAAGAATGCAACTCCCAGCTGTCTCTCGACCATTTCAGGCGGTTGGGTGAAGATCCTACGTCTCCTAATCCTTCTTCTTCCTCGTCTCTGATTCTTCCCATACAGAACACCGCACGGGCCGCCGGCCGGACCACCGGCCTCCATCGCCTATGTTCCTTCGCCACCCCCACCCCCACCCGCGTCGAGTTTTCTTTGTTCGGCGAGGCCCCACAACCACCCGAGCCCCTTGGATCGCACCAGCGAACTCCGGCGAGCTCTGAAAAATCGACTGACCCAATTTTGAAATTTAGTCTACTATGATTTAACTAGTGTGGAATATAAAAGGGGAAAACCATAAGGATTGGGAGTATAGTGTTGAGCGTGCCATGGCAGATCTGAAGGTGCAAACCGGACAAAGGCAACTTCGCAACCAAGACAAGAAATCAGAGTAAAGCAGTGGCGATCTATTTTGTTGCTGCGATAAATAAGTTGAGCAGATATGAAAGAGTACCGCCTCTGGTGCGGCGCCGTGTACGCATCTGCTGAGAATTTGACGGTGCTGTGGTAGCGATGGCTGTCGGCGGCGTGGAAGCAGATCTAGGAGGGTAGACGGCGGCGGCGGGGCGCGGTGGACGAGACGGTCGTAGGAGCGGCACCGACAAGGTGGACGACGGCGGGGATGAAGCGAGAGGACGGGATGCAATGATCCCGGTCCGAAAGCGTGGATGAGAGAGGTTGATCTCTTGTAATGGACGGCGGCCTCGGGGTATCAGCTCCGGCATGGTGGAGGAGGACGGTGGTGGATGGGGTGGCGGACGGCGGCGGACGAAGGAGGGTGGGGTGGACAGGGTGTTTTGGCGCCCACGGAGTACGAATGGGGAAAAGAGAGGTAGAGAGGAAGGGGGGAACCATGTATTCAGGGCGCGCTTGTCTCAAATGCGAGGAAATTTCCAAACTTAGCCCCCATTTCAAATTTCTACTACATCACAACAACATTAGTCGGTTGGGGATATGACGGTAATCTCGCATACACCGAATATTTGCCGACGAGAGTTTGTTTTTGGCGCCCACCGTGTATGAATATGAATCAGGGAGGGAGTCGATTTTGGCCGAGGGCACACTGTGTTTTGGCGCCCACCGAGTATAAATCCGGGTGAGAGGCGGTCACTGCTACAACTTGAGCTTGCGTTGGTTTTCCTCGAAGAGGAGATGGTGATGCAGCAAAGTGTAGCGTAAGTATTTCCCTCAGTTTTGAGAACCAAGGTATCAATCCAGTAGGAGGCTCCTCAAAAGTCCCACGCACCTACACAAACAAACTGAGAACTCGCAACCAACGCAATAAAGGGGTTGTCAATCCCTTCACGGCCACTTGCGAAAGTGAGATCTAATAAAGATAGTATGATAAGATAAATATATTTTTGGTATTTTATAATATAGATGCAAAAGGTAAAGATGCAAATAAAGGTAGATTGAAAGCAAATATGATAAGAGATAGACCCGGGGGACATAGGTTTCACTAGTGGCTTCTCTCAAGATAGCATAAGTATTACGGTGGGTGAACAAATTACTGTCGAGCAATTGATAGAAAAGCGCATAGTTATGAGATTATCTAGGCATGATCATGTATATAGGCATCACGTCCATAACAAGTAGACCGACTCCTGCCTGCATCTACTACTATTACTCCACACATCGACCGACTCCTATCTGCATCTAGAGTATTAAGTTCATAAGAACAGAGCAACGCATTAAGCAAGATGACATGATGTAGAGGGATAAACTCATGGAATATGATATAAACCCCATCTTGTTATCCTCGATGGCAACAATACAATATGTGCCTTCCAACCCTTTCTGTCACTGGGTAAGGACACCGCAAGATTGAACCCAAAGCTAAGCACTTCTCCCATGGCAAGAAAGACCAATCTAGTAGGCCAAACAAAACTGATAATTCGAAGAGACTTGCAAAGATAACTCAATCATACATAAAAGAATTCAGAGAAGATTCAAATATTATTCGTAGATAAACTTGATCATAAACCCACAATTCATCGGATCTCGACAAACACACCGCAAAAAGAGTTTACATCGAATAGATCTCCACAAGAGAGGGGGAGAACATTGTATTGAGATCCAAAAAGATAGAAGAAGCCATCTAGCTAATAACTATGGACCCGTAGGTCTGTGGTAAACTACTCACAACTCATCGGAGGGGCAAGGATGTTGATGTAGAGGCCCTCCATGGTCGATTCCCCCTCCGGCAGAGTGCCGACGAAGGGTCCAAGATGGGATCTCGCGGATACAGAAGGTTACGGCGATGGAAATTGTGTTTCGTGGTGCCCCTGGATGTTTTCGGGGTACGTAGGTATATATAGGAGGAAGAAGTACGTCGGTGGCCACCTGAGGGGCCCATGAGACAGGGGGCGCGCCCTACAGGGGGCGCGCCCTACACAAGGAAGCTTCTTGACTTGCACTCCAAGCTCTCCGGATCACGTTCGTTCTAAAAATCACGCCCCCAAAGGTTTCATTCCGTTTGGACTCCATTTGATATTCCTTTTCTTCGAAATACTGAAATAGGCAAAAAAACAACAATATGGGCTAGGCCTCCGGTTAGTAGGTTAGTCCCAAAAATGATATAAATGTGTAAAATAAAGCCCATAAACAACTAAAACGGGTAATATAATAGCATGGAACAATAAAAAATTATAGATATGTTGGAGACTTATCAAGCATCTCCAAGCTTAATTCCTGCTCGTCCTCGAGTAGGTAAATGATAAAAAAAGAGAATTTTTGATGTGGAATGCTACCTAGCATAATTCATGATGTAATTTTCTTTATTGTGGCATGAATGTTCAGATCCAAATGAATACAACATAAAAGTTTCATATTGACATAAGAAATAGTAATACTTCAAGCATACTAATCAAAGCAATCATGTCTGCTCAAAATAACATGGCTAAAGAAAGCTATCCCTACAAAATCATATAGGCTGGCTATTGCTCTATCTTCATCACACAAAGTATTTAATCATGCACAACCCCGATGACAAGCCAAGCAATTGTTTTATACTTTAATAATCTCAAACTTTTTCAACTTTCACGCAATACATGAGCATGAGCCATGGACATAGCACTATATGTGGAATAGAATGGTGGTTGTGGAGAAGAAAAAAAGGAGAAGATAGTCTCACATCAACTAGGCGTATCAACGGGCTATGGAGATGCCCATTAATAGATATCAATGTGAGTGAGTAGGGATTGCCATGCAACGGATGCACTAGAGCTAAAAATATATGAAAGCTCAACAAAAGAAACTAAGTGGGGTGCATCCAACTTGCTTGCTCACGAAGACCTAGGGCGCTTTTGAGGAAGCCCATCATTGGAATATACAAGCCAAGTTCTATAATGAAAAATTCCCACTAGTATATGAAAGTGACAACATATGATACTCTCTATCATGAAGATCATGGTGCTATTTTGAAGCACAAGTGTGGAAAAGAGATAGTAGCATTGTCCCTTCTCTCTTTTTCTCTCATTTTTTTCTTTTCTTCTCTTTTTTTTCTTTTTCTTTTTTTCTTTGGCCTTTCTTTTTTTTTGGCCTTTCTATTTTTTTTCTATTTTTTTCTTTTTGTAAAGTCTGAAGTCTCATCCCGACTTGTGGGGGAAGCATAGTCTTCATCATCCTTTCCTCACTAGGACAATGCTCTAATAATGAAGATCATAACACTTTTATGGATTTACAACTCAAAGCTAGAACAAGATATGACTCTATATGAATGCCTCCGGTGGTGTACCGGGATATGCAATGAATCAAGAGCGACATGTATGAAAATTATGAAGGTGGCCTAGCCACAAATACGATGTCAACTACATGATCATGCAAAAAGCAATATGACAAAAGTAATGCGTGTCATATGAACGTAACGGTGGAAAGTTGCATGGCAATATATCTCGGAATGGCCATGGAAATGCCACAATAGGTAGGTATGGTGGCTGTTTTGAGGAAGGTAAATGGTGGGTGTATGGTACCGGTGAAAGTTGCACGGTACAAGAGAGGCTAGCAATGGTGGAAGGGTGAAAGAGTGCGTATAATCCATGGACTCAACATTAATCAAAAGAACTCATATGCTTATTGCAAAAATCTAGAAGTCATCAAAAACCAAAGCACTACGCGCATGCTCCTAGGAGGATAGATTGGTAGGAAAAGACCATCGCTCGTCCCCGACCGCCACTCATAAGGAAGACAATCAATAAATAAAATTGTGCTCCAACTTCATCACAAAGCGGTTCACCATACCTGCATCCTACGGGAATCACAAACTTCAACACAAGCATTCTTTAAATTCATAATCACCCAACTAGGATGACTTTAATATCACTACCTCCATATCTCAAAACAATTATCAAGCATCAAATTGATCATAGCATGCAATTCACTTTCTATGATAGTTTTTATTATACCCAACTTTGATGCTCATCATTCTAGGACCAACTTTATGATCATAGCAAATACCATGCTGTTCTAAAAGACTCTCAAAATAATATAAGTGAAGCATGAGAGACTAGCAATTTCTTCAAAATTAAGACACCACCGTGATCTAAAAGATATAAGTGAAGCACTAGAGCAAAAACTATCAAGCTCAAAAGATATAACTGAAGCACATAGAGTATTCTAGCAAATTCTAATCAAATAGGCTTCTCCCAAAAGGTGTGTACAGCAAGGATGATTGTGGTAAACTAAAAAGCAAAGACTAATATAATACATGACGCTCCAAGCAAAACACATATCATGTGGCGAATAAAAATATAGCTCCAAGTAAAGTTACCAATGAACGAAGACGAAAGAGGGGATGCCTTCCCGGGGCATCCCCAAGCTTAGGCTTTTCGATATTCTTGAATATCTTGGGGTTCCATGGGCATCCCCAAGCTTAGGCTCTTGCCACCCTTTATTCCATAGTCCATAAAAGCTTTACCCAAAACTTGAAAACTTCACAACACAAAATTCAACAAGAAATCTTATAAGCTCCGTTAGTGAAAGAAAACAAAACCACCACATAAGGTACTGCAATGAACTCATTCTTTATTTATTTTGGTGTTAAACCTACTGCATTCCAACTTATTTATGGTTCACAGACTTAATTACTAGCCATAGATGCATTGAAATAAGCAAACAACACACGAAAAACAGAATCTGTCAAAAACAGAACAGTCTGTAGCAATCTGTAACTAACGCAAACTTATGGAACTCTAAAAATCCTACCAAAATAGGAAGTCCTGGAAAATTTGTTTGTCGAACAGCAGCAAAAAGAATCAACGCGAAAGTACGTTCCTGTGATTTAACAAAATTATATTCGTGCGTGCAAAGTTTCTGTTTTTCAGCAGAATCAAATCAACTATCATCGTAGGTTATCCTATAGGTTCTACTTGGCATAAACACTAATTAAAATATAAAAAACATCTAAACAGAAGGTAGATGCAAGATTTATTACTAAACGGGAGCAAAAACAAAAAACATAAAGAAAATTGGGTTGCCTCCCAACTAGCGCTATCGTTTAACGCCCCTAGCTAGGCATAAAAAGCAAGGATAGATCTAACGAGTGCCATCTTTGGCACTAAATTCATCAATAGAGCGCTTGTGATCTCTAGGGATTTCTCCCATTTTTGCAATGGCTAAACCTTTAGGCAAAAGTTTAAGAAATTCGTTGGTATCAAAAGGTTCCTTAACGATAGAGAGACAATTGGGGAGAACACTTATGGATTTCAGATCCGCGTCTCCCTTAGAAGATTCACCCTTATTTTTAGGAACATAAATAAACTTGGCAGTTTTAATAGGAGGTTTTGGAGTATTTTTCATGGGGGAAATGCGGAACCTAAGTTTGTAATGATATCCTCAAGTTTACCGATCCTAGCAGAGTCTAGATCTATATTTTCATTGACTATAGGTTCTTTTTCTTTAAGATTTTTCAAAGTAACTCCAACCCTAGATCCAAATTGGGTAATGTGATTATGAATCTTTTTATCCAAATTTTCAATCAACTCCACAGTGGCAATTTTATTTTCAATAATATCAAGCCGTTGCATAACATGTTCTAGAGTTGAAACCGTTCCATTAACCAAAAGAGGTGGTGGGCCAAACAAATCTAACATAGCATTATAAGCATCAAAAGTATGGCTACTCATAAAATCACCTCCGGTAGCAATATCAAGAACACATCTATTCCAAGGAGTAATGCCTACATAAAAATTGCGGAGAAGAACGGAAGTAGCAAGCTTCCTAGTAGCTTTATATTGGGCATTGCAAATTCTATGCCAAGCATCTTTTAAACTTTCCCTCTCCCTTTGCTTAAAATTGTGAATTTCTTGTTCGGGAGTGAGAATAAGGATAGGAGGACTAGCCATGATAACAAGGTAAACGAACTAACAAACGAGCAAACAGAAAAAGGCAAGCGAAAAGAGAGGAGGAGATTGGGAAAGAGAGGGCGAATAAAACGGCAAGGGTGAAGTGGGGGAGAGGAAAACGAGAGGCAAATGGCAAATAATGTAAATGCGAGGGAGATGGGTTTGTGATGGGTACTTGGTATGTCTTGACTTGAGCGAAGACCTCCCCGGCAACAGCGCCAGAAATCCTTCTTGCTACGTCTTGAGCTTGCGTTGGTTTTCCTCGAAGAGGAGAGGGTGATGCAGCAAAGTGTAGCGTAAGTATTTCCCTCAGTTTTGAGAACCAAGGTATCAATCCAGTAGGAGGCTCCTCAAAAGTCCCACGCACCTACACAAACAAACTAAGAACTCGCAACCAACACAATAAAGGGGTTGTCAATCCCTTCACGGCCACTTGCGAAAGTGAGATCTAATAAAGATAGTATGATAAGATAAATATATTTTTGGTATTTTATAATATAGATGCAAAAAGTAAAGATGCAAATAAAGGTAGATTGAAAGCAAATATGATAAGAGATAGACCAGGGGGCCATAGGTTTCACTAGTGGCTTCTCTCAAGATAGCATAAGTATTACGGTGGGTGAACAAATTACTGTCGAGCAATTGATAGAAAAGCGCATAGTTATGAGATTATCTAGGCATGATCATGTATATAGGCATCACACCCATAACAAGTAGACCGACTCCTGCCTGCATCGACTACTATTACTCCACACATCGACCGACTCCTGTCTGCATCTGGAGTATTAAGTTCATAAGAACAGAGCAATGCATTAAGCAAGATGACATGATGTAGATGGATAAACTCATGCAATATGATATAAACCCCATCTTGTTATCCTCGATGGCAACAATACAATACGCGCCTTGCAACCCTTTCTGTCACTGGGTAAGGACACCACAAGATTGAACCCAAAGCTAAGCACTTCTCCCATGGCAAGAAAGACCAATCTAGTAGGCCAAACCAAACTGATAATTCTAAGAGACTTGCAAAGATAACTCAATCACACATAAAAGAATTCAGAGAAGTTTCAAATATTATTCATAGATAAACTTGATCATAAACCCACAATTCATCGGATCTCGACAAACAAACCGCAAAAAGAGTTTACATCGAATAGATCTCCACAAGAGAGGGGGAGAACATTGTATTGATATCCAAAAAGAGAGAAGAAGCCATCTAGCTAATAACTATGGACCCGTAGGTCTGTGGTAAACTACTCACAACTCATCGGTGGGGCAAGGATGTTGATGTAGAGGCCCTCCATGGTCGATTCCCCCTCCGGCAGAGTGCCGGCGAAGGCTCCAAGATGGGATCTCGCGGATACAGAAGGTTACGGCGGTGGAAATTGTGTTTCATGGTGCCCCTGGATGTTTTCGGGTACGTAGGTATATATAGGAGGAAGAAGTACGTCGGTGGCCGCCCGAGGGGCCCACTAGATAGGGGGGCGCGCCCTACAGGGGGGGGGGTGCGCGGCCCCCTATCTCGTGGGGCCCTAGGAAGCTTATTGACTTGCACTCCAAGCTCTCCGGATCACGTTCGTTCCAAAAATCACGCTCCAGAAGGTTTCATTCCGTTTGGACTCCGTTTGATATTCCTTTTCTTTGAAATACTGAAATAGGCAAAAAAACAGCAATATGGGTTGGGCCTCCGGTTAGTAGGTTAGTCCCAAAAATGATATAAATGTGTAAAATAAAGCCCATAAACATCCAAAAGGGGTAATATAATAGCATGGAACAATCAAAAATTATAGATACGTTGGAGACGTATCAGTTACGTCATGTTTGGGTGAAATTACAAACTACCCCTATCGAAACCTATAGAAATCCAGCAGATAGGCTTTGCGTGGCAGGGATAGGCAGTAGTGATTTCCATCTCGCAGATTTCGGTTTCGGGTGGGTACTGCAACTTTCCCCGCTTTGTTCAAATTTTGCACATTGCACATTTACCGTGCCAACTCAATTCGAATCCCGTTTGTATTCTACTATTTTTTTCCAGGCGGGATCCATTTTCAATTGGAATTACATTCTATATACATCATTTTTTTATATATACTTTCAAAAGCACAACACCATTTATACATAAATATGGTTTACAAATGGCATGATCTCAAATTCATAAGGTTGTATCCATCAATTTGGATTTTCATATATTTGAAACCACTTTATGTTGAAATCCAATGTATGCATTCCTCGCTAACTGTCTCCAATTAATGTGTGTTTCATGCGGTTTTTTTAACTTCTCAAACATGTATAATCTGTTTCACACACGCAACATATAGTGTAATCCCGTTTAGACATTAATTGCATATAAACCATGCATTGTTTGTAATTGAAGAATCTATGGATCACCAATATTGATAAACTATATAACATTACACTTGTGCCCAAATTCAAATGAATATTCATGTTTGATACACCAATTTGCGTTATGATATTATCGATGTCATGATCTCTAGTTTAAATATTTGATTCCCCTTTAATCCAGATATTCGTCTCATATAGCTACCACTCATGCTTATATAGGACTATCTCTCTGGACCTATACGCGTTCATCGTCTCTCAGGCATCTCTCGTGCTACCTTTATGTCGACAATGATCTTTTATCTTCGTAACACACTGACGGTACTCTCTCCCTCGACCTTCATCACTCTATCTCTCTCTAAGTATATCTCGCTCCCTACTATGTGTCTCTAGCTATGATTCTCCATGTGGAATCTCTTTCTCTCACACAAACACAAAACTTTGTCTCCCGGGGTCTCATTTCTCTCAACTATTCCCATGTGTGCCACTCGCACACCCCTCATACAGAGATGTCTTTCGCTCCTTAGATATGAGAACCTACGACTCTTCCTCTTCAATATCTCTTTCTCACACACAAACACAAACTCTGTCTCCCAGGGTCTCATATTTCTCCATTGTTCTCTTGTATGTCGCTCAAACACACTCTCTCTCCCTAGAGATATCTCGCGTTCCCTCATATGTCTCTCTAGCTATCACTCTCCTTGTGAAATATCTTTATCTCTGGCAGACATAAAACTCCGTCTCTCTGGATCTCATTTCTCTCTGATATTTGTTTGTATGTGACTCACATGCACCCTCTCTCTATCTCTCTCACAACCACACACATAACCCAGCCTTCTGATCCACTCGACTCCTATCTCTAGCGCACACTAGCTAGCATCTTTATCTTTCTATTTATCTGTTTCTCCATCAACCTTCTTTCTCGCCCTCACTCTTGATTCCTATCACGCACACTACATATGTTTCTCTCTACATGTAGTCAAGTGCCCTCTCACACACATATATAACTTCACCCTTTGAACCACCCGACGATCATCTCCGACACCCAAACTAACGGATGTCTCTCTAGCTAGCATCTCCACCTCTGTATCTATCTGTAGTTCTCTGTCAACATTTCTTTCTCGCACGGAGTCTTGCTTCCTATCACCCACACTATATATGTCTATCCATACATATGCATTTATAGGTTGATCTCTTTTGCACAATCGTTGCGCCTCACCCCCTCTGCTCGCCATAGATGCAGCTCCAACCCACGCCACTATCTCTTAAAGACAAAAATACATGCTCAATTGTCGGGCCTTCTTCCCTGCATTCTCACATGCATGCATATGGTCATACCGATCCGTCTTTCCCATGTCGTTGATCTTAGGACTTATGTCTTCTTTCTTTTATCTCGATCATGCGCGCGCGCGCACACACACACATCCCATGTATACATGTATACCTGTCACACATGCACGTTCAAGGTCTCTATGTCTCCATACGTAGTTAATTACCCTCAATCCTAACGCCACATCGAATCGTTCTCCTATTTTGTGCACATAACTTCCTTATGGATGGGCAAAACACACACTCACACTTAACAATCTCCTTCTAGCTACCCCCCCGACCCACGCGCCTCTCACTCTTCCCCTATATCCCCGAAACCAATAAGACCATCCCTTTGTTTAGTTCCCGCCTACATGCACCATCAATATATAGTAGTCTTCCGTGGTGTCTCTCGAACAAACACGTTCTCTCGACGTCGACTCCTCTCACGCGCACGCACCTTCTCTTCCCTCCCTACGGGCATTTTCTCTCTCGCACCCCATCATTGGTGGCCTCTGCCATACACATCACCTCTCTATGATGAAGCCATGCACATTTAAATTACATCCACCACAGAGGACCCCGCCACACACACACAGACACGCACACCCCCCCCACACACACTAAGACTCCATCTCTCTCTCTCTCTCTCACACACACACACACAAACACACACAAACACACACACACACACGCACGCACCCCCCCACACAGTTAGACTCCATCTCTCTCTCACACACACACAAACTAAGACTCCATCTCTCTCTCTCCTCTCTCTCTCTCTCTCTCACACACACACACACCACACACACACTAAGACTCCATCTCACACACACATGCTCTAGGCGGAGCATTTGTTCCTACCACCCTTCATCCAACCTTACCCGTATGATAAACAATCGCCTTTATTTACTTGCATAACATGGACAGATTCCACTTTACTTTAGTAGTCATCAAACTTATCACATGTACCCTTATAAAAAACGAGTTGGCGATGATGGTGTGCCTGCCATCTTGTAATACATACCGTATGATCTATATCTGAAGGATAGGAAGCAAATTATGATAATTTTACAAAAGATACCCGCACCTCTCTCCACATCATTATCTCCCGCAACCTCATTGCTCAGCAATTAAAAAAGGAATAAGTCTCTGGAATAATCTAGCATGCATGGTGGACGCTGCCGCCTGCCGGTGCCGTCCATCCCCATGCCTCCTCCCATTCCGACCACCAGTCACCACCACGCTCCACTCCTCCTCGCCTTATCTCCCATCTTTCATTTTTTCAATGACATTCTCGAGATACCAGTTTTCCGATAAAATTCTCGAGATATCATTAGTTTTTACACATGGGATTACTCCTGCATAGGTCAATCACAATAGGTGTTTTGTAAAAAAATGCATATTGATGTTCCGTGCAATGCACGAGAATCTTGCTTGTAATTATATAACGCAAATCACGAGTAGGAAGTGACATTTTTTTGACACAACCACGTTAACATGGCCACGTAAATCACGAGCAGGAAGGAGAAGGGAAGCGGGCTGTGGAGTAACGTTTTTTACCACAATTTCTTAGGAAACTGAGTGCAATAATTGAGTAGTTTTGCAAACTACCATTACTACTACACCTGAAACGGTTCAAAACCTATACTCCCTTGCCAGCGCGCGCTTCCCGCGTGAAACGGTCAGCGTCGCCCTGGAGCGTCAGTGCCGCATTAATGCCCGGCCAGAGCGGAGGCGACCTCTCACTGGCGCCGGCTTTGAAGTGGCGCGACGGCCAAGAGAGCGCCGCTTCCCGGTGCACGCGACTGCTCCGCGTCGAGACTGGCCATAGGCCCTGTTTGGATCCATGGGTTAGAGTTAGTTTGAGCTAGTTGGGGCTCAAATAGCCCTAAAGTATCCAAGCATGAGGGTTTAAATTGGAGCAAGTTGCACCGAACCCACCAAAAAAACTATCCCACCCAAGAGGTGCTAACTGGAGATAGTTCTCATTGGGACCACTGAAAAATCACTTTTCTCTCTCCATGAAGTGCATTTATTGTCAATCTAACCCTGTCACCCAAACACCTCTTTGGCTACAGTTAGTTCAGGGTTAGTCATGAGTTAGTCTAACCTCTAGCTAAGTTAGAGTATCAAACAGGAGCAGTATAGGACATGCAAGTTGCTCAAAGCATACAGGCAAATTCGTACGTGAAAGGATTTTTTCTTTTTGAAAACGGAACATGAAAGGAATTTTTTTAGAATGCTCTTGGCATGTCGCTAACATGTGATAGTTAACCGACCTCAATAGACGGCAGAAACGCCAGCCTGCCGCACTTTGATAGAGACGAGGAGGGAGAAGCGATACAGGCTGCTGGATTACTAGAGATAGGTGTCACACGGAAGCCAAGAAATATGGTGATAGCGTGGGTTAGCCATGTACTAGTATGATGTAACTACACTGGGCTGCCGTGTTTCGTACTCTTCCAGTCCACTGTGGAGATGATTGGTTAATTTTATATCGCTGAATAATATTAAATATTATGAGT
Organism: Triticum aestivum; assembly: GCF_018294505.1. Taxonomy (NCBI): domain Eukaryota; kingdom Viridiplantae; phylum Streptophyta; class Magnoliopsida; order Poales; family Poaceae; genus Triticum; species Triticum aestivum. The sequence goes on from NC_057804.1 coordinate 423,370,748, forward strand.
GCAGACGCTCCACCACGAGGTTCCTTGCTCCTTCTCGGTCGTCCGGAATCTATGTTCTTCCACTCTAATTTTTTTTACGCGAGCTTTGTTCATCCTTTTGCCAACACGCGAGACATCTAGAATCAAGGTGCACGTGTTATGCAACGATCATTCCATCTATATGAAGAACACGTGGCACTGGAACTACGAGACGGACATGTACCCAGGAGTGGACGTATGAACCTGAGTAATGTAGCGTAGTAAGTGAAGTAGAAAGGCACAAATGGTATGAACATTAGTGGCATACATGGTGTGTTTGGTTGCGTTCTCGTCTCAACATAGTTGTTCCCTCTTCATGCATGCTCAACTCAACATCCCTCTTCATGCATTCTCAACTCAACATCCCTCTTCATGCATGCTCTCTTCATGCATGCTTCTAGTGTATTTGTGCTAAACTAGTGTGGACTCATGCACCCTCCATACACTCTACCAAACACCCAAAAGTAGGTCGAGAAGGGAACTCTTGGGCGGTATTTGTCTCTTACTACGTACTACCACTAAATGTTGTATGTGCAATGCACGGTGATGTTATGGAGTACGTGCCTAAGTACTCTACTACTACTATATTAGTTGGAGGCACATATTAACTTTTATATTTGTTTACGTGTATGCCCCGAGACCTTCCAACTAGACGTGTCTTTCTCTCCAGGTCGCACTTTGTATCATTCATACAACTAAGTACTACTATGTGTGGTCTCCGACCTAGAAGTGCAAGAAGTGGAGACACTCTACCACGCTGTTTTTTTACGTTGGGCTCTACCACGCTGTTCATGTCCCACTCCTTTCGCTGACGTGTGGGACATCCAGCACGTGCCGTGTTTGGCACCCTTCGTCGTAAGAGTTGAAACGCTAGCATTCATCAGAAATAAAAAATAATTATAAATCGGCAGTGATACTATTTTTTTGCGAACCAATCAGCAGTGATACTATACCATGTAGTTTCCTTGCTCCTCGATATCGGAAAGAATACTTCCTTTCGCCAACATGTGGGACGTCGACCATCCTGGTCCACTTGCCATGCACGCAAAACTCCAAGGGAGAGTCACCCAGGTCGTCGCGCCGCAGTAACAATGACTAATGAGCCGTCAAATCACAGGCCCACTTCCCACTTTGAAGTTGCTCGGACGAAGGAACCATCATGACTTCGTTGAATTCCGCTTCTTGAAGAAAACTACTGTACCAGCAGTACTGCTAGCTACAGTATTTACTCCAACAGAGGCCTCCTTTCGTTCATAGGATAGGAATATGAAAATCATAGGAAGTGAGATGACATGCATCTCAATTCCTATAGAGAAAGAGATGCCATTTGATGCATAGGATAGGAATTTTTCCATTTAGTCTAGGCTAATGTACTGGTAATTTGCTCTAAAAACTACAGTAGTAACTAGTAGTACTGGTACATGCTCGTACTCAGACACAGACACACACACTAACTACTAGTACTACTACTTCTCACATGCTGGCTAGACACCATCGTTCTCCTTCCCGGCTTTGTCGGCGACACCCCATCGTGCTTGGATCTCCGCCGACCTCTCCGCAGCAGCGCGTGCGTCCTTTTCTTTCTTGCGGCGGCGGGCCTCTCTTTTCTTGAGTGCTTTCTGACTTTTCCGCTCCCTCTGTGCGGCTTTGGCCGCCTCTTGCTCTACCGCCCATTCGGCCTTGGCATCTTCAAATTCCTCCCACATAGTTGTGAGGTCGCGAGCGGCGATGAACTCGGCACGGCGGGATGCCATCGCTTCCCTACCATTTTGTGTGCGTTCATGGGCGGCGGGATGCTATCGCTGCCTTACCGGTTAGTGTGTGGCGCGGTGGCATGAACGACGCTTGGTGAGAGCTCTGGGGTGGAGTGGCCGGACAACCGTATAGTGCATTGGTTTGTCAAGAGCTCAAGGACAGAAGACGAAGCAAATTAGGATTCCCCTTCAATCCTGGTCATTTATTACCGAGTAAAATGCATTGGCGGTCATCGAACTTGTCTTGATAGCTCACTTTGATCATTGTATACGAGATATGGTGATTATACGGTCGCTGCTCAGCGTATAGCTCCGTATTTGTATGGTTGACTAGTCAAATAGTCCGCATGCGCCTCATCAGCTCGTGTTCTTTATCTATCTACACGGGCCTACCTGTGAATGGAGAAAGAAATACTGTAAAAACCAAAATTATGCGTATGTGGGGAATCAAACCACGGACTCGTCGCTGCAACGCACCCTCGTCAGCCAAATGAAAATGAAATACTTCGCGTCAGACACTCACGCTCACGCTGTCAAAGCATGCTAATGCATGCACGTCGCCCTCTAAATCAAAGTCCTGCTCATGGCACAACACAAACGGCGAGCCCATCACCTGCACGCCCCGGCGGTGCCTGACATTACTGTTTAGACGTTTGATGGAGGCCTACGCGAACGCCGAGCATGTATTCACCTGGCTCAACACCAACGGTCATACTCGGACCGCCTTGCTCATGTATATCGTCCATCACAACGACAATCTATAAAACAGCCTAAGCTAGAGAGGGTACTATGGTAGTATGGTACGGAGTATGTACTATCGTGAGCGACCGATCTTAGTGCCACTGCACACCGAAACCCCTTCCATCGCTAGCGCGCGCTTCCCGCCTGAAACGGTCACCGTCTCTCCAGAATGTCAATGCCGCATTCACCGGACTTAACTGCAGGTGCAATTGGTGTGTCACTGACATGCGGGCCAGACGCCCGTTGGGCCCACATGTCAGTAACCCAAACGCATCTGCAGTTAAGTCACTGAAGCAGCGTCCGCATTCACGCCCGACGAACCTACTCCGGCGCCAGTTGTCCATCCGTCTGCCGCGGCTCATTGCCATTCGCCCGCTATATTAACTTGAGCCCCAGCTCCCAGCCATAGCCAAAGACCCACACTTATTCTCCTCCGGTCCCTTCCTTCTGTCGGCACCACTTCAACCATGGCCTCCTGGCGCTCCGAAGCTCTCTTGGACGTACTGTCGCAGGAGCAGACGAGGGACATCAGGCGGCTCCGTTCTGGGCGCGCTCCAAAGCTCTCTTCGACGTACTGTCGCAGGAGCAAACGAAGGAGATCGCCGGCACCCCCCGGGCCGCCCTCCGCCGCCACGACCACGAAGCCGGCGCGCGTGCGCGGGCGCAGCCGGCAGCGAGGAAGAGTAGTACACGGTAGGTCGCCGCCGCTCTAGTCCCGGGAAGGCCACCGCTACTCCACTCAGTCGACGCCACGCTTGGTGGGGTAAACATCGGCGGCCGATTAGCCGCTTGACGGACGACGTGGAGGCGGAAATCTTCATAACCTTGTGCTCCGGCCGGAGGAGGAGGTTATCGAGGCGGATGAGGAGGAGGCAAAGGCAATGGCCGGCTTTCTCGGGTTCATGGCCGGACATGGTGGTCGGGCGCCGGCGATCGTTTAGATTAGGTTTACAGTAGGTTTAGTACGGTTTGTGCGAAATATGTAATGAATTTCGTCCAGTTTGTAGGAAAAGTTTTCGAAATGTAATGAATTTCATCCGGTTAATTTGAAATTTGCTTTGTTTGCACGAATTTCGTCCGGTTAGTTCATATAGTTGTCGAAAGGTATGCGGGCAGCATCGGATGGCATCCATCAGTGTCCTCGGACAGATGCCGGTGTAAATTTGTGGGCCAGCGCTGGAGATGCCCTAACTATCATGCTATAATCGCTAACAATCCTCCATTATTTGGCAGGGAACAGTTATCCCTCGATCAAAATCAGATCCGCGGTGTTTCGCACTCCTCCCGCGTAAGAGTGTAAACTCTTGCTTACATAAAAATGGAGCAAGTGGACGACACTGTAGCACGTCATATCACTCGAACTAGCCCGCCTAACGAGCGGGAAAGCACCGCCCTCGTCATTTTGTTCTGGATTTCTATCGATCGATCGCGCGAAAATGTTACGCTTCGCAAGTTCTAAAGGAAAAGGCGGCACACTTACGACTCGTACGCGTCGCAACCCCGACAGTCCGGCTCGCACGCCGCTCACCAGAGGGGACACGCGTTGTCTTGCAATTTCACTGACATGTGGGACCGTAATTGAATAAACCGTCGATAGCCGAAATCTAATCGCTCGGCGGGCGTCGGCTGAGAAGAGAGAAACGGGGGAGGGAGAAGAGATCGCCCGCCCGCCGCGCACGGACTCCAAGAAATATATGGTGATAATGTGAGGTGGGCCATGCTGGAGTCCGGACCGCTTCCGGAGCCCGCTCTCACCGCCCTGGCCCCTCAAGACGCCAGCTGCCCGCTGCATGCATAGCAAGTAGTCCCCGCTTATGTGGAGGAGAGAGAGGCATTGACAAAGTCAAGGAGTAACAGTGGAGACAATAGCTTTCATCAAAAATAAACAATGAATACTCGTTGCTCGTCCTCTATATCGGAAAGAATACTTTCATTCGCCGACATGTGGGACGTCGACCATCCTGGTCCACCTGCCATGCACAAAATTATCCTGGTCTACCCCGGTCGTATCGCAGGCCCAACCTTTCCCACTGTAAGTTGTTCGGACGAAGGAACCATCATGACTTCGTTGAATTCCGCTTCTTCAAGAAAACTTACTGTACCCGCAATACTGCTACCACACGCGAAGACTGGACGGCACTGTACCACGTCATATCACTGAAACCCACTAGGCCAAACTAGCCCGCCTAGGTCATCTATTTTGGAACGGAGGGAGTACGTCTCTGCACTGCTATGATTTTGTGTTGCACGTTCTCTGTACTTTTGCTACGATTTTCCTACCCTATGAACCAAATGAGGCCTGAATGTATGTCGACTATTGTCTGATCGATCGCTAAGCCTACAATTTTAGGAGCTAGGGCTATTGGTCGATCGACGAGGGATAAGTATAAGCGTACCACGAGCTCATCAGCCCCAACGTTTCTCTTCGGTGAGTGTTTTGCAAGTACTATAGCTCGCACAGTAGCTAGCCTACTAACACCAAGAATCATCAAACAAGCCCTGCTGATATGATAAACAGTTCAAACTTACATCTAAGCATGCCATATATTACATCAAAAGCTGGTGAGGATACATCTGTTTCCATAACTCGGAGAGGGTTCGCATGATTCATCGCATGATTCACTATCAAACAAAAGTAGCAAGATCCGCCCACACAAGACAGTGCACTAGCCCTAAGATGGTTTGATAACACGCATCGTTCTGGTAATTAAACACAGGGCAATGCAAACTACCCTGAAGGATTAGCGCGACCAACTATTTCTTGTCATCGATCTCTCGGGCAATGACCACAGCACGGACAGCGGCATGGGAATCGATTTCTGGGGCGATGTCCACAGGACTGACCGCGACATCGGAATCGATCTCTGGGGCGATGTCCACAGGATGGACAGCGGCATCGGAATCGATCTCCGGGGCGATGCCAACAGGACGGGCCACGACATCGGAATCATCAAGGACAACCACCGGCACCTGCACAACCCTAACATATTAGCAAGCACATTGCAAATAATCAAAAAGCAAGCACATTGCAAATAATCAAAAACCACAACTATGGTAATAAGCCATTATTTTTTACCTTGTGCAGCTCACCGGGGGATCTCATCCCTCCGGGGGCCATCTCCTCGTCCTCGATGGGGGCCATCACCTTGCCAGGGGAATACTGCTTCTCAACGGCGACTATCTCCTCAAACTCGGTCTTGAGCCTCACATAGGTGGCAATCAGAGTTCCTGGGGTAGGCACGGTGGGGCCCTTGCTGTTCTTCCAACTTTCTTTGAGGAGTTCGTCCGCCAACGTCCTCAACTCTTTGGCCAGTGCTTGTTTCTTGGAGTTCTTCGTCTCCATGGGTTGGCCCGCCAACATGGTCAACTCGTTGGTCGGTGCTCGCTTCCTGGAGATCGCTGTCTCCAGTGGGTTGTCCGCCGGCAACTCTTTGCCTAGTGCTCCAGGATCCATCAATGAACTGACAAACAAAAAGCAATCGAAAGGAAACCACAATCGCAATGAAAACGGGAAAAGAATAGGATGTGAGAATCGGTCGGTGCTTCGCAAAAAGAAGATTATTGGAATGAAAATATAGCAGCATAACTGATTCGCCCACCTTTCCTTCGTCGGTAGAGAAGAAAAATGGCAGAAGTGAGTAGCCTGGAGTGAGGTTTTCTTCAAGAAAGGGAAGAAAGGGCTTGAACGAGCGTTCCAATGAAATGATGGTTGCTTCGTCCAGTCCAACTTGGAGGCCACCTTACCACTGCTGGTAAAGGTGTGGGTTTTGTGATATGACGGGTCATGACGGCCACACCGGGGTGACAGGTGAGTCTCGACTGTAGCACCTCGCTGTGATTTGGTGGATGGCACGCGGGCCCGGATGCTTTGAAATGTCCCGCATGTAGATAGAGCGGCTAGTCATATAGGAGTGCTCAATATTGTGCACCGCGACCAAGGCGGAGAGGAAAACGAGAGAACTACGTAATTAATGCATGAGTTTAATTAGGGTAGTTTTGTAAAGTACGAGATACATTCCTCCAATCGCAAAATGCCTTGGTTCATGAGATTTGAGATTTGAGCCCTATAAACCGGAAGGGAGGGGGTACTGCACACGGTGTAGTCTAGTCACTTGTTTTTTTGAGCCGAAGTCTAGTCACTTGTTGAAATCTCTAGAAAGGCAAATACTCCTTTCCGGTTTACAGGTCTATACTACTCCCTCCGTCTAGGTGTGTAAGTCATCTTACGAAAACCAAATAGTCCCAAAACACTTAGGCGCGGTGCATTAACTTCTACCTTGTTTCTTGTTTCTTGACATACGTATCAACCAATAAGAGATGAGAGGTGTGCATGCTTTTAATGACTTGCAATGGCTAGTTCATTGCATGGAATGCTATTAATTAGCAAATAAACATTGGTGACCCCAGGAGGAAACGGTGCTAAGCGCGTGGACCTATGCAGAATGAGTATCAACCAATGGATAATGGAGTTTAATTGTTAAACAATAGCAATTTTGTCTCATGCAAGAGCCTGGCTAGTACTCCAAGGAACCGCACCACGCGAGCGTTCGCAACTGCCACGTTCGGTTTGCGCTTGGCTCTTCGCCTCTTCGAGAAGACGAACAATGATGTTACTCCTACTTCTACAGTATCGAATCCACTGCTGCATGTCCGTCCACCTCGTGCGGGAGGGATAGCGTGTAGCGAAAGCTTCTACTTACTGCTCCTGCCTTTGCGTCCATGACAGGTGGGCCCAACAGGTGGTTGGCCCACCTGTCATGCAGCCAAAGGCAGGTGCAGTTAAGGCACCGGAGCTCAGTCCGCGAGGGAGAGGGCGTCGTAGTAATCAAATTTCTCGGTCTTGTACGAGTTGACGCGACACATCAAAGCACTGCACTCGATAAAAGTCTTTTTACACATTTCAAATGGGCTACTTCGTATGTAGGAGTAGACATATTCTGCTTCGTATGTACTCCCTCCGTTCCAAAATATAAGTCTTTTTAGAGATTTCACTATGAACTACATACGAAACAAAATGAGTGAATCTACACTCTAAAATATGTCTATATACATCCGTATGTAGTTTGTAGTGGAATCCCTAAAAAGACTTACATTTAGGAACGGAGGGAGTAGTCACTTGTTGCAATCTCTAAAAAGACTTATATTTGGAAACGGAGGGAGTACAACGCATGCATGCATGCCGTGACTTTCCTTTTGATACTTGCATGTGTTGATTTGATGCACCTTGCCAAATTTTGACTATAAATTTAACTAACCAAATTTTCATGCATGTCACAAAAAATCACGGGGCTGTTTGGATTGTGACTATGTTTGTCTTATGTTGCCACATTATTTTTCCCACACTTGCCACACTTGCCTAACCTGAGTTGCTCAAATTGTTAGACACACTTTGGCTTGCCTAAGGGAATCTTGCCACAATTTTTGTGTCTATGACATGTGGGGTTCACTGCTAATAAAAAAATTCTTGTCTTAGGTGTGGCTAATAAAAAAGACTTATATTTAGGAACGGAGGGAGTAGAAAATATAAATAATAATGCATGTTGGGGCAACCCACGTTTCCGCTAATTTTAGCCGTGGGCTTGTTCACAATTTTTACGAGGGGGTGGTTGTTCATTTAATGGAGGGACTTGTAGTACCAGACTTGAACGATACAAAGTGCGACCTGGCACACCGTAACACCACTTGGAACAAGCGGGTAGCTATCTCAAAAAACAATCAACAACTAAAAAAACCGCGACCTGGCATGTAGTAGTACACAATTTTAAACGATTGTTTTGATGGAGTGAAAAAGGAAAACTACCCCACTACTTATATATAGGCCGGAGCCTCCGCGCTTGCTTGCTAGGGCTGCTCTATTCACACACTCTCATCCTCTCCAGATCTAAACAAGATAGGGGTAGTAACACTGTCTTTCTCCCTTCAAAAAACACTGGCTTTCTATCCTCACCGCTGGTTACAGATCCGGACGTATCCCCCTCCGCCGGTGAAGGGGAGGAGGGGCAGCGTTTAGGCCGTCGTCGACAGCGAGGGAGGAGACCCACTGCCGGCCGCACCGTTATCTCTGGCCGAGCGCCGGCGCGGGAGGTCCTCCGATCCCTTCGTCGTTGCCTGTGGGCGGATCCGGCCTCCCGCCGCCCACCTATCCACATCCCGACGACCTTCAGGTATATCTTCGTTCGAAACCGCCTTAGCTCTACTTCCCCAGCTCGCTACGTCGCTGCATGTGCATCATTTTCTACCTCTCAGCCCCTCTCGATCGGATGGTCCAACGTCACCTATTTTTTTCTTCTATTGTTAGAGGTAAAGCTACTTCATGGAGTCGAATCTTGTACTCCCTCCGTCCGAAAATACTTGTCATTGAAATAAAGTGGGGGTGGGGGAATTTAGTATGTACATCGGACTTGGTACAAACAGGAAGGAAAGGGGATGAAAGTAGTACAGACTGGTCATCCAACCGGTCTCTTGGTCGAAAAGGGAAATATAGGGGTAACGCTGTACACAGTGGTATGACCAGGACTAGATTTGCTATCCACACATAGGAGTAGGTGGCTAGAGTGAACAAAAATGGGACCAACCCAGATATGTTTCTTGGATGTTTGTTTCTCGGGGCAACAAACTATGAATCACCACTTTATGCCCCTGTTTACGTACATGGTGCTGTACTGCTGGTGCACCCACTGTCCCATGCCCTTATACCAAATATTTAGGCTCCGGTCGGAATAAAGGGGCAGAAAACATAGGTCTTGATGAAAATAGAGGAATAGGAAAGGAATGTAGGTATAAAACTATGGAACAGCGAACCGGAGGAAACTCTCAAGAGAATGTGTTCGGATGGACTACGAAATGTACAGATTTGTTTTTTTAGAGTAGCATGCTTGGCAGTATGAGATGCTATTTGTTTATTCAGCTGCACAGTGACTACTCTTGTCCTCACCTCACGTACCACACATAGGTTGATTTTTTATTCCGGCAAACACAGCACAGCAACCTGTCTAACGCATGGCAGCGAGCGCCTGCCTCGGGCTTCCGCCCAAAAAATGAGCAGCGCGTGGATGTTTCTAATCCGATGGAATCAGTACTACCAGACCAGCTTTCCTATGAAACACTATTCACCTTTCCCGTGTTCCGAACGGTTGGAAGGGAAAGAATACCGTAGGAATTGTGTTCCTACGAAAATCCTGCACCAAACCTGTGAACCGAACGCAGCCTTAGCTGTTCTTAATATAATGTCCCTGGTAAAAATGAAGCCATGCCACTGTTTTTGCCTGTAATTGTTTGAGACTCTGACAAGTTTAGCCAAATGTTTTTGCCTGTAATTGTTTTAGACTCTGACTGTTTCCTCTGTTCCTTTTTGTGCAAACAAGGATATCCAATTCACCTGGTTGCTGTTGTGACCTTTTGGTGCACTGCACAAAACTCTTCTTAAAAGAAGTGACTTTTGTGCTGTTTAACTGGAATGTCAGATGGAACAGTTGGTTCATTTTGGTGGAACTGCACAAAGGGAGATCTGTGTTCCAATCCTCATCATCCATATTGGCGCCATAACCTTCCTTTAGGTAAGAATGATATTTAATGCATGTGTTCATCTCTATTTTCCGACTGCCATGAGAAAATAATGCTGTTTTTTACTAGTACACTTGTACTCCCTCACTGACAAAACCAATTCTGAATTAGAAGGCCAATCATGTACTTGGTTTCACCAACTGGTGAGGAGAAAGAGAAATAGAGCATGAAGAGGAAGAAGAAGAAGAATAAACAGTGCCAAGGCGATCTTGCTGAAGCCAGAGGCCTCAGTCGAGGCTATTCAAGGGCTCTGGCAACGACTACCTTACATGTGAGACGATCCTCCAGGGAGCCCTTCCACTTCTGCTGTCTCACTTAATTAATTAGGAGTACTTAAGTACCACTAATTTATTACTGCCTAATTTTCCTGTTGGAGTTAAACAAATCTTTAGTAGGACCCTATGCTGAATCATGTACGTGTGAATGTTTGTCTATGGAGGTGAATCATGTGGTGGAGCAGGGAGGGAATATTATTAGTGTCATGACATAATAGTGCTATTGTTTTGCATGTCAATTTATTGCCATTGGTTCAATGAGGCAATGTTTTGCGTATTGTCCATCATGAATTTGATGCTACTGTTTGAGTAATATGCTAATGTCTTCCTATCCTTTCTCACTAAGCTAATGAAGGTTTCACCTTGTTCCTACTTGTGCAAACATGGATCATGTTGTGCCAATCATACATTTTAGTGGAACTACACAAGACAATACAATGAACTGTATCCTAGCCAGTGCTTTAACTCTGCTGGAAGTTCTTGATAATCTTTCGATATAATCTCAGCACTGGTAAACAAGAGTGATTTCAACCATACATTTGAAGTGCACAAAAATATATACTATTGTGTGATTCCAGTGAGTGCTTTATCATCTCTTATGGGACTACATGAATAAGCTTTTTTTTCTCATGTTGGTACGGGCCTAAGGTCTTCATGCATATTAGTTTGTTGTCATCTCTATTTGTATCGTGCTACTGTCATGAGAAACTCCTTTATCTTTGCACTTTTAAGTTTTGCAACCTATGATAAATGGCAATGCTTTGAGTGTTGAGTTGAGCTAATTGGCACTGATTAAATAAACTAATACCTCTCTTTAAGCAAGACTACTGATAACCCACAAGTATAGGGGATCGCAACCGTTTTTGATAAGTAAGAGTGTCGAACCCAACGAGGAGCTAAAGGTAGAATAAATATTACCTTAAGTTCTATCGACCACCCGATACAACTCTACGCACGCTTGATGTTCGCTTTACCTAGAACAAGTATGAAACTAGAAGTACTTTGTAGGTGTTTTTGGGTAAGCTTGCAAGAAAGTAAAGAACATGTAAATATAAACTAGGGGCTGTTTAAATAAAGAGACAATAAAGTAAATATAGCGAGTGTGGAAAAGTGGTGGCAGGAGTTGTGGAATTGTCCCTAAGCAATTGACTATGTTACTAGACTGGTAATCGCTACTGCAATTCTATTTGAGGGAGAGGCATAAGCTAACATACTTTCTCTACTTGGATCATATGCACTTATGATTGGAACTCTAGCAAGCATCTGCAACTACTAAAGATTCATTAAAGTAAAACCCAACCATAGAATTAAAGCATCAAGTCCCCTTTATCCCATATGCAAACAACCTACTTACTCGGGTTTGTGTTTCAGTCACTCACGCAACCCACTATAAGCGAATCATGAACGCATTGCAACACCCTACAGCGGGAATCCCTCATGCTTGCGCGAGACGGAGGGCACCATAGGATAGCACCAATAATAAAACATGCAACTCAAACTAATCATAGCAATTCATCAATCACCGATAGGACAACGAAAATCTACTCAGACATCATAGGATGGCAACACATCATTGGAAAATAATATGAAGCATAAAGCACCATGTTCAAGTAGAGGGTACAGCGGGTTGCAGGAGAGTGGACCGCTGGATATAGATGGGGGAAGGTGATGGAGATGTTGGTGAAGATGATGGAGGTGTTGGTGAAGATCGCGGTGATGATGATGGCCCCCGGCGACGTTCCGGCGCCACCGGAAGCAATGGGGAGAGAGCCCCCCTTATTCTTCTTCTTCCTTGACCTTCTCCCTAGATGGGAGAAGGGTTTCCCCTCTGGTCCTTGGCTCCCATGGCTTGGGAGGGGCGAGAGCCCCTCCGAGATTGGATATATCTCTCTGTTTCCGCGTTCTCAGATTCTACCCCTTCACCATTTCCTTTATATCTGAGATCCGTAAATCCGATTGGGGTGAATCTTTCGCCCGAATCTTTCTCATAAAATTATCTTTCTTGCACGAGAAGAAGAGAATCAACCACCTTACAGGTGGACCACGAGAGCCAGGGGCGCGCCTGGGGGGGGGGGGGGTAGGGCGCGTCCCCTACCTCATGACCACCTCGGACACCGTTTCGCGTTGATTTTACTTCCCAAAAATCATAAATATTTCAAAAAAAATCTCCGTCCGGTTTTATCCCGTTTGGACTCCGTTTGATATTGGGTTTCTGCGAAACAAAAAACATGCAACAGACAGGAACTGGCACTGGGCACTGGATCAATATGTTAGTCCCAAAAATAATATAAAAAGTTGCCAAAAAGTATATATGAAAGTGAATAATATTGGCATGGAACAATAAAAAATTATAGATATGACGGAGACGTATCAGCATCCCCAAGCTTAATTCCTGCTCGTCCTCGAGTAGGTAAATGATAAAAAGGAATAATTTTTGATGTGGAATGCTACCTAGCATAATCTTGATCATATGTCTAATCATGGCATGAATATTAAGACACGAGTGATTCAAAGCAATAGTCTATCATTTGACATAAAAACAATAATACTTTGAGCGTACCAATAAAGCAATCATGTCTTTTCAAAACAACAAGGCCAAAGCAAGCTTATCCCTACAAAATCATACAGTTTGGCCATGCTTCATTTTTGTCACACAAAATGCCCCCATCATGCACAACCCCGATGACAAGCCGAGCAGTTCATACTTTTTAACGCGCTTCAGCCTTTTCAACCCTCATGCAATACATGAGCGCAAGCCATGGATATAGCACTATAGGTGGAATAGAATATAATGATGGAGGTTAGGTGGAGAAGACAAAAAAGGAGAAAGTCTCACATCAACTAGGCGTATCAACGGGCTATGGAGATGCCCATTAATAGATATCAATGTGAGGAGTAGGGATTGCCATGCAATGGATGCACTAGAGCTATAAGTGTATGAAAGCTCAAACTGGAAACTAAGTGGGTGTGCATCCAACTTGCTTGCTCATGAGGACCTCGGGCATTTGAGGAAGCCCATCATCGGAATATACAAGCCAAGTTCTATAATTAAAATTCCCACTAGTATATGAAAGTGAAAGCATAGGATACTCTCTCTATGAAGAACATGGTGCTACTTTGAAGCACAAGTGTGGTAAAAGGATAGTAACATTGCCCCTTCTCTCTTTTTCTCTCATTTTTTTGTTTTTTGGGCCTTCTCTTTTTTTGGCCTTTCTCTTTTTTTGTATTTTTTTCTTCATCCGGAGTCTCATCCCGACTTGTGGGGGAATCATGGTCTTCATAATCCTTTCCTCACTGGGGAAATCTTCTAATAATGATGATCATCACACTTTTATTTACTTACAACTCAATATTACAAATCGATATCTAGAACAAAGATATGACTCTATATGAATGCCTCTCGCGGTATACCGGGATGTGCAATGATCTAGCATAGCAATGAAATCAAAAAACGGACAAGCCATGAAACATCATGCTGCTATCTTACGATCATGCAAAGCAATATGACAATAAATGCTCAAGTCATGTATATGATGATGATGGAAGTTGCATGGCAATATATCTCGGAATGGCTATGGAAATGCCATGATAGGTAGGTTTGGTGGCTGTTTTGAGGAAGATATAATGAGGCTTATGTGTGATAGAGCGTATCGTATCACGGGGTTTCGATGCACCGACGAAGTTTGCACCAACTCTCGAGGTGAGAAAGGGCAATGCACGGTACCGAAGAGGCTAGCAATGATGGAAAGGTAAAAGTGCGTATAATACATGGACTCACATTAATCATAAAGAACTCATATACTTATTGCAAAAGTTTATTAGCCCTCGAAGCAAAGTACTACTACGCATGCCCCTAGGGGGATAGATTGGTAGGAAAAGACCATCGCTCGTTCCCGACCGCCACTCATAAGGAAGACAATCAAAGAAACACCCCATGCTTTAGATTTGTCACACAACGGTTACCATACGTGCATGCTACGGGACTTGCAAACCTCAACACAAGTGTCTCTACAATCCACAACCACCCACTAGCATAACTCTAATATCACCATCTTTATATCGCAAAACTATTGCAAGGAATCAAACATATCTTATTCAGCAATCTACAAGTTTATGTAGGATTTTATGACTAACCATGTGAATGACCAATTCCTGTCATCTCTCTAAATATATATAAGTGAAGCAAGAGAGTTTATTTCTTTCTAAAAAAGATATGCCCACGCTCTAAAAAATATAAGTGAAGCAAAAGAGCATTCTACAAATGGCGGTTTTCTATGTAAAGAGAAGTAGGCAATCCAACTTCAAATGATATAAGTGAAGCACATGAAGCATTCTATAAAGCCATACTCAAAAGATTTAAGTGAAGTGCAATGAGCATTCTATAAATCAACCAAGGGCTATCTCATACCAGCATGGTGCATAAAAGAAAAATAAAAACCTAATTGCAAAAGACGCTCCAAGACTTGCACATAATGCATGAACGAAACGAATCTGAAACATACCGATACTTGTTGAAGAAAGAGGGGATGCCTCCCCAGCATCCCCAAGCTTAGACGCTTGAGTCTCCTTGAATATTTACTCGGGGTGCCTCAGGCATCCCCAATCTTGATCTCTTGCCTCTCTTCCTTCTTCTCACATCGAAACATCCTCGATTAGACACTACATTCACACAAAACTTCAACAGAAAACTCGGTAAGATCCGTTAGTATAATAAAGCAAATTACCACTCTAAGTACTGTTGCAAACCAATTCATATTTTATTTTTTCATTGTGTCTACTGTAATATAACTTTTTCATGGCTTAATCCACTGATATAAATTGATAGTTTCATCAAAACAAGCAAACTATGCATCAAAAACAGAATCTGTCAAAAACAGAACAGTCTGTAGCAATCTGAACATCCACCATACTTATGGTACCCCAAAAATTCTACCAAAATTAGGAAAACTAAACAAGTTGTATAGCAAGACATTGCAAAAAGAATCAGAACCAATTGACGTTCCAGTTAAAAATGTAAAATCGCGCACTACAGCCAAAGTTTCTGTCCTGCACCGTACAAACCAACAAGCATTGTAAACATCCTAAAGGCAAACCTTGGCATATTATTTTTATAACACAATGGAATTATACAAGGGGATAATTATTTTTATTGAAAAGTTTCTGTAATTAAGATGCACAAAGTTCCCATGGGCATGAACAAAGTTCAAGGACGTCCCCCACTTTCACAATGCTCGTCTCTCTCACTTTCACTTCTCTTTTTGAAAAGTTTTGGGTTCCCCTCTTTATTTTTGTTGTTTTTAAACTATATGAAAGCACTCAACAGAAATAAATGACTCTCTAAAACTTTCGGGTTGTCTCCCTGGCAGCGCTTTCTTTAAAGCCATTAAGCTAGGCATTTAGTGCTCAAGTAATGAATCCACCCGGATCCCAAGGTATATCAAAGCCAATTTTAATTAACAATGATTTGTAATTTAGTAGTGAGCACAAAGTAACATATATCATGCAACATCGAAGTCTAACTCTCTTCCTATGCATCGACATGTCATAAGAGAACAATTCATGCACACATAGTAAAGGCCAATGCATAGTATAAGCAGTTTCTTGCAATTCTATCGTGTTGGAAACATAGAGAGGTGGAGACGTAGTTCCTCTCTCATAATAATTGCAAGTAGGAGCAGCAATCATATGCATATTATATTCATCAAAATCATAATGTGTAGTATTAAAAGGCAACCCATCAATATAATCTTTAATAAGCACAAACTTCTCCGATATAGTGTAGTCGGGAGAATTCAAAAAGATAATGGACTATCATGCGTGGGTGCAATAGCAACAATTTCATGTTTAACATAAGGAACTATAGCAAGTTCATCTCCATAAGCATAATTCATATTGGCATCTTGGCCACAAGCATAGCAAGCATCATCAAAAAGGGATATTTTAAGAGAATCAACGGGATCATAACAATCATCATATCAATCATCATGGCAATCATCATAGCAACCATCCTTCGGTAAGCACGAAGGGGAATTAAATAATGTATGAGTTGGAGGGTTACTCTCATTAGAAGGTGGGCACGGGTAGCTAATCCGCTCCTCCTCCTTTTGTTCTTCGCTCTCCTCATCATCTTTTTCATCCAATGAGCTCATAGTTTCATCAATTTCTTCTTCCATAGCTTCCTGCAAAATATTAGTCTCTTCTTGGATGGCGGAGACTTTCTTAATAAATGCATTAATGTAGTAATTGTATTCATAATTTTCATAGCAATATCTAAGTATAGCAAGATTTTCAGGCCTATAAACATCATCATCTAAAGCTTCATACTTTTCAAACAAAGATTCAATTTCATAAGCAGCCTTAAAAGCAAGAAATTCTTCTATTTGTTCCACATCATAGTAATCATATATACCATTAGCATAAGAAGCTAAGGTTTCATTAACATTAAATTTGCACGAAAAGGGAATGTGTGGAGCCTCCATCCTAGAGCAACAAGTAATATCATATCTCAAGCATAGAGCCCAGGCATACCAACGCAACATAATAAATTGATCCCATAATAGTTTCCCTTTTTGTGTCGAGCGATAATCCCTAAAGTATTCACGTTGATCCAACGTGTCTCCCATTATAAAGTTGAATGGGGTTTTCTCCGAATTATCAAAGTAGTACACAATATCTTTCGCATAATGAGAATTGAGGGTTTTAGGAGTTACCCCATCCTCATGAGTAGCAAGTACAACTAATTTTTTTTGGTATTTTGTGTTCCATATCCATAACTAAAGATAGAGAACAACTTAGAACAGCAAATAAAAATTAATTAGTGATAAAGCAAACAAGCACACACGAGAATATTCACCCCACGCTATGACTCCCCGGCAATGGCGCCAGAAAAAGGTCTTGATAACCCACAAGTATAAGGGATCGCAACAGTTTTCGATAAGTAAGAGTGTCGAACCCAACGAGGAGCTAAAGGTAGAATAAATATTCCCTCAAGTTCTATCGACCACCGATACAACTCTACACACGCTTGATGTTCGCTTTACCTAGAACAAGTATGAAACTAGAAGTACTTTGTAGGTGTTTTTGGGTAAGCTTGCAAGAAAGTAAAGAACACGTAAATATAAACTAGGGGCTGTTTAGATAAAGAGACAATAAATTAAATATAGCGAGTGTGGAAAAGTGGTGGTAGGAGTTGTGGAATTGTCCCTAAGCAATTGACTATGTTACTAGACCGGTAATCGCTACTGCAATTCTATTTGAGGGAGAGGCATAAGCTAACATACTTTCTCTACTTGGATCATATGCACTTATGATTGGAACTCTAGCAAGCATCCACAACTACTAAAGATTCTTTAAGGTAAAACCCAACCATAGCATTAAAGCATCAAGTCCCCTTTATCCCATACGCAAACAACCTACTTACTCGGGTTTGTGTTTCAGTCACTCACGCAACCCACTATAAGCGAATCATGAACGCATTGCAACACCCTACAACGGGAATCCCTCACGCTTGCGCGACACGGGGGGCACCATAGGACAACACCAATAATAAAACATGCAACTCAAACCAATCATAGCAATTCATCAATCACCGATAGGACAACGAAAATCTACTCAGACATCATAGGATGGCAACACATCATTGGAAAACAATATGAAGCATAAAGCACCATGTTCAAGTAGAAGGTACAGCGGGTTGCGGGAGAGTGGACTGCTGGATATAGATGGGGGAAGGTGACGGAGATGTTGGTGAAGATGATGGAGGTGTTGGTGAAGATCATGGTGATGATGATGGCCCCCGGCGGTGTTCCGGCGCCACCGGAAGCAAGGGGGAGAGAGCCCCCATTCTTCTTCTTCTTCCTTGACCTTGTCCCTAGAATGGAGAAGGGTTTCCCCTCTGGTCCTTGGCTCCCATGGCTTGGGAGGGGCGAGAGCCCCTCCGAGATTGGATCTATCTCTCTGTTTCTGCGTTCTCATATTCTACCCCTTCACTGTTTCCTTTATATCTGGAGATCCGTAACTTCGATTGGGGTGAATCTTTTGCCCAGATCTTTCTCATAAAATTATCTTTCTTGCGCCAGAAGAAGAGCATCAACTGCCTTACAGGTGGACCACGACGGTCAGGGGCGCGCCTGGGGGGGGGGGGTAGGTCGCGCCCCCTACCTCGTGACCACCTCGGACACCGTTTCGCGTTGATTTTACTTCCCAAAAATCATAAGTATTCCAAAAAAAATCTCCGTCCATTTTATCCCGTTTGGACTCTGTTTGATATTGGGTTTCTGTGAAACAAAAAACATGCAACAGACAAGAACTGGCACTGGGCACTGGATCAATATGTTAGTCCCAAAAATAATATAAATGTTGCCAAAAAGTATGTGAAAGTGAATAATATTGGCATGGAACAATAAAAAATGATAGATACGACGGAGACGTATCAACTACTATGTTGCTAACTTTACCCATTAAGATAATGAGGGTGCTTCTATTTGTTAGTGTATGTTTCATCAACTACTCCCACTATTACAGTAATCTCACTCTCTCAATATATGTGCCCACAGGGATGCTCGATTTTGGTGGAACTGCAAAAAAACTTTGGGTGCTTCAATGCCTCGACAGCTTTCGTCCTTTCCTGTCAGTCGCTAATCTCCGCTTGCTTTCTTCCTTTGCTGTTAGTCGCTTGGCTTATCTCGGCTTCCAGTCAAAGAAATAGTAATTGATATGCTACCTCACACAGGTTGGTACTGGTCTTTATCCTGATTATTGTGCCTGTCATATGTATTGGTAATTTGGTATTGTGCTACTATTTGCCGATTTCATAAAGGAGTAATTTGGAGCCTGAACTCGCAGGCAGATCATTGCATCGGGTGATTTCAGTAGAGCTGCACAAAATGATCAGATGGATAGGTACTTATGCTGCTGCTATGTACTCCAAAGTTCACTCAGACAAGCATCGATGTTGACAAGAAGTGCCTATATTCATTCGAGTATCTACCGGCATCAACCAATTGTCAAAATCCTAGTATTAGGAGAGTGAACGCCAAAAATATTGCTTGGTGCATAGCCCAGAAAAACGTAGTCCAGTCTTTGGTCCCAACTTGTGCCTTTTGGTTATCGGCACATATGGTAGCAAACTATATGGCATGGAGTCTAAAGATTCCAGACAAGTTGGTTGACGCGTATATTCATCTGGCACTTAATCAGTCTGCACGCCAAAGATGCTCCATTTCAGTTGAACTGCACAAAAAATTTGGGTGGTTCATTTTCTCAACCGCCTCCTTTCTCGTCTGCAATGTAGAATTTTGGCGAGATACAGGACCAAGATGAGCCAGTAAACTAGTTGGATGAAAGTAGTGGCCAAGTTGCTCAAACCTCCCTCGGCACGAGGCCACTATTTGAGGATAAACCTACAGGCAAAGTTCAGATTGTCTGTGCTGCCTCTTATGTACTCGAAAGTTTACTCGTACAAGAACTAATTTTAGCAAGAAGTACCTCTGATTGAACACCATTTACCAGTCTATACCCTAGGTAATTAAAGTTCGTCCATGGATCATATTGGCTGTGATCTCAATCATTTGGATGCATAAACATACTGAACATGTGTATATCTGAATCTTTTTGTGAATTATGTATGAATATTGTCGTGTGATCTATCAATCATTTGGATGCATAGATATGCCGAGCTTGTGTATATATGAATCTTTTGAGTTGTTGATAGTGAATGTTGGCTATGAATATGAACGTGTCCTGTGAACCTGAGTTTGATATGAATTGCAACAGAACCAGTTATAACCCTTCTCCTCCTCTCAATCTGCGACTCCACTGCCGCGTTTTCCCATCTCCGAGTCGTTCCCGTCCGAGGCCTCGCTGTCGTCCACCTCCTCGCTGTGTTCGGTGTGGCGTGGTCAAAAAACGAGAGTCATCGGAAGAGGACTGTACGTGGATGGTCTGACGGCTGGGACCCACGAGGTCCATGGTCGCATGCAAGGAAAGTTCCTCCTTATTAAGCTGAAAAAAAATGTTTCCTCCACCTGACAGCTGGGACCCACCGGCTGTATCTTCGCACGGAAGGAAGTGCCTCCTTGTTTTGCGAAAAAAATTATTCATCCTGTTGACAGCTGGGACCCGTCAGATTTGGTGACTGACTTGTGGGCCTGCTAAGCGAACGTGTACGCACGGCTTTGTCAACTTAATCGACAAATGATTCTAACAGCTGGACCGTTGGATGTTAATCCAACAGCCGTGCTCCTTCTTCAACCTCTGTTCTTGCTCCTGTCTCCCGTGGACGGCACCGCGGCTGTGCTGCCGCGCACCAGAACCAGTGAAGTTTCCCACTCCTCTCCATCTGCGACTCCACTGCCCCGTCTTCCCCATCTCTGGGTCGTTCCAGTCTGGGTGCGCTCGGCACGGTGTGGTCAACGTGGTCAACAACCGAGAGTCATCGGAAGATGACTGTACGTGAGAGGCTGACAGTGGGGACGCACCACACCCATGGACGCATGCATGCAACGGAACGCGGCGAGGTCAACGTGGTCAAGGGACGACTTCCATCGGAAGTATACTGTACGTGGAGAGTCTTAGCTGGGTCCATGGCCGCAGCAAGTAAGTGCCTCCTTATTACGCGGAAAATAATGAATCCTCCAACTGACAGCAGGGACCCACTGGACGAGCCACCGTATTTTGCGAAAAAAACGTTTGCCCCCTGACTGCTGGGACCCACCTGACGGGCCACCGCATGTCACAAAAAAACGCCCCCCCCCGCTGTCAGCTTGGACCCACCGGAAGTGCCTCCTTATTACGCACAAAAAATGAATACTCCCCCTGCTAGTCGGGACCCACCTTGGTGGGAGGCTGACTTGTGGGCCTACTAAGTTGACGGGGACGAAGGGCTTTGTCAACTTAGTAAATATGAACGATTCTAGCTCCAGTGACCGTACGATGTCCATCCAACGGCCGTAGTGCTTCTTCAACCTCTGGTCTTCTTGCTCTAGCCGCCCAAACCAGCATCGGTCGTGCCTCATGCTCCTGCCTCCCGTGGCCGGCTGTGCTGCCATGGAGGACTCACTGCCCCCTACTATTCCCACCGCTAGCCAGGCCCTGCTGCGACGGCAGCCTCACACCGCAGCCGAACCAGTGAACCCTCATACTCCTCTCCGTGTGGGTTTCCACTGCCGCGTCTTCCCCGGCTCCTCCTCGTCCCCTTCCTAGGCCTCACCGTCATCCACCGCCGTGGTGTTCTTCGCGCGGCATGGTCAACATGGTCAAGGAACGACTTCCATCGAAAGAGTACTATATGTGGAGAGGCTGACAGCTGGGTCCACGGCCACAACCCAGTTTTTTTGTGATTTGCCAAGTAAGTCGCTTTGTCAGGCCTGTTGGGCTGCAAATCTTTTAAGACGAGGAGAGCTTTCATTCGGCTGGTCAAGAAAATGGCCCATCAGTAATGAGAAATGGGCTGTAGATTTTTAAAACACATCAAACCGGCAATTAGTTTCAAATATCTTTTTTTTCATTTCGAGATTTTAAATTACATTAATTTTTATGCATGGAGAATTTGTTGGATTTTATATTGATATACATTTATTTTTAAAATCAGTTTGAATGTGAGTCGAAATTTCAGGATTAAAAACAGTTCGGACCGCACCGAAATATGCAAAATTTCATATAATTTTTTAACCGTGGCCACAGTATGGGCTGTAATGCTAACAAAAAGAATATGGGCTCCCAAAAAAACCTTAAGAATTAGCAAATGGACTGTAAATTATTAGAAATATTGGCAGATGGGTTGTATGCTGTTTTCCACAGATTTGAGGCTTTCCTAAAAAAAGGTTGATGCACAAGCAGTGACTGTTGGATTGCCATCCAACGGCCGTCGTGCTTCTTCAATCTCTGCTCTTCCTGCTCCAGCCGCTCAAACAAGCGCCGGCGGGACTGCCTGCTCCCTCCTCCCCGCGGCCGGATCTGCTGCCGCGCAGGCCTTACCGCCCCACCGTACTCCCATCCCTGGCCTAGCCATCCCTCTACTCACTCACACCTGCTGTTATTCTCCGGCGACGGCAGACGAACCAGTAAACCCTCGTACAGTCGTACTCCCCTCCACGTGGGAAACAACTGCCGAGTCTTCCCTGCCTCCGTGTCGTTCCTTTCCTAGGCCTCGCCGTCGTCCACCGCCGTGGTGCTCTCGGCGCGGCCTGGTCAACGTGGTCAACGACTGACATGCATCTGAAGTGGAATGTACGTGGAGAGGCCGACAGCTGGGTCCACGGCCGCACGCAAGGAAATGCCTCCTTATTACGCGCAAAATAATGATTCCTCCACCTGACATTAGGGACCCACCGAAAGGGCCTCTGTATTTCGCGAAAAAAACGTTACCGCCGCTGACAGCTAGGACCCACCAGCTATATCTTCGCACGCAAGGAAGTGCCTCCTTATTACGCACAAAAAAAATGAATACTCCGCCTGTTAGCTGGGACCCAGTATAGTGGCAGGCTGACTTGTGGGCCTACTAAGTTGACGGGGACGGAGGGCTTTGTCAACTTAGTCAATAATATGCACGATTCTAGCTCCAGTGACCGTATGATGTCCATCCAACGGCGTAGTGCTTCTTCAACCTCTGGTCTTCTAGCTCCAGCCGCCCAAACCAGCGCCGGTCGTGCCTCGTGCTCCTGCCTCCCGTGGCCGGCTGCGATGCGGTGGAGGCCTCACCTCCCCCTACTACTCCCACCGCTAGCCAGGCCATCCCTTTACTCACCCACACCCCCTGTTATTCTGCGGCGACGGCAGCCTCACCCTCGTACTCCTCTTCGCGTGGGCATCCACTGCTACGTCTTCCCCAGCTCCGCGTCGTCCCTTTCCTAGGCCTCGCCGTTGTCCACCGCGTGGTGCTCTGGGCGCGGCGTGGTCAATGTGGTTAACGACTGACTTCCATCGGAAGAGTACTGTGCGTGGAGAGGCTGACAGCTTGGTCCACGGCGGCCGCAAGGAAGTGCCTCCTTATTACGTGCAAAATAATTATTCCTCCACCTGACAGCAGGGACCCACCGGACGAGCCACCAGTATTTCGTGAAAAAAACGTTTCCCCCCTGACTGCTGGGACCCACCAGCTACATCTTCGCACGCAAGGAAGTGCGTTCGGGCAAAAAAAACCAAAACGATTCGCCCCCCTGACTGCTGGGACCCACCAGCTACATCTTCGCAGGCAAGGAAGTGCCTGACAGTCGGGACCCACCTAGTCGAAGCGTACGTAGCGTTGTCATTCTGGTCGCGAAAGTGTACTTACATACTGGTCGATGTAGAGGCACGCACGTGTCGTAGTAGAGGCGCGCACATGTCGATGTAGAGGCGCGCACGTAGCATGTACACGTACGTACATCAGCGAGGGTGCAAGAAAGAAAATACGGCCACGTACGTACATACAGGCAGGGTCCCGAATGCCTACTCGTGCATACATACATGGCTGGGTTGGAACGGAGAAACAACGTCGTCGTCGTGTTCATGGGGAGCCAACGGAATGCGTCGTGTTCATGGGGAGGCAACGGAATGCGTTGTGTTCATCGGGAGACAATGGAACGCGTGGGAGCCAACCGGCTTGGATGGAACAAGCGATGGAAACTAGGCCTGGCGTACTGCACAACGGAGGAAACAAACCTCCTACATTCGGAACGGGGTCCTGTTGATCGGGAGGGGTGTGGCGTACCGCAAAACGGAGGAAACGGACCTCTTACGGTCGAAACGGGGGTCCTGTTGATTGGGAGGGGTGTGGCGTACCTCAAAACGGACGAAACGGACCTCCTACAGTCGAAACGGGGGTCCTGTTGATCGGGAGGGGTGTGGCGTACCGCAAAACAGATGAAACGGACTTGTGTTGGAGCGCTACGGTCAAAACGGGGGTCCTGTTCATCGGGAGGGGTGTGGCGTACCGCAAAATGGGACTCCACGGGATACTGTTCATCTCCACCGTCGACCTCCTCCAGCCTCCATGGGCTACCGTCGACCTCCTGCAGCCTTCACGGGCTCCTGTTCATCCAGCCTCCACCGCGCGCTACTCCAACGGCTACTGTTCAACCACCCCTCCATCGTCTACTGTTCATCCAGCCCTCCACCGCGCGCTACTCCACCGGCTACTGTTCAACCACCCCTCCATCGTCTACTGTTCATCCAGCCCTCCACCGTCTACTGTTCATCCAGCCCTCCACACCACGGGGTCCTGTTCAACCACCCCTCCACGGCCACCGCTCCACAGTCTACTGTTCATCCAACCCTCCACACCACGGGGTCCTGTTCATCCAGAGGCAACGCCACCGCTCACTGTTCATCCACCCCTCCCGCAACGCTCACTGTTCATCCAATCGATCGAGTTCAGTTAGCAGCAGTAGCGAAGGAATCGCTCCATCGGGTTCAGTTAACAGCCATCGATCGATCGCTCGGATTCAGTAACGCGTAGCCTGCAGTGCAATCGCTCGGGTTCAGTTAGAGCCCAACGCCTCGCTCAGGTTCAGTTAGAGCCAACGCCTCGCACACACGCGCGTACGTGTACGAGAGAAATGCGCATCGCTCGGCCCCCGACCTCCCACCGTAACCGGCAACTCCCCGAAATTTTCCTCCCCCTTGCTTCTACCACGGTTTTTTCCGTCATGGACGACCCAAAGAATGTCATGCAACTGCGTCTCCGGCCCGCCCAGGACGAAAAGCCCATTTTCTGTCATGATTTTTTGTCATAGAAGTAGGAGCCCACCACATCTATGATGATACCGGGTTTTGTCACAATTATCGCCATAGAAGTGTCATATGTATGACAGATTTTTTTTTTGTTCAGCCCAAAATGTCACGAATGTGTCTTTTTATTGTAGTGTACCTTTATGGGCGGCCATGTAGCTCCTGGCCAGGCAAGTGATTTACATGTGATCCCTCAGAGGGACGGCGAATGCCTGCGCAAATACATAAAAAAGTTCAACCATGTGCAGTACAACATCCCCGATGTTCATCCCGCCGCTGTCATCAGCACGTTCCATCAGAACATGCGCAATCGTAAGATGCATGAAGAGCTGGCGATGAACAAGGTTGCGGATGTTGCTGAACTGTATGTTCTGGCCGACATATGTGCCCGAGCTGAGGAAGGAAGGAAGTACCCCGACAAAGATGCCGACGCGGGAAGTGACTCCAAAGACGAAGACATCGTCGCCCCGTTGAAAAAGGGCCATCGATACAATAGGAAGCGCAAGGGCAAGATCATGCTTGCCATCGAGGAATCCGGTGACCCCGGCACAGCCAAGAAGGCTAAGGTTGACGACCCCGGCAAGGAGATTGCCGGGTGTGATGCCTGCCGAGCCTTGGTGGCTGCTGGCAAGCCAGAGGGCTTCGACAAGCAGTATTTCAAGATTTGCCGTACCAAGGGCCACAACCTCCAAAACTGCCGCCAAGTTGAGCAGCTGATGGAGAAGCAGAGGGCTGAGTACGAGAGATGAGACAGAGAAAAGGGCCAAGATGGCACTAAGGGATCCGGCAAGAAGCGCGGCGGCCGAGGAGGTCGCCGCGACAAGGAGAAGCAACAAGAAAGGCCTGCCCGAGGCCGCGACAAGAAAGAGGAAGATAATGATCATGACGAGTCCACTGAGCATGAGTTTCAGAAAGCGACAGAGGTCATGTGTGTTGACGGAGGTGCCTCGTTGCATTCTTTCCACCGCCAACCTAAACAGTGGACACGTGAGATTAATGCGACGAAACGGATGGTCGACGCCCAGAAGCCACTAAAGTGGTACCACATGCCTATCATTTTCGACGCCGAGGATCACCCTGATCGCACTACAGCAATTGGGTGTTTTCCGTTGTTGGTCTCACCAATGATACACAACCTCAAGGTGACGAAAATGTTAGTTGACGGTGGGGCCGATATGAACTTGATCTCGCCCAACGTGATCAAGAGGCTGCAGATCCCTGATGAAGATCACGAGGAAACGAGTACGTTCCAAGGGATCAATCCAGGGAGAAGCCAACCTAAGGGAAAGGTTACACTACCAGTTAAATTTCGTGGCGACCTAAACTACATGACAGAGAAGATTGTTTCGATGTCGCTAAGATCTCGTTACCATATAAAGGGATCGTCGGCCGTCCGACATTAGCCAAGTTCATGGCGGCGTCACAGTACGCATACAACAAGCTGAAGATGCCCGTCCCAATGAGCATCATCATCGTCAGCAAGAGGGATTCCCTCATTTGTGCCGATCAACTCTATTGAGAAGCAGTTGCAGCGTACGCCGCTAAGATACCTGCTCCTGTCGCCAAGAAGAAGACCGACAAGGCTTCGACCGCCGGCAAGACTCCTGGCTTCGGCAAGGGCTCCTGCACTCACTCCGGGAAACACGCCTCTTTGGAGTGCTGCGTTCCCGCTGAGGACGTGCCAGAGAGCTTGGCAAGAGCAAGAAGTCCAAGGTGGCCCCACCAAAAATTAGGAAGGTACCCGTTAAAGAGGATGGCACGGGTGGAGCTTTTACCATAAGCTCCACCCTTGACAGCAAATAGGAAAGCGCGCTCGTCGCCTTCCTGCGGGCGAATGTTGATGTGTTCACATGGCAAGCATCCGACATCCCCGGCGTTCCCAGGGACTTGATTGAGCATGACCTTGTTGTCTGTCCCCATGCGCGACCCGTCAAGCAGAAGGTCAGAAAGCAAGCTTTGGAGCGACAGGAGTTTATCATCGAGGAGATTAGGAAGTTGGAAGCGGCAGGTTTGGTCAAAGGAGTGCTCCACCCTACGTGGTTGGCCAGTCTAGTGGTAGTGCGTAAGGTGAATGGGAAATGGAGGCTGTGTATTGACTATACTGATATAAATAAAGCCTGTCTAAAGGATCCTTTCCCGTTGCCACGCATCGACCAAATAGTGGACCCCACTGCAGGGTGCGACCTGCTGTCGTTCCTTGACGCCTACTCAGGATACCATCAGATCTTCATGAAGAAGGAAGATGAAGAAAAGACCGCATTCATCACCCCATGTGGTATGTACTATTTCGTACGAATGCCTTTCGGGTTGAAAAGCGCTGGTTCAACAATCACCCGAGCAGTCCAAATTGGTTTTGAGCCTAGCTACATAGAAATACGGAAGCTTATATGGATGATACAGTGGTCAAAACCAAGGACAAGGCCACGCTCATGCAGGATCTGGAGGAAACCTTTGGAAATTTGTGCAAGATCAACCACAAGCTCAACCCAGAGAAGTGTGTGTTCGGCATCCCGTCCGGCAAACTTCTTGGGTTCTTTGTGTCTCAAAGCGGAATCAAAGCGAATCCCGACAAGATCAAAGCGTTTGAGTAGATTGAGGCGCCCAGACGAGTCAAGGATGTCCGTAGTCTTGCTGGCTGCGTTGCCGCCCTGAGTAGGTTCATCTCTAAATCTGCTGAGCGCACCCTCCCCTTTTTCAAGATTTTGAAAAAGGCGGGTCCAATGAAATGGACTCCGAAGGCAGAGGCAGCGCCGCAAGATTTGAAGAGGTACCTCTCCTCTACGCCGATACTAGTCGCGCCCAAACCACAAGAGCCGTTGCTGCTATATTTAGTAGCAACGAATCAAGTGGTCAGTGCCGCGCTAGTGGTGCAGAGAGAAGTTGAGGAAGAGGCAACAGCGGCGGCGAGGCTGTCGGATGAGGAGCCGAGGCTGGCACGGTCCGATGCCGGCAAGGTAGAACCCCCGGAAGAGCCCGGTCCCGGCAAGACAGAGTCTGCGCAAGTGATCGAAGTAAGACAGAAGAAGAAGGTGATGCAGCACCCAGTCTATTTTGTCAGCTCCCTCTTGCAGGGGTCTAGATCAAGGTATTCTGGTATGCAGAAGCTGCTTTTCAGCCTTCTTATGGCTTCGAGAAAGCTGCATCACTATTTCCAAGCACATGAGATCACCATCGTCACTCGCCTCCCGTTGCAACGAATCTTGCACAACCTGGATGCAACTGGGAGGATTGTGGAGTGGGCGTTGGAATTGTCAAACTTTAGCCTCAAGTTTGAAAGCACTTCATCAATCAAGAGTAGAGCCTTGGTAGAGTTCATAGCAGAATGGACCTCCACGCCTGACGAAGAAGTTCAAGAGACCACTCTTCCCTGCAAGGAGGCAAGCAGTCATTGGATTATGTACTTCGATGGGGCTTTATCGCTGCAAGGTGTTGGTGCCGGCGTGCTACTCATCGTGCCCACTGGAGAGCACCACTACAAAAAAAGACACATCCGTGACATTTTGGGCCGAATGAATTTTTTTCCTGTCATACTCATGACACTTCTATGACGATAATTGTGACAAAACCCGGTATCAACATAGATGTGGTGGGCTCCTACTTCTGTGACAAAAAATCATGACAGAAAATGGGCTTTCGTCCTGGGCGGGCTAGAGATATAGCTGCATGAAATTCTTTGGGCCGTCCATGATGGAAAAAACCGTGGTAGAAGCGAGGGCGAGGAAAATTTTGGTGAGTTCTCGGTTACGGTGGGTGGTCGGGGGCCGAGCGGTGCGCATTTCTCTCGTACATGTATGCATGTGTGTGCGAGGCGTTGGCTCTAACTGAACCCGAGCGAGGCGGTGGGCTCTAACTGAACCCGAGCGATTGCACTACAGGCTACGCGTTACTGAACCCGAGCGATCGATCGATGGCTGTTAACTGAACCCTATCGAGCGATTCCTTCGCTACTGCTGCTAACTGAAGCCGATCGATGCTGCCTCTGGATGAACAGTGAGCATTGCGGGGGGGGGGGGGGGTTGGATGAACAGTGAGAGGTGGGGGTGGATGAACATGACCCCGTGGCGTTGCCTCTGGATGAACAGGACCCCGATGGATCGAGCCGGTTGGGGCTGGATGAACAGGACCCTGTGGAGGGCTGGATGAACAGGACGACCCCGTGGAGGGCTGGGTGAACAGTAGACGATGGAGGGGTGGATGAATAGTAGCCCGTGGAGGGGTGGTTGAACAGGAGCCCGTGGAGAGGGGTGGTTGAACAGTAGCCGGTGGAGTAGCCCGTGGTGGAGGCTAGATGAACAGGAGCCCGTGGATGAACAGGAGCTCGTGGAGGCTGGAGGAGGTTGACGGTGGATGAACAGTAGCCCATGGAGGCTGGAGGAGGTCGACGGTGCAGATGAACAGTATCCCGTGGAGTCCTGTTTTGCGGTACACCACATCCGTCCCGATTAACAGGACCCCCATTTCGACCGTAGCGCTCCAACACAAGTCCGTTTCATCCGTTTTGCGGTACGCCAGACCCCCTCGATCAAAAGGACCCCGTTTCGACCGTAGGAGGTCCAACACAAGTCCGTTTTCTCCGTTTTGCGGTATGCCAGACCCCTCACGATGAACAGGATCCTGTTTCGAACATGGCCAGTCAAACACAAGGCCGTTTCCTCCATTCTACGGTACGCCAGGCCTCGTTTCCATCGCATGTTCCGTCCAAGCCCTCCCGATTAACACGATGACGCATTCCGTTCTGACCTAGCCAGTTGGCTCCCCATAAACTCGACGATGATGCTGTTTCTCCGTTTTGACCCAGCCATGTACACGAGCCCTAGCCGTACGTATATATGCACGAGTAGGTGTTTGAGACCCCGCCCGTATGTACATCTGAGGCCGTATTTTCTTTCATGCACACTGGCCGTTGTACGTACGTGTACATGCTACGTGCGCGCCTCTACATCCACCAGTATGTACGTACACGTTCGCGACCAGAATGACAACGCTATGTATGCTTCGTCCAGGTGGGTCCCAACTGTCAGGCACTTCCTTGCGTGCGAATATGTAGCTGGTGGGTCCCAGCAGTCAGGGGGGCGAATCATTTTTTTGTTGCCCGGGTTCCTTGTGTGCAAAGATGTAGTTGGTGGGTCCCAGCAGTCAGGGGATGAATCATTTTTTTCACGAAATACGATGGCCCGTCTGGTGGGTCCCTGCTGTAAGGTGGAGGAATAATTATTTTACGTGTAATAAGGAGGCACTTCCTTTCGGCCGTCGTGGACCCGGCTGTCATCCTCTCCATGTACAGTACTCCGATGGAAGTCGTTCCTTGACCACGTTGACCATGCCGCGCGGAGAGCACTAGGGCGGTGGATGACGGTGAGGCCTAGGAAGGGGATGACATGGAGCCGGGGAAGACGCGGCAGTGGAAGCCCGCACGGAGAGGAGTACAAGGGTTCACTGGTTCGGCTGCGGTGTGAGGCTGCCGTCGCTGCAGAATAACATGGGGTGTGGGTGAGTAGAGGGATGGCCTGGCCAGTGGTGGGAGTAGTAGGGGGAGGTGAGGCCTCCGCAGCATCACAATCGGCCACGGGAGGCAGGAGCACGCGGCACGACCGACGCTGGTTTGGGCGGCTGGAGCAAGAAGACCAGAGGTTGAAGAAGCACTACGGCCGTTGGATGAACTTCATACGGTAACAGGAGCTAGAATCGTTCATATTTACTAAGTTGACAAAGCCCTCCGTCCCCGTCAACTTGGTAGGCCCACAAGCCAGCCTCCCACTATGCTGGGTTCCAACTGGCAGGGGGAGTATTCATTTTTTTGTGCGTAATAAGGAGTCACTTCCTTGCGTGCGTAGATAGCTGGTGGGTCCGACGTGTCAGCGGGGGGCACGTTTTTTTCACAAAATACAAAGGCCCTTCCGGTGGGTCCCAGATGTCAGGTGGAGGAATCATTATTTTGCGCGTAATAAGGAGGCATTTCCTTATGTGCGGCCGTGGACCCAGCTGTCAGCCTCTCCACGCACAGTCTACTTCCGATGGTGTCGTTCGTTGACCACGTTGACCACGCCGCGTCGAGTGCATCCAAGGTGGTGGACGACGGCGAGGCCCCGGACAGCAATGAGCCGGAGATGGGAAGATGCGGGAGTAGAGTCGCAGACGGAGAGGTGTACGAGGGTTAACTGGTTCTAGTGCGGTGTGGTTCGGCAGTCGATGGAGAAGAACAGGAGGTGTGGAGGGGTGGAGGGATGGCCTGGCCAACGGTGGAGTAGCGCTTCATGGCGAAGTGTGCTAAGCAGAGCTGCTAGCAGCAGGAGGCGGGAGGTGGTCCCGGCGGCGCTGGAGGAAGAAGATGAGAGATTGAAGATGGATGCCGGTCGTTGGATGTAAATCCAACGACTAACATGTCAGAACCATTTGTTGACTAAATTGACAACGACTTGCGTTGGCTTCAACCTATTGGCCCACATTTCAGCCTCCAAAAATGTGGCACGTATTCAACCCATTTTTTCAAAATTTACAGTCTTTTTTTGCGTGGTAGAATTTACAGTCAATTTGATGTTTTTTCTGAATTACAGTCCATTAGCTGGGCTGGGTGAACAAACAATGTAGCGTCCATGCGGCCCATTTATTTTATTTCCTAAAAAATTACAGACCATTTGCACTTTCTCGAAATACACGATTTTGCTGGGCTAATTCTAATTATAATGTTGGGTTGGGCCAGCAATGTTATCAAAAAATAAAAAGGGGCTGAGCATTTTTTTATAAATATATTTAAATAATAAGTGATATTAGTACATTCGTCCTTAAATCTTACCAAACTTTTGTACACAATCACTAGGATTTTCGTGCCAAAACAATCCAGGATTTTATTGTTAAGAAATTATTTTTATATTTAATAAGATGTGGGATATTGTTTTCTTACATATGTAATTATCTATTAAATATATGATGACAATAAAAATAATATATAATAACATATAAAATAATTTAAATATATATAATATAGTTAGAAGGGAAACATAAGTTGGACCTGGCGTTCCTATTCTTATATATAAAAATAGAATAGACCTCTGCGTTTTCTTCAAAAAAAAACATAAATTGGGCTGCTGATGTTTTAGGAAAAATAAAACCTCGGATGGGAAGGTCCATAGGCCGGTCGATACATGACGACGCTCAAGAAAATATAAACAGGCCTATGGACCTCCCATCCGAGGTCGTGGGCTGTGCATCTTAAAAATGAAAGCCTAGACGGGGCAGCCCAAAACCCAGCTAGTACTTGCTACCCCAGTGATAATAAATGATACCTGCCAGATCCCCGGCTTCATTGTGGATTTATCTCCTATAGTAACTACGTTGAAGCACCTAAAAAAATGTAACTATGTTGTCAAACCCGTGGGCCCCAATGTCAGTATAGAATTAGGAGGAAGTATTTTTTTTGATGAGGCACTTGCTTGCGTACGGCCATAGACCTGGTGGGTCCCGACTGTCCGCCTCTCCACGTACAGTCATCTCCAGATTCCTCTCGTTTGTTTTGCATGTTCACAACGGCAGACAGCGGCGTCGCGGCGAGCGCACAAAGGCGCAGGAGGGGATCCGACCACCTAAGGAAGTGCCTTATTATTAACGAAACTACTGAACTATCCTAGTGGCCAAGTGACACTACCCGACAGCTGTTCCGCCTGGGTTCAATTCCACCTGTGCAGGGAGCATATCTCCAAATTTTTTGCCTCTGCATTTATTGACATGTGGGTCCCCATTGTCATCTACGCACACCACGTCCAACACTTGCCAAAACTTCGTCCCTCGTTTTCTCTGTGTTTCGCACACTCGACATTGTGTGGGCATTTTTATTGTGCATCATATGAAGATGTGCTATGCATGAATGTTGATCAGCATGATGTTAACTGGCTGGTAGTTCCATTTTCGACCATGAATAAAACTTCGAACATGATGCTAACCCTGTTTGAAAAGGCCGTGTTAATATAAATGCTCTGCCTCTGAAAGTTGCAGTTTCTTATCTAAGAATCACATTGTCTGCACTTTTATACTCCTATGAAACTACATTTTTTAAGTGCTAAAAATAGATCTCTAGAATTCATAAAATACTTCATATGCTCTATACTGCAAATCTGAAATTCAAAAGACATTCATATCTGAAAGTACTCTCAAAATACACAACACAAAACACAATTCACAACCTGCAAATACTGACAACCCTAAGCTCCTCGTGACAATTCACAACCTGCCCGACTATTGGGCTGGGGGGGGCAGTCCCCTCCTATTCCTCGGCGGCAGTCAGCCGCCCCGTGAGACGATGTGAACGACGAGGGAGAGGATGGCGGGGAAGCATCGTCGGGCCAACTACTTTTCTCCTCTTGCAGTTGGGTTCGGTCGACGAAGACTCCACCGGCTCGCTCTGGCAGGACACCCTCACAAACGACACCCTATAGATGCTCGATCCTTCAATCTCTGGTAGATGCTCCATCTGGGATCGATACTCCCACCACCGCTCCCTCATGATTGGATTCGGTGAATCTGTTCGCTCCATGGTCTAGAGGAGCAGCTCTATGTACTCCCGCGCAACTCCCTCCGGTAGTATCGCCGCCTTTTTTCTCTGTTGCAGATATTTGGCCATGGATGTCGCCGTCACCGCTAGTTGGTCCTTGTTGTCAAACCAAGACTGTATCTCCAACATCCTAGTTAGCTTCACAGGGTCGCTGTCTGCGATCCTCATGTATCGGTTGTACTCCTCCATTGATCTACTTATCCATAGCACCTTCAGTCGCCGGTGGTGGTTTTTGAATGGAAGTGGAGAGGAGCAGTGCTGGTTTTGGATTAGAATGGGAGAGGAGCGACGCTGGTTTTAGACTAAAACAGGAGAGGAGGGGCGGTGGTTTTGAAATGGAAGAGGAGAGGAGCGGCGCTGGATTTAGATTGGAACAGGAGAGGAGCGGCGGTGGTCTAAGAGGAGAAGAGTGGAAGAGCGGCGCTGGTCTTGGAAGTATTTTTTTGTTCTTTTGTGTATTTTGGGTCAAAGTTTGACCACGTACTGTATTTGACAAGCAAAAGGTGAATGCATGTCACCAAAAATTGTATCGTTTGGTTCGTATCTGAATGCACTTTCAAATTATATTATTTTTGCAACGTATAACATATATTTTATGTGCGAAAATCATGGTCAATTATGACCCAGAATAAAAAGGAGATTAGTTAATGTGGGGTTGCTTTCTTAATTGAAGGGTAAATTGATTTTGATTTTGATCCAGTCACAACATGTCGGCCCTCTCGTCCAATCCTAAATCACTGCCGCACGATCCTCTCCCTCTTCTCCATTGCAAAACCACCTCCTCTCCTCTCCATCATCTCCATTCCAAAACCACCATCTCGCCTCTCCCTGTTCTGATCTTCTCCATTGCAAAACCACCTCCTCTCCTCTCCATCATCTCCATTCCAAAACCACTGTCTCGCCTCTCCCTCTTCTATATTGCAAGACCACCGTATCTCCTCCCATCTTCCAAAGCTAGCACCGGACCACTCAGAAGGACATCTATGGAGAGGATGCAGCAGCGAATCAGGCAGATCGCCGGCGGCGACCAGGCAAAGTTAGCCAGGTCGAAGGAGATCCTTACTTGGTTTGACAATGAGTGGTAAATTTTGAGGAAGGTGCAGGCCATGTGGCAATGTATGTGAAAGAGCGAGACGGCGGTGATGAGGGCGGCGATTTACATGTACTCCTCGGCGGCAGTCACACCGCAGTCCTCTGAGTTCATCGAGTATCTCCTCTGGGCGATGCAGCAGACAGATTCACCCGAGGCGACAGTCATGCAGAGGTGGTGGGCGTACAGGTCGAAGGTCGAGCACCTAGAGGATAGCGAATCGATCGAGTATGGTGTGTCGTTCGTGAGGGTGCAGAGCCATCCGGACCCACATGAGTATTCGTTCTCCCACCGCAAGAGGAGGCCGGATGGTGCGACGTTGCTTCCCCACCGTTCTCCACGGTTACCTCGACGCTCGCCTCGTTTCAACGGTAGCGGTAGGGTTTAAGGTAAGCTACGCACTAACCTAATCTTCTACCTGCTCATGCTTAGAATCAGTGTGACAGCTAATGAAAATCATGCTTACAATCAGTCTCCGAGTACTACGCAAATCACCCTAAAAAGCTCTGGACCTTTGGGTCAAAGTTGTGACACAATGTACAAATAAAGAAAAATAGATTGGTGCTTATTTCAGAAAAGAGTACTCCCTAGAAAACTGCCAATATAAGCTACTAGTATTTGGTTAGAGGATTTTCTGCCGAGAAAGATCCGTCCACAGAGAGCGTCACACATCCCACTGGTGGTGGTGGATGCCAATGTGTGCATGCAGCATGGTTGGTGTCGGTAATTTTTATGCACTCTGCATATATGCCGGTTCCATACGTATGTTTGTGCAGTTCCACCAAAATCCAACTGAATAACCCTGTTTGCACAGATAATAAAAAAGCTTGATTTCATTATAGTGGCACTAGTTGATGAACACACATAATAAATAGAAGAAAATATTGCAATAGTATCATAGTATGCCATGCTACGAGGGTGAGATGGGCCCTATGATGCCTCATACGGTACACCTCATACTGGAAATCGTCCCAAGTCTCCAGATACACCTTCTGCCAGTGATGAACATCAGTGTACAGCGGTAGTACAAGGAGGCGCCTTGAGACATTCAAATCTCTATTTTTGTATAGATCAACTAAAACTAAGCACCCCAGTTTGCAGAAACGCTTAAACATTAACAATGGGACTAGTTGCTGAAACATACATTAACAAAGAGAAGCACTTTCTTTATCTACATTGGAAATGAAATGATAGAGAGGACACTCACTCTATTTTAACTGTATTATTACTTCATTTTATCAGTGACACTAGGGTCGAGCAGGTGGCAAACGAGGTGTACCGTGCGTCGCAAGGATGGAGGCTGGGGGTGCTTAGACTGGGATGCTGATGCTGGCTCTTTCAGTCACCAACATGGATGATTCAATTCATGGG
Organism: Triticum aestivum; assembly: GCF_018294505.1. Classification (NCBI taxonomy): domain Eukaryota; kingdom Viridiplantae; phylum Streptophyta; class Magnoliopsida; order Poales; family Poaceae; genus Triticum; species Triticum aestivum. The sequence continues at coordinate 423,406,814 of NC_057804.1, forward strand.
ACCTTTTGGTGCAGTTCACCTAAAATGAAGCAATGTCCCGTGAGCTAGCAACTTCTTCTTCATTTTTTTAAGAAAAGGGCTCCGGCCCCGGTTCCATTTCCATCAGAAAACAAAACCCACAGAGCTTCTTCTTCATTAGTTGCAATAAAATTGAGCAACATCAAGGTTCGTTGTGAAGCTCCTGGAATGTTCAACTATAATTTGGATATCATTTGTGCAATTCAACTAAGATCGAGCGTGAAATGTATATCTCTATTTGCACAAAAAAGGTGGAAAGAAGGGTGACTAACAAGTGATGAAACATGCATCAAATTAAAAGAAGCATGTTCCTTATCTGAATGGCAATCTTACAAGGACAATAGCAATTTCTAAAGCAGTGGCATTGCTAGATATTAGTGTGGGCATTAGGATTAACTATGACAACCGTTAAGTATGACATTAATTTGGGCACGAGAGAGTAGGCGGACTAGGACAGTTGCATTTCTAATGAAAAGAACCAACTTATCTTAATGGGAAATTTAGCAGGACATGTAAAAAAGTGCCATCGATTCATATTACTGGAGGCATTACATTGAAAACAACATTGGTTTAATGTGTCCTTACTTTTAACAGTGCGACTGCTACATTTTACCAGTGGCATTACATAAGAGTGGCTTGGGGCAACAAACATCAGAACAGGATATCTGGGTTGGTCCCATTTTTCTTTGGTATAGCCACCTTATACTGTGTGAGGCTAGCAAATCTAGTGCTGGACTTACTCTGTTGACTTGTCCCCTAGTCCCCACTTTCTTTCCTCTTTCAACCAATAGATCGGGTTTATATTGAGTTTGTACTGCGTTTCCCTTTATTTCCCTATTAGACCTAGAGACCACTTGGATAGCCAGTCTCTGCTACTTTTCGCCCCCATTATTTCCTCTTTCGACCAAGTCCTAGATTCAGGTAACAAATCCTCCCCCACCCCACCCCCTTTATTCCTTGTTTGAACCAAGTAGTACTAGATTCGAGTGCATGAACTAGTTTTACCTCTTAAACGTAAAAAATTAGGTGGTTTTCGAACAACCGATCGATCCTATCTACGAGGGGGCCTGAGAAATAGTAAAAGATATAAATGCAGCGACATCAGGAGCTCGGGAAGTAGAGCAAGGCCGGTTTCGAAGGAAGTTATACCTGATGGTCATCGGGATGTCGCTAGGTGGGCGCTGAGAGGCCGGATCTTCCCACACTACGGCAGCGAGAAACAAGGGATCGGAGGCCCTCCCTCACCAGCGGTGCTTGGGAGAGAACGACATGGCAGGCTGATCGGAAAGCGCCAGCAGTGGGTAAGAGCCGTCGCTGAGGATGACCGCGTGAACATTGCACCTTCTTACCTTCCCCGACGGAGAGGATCCGGCTGGATCTGTGACCAGCGGTGAGCACAGAGAGAGAGAGAGAGAGAGAGAGAGAGAGAGAGAGTGGCCACTGTCGGTGTCAAAACCGGCGGATCTCGGGTAGGGGGTCCCGAACTGTGCGTCTAAGGCTAATGGTAATAGGAGGCAGGGGACATGATGTTTTACCCAGGTTCGGGCCCTCTCGATGGAGGTAATACCCTACTTCTTGCTTGATTGATCTTGATGATATGAGTATTACAAGAGTTGATCTACCACGAGGTCGTACAGGCTAAACCCTAGAAGCTAGCCTATGATTATGATTTTTGTTGTTCTACAGACTAAACCCGCCGGTTTATATAGACATGGAGGGGGCTAGGGTTACACAGAGTCAGTTACAGAGAAGGAAATCTACACATCCGAATATCCAAGCTTGCCTTCCACGCAAAGGAGAGTCCCATATGGACACGGGATGAAGTCTTCAGTCTTGTATCTTCATAGTCCAACAGTCTGGCCAAAGTATATAGTCCGGCTATCCGAGGACCCCTTAATCCAGGACTCCCTCAGTATCCCCTGAACCAGGCTTCAATGACGATGAGTCCGGCGCGCAGATTGTCTTCGGCATTGTAAGGCGGGTTCTTCTCCAAATCCTCCAGAGCATCGTTGTAACAAGCAGTGTCCGGCTCCACATCAATGTCGCGCTCCTTGGCTTTTGTGCTTTAATAATGGCTGTTTCCATGTGTCGAGCGAATGTGAGAAGTCAGGGCATTTTTACATTTGCCACCCCAACCATGTGGGTAAATCATCTATAAAAGAGATGGGGGTTCTCAGATCCAAATCACACCATCTCCTCCCAGCGAGTGTTCATCAGAGCATGCCTGGATAAATCCATACCACCATGGCCAGTCGTAGCGGTTCCTCCTCTCATTCCCGTAGCAATAAGCCAGGTGATTGGGAGAGATGTTCTGTTCCCCACAGCCGACTAGTAGAGTTGCAGACCAAAGGGTTTCTCCCACCTGCATACATGGTCTCCGTCCGAGATGGACTAGCCACTTATAATGGCGGGGAGCAAGCGGAGAGCTTTCCAAACCCATCCAAGGGAGAGCGGGTGTGCTTCGTCCCCTACTTGTTGAGGGGGCTCAGATTTCCAATCCATCCTTTCCTTCATGGGCTCCTGGAGTTTTACGGCCTCCAGCTGGACAGCTTTACCCCAGCCTCCATACTGCATATCATAGGCTACGTCGCCTTCTGCGAGCTTTTTCTGGGCTGCAAAGCTCATTTCGAGCTGTGGAAAAGGCTATTCTACCTAGTACCCCGTACCTAGAAGGGGTCGGTATTTCAAGTGGGCGGAGACGAGATATGGCGCATCGCCGGGACCGGATATCTATCCGGCACCCCGAAGAAGACATCCAAGGACTGGCCCTCGGAATGGTTCTACGTGGAGGACGTCCCTCTTCCGGACCCTATTCGGAAGGGCCTTCCCGAGTTTGTAGATGCCCCATAGAAGAAACACCACAGCTGGCACCCTAGGAGCCCCTAGGAGGAATAACAGAGAGATCCTTTTCCTGATGGACAGGATAAATACACTGGCCAAATCAGGGCTGACAATAATTGAAGTTATGTCCATATGCATAACGCGGGGAGTGCAGCCACTTCAATATCGGGGAAAACCCATGTGGCACTTCAATGGAGAAGACGATGCCACCCGCTGCGGCCGTAAAGGACCGGACTCTCCCGCCGCTCTCGCGAAGATACTGTCCAATTTGTTCAAAGGGGAAGAGGAGGAGTTCATCCATATCAAGCCACGGGATGGATTCTCCATGTACAAGCCCCTAAGCTAGGTGAGTCGCTATATTTTATTCCAATCTTTCCCACATTTTTAGCACAGATGTTTAATTCGTCAATTCATAGCAGGAACTGCGAAGGGCTATGAAGGATGTTCTCATCCCGCCTCCACAGCCAGAGGACCCTAACCGGGCTCTCGACCCCGGACTCGAAGAAGATCTAGACATGTTTCTGGAGCTTGTCGACAGGACATTTTACCAGTTAAGCTACGATGGTGTGATGGTGGCCATTATAGCCAATTATCTTGGCTTACTCCCTGTATCCCAGGTAAGCAAAGCCACAGTCCCTACTTCCAAAAAGGATTCCCTCCTTACACTTCACCCACCGCACCTGTATGGCATCTTACAGGGAAGGCCATCTTACAGACAGCCTGTTGTATGGTATAGAAGAAGAATTTAGTCAGTCTAAGTGACATTGTACTTCTAAGGACATATTCTGTCCCTAGCCGGATTGTAAATCATTTGTCTTGGTCGACCTTTTCACTTCAACCTCTGGACCCGACACTCTGGAGTGTATCCAAATACCCGCTCAGTTATGTGAAAACCGAGGCACGCATGGAAACCAGGCGTAGGGGTCATAAGTGCTTGAACAGACAAGTACCCAACTAGTTATGTTATATTACATGTGTAGTAAGAAACATCTTCCAGGGAGAATAGTTCCGTTAAGGGTTCCTTTCCCTGGGTGTGCATGCATTGATGTGCATGTCCAAACTGCGAAAATTTACGCATGATATAAGCATCTGGGGGCATGTGTTGTAATAGGTAAAATACATCTTTTGCACACCGACCGAATATTCCCTTAAGAACGCTAGCTTTCGGCTTCACCCAGTCTGAGGTACACATCCGGCTGACCCGGCAGTAACAATCGCAGAGGTGCTCCCCTTATGCCCTAGCCGAATTAAATGGAACGTAGGGCATAAACACAAGAGCCAGGCAACCCAGGTTGGCCAAAACTTAAGTCATATGGATGCATATAGTGGTGAAAAAAGGCACATACGTAGAGGTGACGCATATGTGGTGGGCATAAAGCCCAGAAGACAAATAAGCTTCTGTGTAAGGAGACCCCAGGTATGATGAGCGCGCATAGCGCGGCCAGAGTGTGCGGTCACAACATACTTAGAGCCTTTAAGGCTATAAATGTAAAAGGGAGAGAGAGAGAATATAATTTAAAAAGGAAGATGGAGGTAAGGAGACAAACACGGAGTTCGGCACTAGGCATAGAATCTTCGGAGTCTAGCCGCGTTCCATGGGTTCGGCTTGAGTCGATTGTCTGATGCATCACGTAGACGGTATGCAACTCTAGTGAGAACTTTGTCAATGATGAAGGGTCCCTCCCATTTGGGCTTGAGCTTGTCCTTTTTCTTCTCTGGTAGGCATAGAACGAGTTCGCCAATGTTATAAGTTTTGGCTCGCACTTCTCTGGTTTGATACCTTCGAGCCTGCTGTTGATAGAATGCGGAACAGGCCTTCGTGACGTCACGCTCCTCCTCCAGGGCATCTAAGCTGTCCTGCCGATCCAGCTCAGCTTCTCTCTCTTCGTACATGCGCAGAATCATGGATGATATCGCAGGGTAGTACTGCCTCTGCGCCGTATACCATAAAAATGGTGTGTATCCGGTTGTGCGATTCGGTGTGGTCCGCAGCCCCCATAATATGGAGTCAAGCTCCTCGACCCAGTGCGTATCTGATTCCTTCAAGGATCGCACTAGTCTGGGTTTGATGCCGCTCATAATAAGACCGTTCGCACGTTCGACATGACCATTTGTTTGGGGGTGATAGACGGAGGCGTAATCAAGTTTTATGCCCATTTTGCTGCACCAGGTTTTCACCTCATCGGCTGTGAAGTTTGAGCCATTATCGGTGATGATGCTATGGGGGACACCATAGCGGTGTACGACCCTGGATATAAAGTTTATCACTGGTCCGGATTCGGCCGTTTTAACTAGTTTGGCTTCTATCCATTTGGTGAATTTATCGACCATGACCAACAAGTATTTCTTCTTATGGCTTCCTTCTTTAAGGGGTCCAACCATATCGAGTCCCCAGACTGCAAAGGGCCAGGTTATGGGGATTGTTTGGAGGGCGGTGGGCGGCATATGGCTTTGATTTGCAAAAAGCTGGCAACCGTCGCAGTGTTGGACAAGGTCTTGTGCGTTTGCCCGGGCTGTCAGCCAGTAGAAACCTATATGGAAGGCCTTGCTTACGAGCGCCCGAGCTGCGGCATGGTGGCCGCCGAGTCCGGAATGAATTTCAGCAAAGAGCTGCCGTCCTTCCTCTTTGGAGATGCATCTTTGGAGCACTCCGGTTGCGCTTTTCTTATAAAGCTCTCCCTCGTGGACTTTGTAGGCTTTAGAGCGCCGCACAATGCAGCGTGCCTCATTTTGGCCCTCCGGGAGTTCATGCCTATTTAAGTAAGCTAGGAAGGGTTCCGTCCACGGGGCGATGACCGCCATGATCACGTGGGCCGAAGGTGTGATTTCGGTGGCGGAGCCTCCGATTACGTCAGATTGTTCAGGATTTGGGGTTGTATGCGGATCCGGATTAATATTGCCGGACTCCCCTTCCCATACCACGGATGGCTTGAACAGCCCTTCCAAAAAATACTTGGTGGGACGGGGTCATGTTTAGCGCCGATGCGGGCAAGGATATCCGCCGCTTGATTGTTTTCTTGAACCACTTGGTGGAATTTGAGCCCCTCGAATCGAGCTGACATTTTGAGAACGGCATTACGGTAAGCCGCCATTTTCGGGTCCTTGGCGTCAAAGTCTCCATTTTTTGAGATACTGCGAGATTTGAATCCTCGCATACTTCGAGACGTTTAATGCCCATGGAGACTGCCATCCGAAGACCGTGCAACAGAGCCTCAAACTCTGCTGCATTGTTGGAGTCCGTGTAAAGTATTTGGAGTACGTATTGGACTGTATCTCCGGTGGGGGACGTCAGGATGACGCCAGCCCCTAGACCAGCTAGCATCTTGGAGCCGCCAAAGTGCATGATCCAATTACAGTACGCGCCGTACTCTATAGGGAGTTCGGCTTCTGTCCATTCGGCGACGAAGTCAGCCAGTACTTGTGACTTAATGGCCCGCCGAGGCTTGTATGTTATGTCAAACGGGAGGAGCTCGATAGCCCATTTTGCAATCCGGCCCGTGGCATCGTGGTTATTTATTATGTCATTGAGTGGTACTTCGGAGGCCACCGTGATTGAACACTCTTGAAAGTAGTATCGTAGTTTTCAAGATGCCATGAAGACCGTGTATGCTATCTTTCGATAATGTGGGTACCATGACTTGCATGGAGTGAGGACAGTGGATATGTAGTATACCGGCTTTTGTAATGGGAATTTATGTCCATCTGTCTCTTGTTCGATGATGAGCACTGCGCTTACAACCTGGTGTGTTGCAGCTATGTATAGCAACATGGGTTCGCCGACATTTGGCGCTGCCAGAATTGGATTGGTGGCCAAGAGGGCTTTTATTTCCTCCAGCCCCGCCATAGCCGCATCCGTCCACTCGAAGTGTTCGGTGCATCGAAGAAGGCAATAAAGAGGTATCACCTTTTCTCCTAATCTGGAGATAAAGCGGCTTAGGGCGGCCATGCATCCAGTTAATTTCTGGATTTGCTTGAGGTCTGTTGGGGTAGACAACTGTGACAGAGCTCGGATTTCAGCCGGATTTTCTTCGATTCCTCTATTGGAGACAATAATGCCCAAGAGTTTTCCGGCTGGTACGCCGAAAACGTATTTTTCCGGCTGGTACGCCGAAAACGTATTTTTCCGGGTTGAGCTTGATGTCGTATGTTCGGAGATTGTCGAACGTAAGCCTCAACTCGTCTATTAATGATTTGACGTGTCTGGTTTTAATGACCACATCATCTATGTAAGCCTCCACTATTTTGCCGATTTGTGTTTCCATGCATGTCTGAATCATGCGTTGATAGGTTGCACCGGCATTTTTGAGCCCGAAAGGCATGGTGTTAAAACAGAAGGGACCGTATGGAGTGATAAATGCCGTTGCGGCTTGATCAGACTCCGCCATCTTGATTTGATGGTATCTGGAGTATGCGTCGAGGAAACACAATGAATCGTGTCCCGCAGTAGCGTCGATAATTTGATCGATGCGGGGGAGGGGGAAGGGATCCTTAGGGCACACCTTATTAAGGTCTTTGAAATCGATGCATAGGTGCCAGGATTTGTCCTTCTTTGGTACCATCACCAGGTTTGCTAGCTAGTCCGGGTGTTTTATTTCTCTAATGAAACCGGCCTCAAGTAGCTTGGCTAGCTCCTCTCCCATGGCTTGTCGCTTGGGCTCTGAAAAGCGCCGAAGAGTCTGTTTGACCGGCTTGTATCCCTTCAGTATGTTTAATCGATGTTCAGCCAGCCTGCATGGGATACCTGGCATGTCTGAAGGATGCCAGGCAAAAATGTCCCAATTCTCGCGCAGGAACTCTCGTAGTGCGGCATCTATTGTGGGGTTCAGCTGTGCCCCAATTGATGCTGTTTTTGCAGGATCCGTTGGGTGGACCTGGAATTTGACTATTTCGTCTGCTGGTTTGAAAGAGGTGGACTTGGGTCGTTTGTCGAGTATCACGTCATCCCTGTCCACTGTGGAGCGCAGCGCAGTTAACTCGTCGGCCGCGAGGGCTTCGAATAATGCCTCCAGGGCTAGTGCGGTAGTTTTATTTTCGGCACAGAGTGCGATGTCCGGATCACTGGCCAGAGTGATGATCCCATTGGGCCCCGACATCTTGAGCTTCATGTACCCGTAATGGGGTATAGCTTGGAAGCTTGCGAATGTGTCTCGGCCCAAGAGGGCGTGATATCCACTGCTAAACGGGGCCACTTGGAATGTGATTTCTTCGGACCGATAATTCTCCAGTGTGCCGAATACCACATCCAAATGTGATTTTCCCTGCGCATCGTGCCTCTCGACTAGGGCTGATTTTTTTTTGAAACTGTCGACTAGGGATGATTCCCTGAAGGCCGTGCTGCTTTGCTCAATGCGGCTTTTATCTATTTCCATTTTGTTAAGAGTTTCCTCATAGATGAGGTTTAATCCACTGCCACCGTCCATCAACACTTTAGTAAGCCGGAATCCGTCCACTATTGGACTAAGGACCAAAGCGGCTGGTGCTCGGACTGTTCGGAATTGAGGTTCGTTGCTGGCGTTGAAGGTTATGGCCGTGTCGTTCCACGGGTTTATTGCTGCGACGTGGCAGATTTCGGCGAGGCTGCAGAGTTCTCGCTTGCGCCTATTGCTTGAGGCGAAAGTCTCGAAGATGGTCAGTACTGTATTGTTATTTTCTTCGGGATGGTGCGCTGCGGTATTGTTGATGAGAAGGTCCTCACCGCTCTTGGCCACTTGCCGGAGTATCCAACATGCTCTAAGGCTGTGTGTTGGTATGGTGTCTGGTGTGCTGTGAATTTTGCACGACCTATTGAGCCATCCCTCCAGTACGGTTCCACGCCCTGCAGAGGGCTTTGGCTTCTTTGTAATTCTATTGGGTGACTTGTGAAAGCGCACCCTTTTAGTTCGGACGAGGGGTTTAGTTAGGGCCGAGGAATCCCAGAATTTTGTTTGGGTCTTCTAGGCACTTTCCATCGCGCAGTACTTCTGTACTATGGCCGCAAGGTCGGCAAAGTGTGCTATGTCACGGCGACTTATGGCATTGAGAATTCCCTTGTCCGTGCAATTTTTGCAAAAGAATGAGATTGCATCTTCCTCGTGATAGTCCTTAACCTTGCCCATTACTAGGAGGAATCTGGCCCAGAAGTGGTGTACTGTCTCTTGGGGATCTTGTCTGATATGGGAGAGATCGCTTGCATCTGGGTGGGTGGGTGAAATTAAGTCCACGTCCTGACCCAATCTGGAACCCAGGGGCGAAGGAGCTCCTGAGCTTGGCAGCTCGGGCTCCAAGATATTGCCCAATATTTGTGGCCCGCTGTCTGATTCTAAGTTCAGAGCCCGGGCCACGTTCTCCTGTAAACGGGTATCCGGCTCAGAGAGCTCGGGAATCCGGACATAGTTCGTCCTCAAAATAGAGGAAGAATTGACGTTTTGTTCCTCCACCACCGCTATCTGATGGGTGACCAACAGAGAGTTAATTTCCCTTAGGTCAGGTTTAAGACCGATCCGATCATAATTCGTTGAGACCCCCAGGGCAGCTATGCGATCCAAGAGCTCGTTCAAGGAGGAGAGCTCCATTGGATCCATCTGCTCGGTGAACTCCGGGCTGACGCAGAGGTTGTTTTTGAGGATCTGTGATGTCATCATCGGCGCGACGACCGAACGGGCGGCCATGACCGCCCCGCCGGAGAGTTTGGCCTACAGCCAAGGATCCTCCAGAGGTAATGTTATCCTTGATAATGAGAGCGAGCCATCAAGCCTTATCGGCACGACACAGTGGAAATCTCAATGAAAGCACCAATGTCGGTGTCAAAACCGGTGGATCTCGGGTAGGGGGTCCCGAACTGTGCGTCTAAGGCCAATGGTAACAGGAGGCAGGGGACACGATGTTTTACCTAGGTTTGGGCCCTCTCGATGGAGGTAATACCCTACTTCCTGCTTGATTGATCTTGATGATATGAGTATTACAAGAGTTGATCTACCACGAGGTCGTAGAGGCTAAACCCTAGAAGCTAGCCTATGATTATGATTTTTGTTGTCTATGGACTAAACCCTCCGGTTCAAATAGACACCAGATGGGGCTAGGGTTACACAGAGTCGGTTACAGAGAAGGAAATCTACACATCCGAATATCCAAGCTTGCCTTCCACGCAAAGGAGAGTCCCATATGGACAAGAGACAAAATCTTCAATCTTGTATCTTCATAGTCCAACAGTACGGCCAAAGTATATAGTCCGGCTGTCTGAGGACCCCTTAATCCAGGACTCCCTTAGCCACCGCTATCGTGTTTAGATCTGGAGAGGATGAGACAGTGTGAAGAGAGCAACACTAGAAAGCAAGCGCGGAGGCTCCTGCCTATATAGTGGAGTACTAGTTTTATTTTGACTACCGGAGCCGGCTTGACCTCGTCAATAACTGTCGAGAAGTCTTCATGCACGTGGTCCGGAGGTGCAATTGTCATCATTTTGATCTAAAGCGCCGGATTATAACATATAACACGAAAAATGCTACATGACAAGAAATCATAACCTCACTGCCCAAAGGAGACAACATGAATCCCGACGGACAAACTAAACGAGGAACAAAGCTCAAATTAAAGATAAACTCATAGAAAAGGGGTCTGTCGATAGATGTCCTAATTAACATAGCCGGCTTGACCTAGAGGGCAGCTGACTAGTCTTCGTGCATGTGCCCCCAATGACTAGCCCAACTCAGTTGTCGCTGTTTAACCCTCACAGTGATCCGACGCACATGACACCTAATTTTGTGAGATGACAAGAAACCTTTTTTAGATTTCTCACCACAACTACAGCCATGTACAACACAGCCTGCACGATATGTAGACGATAGCCAATCCATGCGTGTCTGCTGGAGTCTGGTCACATCCATGGATGAACTGATCTTCCGTATCTTGTAGGGATCGTCCAGGCACCAACGTAGTACAACACTTCTCTAGTACTATCACTCGTATCCCTCTTCTATTAAGTCACCCGACTTCCGGGGCTGGGGAGTGTGCCTATGGTCGGTTCTCAATTGCGGTCCCACATGTGTGTGCAAACGCAATATGACGCGCGTTCCATTCGAAGAGCAGTGTGCCAGACCGACCGACCGTCTGGGGTGCGATGTGAATGCGATGGGCGTGTTGTATACTCCGTACATGTGTACCACAGTTTTCTAGAGGCTTTGCTCCATGGCGCAATCCATGGATACAAAATTAGTATATTGTACTATTTATAAGTCTAGAGCGGGGCTTTTCCTGCACGGTAGGTTGGGCAGTTTCGCCTAGTCAGTTTGACAGAGACACGAGAAGATGAGGGAGTAGGCTGCTGCAAACGTAGGGCTGTGTGATTTGACAGCGAGTTACTGCTGGATAGGTGGGGCCCCGTGATTTGACTTGCCATTATCATTTTAACCGCGGCGCTACGACCGGCGTGAGTCTCCTGATTCCTGACCACCTCCATACAGGTGCCTCTCCCAATGCTCCACCAAGTAGTAGAGGCTGGCTCTTGCATGAGAGCCCACTTCTCCACTTTTTCCTTGCCCCTCTTTCCTCCACATATGCAAAAATGCCATGTAAAGCGCACTATTGTACTTACTTGCTCCTACAGGTGCTAAGCTTTCCACATAGGCATAAAGTCTGATGTGGCAAGTTAATCAAGAAGAGAGAGACTAGTTTGGTGACCCAAGGAAGAAATGGAGCTAAGCGCGTGTACCTAGGTGAAAAGACAATTTTGAGTCTATAGCTAATTAAATGAAGCAAACTTAGCAACAAAAAACTAATAAGCACACTGTCGTGGAAATATCACGTCAGATGTCCTAGCGGAAGGACTTAGTCGTAGAGCCATTGCAACGAGATTAGCTTGAAGGGGTTAAACCGGACAAGGGACACGAGAGTTTATACTAGTTTGGCCCCTTCGATGAAGGTAAAAGCCTACGTCTAGTTGTGATGGAATTATTGGGGTTTCGATGACCAGAGAGCAAATACGCTTTGCCTGAGTCTCGAGTTGTTGTGTGTTGTCCCTGAACCGCCGCCGGGTCGTCCCTTTATATACACAGGTTGACGCCCGGCCGGTTTACAGAGTCTCGAGGCCGACTCATACAAGTATTCGGCTCAGTCTCTCCCTTTCCCTATCTTACAATACAAGTTATACAACTATGACGGTTTACCACTATGGGCCCTAATCCGCCTCTGGGCTTCGGGCCTCTAAGCTTTATTAGTAAAGTGCCATCTTCTTATCTTCATGGGCTTCAGTATAGTTGAGTGTGAACCGGCCCGTCCTGGGCTGTTTACACTCAGTAGTTATATCCTCAACATTAGGCCCCAGATTGATTTGAACCTATTCATGTCAATCTTCAGTACTTAGAAAAATTCCATGAACATCTTCTAATGATTCTCCGTAAACCGCCATGTTGTCTTCTCCCTGTGAACTTTGGTGAACCGCCATGACGTCATCTTCTGTCACTGCAGTAAATCATCATGATGTCATCTCGGCATAAAAAGATTTATGAAGATTCCCTTCTCTTAATTAATTCTCGAAGATCGAGGCAATAGCTGCACCCTCTTTTGCCGCTTCAGGCCCCTCGATTTTTGCGCCTGTCATTTTATTCTCTTGCCTTTATAAATAGGGACGGGGGTCTTTCCATTTCCCCCCCTTGCCTCTCGTCTTCCTCCTCGCGACCCGAAGAGCTCAAGCGCCGCCGCCGCCGTCGTCAATCCTTGAATCTGCACCCACTAGGCCGCTGCATCACCCTGTTCGTACCAGAGATCCTGCAATACTCCTTCGCTGCTGCGTGGCCCTAGTAAGCTTTCTTCCCGTAACCCTAGATCCCCATTAGGGCTTTGGGTTCATCCGTGTTCATCAACATTCATCAATGCTTCTCCGCCTTTCCCTTAGCCTCTTTACTGAATCTAGCTATGCCTGATAGTTTTCTTTTGCGGCTAGATCCATAACTTTAGTCTGTCGCACCACACCGTCTTGCTGTTCCTGGACAAAACTCCATCTGGACCTTCTCCGTTCCTTTTAGGCCATTGTAGGGCTCAGAAATTTTTTCTTTATTAAACCACGGCAGATCCAAAATTATACTGCCATATTGTGAAACCTGTTTCTATAAACACTTAGTAGATTTCAGCTCTGCCTCTTCTGTTTAAGGGTGGTTTAACCTTTAGTAGTTGATAATCCGCCATATGCCATTAGCCCTCACTTGAACCGCCATCTTGATTTGAATAGTAATTTCCGGTTTAACTCACATATATGCTTTGATCAAATTCCCCGGTTTAACACCGATTATTGCACATCAACCTTAAATCGTAAACCGGCCTTCATTTTTCTTTTATAGTTTGTTTTCCAAAATGACCAAGCAATTCGCCGCTTGCAACTGGGTTCCTTCCCGGATCACGGAAACACAAATCAATGGATATGTTCTAACTGGTGCTTTAGCCTCAAAAAATGTCCTTCATTGGCGAGTCCCTGGCCCTGAGTGCCCTCCTGAACCTCAAGATGGAGAAGTGATCGTGTTCATGCAACATCTAGACCGGGGAATCAGCCCTCCTGAATCAAAGTTTTTCTGGGATGTACTTGCTAGCTTTCAACTCCATCCACAAGATATTGGACCGAATTCTGTGTCCAACATATGCAACTTCCAAGTATTCTGTGAAGTTTACCTTCAAGAAGAACCATCTGTTGAGCTCTTCCGAGACTTTTTCCATCTAAACCGCCGAACTAAGTTCTCTGATAGTCCCAACACTGAACTTGGTGGGGTTTCAATCCAGAAGCGGAAAGAAGTTGATTTCCCTTATGCAAAACATCACAGCCACCCCAAAGACTGGATCCAAACATGGTTCTATTGTCAGAACACCGCTCCTGCTGATGAAAACCCTCTGCCGGGTTACCGTGCTCACCGACTTAGTAATGGCCATCCACTGCCTCGATGGCTTACGGCCAGAGAATGACAAGCTTATGCACCTCAACTTGCTAAGCTCCGGGCCTTCCTAGCAAATGGTTTAACCGTCATCGACCTTATTCGCTGCTGGGTTTCATGTGGCATCCTGCCTTTAAGACGCTGCTCCGGGTTGATGCATGAGTACACCGGCAACATCAAGGATCCTCAACGGTATCATGAAATGGAAATGACTGATGATGAAGTCACTGAATCGGTCAAGAAGATGCTGGACGAACCGATCGCCGAATGCAGCAAAACTAGGCTGCGCCCTTTTTATGCCTCCAGCAAACCGCCAGCGGTAAAAACTTTAACCTTGTGCTTTTTGATCCCTCTCCGCTTTCACACTGCTATAATAATCCTTTGTTTTAATTTTCCAGGCCAATAACTCCTTCTAGAAGAGGAAAGCTTCAGACAAACCGGCAAGGGCTCCTCGTGCCAAAAGCAAAGTCATAAAGAAACCAGCCAAGAAGAAAACCACCGAGTCTTCTAATCCGCCCGAAGATGTCGATGAATCGGAACAAGAGGTAAAACTTGATTCCATCAGCTCATTTTTCATACACCTTATTAACAATGACTATTACCAGGATGATGCGGAAGCTAGCCGTGCTGATCATGTTGAGGTAATCTCCCTTTCCTCTGGTTAAGATCATGTGCCGGTTCAAAAATTTTGCCGTGCAGTTCAGAAAGTAAAATACTCTCACCCTCTTGCTTATTTGGATCCAAAATTTTCTTTGAAGACACAACGACTTGAAGGTCGTCGCACAACCCGGCACAGTGGCCAGCAAGTCACTTCTTCCGGTTTACCAGACACTCCAAACCGGAAACGTCGTCCCGAGGTCTCTTGCTCTTTTAATAAACCTTGTCCCTTGGCGGGTTGCTTCCGAAACCCACTTAATCCATCCGACTTGAATTATCAGGTGTCTTCCAATTCCTCATTTGGCGGTTCCTCAACCACTCAGCTGCCTCCCCTTAAAACCGTCCCTGGGTAAGTATACTGCCCTTCAGCTTTTTCCTTCATGTTTCGGTTTACCGTGCTGATCTTTATTTGACACTACAGTGCTAAAGCCCGACTGAGCTAGAAAGCCAAAACCAGTACCCCCACTGGTGAAGTTGAACCGGAGAGGGCCCTGGAAGGCGCCGGTAGAGATACTGATGTCATGGATGACTCTGTCCCACAAGATGAGAATACAGAAGCTAATCCGCCAGAAGCTGACCCAGCCATTCACGTTGATCCATCGAGCCCACATGCTACTCCTCCAAGCCTGACTACTGATCCGCCGAGCCCAGCTAGGGATACTGTCAATCCGCCAAGTCCGTCAAAAGGTGGCGATGATGATGTTATTATCACTAGTATAGGTCACACCAGCCATGGCAATCCGGTTGTCCTTTCAAAGCATACCGCCAAGGAAGAATTTGTTGCTATGGGCAAGGGGAAAGAGAAGACAGATTTATCCAGCTATGTCAACCTTACTGCCGAAGAGCTTCATTCCGGCTTCCTACATCGCCTCTACACAAGCCGAGATTATGAGGCCGGTTTGGTGAACATGATGAAGGAGCGCTATGAGGTAACTTTCCAAACACTTTAATCTTGCTTGTTCTGGATATCTCCATTGTAGCCCCCAAGGGTCGGTTTGTCTCTTGAAGACAAACCAGAACTTGTGAATAAAGAATGCTTCAACTGAGTAGCCCCCTAGGGCCGGTTTAACCTTATCAAGGTGAACCGGGACTTCATGATCCAATATTCATTTTGCCAACTCCTTTCGCCTTTGTACTTTTTGATCAAATATGCATTAGCCCCCAAGTGCCAACATTCATACTTGTATTGAGCCTTGGGACTTTTAACTAAGCAGTAGGAAAAAAGCATTCTGCATTAGCCCCCAAGTGCCAAGTGTATAACTGGTTATATGCTTGGGACTTTGACAAAAATATCATCATGTCATCTTGCTTAATGCGTTACTCTGTTCTTATGAACTTAATACTCTAGATGCAGGCAGGAGTCGATCGATGTGTGGAGTAATAGTAGTAGATGCAGGAAGGAGTCGGTCTACTTGTTATGGATGTGATGCCTATATACATGATCATGCCTAGATAATCTCATAACTATGCGCTTTTCTATCAATTGCTCGACAGTAATTTGTTCACCCACCATAATACTTATGCTATCTTGAGAGAAACCACTAGTGAAACCTATGGCCCCCGGGTCTATCTCTTATCATACTTGCTTTCAATCTACTTTTATTTGCATCTTTACTTTTTGCATCTATATTATAATATACCAAACATATATTTATCTTATCTTACTATATTTATTAGATCTCACTTTCGCAAGTGGCCGTGAAGGGATTGACAACCCCTTTATTGCGTTGGTTGCGAGTTCTTTGTTTGTTTGTGTAGGTGCGTGGGACTTTTGAGGAGCCTCCTACTGGATTGATACCTTGGTTCTCAACAACTGAGGGAAATACTTACGCTACTATCGCTGCATCACCCTCTCCTCTTCAAGGAAAACCAACGCAAACTCAAGACGTAGCAACAAGGATTTCTGGCGCCGTTGACGGGGAGGTCTTCGCTCAAGTCCAGACATAGCAAGTACCCATGACAAACCCATCTCGCTCGCATTTACATTATTTTCCATTTGCCTCTCGTTTTGCTCTCCCCCACTTCACCCTTGCCGTTTTATTCACCCTGTCTTTCCCAATCTCCTCTTCTCTTTTTCGCTTGCCTTTTCTCTGTGTGCTTGAGTGCTTTTTTGACCTTATGGCTTCGCCTAAGGGTCCTGACAACCTTCTCAGAAGGATGGATGAGATTGAATCAAATATTAGAAGCTTTATGAATTTGCAATTTGAGCCTAATAATTTCTTTAGAAAAGAGCTTAAGGAACAAAAAGATTTTTTGGGGTTTATGAACAAAGAGCTTGATGATATGAATAAAGAATTTTATGGTGTTAATGCTCAAATTACCCGTCTTGAAAATGCTGTAGCCAAAAATTCTGATAAGCAAGCCACCTTAGTCAATAAGATGGCCGCTAAACCAGAAAAGTTCCATGAAAATAATGATGAAGATCTTAAAGTTATTGATGCGTCTCCTATTAGATCTATGTTTTGCAATATGAATTTTGATGATTATGGGACTGATGATGAATCAACTTTGCCTAGAAGGCGTCCCAAGAATTCGGAATCTTCAGATCTTAATGCTAAATTTGGTAAAAGTGAGATTGGAGAATCCTCAACTTCTAATAATATTGAACCTTCTATCTCAGATTTCAAGGAATTTGATTATGATAATTGTTCTTTAAAAGGTTGTATTTCCTTGTTGCAATCCATTGTTAATTCTCCTCATGCTTATAGTCAGAATAAAGCTTTTACCAAACATATTGTTGATGCCTTGATGCAATCTTATGATGAAAAACTTAATTTGGAAGTTTCTATACCTACAAAACTTAATGATGAGTGGGAACCTACTATAAATATTAGAATTAAAGATTATGAGTGTTTTGCTTTGTGTGATTTGGGTGCAAGTGTTTCCACGATTCCGAAAACTTTATGTGATATTCTAGGTTTCCATGATCTTGATTATTGCTCTTTAAATTTGCACCTTGTGGGTTCCACCATTAAAAAGCCAATGGGAAGGATCAATGATATTCTTATTGTTGCAAATAGAAATTTGGTGCCCGTAGATTTTATCGTTCTTGATATAGATTGCAATCTTTCTTGCCCTATTATTCTTGGTAGACCTTTCCTTAAAATGATTGGCGCGATTATTGATATGAAGGAAGGGAATATTAGATCCCAATTTCCATTAAAGAAAGGCATGGAGCACTTTCCAAGAAAGAAAGTCAAATTACCTTATGAATTGATCATGCGGGCTACTTACGAATTTAGTGCCAAAGATGGCACTCGTTAGATCGATCTTCGCTTTTATGCCTAGCTAGGGGCGTTAAACGATAGCGCTAGTTGGGAGGCAACCCAATTTTCTTTATGTTTTTTGTTTTTGCTCCTGTTTAGTAATAAATCTTGCATCTACCTTCAGTTTAGATGTGTTTTTATCTTTTAATTAGTGTTTGTGCCAAGTAGAACCTATAGGATAACCTACGATGGTAGTTGATTTGATTCTGACGAAAAACAGAAACTTTGCGCGCACGAATATAATTTTTTTAAATCACAGGAACGTGATTTTGCATTGATTCTTTTTGCTTATGTTTAATAAACAAATTGTCCAGGACTTCCTATTTTGCTAGGATTTTTATAGTTCCAGAAGTTTGCGTTAGTTACAAATTGCTACAGACTGTTCTGTTTTTGACAGATTCTGTTTTTCGTGTGTTGTTTGCTTATTTCAATGCATCTATGGCTTGTAAATTAGTTTATAAACCATAAAGAATTTGGAATACAGTAGGTTTAACACCAAATTAAATAAAGAATGAGTTCATTGCAGTATCTTATGTGGTGGTTTTGTTTGCTTTCACTAACCGAGCTTATAAGATTTCCTGTTGAGTTTTGTGTTGTGAAGTTTTCAAGTTTTGGGTAAAGCTTTCTTGGACTATGGAATAAAGGTGGCAAGAGCCTAGGCTTGGGGATGCCCAAGGCACCCCAAGATATTCAAGAATAGCCAAAAGCCTAAGCTTGGGGATGCCCCGGGAAGGCATCCCCTCTTTCGTCTTTGTTCATTGGTAACTTTACTTGGAGCTATATTTTTATTCGCCACATGATATGTATTTTGCTTGGAGCGTAGTGTATTATATTAGTCTTTGCTTTTTAGTTTACCACAATGATCCTTGCTGTACACACCTTTTGGGAGAAGCCTATTTGATTAGAATTTGCTAGAATACTCTATGTGCTTCACTTATATCTTTTGAGCTTGATAGTTTTTGCTCTAGTGCTTCACTTATATCTTTTAGAGCACGGTGGTGTCTTAATTTTGAAGAACTTATTAGTCTCTCATGCTTCACTTATATTATTTTTAGAGTCTTTTAGAACAGCATGGTATTTGCTATGGTCATAAAGTTGCTCCTAGAATGATGAGCATCCAAGTTGGGTATAATAAAAACTATCATAGGAAGTGAATTGGATGCTATGATCAATTTGATACTTGATAATTGTTTTGAGATATGGAGGTAGTGATATTAAAGTCATGCTAGTTGGGTGATTATGAATTTAAAGAATACTTGTGTTGAAGCTAGCAAGTCCCGTAGCATGCACCTATGGTTAAAGTTGTGTAACAAATTTGAAACATGAAGTGTACCTGGCTTGTGCATCCTTATGAGTGGCGGTCGGGGATGGGCGATGGTCTTTTCCTACCAATCTATCCCCCTAGGAGCATGCGCGTAGTACTTGGTTTTTGATTACTTCTAAATTTTTGCAATAAGTATATGAGTTCTTTTGACTAATGTTGAGTCCATGGATTATACGCACTTTTACCTTTCCGCCTTTGCTAGCCTCTTCGGTACCGTGCATTGCCCTTTCTGACCTTGAGAGTTGGTGCAAACTTCGCCGGTGTATCCAAACCCCGTGATAGGATACGCTCTATCACACATAAACCTCCCTATATCTTCCTCAAAACAGCCACCATACCTACCTATTATGGCATTTCCATAGCCATTCCGAGATATATTGCCATGCAACTTTCCACCGTTCCGCTCATCATCATCATGACATACTTTACTTTTGTCATATTGCCATTGCATGATCATGTAGTCGACGTCGTATTTGTGGCAAAGCCACCATGCATAATTTTTCATACATGTCACTCTTGATTCATTGCACCATCCCGGTACACCACCGGAGGCATTCATATAGAGTCATATCTTGTTCTAGTTTCGAGTTGTAATTCTTATGTTGTAATCAATAGAAGTGTGATGATCATCATTATTAGAACTTCGCCCAAAAAAAAAGAAGAAAGGCCAAAAGAAAAAGAAAGGCCCAAAAAAAGAAAAAGAAAAGAGAAAATAAATAAAAAGGGCAATGCTACTATCTCTTTTCCCACACTTGTGCTTCAAAGCAGCACCTTGTTCTTCATGTAGTGAGTCTCATATATTGTGCTTCAAAGTAGCACCATGTTTTTCATATAGTGAGTCTCATAATTTGTCTTTTTCATACTAGTGGGATTTTTTCATTATAGAACTTGGCTTGTATATTCCTACGATGGGCTTCCTCAAATGCCCTAGGTCTTCATGAGCAAGCAAGTTGGATGCACACCCACTAGTTTTCTTTTGTTGAGCATTCATATATAGCTCTAGTGCATCCGTTGCATGGCAATCCCTACTCCTCATGTTGACATCAATTGATGGGCATCTCCATAGCCCGTTGATTATCCTCGTCAATGTGAGACTTTCTCTTTTTTGTCTTCTCCACACAATCCCCATCATCATATTCTATTCCACCCATAGTGCTATATCCATGGCTCACGCTCATGTATTGCGTGAAGGTTGAAAAAGTTTGAGATTATTTAAGTATGAAATAATTGCTTGGCTTGTCATCGGGGGTATAGAAGTTGGGAACATATTTATGTGACGAAAATGAAGCATAGCTTAACTATATGATTTTGTAGGGATGAACTTTCTTTTGCCATGTTATTTTGAGAAGACATGATTACTTTGATTAGTATGCTTGAATTGTTACTATTTCTTTTATCAATATGAACTTTTATTTTGAATTATTTGGATCTGAACATTCATGCCACAATAAAGAAAATTACATTATGAATTATGCTAGGTAGCATTCCACATCAAAAATTCTCTTTTTATCATTTACCTACTCGAGGACGAGCAGGAGTTAAGCTTGGGGATGCTTGATACATCTCCAACATATCTATAATTTTTGATTGTTCCATGCTATTATATTACCCCTTTTGGATGTTTATGGGCTTTATTTTACACATTTATATCATTTTTGGGACTAACCTACTAACCGAAGGCCCAGCCCATATTGCTGTTTTTTGCCTATTTCAGTATTTCGAAGAAAAGGAATATCAAACGGAGTCCAAACGGAATGAAAACTTCGGGAGCGTGATATTTGGAAGGAACGTGATCCAGAGGACTTGGAGTGCAAGTCAAGAAGCAGCCGAGGCTCCCACGAGATAGGAGGCCGCGTCCCCCCTATAGGGCACGCCCCCTGTCTTGTGGGCCCCTCGGGCGGCCACCGACGTACTTCTTCCTCCTATATATACCTACGTACCCTGAAAACATCCAGGGGCACCACGAAACACAACTTCCACCACCGTAACCTTCTGTATCCACGAGATCTCATCTTGGAGCCTTCGCCGGCACTCTGCCGGAGGGGGAATCGACCATGGAGGGATTCTACATCAACATCCTTGCCCCTCCGATGAGTTGTGAGTAGTTTACCATAGACCTACGGGTCCATAGTTATTAGCTAGATGGCTTCTTCTCTCTTTTTTGGATCTCAATACAATGTTCTCCCCCTCTCTTGTGGAGATCTATTCGATGTAAACTCTTTTTGTGGTGTGTTTGTCGAGATCCGATGAATTGTGGGTTTATGATCAAGTTTATCTATGAATAATAATTGAATCTTCTCTGAATTCTTTTATGTATGATTGAGTTATCTTTGCAAGTCTATTCGAATTATCAGTTTGGTTTGGCCTACTAGATTGATCTTTCTTGCCATGGGAGAAGTGCTTAGCTTTGGGTTCAATCTTGCGGTGTCCTTACCCAGTGACAGAAAGGGTTGCAAGGCACGTATTGTATTGTTGCCATCGAGGATAACAAGATGGGGTTTATATCATATTGCTTGAGTTTATCCCTCTACATCATGTCATCTTGCTTAATGCATTACTTTGTTCTTATGAACTTAATACTCTAGATGCAGGCAGGAGTCGGTCGATGTGTGGAGTAATAGTAGTAGATGCAGGTAGGAGTCGGTCTACTTGTTATGGACGTGATGCCTATATACATGATCATGCGTAGATAATCTCATAACTATGCGCTTTTCTATCAATTTCTCGACAGTAATTTGTTCACCCACCGTAATACTTATGCTATCTTGAGAGAAGCCACTAGTGAAACCTATGGCCCCGGGGTCTATCTCTGATCAAATTTGCTTTCAATCTACTTTTATTTGCATCTTTTTGCATTTATATTATAAAATACCAAAAATATATTCATCTTATCTTACTATCTTTATTAGATCTAACTTTCACAAGTGGCCGTGAAGGGATTGACAACCCCTTTATTGCGTTGGTTGCGAGTTCTTTGTTTGTTTGTGTAGGTGCGTGGGACTTTTGAGGAGCCTTCTACTGGATTGATACCTTGGTTCTCAAAAACTGAGGGAAATACTTACGCTACTATCGCTGCATCACCCTCTCCTCTTCAAGGAAAACCAACGCAAGCTCAAGGCATAGCAACTGCTCGTATAAATGCGACGACCTGAGGAGGAGCAAAGAACCTGCAGTATACTCAAGTTTTCCACTAGAGTAGTACTACGACGGAGGAGCACGAAACACGGCAGCCCAGTGCCATATGGCGATAAAAAATGATCTAATTTGCTAGTCATCTCATTGTTAGCATTGTTCTATTCATTCCCTCAAAAAAAACATTGTTCTATTCATGCCTCGCAGAGAACATGACACGTGCGGCGAAACACCCGGAGCAAAAGATGAAACACAGGAGCAAAAGAAGAAGGAATATTATCACCCCAAATGATCTAATTCGCCGCAAAGTCGTAAGTGCTTCTTCATCGCCTCCACGACCTCCATCTCCTTGCGCGTCTCCTCTGCCATCTTCTTCATTCTGTCGATGACGCGGGATTTCTCGACGTGAGCCTTCATCATCTGTTCCACGGCCGCATTACGTACCTTGACAGCAGCCGGGTGCTCGATGTGGAGCTTCGCCAACTCCTCCTTCTTTTCCATGACGAGGGCCTGCAGTATCTTCATCGAGGAACTACTATTCTCATGCTGCTTCTTCCAGCCGGAGTTCTTCTCCTTCAACAGGTCGAGCTCGTGGCATAGCTTCGCCTTGTCCTCCTGAAGTTGCAGGATTTCGCCGATCGCCTTTTTCTCCGAGGCAATGATCTTCTTCAGCAGCATCGCCAAGTCGACGGTCAACCACCCTGCTTATTGAGCTCAGCGGGCATTTCGTTGAGGCTCTCCTTCAGCAGCTCCACCAAGCCTTGGATGAACTCCTTCTCCTTATTGAGGTGCTTATTGAGCTGATCGGGCATGCCGTCGAGGGATAACGACTCCAGCGCCGCCGGCTCGGCATGTTCGCCTCCGCGGCTAGGGCGCTCCTCGGAGCCATCGCCTGCCCGTGAGAGATCTTTCGAGGTCTCTGCGTGGCGGCGAGCCCTCTTTTTTTTCCGCAGCCTTGGTTGCCGCTCCCTTGTTACGAGTAGTTCTCGAC
The DNA here is from genome assembly GCF_018294505.1 of Triticum aestivum. NCBI lineage: Eukaryota > Viridiplantae > Streptophyta > Magnoliopsida > Poales > Poaceae > Triticum > Triticum aestivum. The sequence goes on from NC_057804.1 coordinate 423,429,935, forward strand.
CTAGAGCTCTGCTCACCGACCATGGCAAGGACGGACGAAGAAGAAGCACTTATGAGGAGGAAAGGTAGAGTAATTTTCGGCTAGGTAGTTCCCCTTTTTATAACCTAAGTACTAGCACTAGTACTAATACCTGCATAGTGGGAACACGTTCAGGTTTGGTATGTACTGGTAGGTGTGAGCAGGCTTTCGAATGGGATGGGAACAAGGTAAAGATTAATTGATGGTTTTGGTTTCGAGGCCCGAAATAGCGCCCGATGAGTTTACTGGAACATAAATTTCAAGTAGACTACACTGCTCAAATGCATAAATATTATGTTACTATCAAAAATTGGCACAAAATATGAAGGAGACCAATGGAAGTACTACTAGCAACCCATGATTTAACTACTCGCATGCGCGCAGTGGAGTAGTAATGTCTTTCTTCCGCCCTCACGTCCACTCAATTTGCATGCGCTGTATTAATTGACCATCAATGAAGTGAACGACTTTACACGCGTCAAATTATCACATGGGGTGGATCTTGGTACAAAATTGCATCCGCCCGTGTACCCGCGTGTGCGTGCGAGGGAATGAGTTTGTGCATGGCGTGCGTGCACATCTTCACTTTGTGCATGTACCGACAGTATGGCTCAGGGAGGACGAGTACATTCTTCTGGAACCAGCAACACGTCACTGTGATCAATCCACACAAGGAGGTCGCGACAACGCCTCCACATGTGCCACGTGGCTTCATGAACGTAGCGTGCCATTGGAATTCTAATTTACGTGTTTTGCACATACTCAAAGTACTAGTAAGGTACATGTGCATTGCACACATCAAATTTTGCAACCAAATTATGAATAAATACCACACTATAGCATGTAAGCTTTGAGTCATATATGCCTGATGTAGCCCTTCATTTAATTCTTATAGTTCATCTCATTCAAAATAAATTAATTTTTATAAAAAATCTAGGGCCTCTTGGATTCGTAGGATTTCCAAAAGGCAGGAATAGGAAAAACATGGGATTATAGTGGAATGTCGTCTTGAACCTACAGGATTGTACGAGTGTTTGATTGTGCATAGAAAAAACGCAGAATTCTTTCAAAGAGGTTTGACTGGATGGGATGTTTCCTATGAAATCTTGTGCAAATGAATCATATGGAAAAATTCCTATGGTTTACAATCCTACGAATCAAACAACCAAGATAGGAAAAATTCCTAAGGATTAGAATCCTCCAAAATTCCTTTGAGAATCCTTTGAATCAAAGAAGCCCTTAATCTATTTTATGATTCATGGAATTGTGTGTTGTAAAGCATGAAGTAAAAACAAATAATGGCAATTCAACTAGAAAAAAAAGTTTGGGCAGTTATGATACGGAAGATTCTAGAACAAAAGGGAACCACTATTGTTTTGAGGTTTGTGCATTATGTTTAACTTCAACCATGGAGTCTGCTAGATTGTACATGTGGCAAAATCCGGTGGGGGGTCTAGAAGATGGCGCGAGGGGCCGAGTGGAGGGAGACTATGAAGGAGTGCACAAGTGCGAGATCGATATTTAGAGAGAGGGGGGCGAGAACGTGCGCTGTTGCGTGCAGTGGCGGAGCCATGAAAAATAAATGAGCTAGGTGGCCAAGCATTACTAATCCTTTACAAGGAGGGTCAATTCATGAACTTAAACCATTTTTAGCAGCAATTGTCTAATGATCACATTCATATTAGCCTCGATATATAGTGATGTTAGGGGGGGGCAGGGCCCTTGCTGCCCCCTGTCTTCGCCATTGTGCGCGCGTATGAGAGATGAAGCGGAAGGCATGGATGATGAGAGGGGGACGTTGGATATATAATTAATGTGGGTGTATTAGCTATGTATGTTAATCCTATATAGAGAGGTATAGATTGATTGATGTGGACGTGGGAAAGTAGGTGAGACGTCACTGGATATATCGATTGATCGGTTTGTGTGGAAAACTATGAAAGACCTAGCTATATACACACATACATAGAGGAACATCGATCGTTGTGCATGCACGCGCGAGAGATAAAGAATGCCCGATATGATGGAGAGGGGGATGTGTGCGGGTGTGTGCCTTCATGGGAGACCGACCTGAAGAAAAAGATTGCATGTGTGCGATGGATAATGCCGACTGGTAGTGTGTGTGCATGCATGCACGAGAGAAAGTTAGTGGTGCAATTATAAAGAGAAGACGACTGTGTGGGTGTAAAAGACTAGGTGAGGTCATAATCAATGTAAAGTTGAATTCAAATATTTGAATAAGAGATCCTGATGTTTGAAACCCATGCATGCATGAATATAATGGAGATCTGCGCGGTGTGGTTTGGAAATGAGCATGTTGTAATGTATACACATTGAAAAAGGTCAGTCTGATTTAAATTTGAGATACAGATGGCAAACATCATTTGGCCACGTCGCATCCGTGCATGGACACACTATTCTAATTGGAGATGATGGGTGGCTTTCGCATCACATATCTATATCAATACCCCTATATATATATTATATTTTATATATTTTTATATTGTGTGTGGGTAACTTTAACTTTGAAAGATGGTCGTTGGATGATGCGAATCCGATGGTCCAAAGATGGCAAATTTGAGCACTACTGGCCGTTGGATATCATCTAGATTCCACCAGATTTCACCACATGTATATTCTAGAAGATTCTATGGTTGAACTTAAGCATAATGCACAAACATCAAAACACAAGCACTTTTTCTTTGTTCTAGAGTCTTACGTATCAGAATTGCCCAAATGTTTTTCTACATGATTTGCCATTATTTGTTTTTACTTTATGTCTTACAACGCGCAATTCCATGAATCTTAAAATAGATTAGCTTTCTTATAAAAACTACTCCCTTCATCCCATAATGTAAGACATTTTTTGACACTAGTGTAGTGTCAAAAAATGGCTTACATTATGGGACGGAGGGAGTAGATGATTTTGAATGAAATGAACTATAAGAATTAAACGAACATCTACATCATGCATATATGACTCAAAGCTTACATGCTATAATGTGGTATTTATTCATAATTTGGTTGCCAAATCTCATGCGTGCAATGCACGTGTACCTTACTATAGTCTAAATGGTGTTTGTGTGTGTGTTGTGCGTGTTGAGGTGCAAACTGTCTTTTTTTGGTACAGGTTAAGCTTGTTCTCCCGAAATTTCAAGCCGCGCCTTGTTATGCCGAAAATTCAAGCTAGCGTCTCTGTCTATCATGCTGCGAAACTCCCGCCTCTTCAACGCGCGCCTTGTTAGCCCGAAATATTTAAGATATATCTTTGTCTCGTTGTGCTCCGACAACTCCCTCCATCTCAACGCGCGCCTTGCTATTCCGAAATTACAATGCGCGCGAAAACTCCCACCTCCTGTGAAATCCCGACACACGAAATGCCCGTGGTACCCCTGAACCGAAAGAACCGCCTCAAATCGGTGGGGGTACTTTCATAACTTACGCCACATTTTGGACAAGCACGTCCCTAAGCCATGGTTCCCCACTGCCATCCCATCCGCCCACCCAGTCGTACACCCAGGCCGCAAAAACCCGCGACGAAGACCCACACCCTGCTCCGTCCGCCACCCAGCCGAGCCTCTTCCCCGACGATGTCGTCCACAGCAACACCTCGACATCCCTCATCCACCGTACCGGATGAGGATCCCTCGTCGATCTCGTCGTCCCACCGGTTCAGCAATCCCGTCCTCCACCTCCAAGGAGCTGCCCCGACGTTCCCCTCGTCTTTCGCGCCACCGCCATTCCCACACCGTCGTCTTCACCTGCACCACCGGAAGAGCATCATCATCATCGTTTCCTCAGATGAAGTTGTGGCCTAATCGGCGCCACCAAAGAGGTTGTACACTAATCGCCGCATTTTCTTCTTGATTCGATCTCACGGTGCTGCCGGCGCTCGGTCTCGAGCCGACACGGCGCGGCTCAATCCATGGTGGTGTCGCCGACCACTTCCTCCATGGCGTAACTCCCTCGGCGGCGACGTCCACATCAGTAGGAGCTGATGCTGCTTTAGCTCTCACTCGCGCTGCTGCTCTACTCTTGCTCCCAGTCCCCTGCCTGGTCTGCTCTTGCTATTGCTCTTGCTGCTGCTCTCGCTCTTTCTCTTGCTTGCGATGCTGCTTCGATTTAGCTACACTTCAGTTGACTGAATCAACTTTTGGGTCAGTCGATTTTCAGGGGGTGGGGTGGCTCGCCGGGGTGAAGGAAGAACCAGCCGCATCGGGAAGGGGGGCTCGCCGGAGAGGTACCCCACTATCTATCTTAGGGTTCAGGGTGGGGGCGGTGGTCGCCGGCGGTGGCGGGGCGGTGGCGTGGGGATCGCCGGAGAAAAATCTCGGCATGGGGGGGGGGGCTAGAGGGATGGCCAGGGCAGCGGTGGACCGGCGGGGGGGGGGGGCGAGTATTTTTGGGGCGGGCGGGACGGCGCCCCCGCCGGCCGCAGGCGGCGGGGGCGGCTGTTTGGACGGTGGTGGCTGGCAGCTCAGGGGGTGGAGGTTGAAGATGAACTGCAGGCCTTTGATTTCGTATCCAACGGCTGCAAAATCGACTGACCGGAGATCAAAAAGTCAGTCGACCGACGTGTAGCCTCACCTTGCTAGTGCGTTCAGTTTCGATAGCAAAATTCAGTTTTGACAGTTAAGTTTAGTTTCGACAGTTAAGTTCAGTTTCGACAATTAAATTCAGTTTCGGCAGTTAAGTTCAGAGATGAGCGGCTGATGTATTTTACATCTAGAACTTTGTGGTTATGTATTTTACATCATGTATTGGAGATGCTATTAGAATTCCACTCAGGTTAACATTGTCTCTCTTGTCCTACTTCAGCCTCGGCGTCGTACAACTCACCGGAGCTGCTCCGACAACGAAACCCTCCATCACAGTGGAGCAGTACCTCTGTCTCCATCTCCAGACGCCTAAGATCTTCTTCCCCTCCTCCAACAGCCAAGTCAGCCGGAGCATCCTCACCGGCCAACCAAATCATGCTGAGATCGACATGGCTTTGCCAAAGAGGTTGTACACATGTTGCATCTCTTTTTTACTCTACATGTTATATATATTGTCCCCTGAGCACACGTAGTAGCGGGAAATACGATTATTTTATCCTACTATATGACAAGCAGTGAGGTACCAGGCAAATTAGCTATCCGTGATGGACTCTCTTGAACGCCATCATTATTTATCTCTGTGCGTTTGAGTTGTGCATTTGTCGATGGGCCTAGGAGTTGAGCTAGTATGGCTGTGGCCTGGGTCCAAAGTAATAGAAGTGGCACAAAAACATTTTTTAGTGTAGGATTTTCCTTGCTCAAGCCTGCCTATTAGAATCGCTAGTGCTTGAAAGGAAAATGAATGAAAAACATAGGAATTGGGAAGTTTCCTATGGTACTACTTTTCATGAATTTGGTGCAAAGGAATGGAGCAAGGGAAAACTGTAGGATTTGTTCCTTTAGTGTCTCCTTGAAAGAAAAACCGTAGGAATTCTAATTTCCACTTGTCCTCCTTTTCATATTCCTATTCATCAAGCACAAGACTAAGAGATAGTAGCATAATAGCATTATAACCGTACATTTTCTTGTGGTTTGACTTAAGCTCACCATGCTTTTTTGCATCCTGTGATCTTCCAATTGTTCTAAATCAAACACCCAGATGGGCAGAAATCCCGTGTTTTTAAATTCTCTGTTTTGCACGTGCATTCCTATCCTATTCCTGTCTATTTCCAATCCCTACATTGTTAGAATCCTCAAATTCAAACAAGCCCTTACTCAATTACTTCTGTTACATATATGTGTCAAAAAAACTTGTGTGGTTTGTCCTGCTCCTGCGGCGCTGTGTTCCACCCCAGCTCAGCTGTTCCAACGATGGAAGGGTTCACCACAGTAGGGACCCGCTCTCCAGACTGTCTTTCGCTGCCTCAGATATTCTTCCCCGCTACCGACAGCCATGACAACTGCATTACCATCATCAACTGAACAGATGACCTTGAGGACTACACGGGTCCGCAAGAGAGGTCGCACTCTTTCGTGTCTGCTTACGTTATGCATCGCTTAATATGATGACATGCTACATTATCGTCGTGTTCACCTATTAGACTCCGAGTCAGGTCCAAACTAATGCTGAAACTTGAGTTTTTAAATGGTTGTGGGGTACATATTGGGGCAGCAATCAGTACTATCTGTCTACTATCTGGTTAATCTTGAGTGTCTACTATGAGTTTCATGTTCGGTGCAAACAAACATTAAAGGAGCCATTATCTGTATTTTTTAACTAAAGCTATTATCTGCCTGCTATGATTGGTTTTGGGTCTATCCACAGTTTGCAACCATCACTCTGGATTTGTGCATGCACTCCTTACATAATCTCACTATGTTTTATTCCTATGCATGCCAGTTATTGTACACAATCGAACTGATCATGTAGAGCAAAAGAGACGAGCCTTGCGTGGCAATAAAATTTCACGCATACGTCGCTCCATGGTGGGCGCAAAGGCAGCCCCCCCTCCACCCATTTCAGATCGTAATCAAGAGGAAGATGACTGTTCTGAGGGGGATTCATAAGGAGAAGACCACTCCTATTTACCCCATGAGGTCTTCACTCTAACTTGGCATGCCGATGTTGGTAATATCATGCATATGGTGCCTTGCATTGCTTACTGTATACAATAAAGATGTCATCTGCTTAGTTTATACATGCTTTGTGTCAATGCCATCTGTTTAGTTTCTTTATCGTATATGTGAATCATACAATGCCATCTTATTTAGCCAGGCATCATATATGTGAATTTTCCAATGCCACCCTGGTTAGCCAGTCATCTTACATGTGAATTATATCATGCCACCATTTTTTATTACGTGTTAAATTTGTCAACAATTTTAGTACATTCAATTACTCTTCCTGTGCATCAGCCATTCGACACGGTCATGGAAAAATCTGGAGTGGAAACAAGGTCTTCAGAGCAAACAATGCTCTCTAACGAAGTGGATGTCTTGCTGGTTACCGATAGCTCCTCAGAGGAGGATTCAGAGACAGATGACCAGTCATATCCCCCCCAGGTACATGCTCTAACTTGGTAGGGTTATGTTGCTCATATCGTGTGTATGGTATCTTGCATTGCTATGTCATTTGCTAGTTTAGACATGCTTTGTGTGAATGTCACCTGCTTAGTGTCTAATTACCATATATGTGAATTATGCAATGCCATCTTGTTGCAAGACATTATATATGTGAATTATGCATTGATATCTTGTTGCAAGGCATTATGTATGTGAATTATGCAATGCCATGCTGTTTAGGCAAGCGTCATATATGTGAATTATATCATGCCGTCATTTTTTTGTATTTCTCATTGCTTTTGTCGACAATGTTTGTATATTCAACTGCTCTTCCTGTGCATCAGCCATTTGAATTAGTGATGGAGAAATCTGGAGTGAAAACAAGGTCTTCAGAGCAGACAATGCTACCTGGTGAAGCAGATATCTTGCTGGTTACAGATAGCTCTTTAGAGGAGGATTCAAAGGCAAATGACCAGTCCTATTATCCCCCTGAGGTGTATTCTCAAACTTGGCAGGGTTATATTACTCATATCATGCATATGTTGTATTGTAATGCTTAATTTTTACATCATATACACAATATTGAATGCCATCTCCTTAGTTGACACATCATTTATGCGATTGCCCTCTACTCACTTCCTTAGTATACAAAACATATATTTGAATTATGCCATGCCATGATGTTTACGTAGACAACATGTATCTGAATTATGGCATGCCAACCCATTTTCTAAAGACATAATATAGTTATATCATCTCATCATGTTTACATAGTCATCATATTTTAAATTATGTCATTCTATCCGTGAATTATATCATGCCATCATGTTTCCATCGACGACATGTTTGTGATTTATGGCATGCCAACCACTTTAATAGACACATCGTATAGTTATATCATGTCATCCTGCTTACATAGTCATCATGTTTTGAAGTATGTCATTCTATCCTGTTTAGTTAACCATCATACATGTGAAATTGTGTCATGTTATCCTGTTTAATTAGCCATCATATACGTGAAATTATGTCCTGCTATTCTGTTTGGTTAGACAACATAAATGTGAATTATTACATGCCCTGTTTTCTTCCCTACTATCCATTGCACCTGTCTATCCTACAATGTCTGTACATTCAATTACTTTTCCTGTTTATCAGCCATTTCAATTGGAGGGAGTGATGGCAGTATTTGTGGGAGTAAAAACACGGTCTTCAGAGAAGATCGTGCTACCTATTGATGCAGGTAGAACCACGGTTGTACTTGCCCAAGAACCACCCTATCGCACATAACCCACACTCATGCAGATTGTACCCCCACCTAGTTGGACAGAGAACCAGCTACACCCCTTCTAACACCAACCCCAGCAGATAGCAACCCAGTTCTCGTTGACACAACACCATCTCCACCATAGAGCACCCAAACACGAGCAGTTAGTAAGGCAACAACAGTGCCCAAAGCACGAGGACCACCACTCCGAACCCCAAGTCAACGCTTAAAGCAGAAGAAGAATTGTTCTCAGTTCAGGTTCCGTAGCTATGGTTCATACTACTTTGCTCTTGCATCACTGAATTTACTCATACCAACTAATTTCAAATTTGAAGGATGCAATTGAAACTCCAATGGCGCAACAGGTATGTTTTAAACCTGTTTCTTTAACATGTTTGGTTGTTTGCTGTTGTAACTTGCTCTATGTTGATTTCAGCTTCAATTGAATAAACAGTTATGTTCTCATGCCATGCACATTACAAGTGTTGTTATTGCCGTGTAGTTTCCCACACTTATATTCTGTCTATGCTGCTTTGTCTTAAATAGATATGATTCGAACTATATCTATCTTGATTTGGCAACATAAACTAGAATGATATAGACCATACAGTGACCGTACTACATAGATATATGTTTGTTTCATGATGTTATCCTATCCACCTTACTACTGAACTGCTTTACCAAAATGACTTTCATATACTACATTGTAAACCTGTGATGTGTTTGTTTGTTTCCCTTTCAGAACAAGGATAAAATATTGGAGAAGAGTACCCCGTTATGCAATGGTAAAGGAAGTAATGCAGATAAGGTTCAAGATAGTGAGACATCCCTGTTGGTCTCCAAGAAAGCCGATAAAAACTATACTGAAGACACTGAGACAACCCCAAAGTCCTGTCTTGATGTAGTGTTCGAGTTACTGGCTACTAATGCTGGCACCAGCTCTTCAAACTCGTTGCCTGAATCAGTTTGGCTTCTTGAGTCTCAACTTCAAGTTGAAAGACATCGATCAGATGTTATGCGACATGAAGTCGAAGGACCGAGGAAGTCCCTGCAGAATTCAGATGCATACTTTCTGGTGCAACAGCAAGTGCTAGAGGAATTTAGTGCCAAACAAGAGAAAGTTAATAAGCTTGCTAAGCATCTTGCTAGCATTATGGGTACCCAGGATATTGTTTCTTGAGCTCTTCTGAAGTGGTTTCAGTTCTGGACTTGTTTTGCTGCGGCGTTTATATGTTGCTGTGTTCCCTATATTTGCACTGGTGGTGAACTTTGATGCCCAGTGGATGTAATATGTGTAATAGCCGTGATAGTCTAGAGTAAGTTGCTTGCTTATTTATTTCCTTATTGTCTTGTTTATTTCTTTGCTTGTAGCCAATGTAGTTCTTTTTCCACGGTTTGCTAGTGGCCGCAATAACCTATTTTTTAAAACTAGGCCACAATAACCATGGGCTACATATTTACCGTAGTTACCATTTCCCTCCTACGGGCCGCAGAAACAATGGGCCTTCCACGTGTCATAGAAACAATGGGCCTTATACGGGTCGTAGACACAATGGGCCTTCTAAGGGTTGTATCATCAATGGGCCTTATACGAGCCGTATGATCGGTTGGCCAAACATGGGTCAATAACAGACCGCATTATGTTTGTAAATGGGCTAGAGTTGGAATCGTCTGTTCATGGGCCGACCATAACGGGCCATCGTTAATCGGCCGTATTTGATGACGCTACAAAAACGGCCCAACGTATTAACGGGCCACAAAATGAGCCGACTATAACCTCGGGCTGAATTTAGCCCACAAGCAGAAAATGATAGTAAGGGGCCATAAGTAAACGAATGCTGGAAATGAGCCCAAGAATAAATGGGCTCTGAGAAGGCCGAAAGATAACATGGGCTGGAAATGGCCCAACGGAATAATGGGTCGTTAATGGGTATAAAGTGATACACTGTTCATTACGGGCCAGTTTCACCACGGACCGTTACGGGTATAAAGTGATACACTGTTCACTGCGGGCCAGTTGCACCACGGGCCATTAATGGGCTAAGAGTTACAAAGGGCCTCATATGGGCCGAAAGACGTCATGGGCCATACATGGGCCAGAAGTGAAAACGGGCTGGAATCATATTGGATGGCTCAGATGATGCTACTGGGCCTAATTTGGATAGGGCGTAACGGGCATTGGGTTAGCGGGCTGTTAATGGGCTATATGCGAACAGGCCTTTAACAGGCTTTCCATGGGCCGGCCCGCCACCTTTTGACCAAGTCAAACGGGCCAACCTTTTCATAGGAATGGGCCTCTATTGGGCCGTGCCACGTGTCGATGTATCATAGGTGCCCTCTTTCCAATGAGTGGATGACATCTGTCCCAACGATGAGCTGACACGTGCTTCCTCCAGCCAATGATGATTTTACACGTGGAAAATCCCCATTGGTCCGGGCTGTTAATGGGTTATCGGATCCAAAACCCGACCCAATAGCTTAACGGCGGTCCGTTACGGTGGATGCCACGTGTCGGTCACCCTTGATGAAAGAACTTCTGTGACTCACGATTTATCGTCATGGAAGTAGACACTTCCGTGATGATAATTTTGGTAATGTCATGGAACACTCTACGACAACACATGTATGACTATCTTGATTCTGTCATAAAATCGTCATGGATGTACATGCATGACAGAAAACGCGACCTACTGTGACAAACACGTATCATCACGGAAGTGTATTTTTTAGTAGTGCACCTCAAGTACGTAGTCCAGATGCACTTTCCCCGGGAAAGGTCAATGAACAACACTACAGAGTACAAGGGGTTGCTTGCCGGTCTCAGGATCGCGGTGGACCTCGGAATCAGGAAGCTCATCATCAGAGGTGATTCACAACTTGTCGTCAAACAAGTCAACAAGGATTATCAAAGCCCGCTGATGGAGGCCTACGCGGATGAAGTGAGGAAACTGGAGGAGCACTTTGATGGTCTACAAGCAAAGGATGTTCCTCGAGCAGAGAACAACATTGCCGATGACTTGTCAAAACGCGCTGACCTCAAGTTGCCTGTGGAACTAGGTACTTTTGTGCTTAAATTAACCCAGCCATCCGTTGAACCATCAACATGACAGAACAAGCGAAGGAAAGCGGGCCCTGGCAAGTACTTGCCCGCTGAGCTCCCAGGAGCCGTTGCCAAGGAAGTTCCCGGGTACCCCAAGCTTGTCGGGGAGCAGCAGCCTCCGGCTGGGCCCCAAGCCCTTGCCGTAGAGACAACTGCCCCCGCAGTAGAAGACATGCCTTTAGTCCTTGTTGTCGAGCTTTAGGCTCCAGCATGGGCACAACATACCATTCATTTCCGCCAAACAGGGGAACTCCCTAAGGAACAGGAAGAAGCACAAAGAGTAGCCCGTCGGTCTAGCATGTACCAATTTGTGGACGATGTCCTATACAGAAGGAGACCGAACGGCGTGAAATTGAAGTGCATTCCTTAGGACGACGGACTGCTGCTATTGGCAGAGATACATGGAGGCATATGTAGCTCCCACATAGGGTCAAGAGCCCTTGCCGGTAAAGAATTCCGGCAAGGTTTCTTATGGCCCAACGCTCTCCAGGATGCGACTGCAGTAGTAACCAAGTGTGAAGCGTGCCAGTTCCATTCAAAGAAGCTTCATCAACCAGCCCAAGCTCTTCAAACAATCCCTCTTTCCTGGCCATTTTTGGTCTGGGGGTTCGACATACTGGGCCCCTTTCCTCGTGCTTTCGGGGGCTTTGAGTACTTGTACGTTGCGATCGACAACTTCAGAAAGTGGCCAGAAGTGAAGCCAGTGCGAAAGGTGACATCACAGTCCGTCGTCAAGTTCTTCAAAGGACTCATTTTCCGTTTTGGTGTGCCAAACAAGGTCATCACTGACAACAACACACATTTCACGAGCCGCACCTTCATGCAGTATATCCAGGACCTCGGCAGCAAAGTTTGCTTTGCTTCCGTTGCTCATCCAAGAAGCAACGGCTAGGCAGAAAGGGCAAATGCTGAAGTGTTGCGAGGCCTCAAAACAAGAACGTTCGACAGGCTACGCAAGTGTGGAAGACGCTAGATTGATGAATTAACAATGGTTCTTTGGTCAATCAGAACGACACCAAATCGATCCACTGGCCAGACACCCTTTGCCGTGGTATACAGGGCAGAAGAAGTTCTCCCCACGGAACTCATATATGGGTCACCTGGAGTGCTCGCTTATGATGAGCTTGAGCAAAAGCAGTTGCACCAAGATGATGCTACGCTCCTTGAGGAAGATTGTCTTCAGGCTGCTGTGCGAGCCGCTCGCTACCAGCAAGCCTTGCGCCGCTACCATAGCCGCAAGGTTCATGCCCAAAGCCTTGAGGAAGGCGAGCTTGTTCTTCGGCGGGTTCAATCCACCAAGAATTCAAACAAGTTGACGCTGAAGTGGGAAGGCCCTTATTGGGTAATACGAGTCACCAGGCCGGGCGCAGTCCGCCTGGAGACCGAAGATGGCATTCCAGTGAGCAACTCCTAGAATATCGAACATATTAGCAAATTTTACCCATAAGGCGCGGTTGCTGGGAGCCCCGGCAACCCCCTTTTGTACTAGCCTTGCCGACAAGGCATGTAACCCTATGTACAGAGCCAGACGCAGACCCTGTGCACAGTCAGATAACTTTTAGTATGTACAATTTCCTGTTGATTTCCATGTTTTATGTATATACGTATATGCATGCTTGTCCAAGATATTGTACTGCCTTTGATTCCAGTAGATACTAATGGACCGCCAAGGTTCAATGCTCCTATCCTCTCTTCTGTCCAGCCATAGTAAAGAATGTCACTTTCACCATTCCTATTGTGGACTCGGCTCCGGCAAACCAAACAGATAAGGTTCACCTCTTGTCCATTCATGTTCCTAACCTGTGACTTGTGCATTAGAAAACCTCGCCACTCTTTTTAGACTCACGTACTCTCATTTCTGACCCAAACGCTGCTCCAGTCAGAATGGTTGCAGCAGCCTTTGATAAAAAGAGATTGGCAGGGGCTGGGCCTTTTGTTTGTAACTCAGCCGATGTGACTCTCCGGTAGGCACAGAAGGCGTTGGCAAGATAGCTTGCTGGGAGAACTCATTTATTTATATTAAAGAGGCGTTTCACCTCTGCATGAATGTACACATGCATGAGTTCCCAGCAAAGCTCCTCTTTTTCATTGACATGCTGATGCAAGTACAAATGTTACAGAACATAAGCATGGACTTGAGAGATTACATTATCTAGGAAGTTAAAGCTTTGGCAAGTGCCTACAAATTAAAAGAAGATAAGTGTCCTGTAATCCCCATTCTTGCCCTTTTCCTTCCCAGGTAAGACAAGAGGGGCATGGGGAACACGTCGATGGAGAGCTTGGCGGGGTAGCCCGTCGACCACCGACGCCAGAGCCAGCAGGGCGTGACCCTTGGCAAGGCGTGTTGCCGGGGAAGGAGGCGGAGCAGATGATGGTGCTGCCACTGATGGTCAGCTGGAGTCGGAATCGTCATCCTCCCGCCCGCTGCCGTCGTCGTCTCTAGCACTGTCCTCCTCATCACTATCACAAGAGGAGGAGCTTTCATCGTCCGTGAAGCTCTCCACGCAACACCCTAAGCGAATTCCTGAGCTTCTGAAGACCTTGACGGAGAGCAGGCCGTTCTCCATTAACTTGAACTGGAGAACATGCCCCTCCAACAAGCTATGGGCGCGGGTAAAGGTTTTCCACCCACGACAAAGATACATGACGTGAGGGGCGGGGAAGTTAACATCGACCCACATACTGCCATTCCCGCAGCCGCTCATGTGCAGCCTCAAAGCCTGCGGCGGGTCCTGCTCCATCACCGGGGCGAATGGGGTAGGGAGGTGGAGATGGCCACACACGGGCTTATACAACCTGATGAAGAACCCGCGGGGCTGGTCTCCGATGTGGCCCTCCAATGGAGGAGGGTCCGCCAGCGGAAGCACGGCTGGTGCGCCACCCCGTCCTCCTCTTCCCTAGGCACCGCGGTGACCTCGGTCTCGTCCCCTTCCTCTACCTCTCGCGACGGGCTCCGCCGCTATGGACTCCGGAGGAGGGGGGACGCGTTGCCAAGCAAAATCCCTCGTCGCCGCCATCGAAGCACCATCATGCCCTATCGCCATGGCGAATGGAGGAAGGATACTATGCAGAAAGACGGGAAGAAGGCGAATGCGGAAAGGTACGTCCTTCTCCCTTTTTATAGAAGGGCAGGGCCGGGCCTGGCCTCCAAACCCTAAGGGCAACCACCCCGTTCGACCAATGCGGCCTCCTGAGGTGCATGGAATCAGGACCGACCCACTGCCCCAATCAGCGACGCCTGGTTTCCCGCCTCGGCATTAATTCCCATGCCCTCGAGATCCACCTCCTGCCCTCCCTAAGGCATGGAGGACACATGGAAAGCGAGCAAGAGGCATGAAGACAAGTGGGGTGACCGTTTTCCACCCCGTGATCGTGGGGTGTGGCGCCATGTAGGCCACGACCCCAGTCTACTTAGTAAATGAGTAGTGCCCCTATAAAATCCTGTTTTTTATGAGGGGGGTGTGGGCCGCCTCTTTACTATCCACTTCGAGAAGATGCAAGCATGCTACGGCCGTCGCACGCACGACCCCCACGTCACGCCCTCAATGCGGATCGTGGGGCAGCACATCTGGCATGAAGATCGAGGAAGTTAAAACCCTGCCACGCGTGCCCGCGCACCGTTCTGGGCCTGGCCCAACAACGCTTCGCGCTTATGTGTGGCCCAGGCCCGGGGGCTCCTGTCGGTGTACAAAAGTATGGGCTCTTCTGTACCCATTACTTGTGCACGAGCAGTCGTAGCCATGCCCGCAGCAAGGCTTAGCAGGGCTACAATAGACAAGACAGAAGACTACCAAGACAGACACTCAAGACAATGAACAAAGAGTAGAGGACAAGTTGGACCTCCCCTAGCAACATCCTTGCCGGGGCGGCTTGCGTAGCCCCGGCAAGCTCCTTCCCGGGGCGACCTGCGAAGCACCAGCAAGGCCATCACTCTTGAGGCTGAGAGCTTTGACACCATCGACAACGTCAAGGCCAAAACTTGGGAACGCATGTGGGAGTCCTAGATGATGGCGGTCCTCGGGCGTCCGGTCTACTGATGTGGGCCGAACTGATGGGCCGTCAAGATACAAGACCGAAGATCCTCTCCCATATCCGGTGGGGACTCTCGCCTGCATGGATGGCAAGTATATGTGTCCGGATATGTTATTCCTTTCTGTAAAATAGATTTTGTACAAACCCTAAGCCCCTCCGGTGTCTATATAAACCGGAGGGCAGAGCGGAGGCAGGATCATAATATTGCTAGCTAGCTATCTAGGGTTAACCAACCGATCTCGTGGTAGATAAACTCTTGTAACTCCAATACCATCGAATATAATCAAGCAGGAGTCAGGTTTTACCTCCATTAAGAGGGCCCGAACCTGGGTAAACATTGTGTCCCTTCTCCATTGTTACTATTGATCCTCAGACGTATAGCTTGGCCCCCTACCCGAGATTTGCCGGTTTTAACACCGACATTGGTGCTTTCATTGAGAGCTCCGTTGTACCGTCGACAGAAGGATCAATGGCTCGCCTCTTCGTCAAGGGTGACGCTGCGTCCAGGGACATTTTTCCTCCGGGACAGGTTTTTGTGTTCGGCGGCTTCACGCTTCGAGCCAACTCGACCGGCCGCCTTGAGCACGTCAATAGTTACTCCCCCGACCATCAGATTAGGTTCGGAAACCTGAATTACATTGTTGACATCCAAGGAGATCTAGGTTTTGATGGGTTCACGGCCTCGACCGCCGCTCTGTGTCCTATCCGAGAAGAATCTTCGGATCCCCTGCCAGATCCCATCTAGGGGTCAACCTCCGCCTCGGCCCTAGGTCCAGGGCAGGTCTCATCGTCCGAAGACGGGGGCTTAAACCCCACCAGACTTCTTTCCCTTATCAAACTTCCTTCCGGGCACATGCTTAAATCTGGCTCTGGATAACCGTGCTGAACTACCGAGGTCTGTGATGAAGCCATGTACCTAGGGTAGGGTCATGGACCTGTCCAAAGTACCCTCCCCAAGGACATCTCTAGAAGAAACTGCCTTTCAGTCAACCTGGAAGGATTCCACTCGATGGACTCGAAGACACTCGACCATGAAACCACTCACTCGACCACAAGGAGATCTAGAGTCACTCTGCATCCAAACGGTCTGTTATTAAGTAGCCTTTATGGTCATGATAGCACTTGATGTAGGGCGTTACCAGTAACCCCGGGCCTTAATGTACTTTAAACCCTGCATACCTGAGGGCCGGAGGGGTCTGGCAAACTCTATATAAGCCACCCCCTCCTCAGTGTAAAGGGTTCGCACCCCTGTGATTCATACGCATATAATCCAGTCGACCGCCTCCGGGCTCCGAGACGTAGGGCTATTACTTCCTCCGAGAAGGGCCTGAACTCGTAAATCTCTCGCCTATACAACTACTCCATAGCTAGGATCTTGCCTCTCCATACCTACCCCCTTTCTACTGTCAGACTTAGAACCACGACAGTTGGCGCCCACCTTGGGGCAGGTGTCTTAGTGACTTGTTGGAGAAGTTGCACTTTTTTCCAATCTCCTTCACCATGGTTTCAGGCGGAGTTTTGGTCGAAGGCCGCGAGATCCATCTCGGCGCGCTCACGTTCATTGCCGATGACTCTTCTTGGCTTCAGGAGGCTCCACTCGACATCGACGCGCTCCCGGTCCGCGGTGCGACACACTTTCGCGCGTGTGTCCGCGGCGTCCTCCTGCGGCAACCGTCGACTCAGTATCAGTCGGTCGTTGTGTCATCCTCCCTCCCTGCTCCCCACTGGCGCAAGCGCTTCGGTCGGTCGAGGCTTCAGCGATGGGTGAGGCACGCGATGGCCCGCCAGTCGGCCATCCCGCAAGTCGCGGCAATCGAGCCCGACGAATCTCTCTACGGCCCGTTCAACCTGTCGACTGGTTCCGCAGAGACTGCATCCGAGTGCGACAGCAGTGATCCAGCGGCGGAGGTCCTGATGGTCAATGGACCACGCAGTCCTCCCGGCTTCCCCTGCACCGACGGCGGTGACGGTGGAGGCGACCCAGAGCAGGTCCACGAAGAGTATCAACCCGAGCCACTCACTTTGTTGCAAAGGGAAGATCTTCGCCGCCGGAACATGGATGCGCTGCATACTCCGATCATTGGAGAAACCCCCGAGGCTCGCGCCTTACAGGAGCGCGTTTGGCCAACTTGGCTGAGCGCACTCGACTGGAGAACCTCCAGCGAGCTCTCGATGAGCGTACACGGCAACGGGTCCCGGACTCCAGTCGACCTCAGCTCTTTCCATCACCGACTCAGGTATATCGAACTTTGATTCAGAATTTAGCAGTTGCAGCCCGTATAGCAGAGTCAATTCAACCTTCCCAGTCAGAAGCTAGCAGAGGCTTGATGCAGATTAGAGATTTGCTCCGGGCAGCAGGAGATCAAAACTCAGCCGTATCACAGTCGCGGAACAGGATTCACAGCAGATCCGTCGCTGCGAATTCAGTCCAGTCGGCCCATAGCCCCAGATCGCCCCCAAGGCGTGAGGGACGTGGAGGTCAGCGTGATCAGTACGATGACCGATTCGATCACGATGATTGGTGTCGAGTGCCCACTCCACCCCCAAGGGGTGGGTCGTACGCCCCTCGACAGCAAGATGACAGACGTCAGCACAGTGTTGGGCGAAGGATTCCAGTCGACCCCAGAGTACCAGGCTTTGACGCGAGATCCATCATCATGCAAGGTTTGGTCGACCAGAACAGAGCTCACCGAGGAGGCCATGACAGAGATGTGCCCACCAGCAGCAGAGTTCATGTCTCAGGACCAGAGTGTTTTAGCAGAGCCATCAGGGCCGCGGTGATTCCTCCCAATTTTAGGTTGGCGACTGGAGTCAGTAAGTTCACCGGCGAGTCCAAGCCTGATACTTGGCTTGAGGATTACCGAGTGGCCGTTCAGATTGGTGGTGGTAATGACGAGGTGGCCATGAAACAGTTGCCGCTCATGTTGGAGGGCTCGGCCAGAGCATGGCTGAATCAGTTGGCGCCTAGCAGCATTTACACTTGGGAAGATCTTGCCCGAGTGTTTGTTAGAACATTTGAAGGAACTTGCAAGCGACCAGCAGGGTTGGCAGAGCTGCAAGTTTGTGTACAAAAGTCGAATGTGACTCTGAGAGATTACATCCAGAGGTGGATCACGCTGCATCACACCATGGAGAATGTGTTTGATCACCAAGCAGTTTGTGCCTTCAAGGAAGGCGTTAAGAACAGAGAGTTAAGTTTCAAATTCGGTCGGACCGGAGACATGACACTGAGTCAAATGATGGAATTACCACCAAGTATGCCAATGGTGAAGAAGAGGATCGACTCCGGAGTGGCAAGTACAAGCCAACCGCTCATGAAGTAGGAGGAAACTCTAGTCGGAAGCAGAAGCGGAAAGCCGAGCCAGCTGCACCTGGAGAAGCCTTGGCCGTGACTCAGGGAAAGTTCAAAGGAAAGCCCAAAGGATCTTGGAACCCTAAGAAGGTGAAAGACAAGGAAGGAAATGACATGATGGATCTGCCATGCCACATCCACATGAAAAAAGATGAGGAGGGTAACTTCATCTACCCAAAGCATACCACTCGACAGTGTCGGCTCTTGATACGGCAATTTCAAGGGAAACAACCCAAAGATAAGGAAAAGGAGTCGGACAAAATTGAGGAAAAGGGGGATAGTGATGAGGAATACCCGACGTTGAGAGCAAAAGTCGATTGAAAGTTATCAACCGAGAAGTGAATATGGTCGCTCCGGAGACTCCCAATTATCTGAAATGGTCTCAGACTGCCATCACCTTTGACTAGTCCGATCTCCCGACACACATAGCCACCCCTGGGAGGCAAGCTCTGGTGGTCGACCCAGTCGTTGAAGGCACTCGACTAACTAAAGTATTGATGGATGGTGGCAGTAGCTTGAATATATTGTATGCAGAGACACTGAAAGGGATGGACATTCCGATGTCCAGACTCAGTACCAGCAACATGAGTTTCTATGGAGTCGTTCCTGGCAAGAAGGCCGCGTCACTCGGCTAGATAGCTCTCGATGTGGTTTTTGGAGATTCGAAACATTTCCGCAAGGAAAAGTTGACATTTGAGGTTGTGGATTTCCAGAGTGCCTATCACGCTATTTTGGGCAGGCCAGCTTACGCACGTTTTATGGCTCGACCATGTTACGTGTACCTCAAATTGAAGATGCCTGGCCCGAAAGGTGTGATCACTGTTACTGGTAATCGCAAGAAGGTGGAAGAATGTTTCCAGAAAGGCTCAAAGATTGCCGATGCACAGAGGTAGCAGAAGAGTGGGAGGAACACTGGAAAAATGCAGATCCGAGTGATTTGTTGCGAGCTAAGAAGCCTGCTACTGAATCAGCGTTTCAATCGTCCGGTGAAATGAAGCCCATTCACATTCACCCGACCGA
Source organism: Triticum aestivum (assembly GCF_018294505.1). Taxonomy (NCBI): domain Eukaryota; kingdom Viridiplantae; phylum Streptophyta; class Magnoliopsida; order Poales; family Poaceae; genus Triticum; species Triticum aestivum. The sequence continues at coordinate 423,449,761 of NC_057804.1, forward strand.
TCCCAGTGCTACTCCGACTCATATCTCCACAACACTCGACTCTAAATAGGAAGAAGCGCTCATCCAGTTCCTCCGTGAGAACTGGGACATCTTCGCATGGAAGCTGGCCGACATGTCGGGTGTTCCCAGGGGGCTGGCTGAGCATCGTCTACGAGTCGACTCAAAATTAAAACCTGTCAAAGAACATCTTCGATGGTCCGCCGTCCAGAAGAGAAAGGCCATTGGCGAGGAGGTGGCTCGGCTCTTGGCAGCAGAGTTTATCCGAGAGATTTACCACTCCGAGTGGCTCGCCAATGTTGTCATGGTCCCCAAGAAGGACAAATCACTTCGCATGTGCATTGATTTCAAACATATCAATCGGGCCTTCTCGAAAGATCATTTTCCTCTCCCCCGCATCGACCAAATAGTCGACTCAACTGCGGGATGTGAGCGCCTGTCTTTCTTAGACGCTTATTCCGATTACCATTAGAGCCGTCTGTATGGACCCAACGAGATCAAAACAGCTTTCATCACTCCATTCGGGTGCTTCTGTTATGTCACCATGCCAGTCGGCCTCAAGAATGCCGGAGCCACGTTCATGAGGATGATTCAGAAGTGTTTACTCACTCAAATCAGTCAGAATGTGGAAGCATACATGGATGATATTTTGGTCAAACCACGGAAGGGTTCCGACCTATTAACTGACCTCACTGAAACATTTGCCAATCTCAGGAGGTACGATATCAAGCTTAATCCATCAAAGTGCACATTCGGAGTTCCTGGCGGAAAATTACTCGGTTTTCTCGTTTCCGAACGAGGAATCGACGCCAACCCAGAAAAAGTTGGCACTATACTCCGAATGAAATACCCTGTGCATGTGCACGATGTCCAGAAGCTTACTGGATGCTTGGTCGTGTTAAGTCGGTTCATCTCTTGTCTCGGTGAAAAGGCACTGCCTCTTTACCGACTGATGAAGAAGTCAGACAAGTTCGAGTGGACTCCAGAAGCTGATGCAACATTTGCAGAGCTAAAAGCTCTGCTCTCCACCTAGCCAGTGCTTGCTGCTCCAATCAGCAAAGAGCCTTTGTTGCTTTACATTGCAGCCACATGACAAGTCGTCAGTACAGTACTTACGGCCAAGCGGGAAGAAGAAGGGAAAGCCTTCAAAGTCCAGCGCCCAGTATATTATCTTTCCGAAGTGTTGACCCCATCGAAGCAAAGATACCCTCATTATCAGAAGCTTGTATATGGGATTTACATGACCACGAAGAAGGTTGCTCATTATTTCTCTGATCATTCCATTACAGTCATCAGCGACGCTCCATTGTCAGAGATTCTGCACAACAGAGATGCAACTGGTTGAGTGGTGAAATGGGCGATTGAAGTCCTTCCCCTTGATATCAAGTTTGAGGCGAAGAAATCTATCAAGTCCCAAGCAATAGCAGATTTCCTCGCCGAGTGGACCGAACAGCAGCTGCCGACTCAAGTTCACTCGGAGCACTGGACCATGTTCTTTGATGGCTCTAAGATGCTGAATGGTTCTGGTGCTAGGGTAGTGATGGTTTCCCCCCAAGGAGACAAGCTCAGATATGTACTCCAGATTCACTTTGATTCCTCCAACAACGAAGCAGAATACGAAGCACTTCTGTATGGGTTGCGTATGGCCATTTCACTCGGCGTCCGTCGCCTCATGGTCTACGGTGACTCAGATTTGGTGGTGAACCAAGTGATGAAGGAGTGGGACATCAGAAGCCCTGCTATGACTGGTTATTGTAATGCAGTAAGAAAGCTGGAAAAGAAATTTGAGGGGTTAGAGCTTCATCACATACCCCGACTGAAGAATCAAGCAGCCGATGATTTGGAAAAGATAGGTTCCAAGAGAGAAGCCATTCCCAGTGGCGAGTTTTTGGAACACATCCACGCGCCGTCAGTTAAAGAGGACCCTTTCACCGAAGAAGCCCCACAACGAAAAAGTGCCACGGATCCGACTGAAGTCGAGGTCCCAGCCGTGGTCGACCTGGTCATGGAAGTTTTTGTTATCACTCCTGACTGGATAGTGCCTTACATCGCATATATCCTAAGAAAAGAGCTCCCAGAGAATGAAGAAGAGGCTCGACAGATCCTCCGCCGGTCCAAGGCCTTTACTGTCATAAAGGGACAGTTGTACAGAGAAAGCGCGACTAGAGCCAGTCAGAAATGCATAACACCGGAAGAGGGTCGGATAATTCTCAACGACATCCACTCGGGGACCTGTGGTCATCATGCATCCTCTCGGACCATTGTGGCTAAAGCATACCGATCGGGTTTTTACTGGCCCAGAGCAAATGAAATGGCGAAAGAGATAGTCGACAAGTGTGAAGGATGTCAGTTCTACTCCAACATGTCACACAAGCCCGCCTCAGCCTTGAAGACCGTTCCAATCATCTGGCCCTTCGTTGTTTGGGGGTTAGATATGATTGGTCCACTGAGAACTGGCAGGAGCAGCTTCACCCATGTACTGGTAGCAGTCGACAAGTTCACCAAGTGGATCGAAGCCAAGCCCATAAAGAATCTTGATGCCGGCACTGCCATCAGCTTCATTAGAGAGTTGGTATTCAGATATGGAGTTCCACATAGCATCATCATTGACAATGGGTCAAACTTTGATTCTGAAGAATTCAGAGCCTTTTGCGCATCTCAAGGCACACGAGTCGACTATGCTTCAGTCGCTCACCCCCAGTCGAATGGACAAGCCGTACGAGCAAATGGTCTGATTCTCAAAGGGCTGAAACCCCGACTGATGCGTGATCTCAAGCACGCGGCAGGTGCATGGGTCGACGAACTTCCGTCAGTCCTTTGGGGATTAAGGACCACGCCTAATCGGTCGACTGGGAGAACTCTCTTCTTCTTGGTCTGTGGAGCCGAAGCAGTCTTGCCGAGTGACCTGCTTCACAACGCACCTCAAGTCGAACTCTACACTGAAGATGAAGCAGAGCAAGCCCGACAGGACGCAGTCAACCTTCTAGAAGAAGAAAGAGAGGTGGCCATGATCCGATCGACCATTTATCAGCAGGACTTACGTCACTTCCATGCCAGAAACGTGAAGAGTCGAGCCTTCCAAGAAGGAGATCTGGTTCTCTGAGTGGATCAGCAGAAGCCACACAAGCTTGCTCCTACTTGGGAAGGCCCCTTATCATCACCAAAGTTCTCCACAATGGGGCGTACCGCCTTTGCAATGTCGGTCACCAGATTGACGAGCCCCGAGCTTGGAACGCGGAGCTGCTCCGCCCCTTTTATACTTAAGTGTCCACTTGGATGAGATGTAATAAAAGTACTCCTGTAGTTTATTTATCAAAGACAAGAGTGTTATAATTTTCCCAGTGATTGTTGTTACTTTTGTTTTCATGAGAAGTCCCCCAGTGGGTAGCTTAGCTGCGAATCCGTTTCGCCTAAGTTTAATATGAATGTGCATGGAAATGGCGCTCCCACCCCCACCACGGTGCTACCCCCTTCTCCGGCGATCTCTCCACTCCTCCACTAATCTGTGGACTTTCTCCGATCAACATCTCCGGCGTCTCCTCTGGATCAAGGAAATACCCATCTTCCATGGGTTCTTCTGGTGGATCTACCCTTGGCTTGGATTTCTCCAAGGGTAGGGTTTTTTCGGAGGAGGTTTTCAAATCTACGGGGAATTCGGTTCATCCTTCGGGGCATCGAAGGCCTTTTATTTTAATTGTTTCATTCAGTCGTCATGCCTTCCGTCTCTCGGTGGATTCTGTGGCTGCGGCTTTGGAAGCTGCGATTGGAGGTTCGGCTATTGATCTTCATGTTGATCACATCAAAGGCAAGGTTTATTCTTTCCATGTTTCTTGCAAGCAAGTTGGTTTTATCATCATGGACCTCCGCTCCTTTGCCTGTGATCTTTTCAAGTGTTATTTTCATTTATGGGGTAATGGTGGACCGAATTGGATTAGGGAGCTCAGGATCTGGAGAAAAGAATGTGATGCTGAGTGGATTTTAGTTAGTCCAAATAAGCACCGATCATCTTTAGGCCTTTTGGCTATGCATAAGCCTCTAGTTAGATCTGCCATGAAATCACTTGTTTCCTCTAAGAAGACTCTTTCTTTTGCCACGTTTGAGCGCTACTCGGCTTGCAAGGGGTATAGATATCCAGCTTCACAAAAATGCGTTGACACTATGAGGGATGCGGGGTATGATCTCCCTGTTCATGAGCGTGTAGTCATTCATTCATCCCCCGCCACGGACTTGCATTGGACAGTAGCTCATCCACCCATTGTCTTTGGCATGATCTCTCCATTGCCGGAGTTATGCCGGCCGATCTCATCTGCTCCGGCTGCTGATCCAGTTTCTGAGGATATTTCCTCCGTGCATGCGGGGATTACGCCCGCCCTTTCTGCTCAGGCGGGATTGCCTCCGATTCAAAATATTCCTGTTGGTGATCCAGTCGAGATGGAGGCCTGCCATGGCCCAAATGAGCCGGTCAGCCCAGTTACTTCTGGGCCTTCCACGCCTTCGGATCCAAGCCCACTGATCGGTGTTGAACATATCCCCTCGTCTCAAGAGGCTGCGAAATAGTTTGAAGCCATGGTCGATGACATGGTGGACCGTGTGATGACATGTCCTATCTGCTCACAGAGGGGCCACCTGTCTGCGGCATGTGGAATGTGAGCCGTCTGCTCGGCTTGCTCCCGCCCTGGTCACTCTAGCAGAGACTGTAATGATTTCGCGCGCTCCAATGGATTGGTTTGGAAGCCAATTTCGGTGCACCAAAAAACGATTTTATCGGAATCTTCTGCCTCTCATGGGAACAGAGCCGGAGTTATTGGGATATTCTGTCCAGTCCCATCGCCGCTGCCCCCATTGCATCTTCCCTCTCCTCACGCCAAAGAAAAACCACGAACACCCCCTGCTCCATCCATGGCGAACTATGAGCTTGATCCTCAGTGCTTCGTGCCTGTTGGCCACCACATCATCGATGGTGGCGATCGTCGGCTTCCTCGCACCTTCTTCACGCCTGCTGCTCGGCCGACCCGACGCCATGAGGACTACATGGTTGCTGAAATAATGTCGGCGCCGGACGGACCGCTTGGCCCGGTGCGTGAAGAGGTGGTTCAGTTTCTGCAAGATTCAGGTATTATGGTTCGATCTTCCCAGCCATGGTTCCATGGGGTGGGTCTGTTTCAAGTCAGAGATCCGAGAGTTAGATATACCCTGATCCAGCACGCGCCTTTTCCGTTGGGCAATGATCGTTTTGTTAGATTTATGAAGCATGATGAGGGGGAAATTTCAAAGGAACAAATGGTTTTCGCAAGGGCTGGTTAATGTTCATTGGGATTCCTCTGGACTACCACACTACTGAGTTCATCTCGCAGGCTGTTGGTACTTTCGGCAAGTTTATTTCTTGGGACAGTGAGGATCCTTACCTTGTCCGAACTATGGTGGAGGCTAGTTTTCCTGATACTCCATTAGTTCCAAGAGATGTGGTTTTTGGTGATTATGTGGAATGGGGAGGTGCCCAAGTGTCCTGGACTGCTGCATGTTATGTTCTTGGTGCTGATTTTGCAGATCAAATGCCAAATGATGAAGACCCAATGTCGTTAGATGGTAACCCCCACCCGTTGCCTGGTAACTTGTTTCAGGATAATTTGCCGTTTGTTCTTCCTCCATACCCAATGTTGGGATGGAATGATGCTCCTATTGTTCCACCTGCTCCACCTGTTAATGAGGATGTGCCTGGTTGGGGTAATGCAGTGTGGGGTGATGAAGCTGTTGATGAGCAGGTCTTGCAGCCGCCTGCGCCTGAACAGGATCAAGTTTCTATTGTGATTGACCAACCTGAGGGCTCAGTGCCTGTGGATCAACCAGAGCTAGGCAATCAGCATGTTCCTCCACCAAATCTTCAGCAGCATCAAGTCTTTGAGGAGAATCAGTTGGCAATCGTGCCCTACCAACCACCTGTCATTCAGTATCATGAGATATTCATTGGCATGGCGCGTATTGTCGATGGCCCTCCTCTCCCTCCGGAAATGATCTGGAAGAGGTCTTTCCAGAACCTCATGTTTGATTTCTCAGTGAAGGAAGTGCCCAGGTCTATCTTTTGTAAGCCGTTGGGCGCATTCATTTATTCCAAGAGGACTTGGTCGTTGCTTTTGATGAGTCCAAGCAGAGGTCTTGTTTGCATGCTTCTCTGCCCATGGTTGTGGCTGACAGAAGAGCTGTTGTGGTGAAGCGACCGGTGGCCAGAGCTTTATTTGAGATCCTGCTTGCAGATTCTCCCTCTGCTTCTGAAGATGTGGCACCTGCTATTGCTGCCAATTCAGTCTCTGCTGCATCAACACCTGTTTCTGCCTCTACTGAATCAACACCTATGGTTTTCTCTGTGGAACAAACTATCAGAAAGCAAAGAGAGAAGAAGAATCCCCCAGTGGCCGATTCTTCATTGAGACGTTGCACTTGGAGCGCGGCAAAGTTAGATGGCTTCAAAAACGTGGGTTTTGAGCAGCTCTCGCTTCAGCCATCAAAGAAGCACCCAGGTGCCAAGCCCATGGAGGACAAGGCCCAGCCCACTTCTGCGGATGGCGCTGAGGATGCTTCAACTGCTGCACCTCCACACACTCCAATTCGAGTGCTTCAGGCGGTTGGCGCGGAGCTGGAGATCGCCCCCTCTCTGCTGTCGGTGGATAAGCTTATGGCTAATCGACAGGAGGACTTGTCCGCATCTTCAGCTTAATGATTATGTCATCTTATTTGTCTCTGCCTCGGTTGCATGTTACGCGTGTTCTCTCTATGGTTGATCTATGACAGTTTAGGGAACTGTCATTTTGTGGCTCTGAACTATGTTATCTTTTGGGTCGTATGGCATTGTATGTCATGCTTTATATACTTTTATGCTCATCAGTGGTTAATGAATCGTATCAAAACGCGTAGTTGGAAGGTTTTATGTTGGAATGTCCGTGGCTTGAACTCAGATACGAGACAGTGCTCTGTCAGAGCGAAAGTGACTGAAAGTCAATGTTCAGTAGTTTGTCTTCAAGAAACTAAGCTTTCTTCCTGCTCTCGGGCAACTATGAAATCCATCTGTCCTCATGGTTTTGATCAATTTGTTGAATCTCCATCTAGAGGTGCCTCGGGGGGCCTTTTGACTGCCTGGCGATTGGATGTGTTCCATGGCACTCTCTTACAAGCTAAACCCTACGCTATTGTCATGCAGTTTACTTCTGTCCATAACAATGAACAGTGGTTTCTGGTTAATGTTTATGGTCCTTGTCAGGGTGAACTTAGGGATGAGTTTGTCTCATGGATATACAATTTGGATATTGACCTTGGCCAATTGTGGATGTTGATGGGAGATTTCAATTTTATTCGTTGCACTGATAATAGGAACCTCCCTGGTGGTGACATAAATGATATGTTTATTTTCAATGAAATTATTGGCCATTTGGGATTACTTGAGCTCCCCTTAAAGGGAAGACATTTTACTTGGTCCAACATGCAGGACATGCCCCTTTTGGAGCAACTGGACTGGGTGTTTACTTCTGCTAGTTGGATTAACTCATATCCCATGACACAAGTGACTCCTTTGGCAAAAACTGCGTCTGATCATGTGCCTTGCCTGGTTAACATCAGTACATCCATCCCAAAGGCACATATCTTCAGATTTGAAAACTTTTGGGTGCATCAGGCTGGTTTCTTTGATTGTGTGCAAGAGGTTTGGAATCGTCCTTCTCGTAAAAATCATATTGTAGCAGTTATTATTGAAAAATTAAAGGCTTTGCGGTTTGCTTTGAAGAAATGGCAGAAAGGTTTATCTCATATTAAAGGGCTGGTTGAGAAATGTAACTGGGTAATTCTTTGGCTGGACAATCTTGAGGACACGAGACATCTTTCTAGGCCTGAGAGTAACTTCAGAAAAATCACCAAGCAGCAACACGAGCACCTGCTGCACATGCAATATCTTTACTGGAGGAAAAGATGTACTATCAGGTATATTAAAGTTGGAGAGGAAAACACCAAATTTTTTCAGGCCATGGCAACTGAAAGATTCAGAAAAAATTCAATTGCTAGTCTGGTGTTGCCTGATGGATCTGTTACATCTAATCATGAGGTTATGGCCAGAGAGTTCTTGATTTCCTTCAAGAATAGAATGGGGATGATTAGGCGAATAGTTTTGGATGAGAACATTCTTTCATTAATACCTAGGGTTCAGGGCTTGGAGGTACTTACAAAACCTTTTGAGATTAAGGAGATGGAGCAGGTTATTAATGAAATGCCTATTGATAAGGCACCTGGGCCTGATGGCTTCAATGGTCTTTTTCTTAAAAAGTGCTAGCCAATAATCTCTGCTGATTTTATTCAGTTGGTGCAGGAGTTTCATGCTGGTACAGTGCAGTTAGGAAACCTCAATGATGCTTACATTACACTTATACCAAAGAAACAGTCGCCTGAGGGGGTGGGAGACTTTCGGCCTATCTCCCTTACTAGTGTTGGACTCAAATTCCTTACAAAACTGGCTGCTAATAGATTTCAGCAGGAAATCATTAAATGTATCCATAAAAACCAATATGGCTTCATAAAATCAAGAACAATCCAGGATTGTCTTGCATGGACTTTTGAATATATCCATCAGTGCAACCAGTCTAAGCAGCCCATCCTTTTGCTCAAGTTGGATTTTGAAAAGGCCTTTGATTCCATTCAGCATGAGGCTATATTAAGGATTCTTGCTGCAAAAGGTTTTGACAATAGATGGATTACATGGATTAGGCAGTTACTGTCTTCAGGCACTTCTTCTGTCTTGCTCAATGGAGTTCCTGGCAATCATTTCAAATGCAAATGTGGAGTTAAGCAAGGGGATCGAATCTCTCCCTTGCTCTTTGTTATTACTGCTGATCTCTTGCAGACTTTGATAATAACCTTCTTCAGCAGGGTTTGATAAGCAGGCCTCTGCCAACACATGATCCTGATTTTCCAGTGGTCCAATATGCTGATGACACACTGTTATTCTTAAAGGCTGACAGGGACCATTTGGGGGCACTGAAATCAGTGTTATATTCTTTTTCAGAGGCAACTGGTCTTTAGATTAACTTTCATAAATCTTCCATGTATCCCATTAATGTGATTGAACAGGATGCTATTGATCTTGCTGCTTTCTTTGGCTGTAAGTTAGGCAAAATGCCCTTCACATATCTGGGCCTGCCTGTTGGGACTACCAGGCCTAAGATTGTGGATCTACTTCCATTAGTGGATTGCATGGAGAGAAGATTGATAGCAAGTTCTTGGTTCTTGTGTCAGGGAAGCAGGTTGCAATTAGTTAATTCTGTCATTTCCTCTTTGCCTATCTTCTTCCTTTGTACCCTATCAATCCCTCAGGGTATTTTGAAGCAGTTGGAAAGGATCCAAAGGCAGTGTTTATGGAGGAAATATGGTCAGGAGAAGGGCCATTCATTAGCTGCTTGGCCTCTTGTTTGTAGGCCCAAAACAAAGGGGGGACTTGGAATCTTAAATCTGGGTTTGCAAAATGATGCTCTACTACTGAAATTTCTGAATAAATTTTACAATAAAATGGATGTGCCTTGGGTTCAGTTAATTTGGGATTCTTATTATTTTGAACAAATTCCACATGATACCACCCTTTGTGGCTCTTTTTGGTGGAGGGATGTCTGCAAATTGATGGATAATTTTAGAGCAGTTACTGAGGTGGATGTTCGTAGTGGAGACACTGTGTTGTTCTGGTCTGACTATTGGCAAATTGGGAACAGCCATGTGCCTCTTCAAGATCGATTTCTTAGACTATATTCTTTCTGTCTCCACAAAAACCTTTCAGTAAAGGAAGTCTTTATGGCTGGCAGCTTGCAAGATCTCTTTTACTTGCCCCTCACTGAGCAAGCTTTTCACGAATTTCAGCAACTTTCAACCCTAATGGGATCTTTCCGTTTGGACTATAGCTGCCATGACTCTTGGGAATGGAGGCATGGAAAGAAGTCTTCTTATACTGTAAAAAAGTTTTATGATTTTGCTTACCAGCCAATGGTAGCAAACCCCATTTTGAGCTGGATTTGGAAGAGCTGCTGTACCATGTCGATCAAGATGTTTGCTTGGCTAGTTATAATGGACAGGGTTAACACCAAGGACATGATTCAGAGAAGGCAATGGAAGATTAATGAGAGACCACAATGTGTTCTATGTCCAACAGGGATATTGGAGGACAGAAACCACCTTTTTTTCCTGTGCAACTTCAGTGCTCGCGTCTGGATCTATCTGCAGATTGACTGGAAAGACAGTGAGGACATGGTGGAGATTGCCTTCCATGCTAGAAAGGAGTTCAACAAACCTTTCTTTGCGGAGGTGGTTTTTACTGCCTGGTGGAACATTTGGAAGGTAAGAAATGACAGAACTTTCAGGAACATCAAGCCTTCCTTCAGAGCATGGAGATATGGATTCATTCATGATCTCACTCTGCTTTCTAATAGAATCAAACAGAAGCACAAGGAGGCCTTACTTAAATGGATTGATTTCCTTCCTCCTTGAGGGGATTGGCTTTTGTTCTCTTTTGTATATTTGTATATATCAGGACTAGACTACTTGTATAGCCTTCTTTTGCTATTTTATTCCTCATCTTGAGGATACCTTGTACTACCTCTGTTTTTTCTTTGCATTAATAAAATGCTGTGGGGTGCAAGCCCTGCAGTCTTCAAGGTAAAAAAAATCATTACCGAGTGGTGAGCCAGCCACCCACTCGGAGGCTTAGCTGCGAATCTGTTTCGCCTAAGTTCTTTTAAATCCTACCGAGTGGTGAGCCAGCCTCCCACTCGGGGGCTTAGCTGCGAATTTGTTTCGCCTAAGTTCTTTTAAATCCTACCGAGTGGTGAGCCAGCCTCCCACTCGGAGGCTTAGCTGCAGTCCAAGTACTCGCCTAAGTACTTAATACAATGTGCGCTCCGCAAGGAGGACGAGGTGCACGTCAACTGCTACCTTCTCCTTCCGAGCTACGCCACAAATACAATGTGCGCTCCGCAAGGAGGACGAAGAGCAGGTCGACTGCTACCTTCTCCTTCCGAGCTACGCCACAAATACAATGTGCGCTCCGCAAGGAGGACGAAGAGCAGGTCGACTGCTACCTTCTCCTTCTGAGCTACACCACAAATACAACATGCGCTCCGCAAGGAGGACGAGGTGCAGGTCAATTTCTACCTTCTCCTTCCGAGTTACGCCACAAAAAATCCTACCGAGTGGAGAGCAAACCTCCCGCTCGGAGGCTTAGCTGCAGCCCAGCGCTCGCCTAAGTATCTGAAAATCCTATCGAGTGGAGAGCTAACCTCCCACTCGGAGGCTTAGCTGCAGCCCAATGCTTGCCTAAGTATCTGAAAATCCTACCGAGTGGAGAGCTAACCTCCCACTCGGAGGCTTAGCTGCAGCCTAGTGCTCGCCTAAGTATCTGAAAATCCTACCGAGTGGAGAGCTAACCTCCCACTCGGAGGCTTAGCTGCAGCCCAGTGCTCGCCTAAGTATCTGAAAATCCTACCGAGTGGAGAGCAAACCTCACGCCCGGGGGCTTAGCTGCAGCCCAGTGCTCGCCTAAGTATCTGAAAATCCTACCGAGTGGAGAGCAAACCTCCCACTCGGGGGCTTAGCTGCAGTCCAGTACTCGCCTAAGTATCTGAAAACATTACCGAGTGGAGAGCAAACCTCCCTCTCGAGGGCTTAGCTGCAGCCAAGTGCTCGCCTAAGTTCTTAATCTACTCCGCTTTACAAAGATGATGAGGCGCAGGTTGACCGGACTTACCACCTCAGAGCTACGTCTCAAGCATTAAAATATATACCGAGTGAAGAGCAATGTTCACTCGAAAGCAGATGCAAACATATTCAATGGCAAAACCAAGTTCAGATAGCATCCTACGGATCCAGAAGTGCGCAGGCATCAAGCCTGTTAAAGTTTATCGGTTACAAAAACCACTCAGCATTCCGAGGCAAATTTAAGGCATCAAGCATAGAAGTTTTTTACTCCACTGGAGGACTAGAATGCACGACAAACTCGTCCAGGTCGATTTCATCTGCAATCCGTGTGGCAGCAGCAATGAAGGTCTCCATGAAAGATTGGAAGTCATGCTTCTTGGTATTGGCCACCTTGAGAGACGCAAGCTTGTCCTCTCGCGCGTCCTTGCAGTGAACACGGACCAGGGACAGAGCAACATCAGCACCACATCTGGCAGAGGACTTCTTCCATTCTTGCACTCGACTTGGAACTTCATTCAGTCGAGTCATCAAAGACTCGAGGTCATTCTGAAGTGTCTCCCCAGGCCAGAGTGTCGTGTCGATGCATGACATAGCAACCTTCAGTCTAGCAAGATAGTCGACCACCGCAGCAACACGAGATTCCAGTCGGAGCACATTCATGGCAGCTTCATCCTTCATAGGACAGTTGATGGGATCCAAGCCAGTCTCCACTCGACTAGTCTCCTCTTCAAAGTTTTGGCAGAATTCTCTGAATACAACCCAAGGATAAGCTAGCAGTCCTACAATAAGTCAGTGGTTACGAGTCAGTCAGATATAAGGGGTTACCTTCGAGCATGGGGAACAACTTCTTGGCGAGCCTCCCTAGATAAGCCTCTAAGTTGTTCTTCTTTCCCGCCAGTTCACTAGCCTTATCACTCAAGGCCATATTGTCATTCTTCAGTCGACTGGCATACTTGTGGGCCGTGTCGAGAGCAGCTTTCAGATTGGTATTCTCCTCTTCAAGTTTCTTGATTGAAGCTAGCTTTTCTTCTGCGAGTTTCGTCTTGTTCGAAGCCGCTTTCTGCGCCTCGGCAAGGTCAAGGTCCTTCTTCTTTAGAGCATCCATCAGTTTATCTGCAAAATGACAATGAGATCAGACTCAGGAATGGACAAAAATAAGGGCAATCGTCAAGGTTCTCACCAAACATACCTTTTGCCTCCTCCTTCACCTTCGTAAAGTTCTCCTGGACAAGCTTCAGATCACGTTCGAGCTGGATATGCTTGTTCTCCAACTCAGTGTAACGAGCCACAAGCTCACAAGATTTCTGTGAAAGATTAGTCGATAGACAACAAAGACATGTCACTTCCGAGTGACTAAGAGAAAATTCGTAGCATTTCTAAGACTACAGCCGAATCAAAATATTCAACTGTAGTCTCGGGGACTACACCCAGTGGGTGCACTCAGCGTGCCCCCACTGGCTCTACTGGCTCGGATCGATCAGTCGACTGAAAGATCATAGCTAACTATTAGCAGTCAAAAAAAAAGTTCAACAGACCATAGTCGGCTGCCAGCAGTCCACCATAGTCTCGGGGACTACACCCAGTGGGTGCACTCAGCGTGCCCCCACTGGTTCCATAATTCCGTTTGACCAGACCGAATGGAGAAGCTAAAGAGAAAAAAATTCAAGGTACAAAGACTATAGTCAACTGCCAGCAGTCCACCATAGTCTCGGGGACTACACCCAGTGGGTGCACTCAACGTGCTCCCACCAATCCAAATATTCAATCGACACACCCAGTGGGCGTACAGATTCTAAGATCTTCAGAAAGAAAAGTTTTCAGGTACCATATCCTAACAGAACAGGCAGTGATCAACTAAACTGGACATTGCTCTGAAGAGCTGAGCTTGCATCATAAGCTGCTTGGCTGGCGTCTCGGATCGCCTTCACCTGCTCCATCATGACCCCCGCCTGGCGTATGGCTTCCTTGGCAGCACCTGCTTGATCCTCTGGGACGTGGTGTGTGGAGAAGAGGGAAGGTGGATCAGCACTCAACGACGAAGGGCGGGCACTCGTCAGCGGCACCGCAAAGGACACAGTAGCCCGAGTGACGTTGCCTCCCTCCGGAACCAGCGTCTTAGGTGTTGATGAAACCTGAGCAGTCTTGCCAGCAGACGCTTTCCTGTTCCTCCTTTGCCTCAATGACTCCTCATCGTCATCGTCAGGGAGATCAATGATAATGCTAGGTGGAGCTACAGAAAAGATTCAAAGTTAAAAATGAAGATCCGATCGATCGAAAGTGAAACTGCACATATCATACCAGGGTTGGAAGTGGCAGCATCCTCCATTTCTTGATCTTCATGTCTGGGTGAGGTCTCAGAAGTAGTAGCGGTGCGATTTCATAAATCAGTCGGTCAGCGAATGAGTCGACCAAGAATATATCCATGTTAAAAGAGAAAACACGAGTTATGCCATTACCCAGAAATAGTGGGAATCTCCATCCTCATCTTCGGCAGGGCCTTCATTGGTTTTGATGGTGCCGCTCGGGGTTGCTTCGACGCTTTCTCAGTCGGCGCCGAAGAAGTCGTCCGAGGACGTTTGGTCGACTTCCCAACAGGCACGGCCCCCTTGCCACGCTCGACTGCAGGGTCATGGGCGAGCTTGGACCGTCTTTTAGTACAAGGAGGCTCGACTTCTTCCTCCTCTTCCTCCTCCTCCTCCTCACCAGAGCCAACATCTTCTTTGTCCTCCTCGCCATTGGATTCCCACTCCTCCCGACTTTCACCTCCGCTCCCTTCCTCCTCCTCGGTTTGTTCTTGCGCCCCATTGGGCATCGAATACATCTCGATGGTGACCTGGAAGAAGACAAACAAGCCAAAAGTCAGTCGACTGAATGGTAGCAAAGCAGAATGAAGGAAACAGAGTCATGGTCAGAGATATGTGGTCAGACCTTGTCTGGATTGTATGACTGGTCGAGTGGCGGGATCCTCCTGGCTCCACGGGGATTATCTTTGTTCCCTGTGATGGCAGTCATCCACCTCTCCAGAGTAGCATCGTCGACCTCCTTCGGGTGGACCCGAGTGGTGTCTTCAGTACCAGAGTACAACCACATCGGATGGCCCCGATATTGGAGTGGCTGAATGCGCCGTCGAAGGAAAACCTCCAGAAGATCCATGCCAGTCACCCCGTTGCGAATAAGCTGGACTACATGCTCTACCAACATCCTAACCTGAGCCTTCTCCTCCGGGGCCACCTTCAGAGAGGACAGCTTGTTCACTCGGTCCATGGAGAATGGGGGAAGTGCAGTCGACTGCCCTGGCGTCGGCTGGTCTTGGCAGTAGAACCAGGTCGACTGCCACCCTCAGACTGACTCAGGAAGGGTCATGACTGGAAAGGCACTCTTACTCCTCATCTGAACCCCAAGACCCCCACACATCTGGATTACTTGGGTTTTCTCGTCACTCGGACTAGCCTTTTTCACCGTCTGAGAGCGACAGGTGAAAATGTGTTTGAAAAGGCCCCAATGCGACCGACAACCCAAGAGGTTTTCACACAAGGACAAGAAAGCGGCGAGATAGGCAATGGAGTTGGGAGTGAAGTGATGGAGTTGTGCCCTGAAGAAGTTCAGAAACCCCCGAAAGAAACGATTCAGCGGTAGAGAAAACCCGCGGTCAACATGTGTGGCTAAGAGGACGCACTCACCCTCCTGAGGCTGCGGCTACCACTCCCTCCCCGGAAGCCTCGCTGACCCATGGGGGATCAGTCCTTCGTTGGCCAGGTCGTCGAGGTCCTTCTGGGTGATGGTCGATCGGATCCAGTCTCCCTGGATCCAGCCTTGCGACAGGACGGCTCGTGACGAGGATCCACCCCGACTGGTCGCCCTCCCCTTCGCCTTCGCCGTCGCCTTCTTCGCCCGCTCCAAAGATGTCGTCTTCTCCTTCAGCATCGTCGCCCGCGAAGCGCGCAAAGAGCAGTAATGCGGAGATGGAGGCGAGCGCAGCGAGCGAGTTTGAGGAAGAGAGAGAGGGGAACGAGGGTGCATTGTTCAACCCCCCTCCCCCCCGCCCCTCGTCCAACGCTTTTCTATAGGGTTGCTTCCGAGTGACTGACTGGTAGGCCCGGACGATCCTGTCAAATCCCGCAACAGTCGCGCACGCGATACGTGGCGAAAAAGGTGGCGCGAAGATCGAGGCGTCCCTGCCTTATCCCATCCGAGTACCGTAGTCTCCTCCGCCATGTGCGCTTCCCAAAATTAAGATCCCGCTAAATCCACGAACGACAGTACAACTTGTCAGACTGGAGATTTCCTCTGATCCGTCGCTCGGAAATCTTCAAGTACAGAAAAGTCAATCGACCAATACAAGGAATGGATCAAGGCGACTGAAAAAGAAGTTGGTGCCGTCACCCAAGGTCATTGATCCAGAACAAGACATATTCATAGCACAAAAGATGGAACGGAAGAATTCTCAACTCCTTCCTCACTCAAACCTCGATCCATTCGGGGGCTAATGATGAAGCCATGTACCTAGGGTAGGGTCATGGACCTGTCCAAAGTACCCTCCCCAAGGACATCTCTAGAAGAAACTGCCTTTCAGTCGACCTGGAAGGATTCCACTCGACGGACTCGAAGACACTCGACCATGAAACCACTCACTCGACCACCAGGAGATCTAGAGTCACTCTGCTTCCAAACGGTCTATTATTAAGTAGCCTTTATGGTCATGATAGCACTTTATGTAGGGCGTTACCAGTAACGCCTGGCCTTAATGTACTTTAAACCCTGCATAACTGAGGGCCGGAGGGGTCTGGCAGACTCTATATAAGCCACCGCCCTCCTCAGTGTAAAGGGTTCGCACCCCTGTAATTCATACGCATATAATCCAGTCGACCGCCTCCGGGCTCCGAGACGTAGGGCTGTTACTTCCTCCGAGAAGGGCCTGAACTCGTAAATCTCTCGCGTATACAACTACTCCATAGCTAGGATCTTCCCTCTCCATACCTACCCCCCTTTCTACTATCAGACTTAGAACCACGACAGTCTGCACTTAGCAAACCCGATAAGGCACTCCAAGGTGAACATATCGTGGCAGACCCGCGGTTCCCGCTCCCGCTCTTAGATGAAATGTTGACTCTGATGCAGTCTCTCGCCATCACAGAGGCTTTACCTCCGAACTGCACCCATCCCGGACTGGGGGCTGAGAGAGGGGAATTTTACGCCCCACCCACCACCCACTTGATAGCCACTATCGAAGACTTATCCGACATGCTGGATTATGCGTCCGAAGACATTGACGGCATGGATGACGATGCCGACACAAAACCAAGCCAAGTCCCACCTGTTATGGGGTGTTGGACGGCCACCTCAACATATGATGTATACATGGTGGGCATGCCAAAGAACGACAAGGAGAACCCAGGCCCAGATGAGGATAAACCCGTCGACAAACCACCAAAGCACCGACGACAGCAGCGTCGCTCCCGATCGCGTCGAGAGAAGGACAGTAATACCAGCACCGGAGACAACGAGACTCTGGATGGCGCCGAAGATAATGAACACCTTATCGAGCCCACATCCGAGCAGGATGAATTGGAAGAAGGTGAATACAACCCTGGATGTGCTGACAACAAAGACGCGGAGGATAGCAACTATATGCTAGAATCCAAAGAGGAGTTCAACCTCGATGACGAGGACTTCATTATCCCAGAAGAAGCCCTTGACCAAGAATGCTTCAAGCGACAGCTTATTGCTATACCCCGAAGCCTGAAGAGGTAGCAGCAGTAGCCAAAGAAGAGCAAGTCACGCTGAAAGAAAGGTGGACTAAGGTCCCAGCCGCTGAGGAATACGTCCAAGAGCGACCTGTTAAAAGTTACCCTAGGCGAAAGCTATTGCCTCAATTCAATGACGAAGTCCTTGAACCAATAGCATCGAGATACAATCAGGCAGACCAACCAGACCGACCACCACGCGGACGGGATAAAGCGGCATATCAAGCCGAATACCAACCCGTGCCCCCACGCTGAAGAGGCAGGGAGACTGCAGCCGCGGGCTATACATATGACTTGCAACACGACCTAGCCCATAAAGCTGGTTAGACTCGATCCATATACGGATCAAGGGGGCATGCCTCGACACGAGATAATGGCTATGAAGCCTGGCAAGACAATCTCTATTAAGTTTGGGATCAGTACCGAACACAGATGCCAGTTGATCTCTGCCATGACATCGCTAGATACAGGGGAGCCGCACACCCCCTATGCTTCACTGACGATGTTATGGAACATCAGTTTTCGGAAGGGTTTAAACATGTAAACATCAAACCATATGATGGAACGACGGATCCGACCGTCTGGGTCGAATACTTCCTTCTCCACATTCATATGGCTCAAGGAGATGATCTCCACGCCATTAAATATCTTCCCCTAAAGCTGAAGGGGCCAGCACGGCACTGGCTAAACAGCCTCCTAGAAAACTCCATTGGAACCTGGGAAGACTTGGAAGATGCCTTTAGGGCTAATTTCATGGGCACTTATGTCCGGCCACCTGATGCTGACGATTTGAGTCACATAATCCGGCAGCTAGGAGAATCAGCCCGCAAGCTTTGGAATCGGTTCTTAACTAAAAAGAACCGGATTGTAGACTATCGGGACGCCGAAGCTTTAGCGGCTTTTAAACACAGTGTCTATGACGAATGGCTCGCCCGACACCTCAGGCAGGAAAAGCCGAAGACCATGGCAACATTAACGACACTCATGACCCGCTTCTATGCGGGCGAAGACAGCTGGTTGGCTCGTAGAAGCAACAACTCAGGCAATCCCGACACCTCTGAGGTGCGGGATGGCAATGGAAACCCTCTCCGAAATAAAAAACAAACATCGGAACAATAGCACCGACAATGCAGATGACATGTCAGTCAGTGTCGGATTCAGCGGGTCAAAGTCCGGACAGCGGAAGAAACCTTTCAAAGGCAAGGGCCATCCAACTTAGATAAAATCATTGAGAGGCCCTGTCAAATTCATGGCACACCCAATAAGCCTACAAATCATACCAATAGGAACTGTTGTGTCTTCAAACAGGCTGGTAAGTTAAATACCGAGCACAAGGGAAAAGGGCCCCCAAGCGAAGATGATGATGAGCCCCATCAGCCGAACACCAGGGGTCAGAAACAATTTCCCCCCGAGGTGAAAACAGTGAACATGATATATGTTACTCACATCCCCAAAAGGGAGCGCAAACACGCGTTACGTGATGTCTATGCCTTAGAGCCTGTCGCCCCCAAGTTTAACCCATGGTCAGCTTGCCCGATCACCTTCGATCGCAGGGACCACCCAACTAGTATCCATCACGGAGGTTCGGCTGCCTTCGTCCTTGACCCAATCATCGACGGATACCACCTCACTAGAGTCCTTATGGACGGAGGAAGCAGTCTCAATTTGATCTATCAAGTTACTGTCCAAAAGATGGGAATTGACCCATCACGAATCAAGCCTAGTAACACTACCTTTAAAGGTGTGATACCTGGAGTGGAGGCCCATTGCACTGGCTCAATCACACTGGTGGTAGTATTCGGCTCCCTAGATAACTTCCGCAGCGATAATCTTCAACATCATCCCATTACACAGTGGTTACCATGCACTGCTCGGACGAACCGCCTTCGCCCGCTTTAACGCAGTCCTGCATTATGCTTACTTGAAGCTCAAAATGCCCGGACCTCGTGGCGTTATCACAGTCAATGGCAATACGGAGCACTCCCTCCGCACTGAAGAACACATGGCGACCCTTGCGGTCGAAGTGTATAGCGGCCTCATCAAGCCGGACAGTTCACAGGCCAATAAAGCAAAGGACGCATCCAAGCGAGTCTGGACCGCGCATAAATCAGCGGATCCGGACATCGATTAATGATTCAGCCTCCGCCGATCGACCGATCAGGTGGCGGTTCAGGTACCGCGCATACATAATTACACACTGAAAATACCCTGGGCGACGCTGGATGCACTCTGCAAAAAAGTTCCCTCCCACGGCTTGACCATGAATAGACCACATATCCACTTTTACTTTATCTTTCAATGCAGGCTCATCAAGAGCCCTACTTATAGGATGGTTGTCACAGGAGATCCCGTTAAGGCTAGTATGTCCCATCCATCCAACACTCCTCTCAAAGGACTTAATACTCAGGATGAAAGGTGCAGACGTGCGATAGGGCATCATAAAAGTTTCTTTTCTGAACTATGGTTTTGGGGCCCTATGTTAGACTTTCCCTTATGTAATTTTTTTACGTTCCTTCTTCAGGCATGTAATATGACCTTAGTATTCAACGGCATTGTCCGTTGTCGAAATATCAATAAAGAAACAAAGAACACAGATGATTACCACCTTCTTGGATGGGTATTGAATTTTTTCCTTGACATCTGCACTACTCCTCATATTCGACTGACACATGGTTCGACACGTGCTAGGGGTTGTAATCGGCCCTGTTAAATTGATTAAGTCTGAACACCCATAGGGAACTCTTCAGCATCGTGCATATTGCATTATATGCATCTTCTCTGAACCATGTCTTTGGTCTATAGTTGGGTTGCCCGGCTCCTGTGTTTGCCCCCTTACGTTCCGCAAGTTCGGCTAAGGTGGTAAAGGAAGAACTACTGCGACTATATTTCCGGTTTGTCTGGTCAACTACCTCAGTAGAGAAAGCCGAAAACTGACTGTCATGGTAAGCGAGAGCGGGTTAGGGATCCAGCGACTTAATGTTATACTACGAATCGCTCATGATTTATGCCGTATTATACGAGGGGATAGGTTTTTGACCAGCCGTGTTGCAAAGGCACCGTACTCCAGCTCGCCGACCATGCAACAAGGGCTAGTACCTAGCGCCACCAATGGACTCTTATGGCTAAGTGAAAGTACTAAAGCCGCATAGTCTAATTGTCTAGTTCACTTCACGAAACGCCTCCTACATTGGACCAAGACGTTGGATTAAGTGCGGTCATGCGATAACTAACACCCCTGTAACATTTACAAGGGGGCTGAAGCCGACGACTAGTAAACTTTCAGAAATATAAACAACAAAATAGGAGGATAAACTAAATCATAGATATCACACACAAGGAGTTCACTACACAACTCTTACAAACCGGATACAACTATTCAAAGATGACATCCTTCGAACACTGCCCGTCCACAAGGCGGGCTCCTTCGAGGACCTTGTCAAAATAATTCTCCGGCCACCGGTGCTCTTTCCCTTCAAGCGGTCCTATGGTTGCAATATCGGCAGCCTTCATCTTTTCCCACTGCACCTTGACACGGGCAAAGGCCATTCGAGCACCCTCTATACAGGACGACCGCTTGAGGGCGTCGATCTGAGGAAGCGCCTTAACTAGCTGTTGCACGAGTCCGAAGTGACTATTCGGGATGGAATCGACTGGCCACAGGCGGATTATAACATCCTTCATGGACAATCCAGCCACCCTGTGCATCTCGGACAGCTGCTTCAGCTGGTCGCTCAAGGCTACAGGAAGTTCTGGCGCAAGGTACTGCGACTAGAATAACTTCTCCGTCGAGCTCCCCTCTTCGGCTCGAAAGAACACGGTGGCATCCGAAATGCTCCTCGGCAGATCAGCAAAGGCGCCTGGAGAACTCCAAACTTTGGTCAGTAAAATATACCTCTTATTACTATATCTACTCTGCATGATAAAGGCTTTACCAGCTGCAATCTGCTTCACCTCTTGTATCTCCTGACGAGCGCCCTGGGCATCAACCCGGTCCTCCTTCAAACTTTTAAGAGCTTTGGTAAGCTCGGAGGCCTGCTCCGAACTCTTCTGCTCCAAGGACTCACAGCTTGTGATGGCATCCTTGAGCTCCTACTCTATTTCTTCCACCTGCGCCTCGTGTTTTCGGCGGGTGGTTTGCTCTTCCTTCAGAGCCTTGGCCGCCTTGTCTGCGGCTACCTTGTTCGCCTTTGCCTCCTTATTGGCTTTGGCAAGGGCACCCTTGAGGGACTCGACCTCCACTGTACCAATTGCGAGTATATTCATACAACCCTTAGTCCGTTTCAAACCGACTATACATAAACTGTAAATATACAGACAAACCGCACACCTTGGGTTTCTTCGAACTGTTTGTTGGTACGGTCGAGTTCCTCATTAGATAGCCGGAGCTTCCGATTGAGCTCGGCAATTTCAGCTGCCTGGGCAGTAGCCGCCAGCTTCGAAGCCTGTGAGACGTACAAAAACGGTGCGTGACATATCTATTAATGATCCTCTGTTCTAATTGTCTTCATCCGGACAGAGTCTCAGGGGCTACTGTCTACATATGGGCTTCGCCTAACACGTACATACATAAAATACTTATGAAAAATATTACGCTGCCTACCTCGAAGCCTGCTAGCAGGATCTGGAAGGCTTCAATAAGCCCGCTCTTTGTGGTCTGAACCTTTTCCATAGACGCACCCATAAGGGTGTGGTGTTCTTCTACAACGGAGGCACGCTCCAGTGCCTCCCGCATACGGTCAGCGGCCTTCGGATTGACAGAGGCCGCAACGAGGCTCCTGCTCCCCCTCCCTCCTTTGAAGGGGGGTGCTGATCCGAACCCGGTGCCATACTGGTCTCTGGGACGGTGTCCGACGAGGGTCCGGACTATTAAAGTCCTTCTCCCTTGATGTTATGGCGATCACCGCACCCTGCTCTGCAACGCCCGAGGTGTCGTCCTCAGGCGATTTCCGGTCCGCCTCAGCCACCCCTCGCTGGTCGGGAGATGGCCTTTGGGACGACACCTCGGTGTCCTCCATGGCGGGAGGGGGGGGGGGGAGGCGCGAGATGGGCCATCACTCTCTGCCTCCCCGATGGCTAAAGAGTTCCCGGTCGAAGAAGAAGGGATCGGGATCTTGCACGGAGGGCTATAAAATATAAGGTAGGATGAGCACGATGAAGTCAGATTAAAATCCTTGAACAAGTGAGTTTCTAAAAGTTATGTCTCGGCTAGGGGCTTCTCCCTTTTGGCCCACCCCAGACTATGATCATACTTTGTGTCCGAACTGTCAGAGAGGACCACTCGCCCTTTCTTCGGCGTCGCCCCCTCTAAGTCCTCGGGGGCTGTCCTTTTCCCCTCCTCGTTCTGAGGGGAGAGTCACTCTCCACCTCCTCATCCTCCTCCTCCTCCTCTTCCTCGTCCTCGTCTTCCTCGTGGGAGGATCTTCGGACGCCGCAGCCGGAGGGCCCCTGCGGCGGGGCCCGCTCTTGAGCCCTTTGCCTTTCTTCTTGGCCTTCTTCTCCGGAGGCTGGTAAGGCGCCAGAACCAGCATCTTCTCTAGCTGAGGAGTAGCTGGGTTTTCGGGCAACAGAGCTAGACACTTGATCTACTCTGACTTGTTGGTACAACCCTGCAACAAGAGATGGGTTGACGAGTTCGGCATAGACCGAATATGTACGTAAATATATGACTAGATATAACTTTGGGGATATCGAACAGTTACTGGAGAGGCCGGATACGTGGCGCTGATACCCATGTCTTCGGTCTCCATGCGCCAGCTGCTCTTTTGCGCCTTAAAAAGAAATTTCCACATCCCTCCGTGCATGGCGCCGAAGAAGTGTTCCAGCGTCCGCGGATCCTTCGACTGGAATTCCCACATAGGGGAATCTCGGCGCTGGGAGGGGAGGATACGGCGAAAGAGCATGATCTGTATCACGTTGGTTAAACCAACATTCCTTCCCATCACATTGGTGATGCGCGTTTGCAGTGCAAGCACCTCCGTTTGGGACCACAAGACGATGCCCTTCTCGTTCCAGGAAGTGAGCCTCATGGGGGGTCCGGATCTAAACTCCGGGATGCCCACCCTGTTGGGGCGGTGTGGTTCGGTGATGTAGAACCACTCCTGTTGCCAGATCTTCACAGTCTCCACAAAGGCTCCCTTGGGCTAAGTGGTGTTCGATAGCTTGCTAATCATGGCCCCGCCGTAGTCGGCGTGCTACCCGTTGACCACCTTCGGCTTCACGTTGAAGACCTTGAGCCATAAGCCGAAGTGTGGCCGGACGTGGAGGAGAGCCACACACATGACTATGAATGTCGATATGTGGAGAAAGGATCTTGGGGCTAGATCGTGGAAATATAGCCCATAGTAGTACATAAGCCCGCGGATGAACGGATGGAGTGGGAAACCTAGACCTCTAAGGAAATGTGGGAGGAATATGACCCGTTCACCGGGCTCCGGTGTGGGAAGGACTTGACCTTCAGGGGGAAGCCGGTGCTTGATTTCAGCGGTGAGATACCCCGCACTCACAGATCTTCTATGTTCTCCTTTGTCATGGAGGAGGCCTCCCACTTGCCTTTGGAGCCATCCCCAGCCATGGTCGGAGTGGGCGGCTGTGGTGGTGACAAAGACGAAGACCTTGCGAGCGCAGGGAGTTCGGAAGATTGGGAGGCCAGGGAGATGTGAAGGCGTGGGGAGAAAAGTGGGGATGCCTTACCCTCTTATAGGTAGTGAAAATACCCCCCCCCCCCCGCTTGTGCCTTGAATCTCGCCTGTTCTCCATGGACGCGTGCGCTGCAAACGGTTGGATTACCTAGACATCATTGATACGCAATCCCGTGTTAAGTGGGCACGATCTCTGTTTCGACAGGACATGCCAATAGGGCATGACCTCGAAGCAAGGAACACGGGGCATGAAAATGGTTCAAAATGGAGAAGGGTCGAGCCTGACGCTTCATGAACAGATTTGTCTGTAAAGGACGTTTTACTCATTTTTTTTGTATATCCAGCCTTCGTGGCTAAGGTTTGTGTTTGTTACGAAAAGTCGGATAGACTTCTTTTTACAAAGGAAGGCGATGTGTATTCTTTGAGGAACCTGCCTTGCAATGCCGAAGACAATCTGAGCGCCGGACATATCAACATTGAAGACTGGTTCAGGGGCTACTGTGGGAGTCCTAGATTCGGGGGTCCTCGGGTGTCCGGTCTACTGATGTGGGCCGAACTGATGGGCCGTCAAGATACAAGACTGAAGATCCTCTCCCGTATCCGGTGGGGACTCTCGCATGCGTGGATGGCAAGTATATGCGTCCGGACATGTTATTCCTTTTTGTAAAACCGACATTGTACAAACCCTAAGCCCCTCCGGTGTCTATATAAACCGGAGGGTAGAGCGGAGGCAGGATCATAATATTGCTAGGCTAGCTATCTAGGGTTAGCCAAACCGATCTCGTGGTAGATCAACTCTTGTAACTCCTATACCCTCGAATATAATCAAGCAGGAGTAGGGTTTTACCTCCATTCAGAGGTCCAGAACCTGGGTAAATATTGTGTCCCTTCTCCATTGTTACTATTGATCTTCAAATGTATAGCTTGAGCCCCCCTACCTGAGATCTGCTGGTTTTAACACCAACAACGCATGCATAGTAGCATGCAGATCTTTGTGAAGACTGATGGCCTGCAGGTCCACGTGGGATCAGAAGACGAAGCCCCCCAGCAAGACCCTTGCCGGGACGACCGCGAGGCCCCTGGCAAGCCTTTCCAGGGACGATTGCGGGGCCACAACCAGGCCCGCACCCGACAAGGATTTGCCACCTCACCACCACTCCAGCGCGACGATCAGCTTGCCAACTAAGTAGGCACTTGCATGGCGGCATGCAGATCTTCATGGAGGCTCTACCATCGTGCCAACATAGCAGCTAGCTAGTCAGCATGGCACTGCATGCCTCGTCAGCCTGGACGCGTGTCGAGGCAAGGAAGGGCGGCAACGGACGGGATGGCTTCTGTTGCCTTCCTCGATAAAGAGAGAGGGCACGTAGGCAGCGGATTAAATGTGTTTGTCCTACGGTTCCAAGCGATAAGCTCATACACTATAGCTTGCTTTCCACCTCCTGTGTGCCATTGTGGCAACCCCTCTGACATATAAAAGGAGGCCCAAGGCGTACTGAGAGAGGATTCAGACTTTTTGGACTGGGCATGCACCACGGCTAGTTCAAAAGCTCAAGAACACTAAATATACACACAAGCAGGACTAGGGTTTTACGCACCAGTGCGGCCCGAACATGGGTAAAAATCCCTCGCGCTGATCACTAGACCCGCTCTTCGCGTAGCTCTCTCCCCACCAGCCGTAGAAGGATCCCCGTGATCCCATAGGCATTGTTTCCCCGACAGCATCAGTCCGGGGTTATTTCATTAAAATCCTGCAAATTAGAGTCCGAAACAAGAGGAAAAGCGTTAGGAAAAGTAGATACGTTGGAGACGTATCAACTCCCCCAAGCTTAAACCTTTGCTTGTCCTCAAGCCATTCAGTTGATAAACTGAAAGTGAAAAAGAAAGACTTTTATGAACTCTTTTGCTCTTGTTTCATAAATAAGTTGAAACAGCACCCAGGTTTTCAGCAAGGATTATAACTAACCATGCCGACAATCACTACAAGAAATATGTCAACTAGTGACCTTCTGTCAGAGACCCTGGAAGAATTGGTCATAGATCTATGACCATTTCAGACCAATTGGTCAAAAGCTGTTCGGGGGGCTCCAAAGCCTAAACAATAACGACCATTTTGGTCAGAAAGGTCACAATTTCCTTACACGAAATGGTCATAAAGCAAATAGCACAGGTCCGCAGCCTTATTTCTAGCTGATCATTACCAATATAGATGGTCATAACCTTGTAAATTGTGGTGGGTTGCTATGACTAGGCGCCATCTCATCAGTTTTGCCTATGTGTCATGTCCATGTGGCAGTTTTTGCCCTAGGTTGTGAAGCAACCTATATTTCTATCATTCCCAAAATTCCCAAAAAAATCTCATAAATTCTTTGGGTCATATCTTCGTCAAATATGTAAAAAAACCTTCCTTGCGTAGTTCAAAAATATTCATTTTCCTATTCTATTCAGAAAAACACTTTGTGAAGGAAGTACCACTTTGGCATGTCCAAATGGTATCCATTTTCTACAGTGCTTTCCTCTACCCAAATAACCATCCTCCACCAAATGCCAGCTCAATCCATTCATTATTTTGAGCCCGGCTTCAATATTCGTATTTATGTCCAGTGTGGTACTTTGCAAAGCAAGTACCACCTAGGCTCCTCCTTTTGAGCTGAAAATTTGTGAAGACGGACTTCTAAGTAATTGATCATCCTCAGCCAAAACTCACACCCGTTAGCCATGTGCGTTTCTCGTACCGCTAATCAAACACTTGGCTGCTTATTCATGTTTGAGCATCGATTGGTCTCCTCGTGAGAATGTTATGTTGTGATTTTCTTCCTAGCACCTACCTGGGGAGTGCCCAACCCACTAGACATGCCTAGGCAGCCTAGAACACATGGCAACGCCACGGTCACGCGGTGACCACGCGGTGGGCATGCGAGTTTACGCGCTCTAGAGTTGGGGCCCTCGGCCACCATCCAAACCTCGACGTATCGCCACCAAACCATGTATTTATGATTAAATAGGTACTTATGTAACTAGAAATGATTTTTGGAAAAAATAAATGGCAAACTATGTGGCAGCTGCAGTTCAAATTTGACCCGCTTCCACCTGAATCGGCGGGAATTTGTCTTTTT
Organism: Triticum aestivum; assembly: GCF_018294505.1. Lineage (NCBI taxonomy): Eukaryota > Viridiplantae > Streptophyta > Magnoliopsida > Poales > Poaceae > Triticum > Triticum aestivum. The sequence goes on from NC_057804.1 coordinate 423,476,968, forward strand.
CACCAGAGGTGGATCAAAACTTTTTACACCTAACCATTTTGTCAATTGTGCATGAAATATGGCCTAGTATTTTATAAAATTGATTTGGTCCAATTTTGCAACAAATATATGGTATGTCCTTCATAAAAAAACTCATTTCAGGCACTCGGAAAATGGAAAATGAATTTTCTGTGCAAAGAAAATGAAAACTTCCTTAGGCAAAATTGTTTGCCATTCCAAGATGCACCCTTGTGCACAATATGAGATCATTTGAACAAACTATGCCATGAATGTGGCCATAAGATTGATCATTTGGCTTGAAAGCCATGAATCTTCAGGCATGATAGCTCATTTCTGAGAACACTTTTTTAAATTCATCTACGTATTACAAGTTTATTATTTTTCCATGAAACTTGGTCACATATAATGAAACAATGTGAAGGTTTTCCAATTTTTTGATTTTTTTGAATTTTTTACGTCCGTTTCAAAATGCGGTCAAAACGGCGGGCTTGACCGTTCCTAGCTAGTGGTTCAATCTTGGAAAACTTTTGATGTTTCTCTGATTAAATAGATACTTATGTACCTAGAAATGATTTTTGGAAAAAATAAATTGCAAACTATGAGGCAGTTGCAGTTCAAATTTGACCCGCTTCCAACTAAATCGGCGGGAATTTGTCTTTTTCACCAGAGGTGGATCAAAACTTTTTACACCCAACCATTTGGTGAATTGTGCATTGAATATGGCCTAGTATTTTATAAAATTGATTAGGTCCAAATTTGCAAGAATTATTTGGTAGGTCCTTCATAAAAAACCGTATTTGGGGGCACTCGGAAAATGGAAAATGGCTCTTGTGTGCAATGAAAGTGAAAACTCCCTTAGACAACATTGTTTGGAATTCCAATATGCACCCTTGTGCACAATATGAGATCATTTGAACAAACTATGCCATGAATGTGGCCATAAGATTGATCATTTGGCTTGAAAGCCATGAATCTTCACGCATGATAGCTCATTTCTGAGAACACTTTTTTAAAATCATCTCCGTATTACAAGTTTATTATTTTTCCATGAAACTTGGTCACATATAATGACACAATGTGAAGGTTTTCCAATTTTTTGATTTTTTCGAATTTTTTACGTCCGTTTCAAAATGCGGTCAAAACGGCGGGCTTGACCGTTCCTAGCTAGTGGTTGAATCTTGGAAAACTTTTGATGTTTCTCTGATTAAATAGATACTTATGTACCTAGAAATGATTTTTGGAAAAAATAAATTGCAAACTATGAGGCAGTTGCAGTTCAAATTTGACCCGCTGCCAACTAAATCGGCGGGAATTTGTCTTTTTCACCAGAGGTGGATCAAAACTTTTTACACCCAACCATTTGGTCAATTGTTCATTGAATATGTCCTAGTATTTTATAAAATTGATTAGGTCCAAATTTGCAAGAATTATTTGGTAGGTCCTTCATAAAAAACCGTATTTGGGGGCACTCGGAAAATGGAAAATGGCTCTTGTGTGCAATGAAAGTGAAAACTCCCTTAGACAACATTGTTTGGAATTCCAATATGCACCCTTGTGCACAATATGAGATCATTTGAACAAACTAGGCCATGAATGTGGCCATAAGATTGATCATTTGGCTTGAAAGCCATGAATCTTCACACATGATAGCTCATTTCTGAGAACACTTTTTTAAAATAATTTCCGTATTACAACTTTATTATTTTCCCTGGAAACTTGGTCATATATAATGACACAATGCGAAGGTTTTCCCATTTTTTATTTTTTTGAATTTTTTATGCCCGTTTCAAAATGCGGCCAAAACGACGGGAATGGCCGTTCCTAGCTAGTGGTTGAATGTTATAATTTTTTTGGTGTTTCTCTAATTAAATAGATACTTATGTACCTAGAAATGATTTTTTGAAAAAATTAAAGAGCAAACTATGAGGTAGCTGCAGTTCAGATTTAACCCGCTTCCGACTGAATCGGTGGAAATTTGTCTTTTTCACCAGAGGTGGATCAAAACTTTTTACACCCAACCATTTGGTCAATTATGCATTAATTATGGACTAGTATTTTAGAAAAATGATTTGGTGCAATTTTGCAATAATTATTTGGTAGGTTCTTCACAAAAAAAACATCATTTGGGGTACTCAAAAATGGAAAATGGCTCTTTTGTGCAATGAAAGTGAAAACTCCCCAAATCAACAATTTTTGGAATTCCAATATGCACGCTTGTGCACAATATGAGATCATTTGAACAAACTATGCCATGAATGTGGCCATAAGATTGATCATTTGGCTTCAAAGCCATGAATCTTCACGCATGATAGCTCATTTCTGAGAATACTTTTTTAAAATAATTACCGTATTACAAGTTTATTATTTTTCCTGGAAACTTGGTCATATATAATGACACAATCGAAGGTTTTCCAATTTTTTGTTTTTTTTGAATTTTTTATGCCCGTTTCAAAATGCGGTCAAAACGGCGGGAATGACCGTTCCTATCTAGTGGTTGAATCTTGGAATTTTTTTGGTGTTTCTCTGATTAAATAGATACTTATGTACCTATAAATGATTTTTTGAAAAAATAAAGAGCAAACTATGAGGTAGCTGTAGTTCAAATTTGACCCGCTTCCAAATGAATCAGCGGAAATTTGTCTTTTTCACCAGAGGTGGATCAAAACTTTTTACACCCAACCATTTGGTCAATTGTGCATTAAATATGGCCTAGTATTTTAGAAAAATTATTTGGTGCAATTTTGCAATAATTATTTGGTAGGTTCTTCAAAGAAAAACCTCATTTCGGGCACTCGAAAAATAAAAAATGAATTTTCCGTGCAAAGAAAATGAAAACTCTCTTAGACAACATTTTTTGGAATTCCGAGATGCACCTCGTGCAAATATTTGATAGCTTCTTCACAAAAAAAATTCATTTTGGACACTCAAAACATAAAAATTAAAATGGTGACATGATTTTACACTTTATTTTTATTTGACCACGACCAATTTTGAATGGTCATAACGTCCAATACTAAATGGTCATAACGTTATACACGCGTACTGCGTTCTGATTGGGCCATAGCCATCTCACGCGAATCATGCATCAAGCACCGTTGGATGCTCATGGATCCAACGGTAGCCCTCGCCCCCACCCTCTCACCCACCTAGCCCTAACACTTCTCAAAAAAAACCTAGCCCTAACACAACCCCCCACGCCCCCACTTCCCCACCGCAACCTTCTCCACCTTCTCTCCCTCTCTCCCTTCTGGGTCCACCGCCGCCGCACACCACTCCTCCTTCTGGATCCCCCGCCGCCGCCCCCAACCTCACTCCTCGCACCGCCGCAGCCATCCTTCGTCCTCTCCCCCAACCCCGGTCGCCGACAACCCCTCCCCTCCCCTTCTCTCCCACGGACGCGGTCGGATCCGCGCTCGTCCCTTCTAGATCGCAGCCGCCACCTCCTCCGTTCCAGATCGAGGCTGCCACCTTCCTCCGAACGAGCTCCCCGCCATCCATGGCCTCCCCCATGTGCTCCCCAGATCCGTCTCGATCCGCCTCCCCCTCGACTCGAGCCGCCTCCACCCACAACCTCCTGCCTCCTCCCTCTCACTCCTCCGCCTGCCCGCATGCGCCCGACCGTCCTCTCCCCCGCGACGAGCGCCGCGCCAAGGAGCGGGGAGGGTAGCCAGGCAGCCAGAATGCCCGTGCAGAAGCGCCCGCACCCGTCGCTCGACGCGGACGACGGCCACGTCCAGGAGGAGGAGGCTGCCGCTGTCGCCGGGGCCGCCGGCTCCGGCATGGAGGGCGGCGGCGCTGGCGTCCAGAGGGCGGACAAGAGGTGGACGGCCTCCAAAACCCTACCCATCTCCACCCCGCCAGCCATGGCACCGCCCCCCACATCCGGTAAGCACCCCCTCCCCCCGACCCAGCCTCCTACCCTGCACTGGCCCTAACCCCATCCCCTTTCTTCCCCCTGCAGCTGCAGGCCAGCAGCAGCGCCGAGGGTGGAGCCCGAGCCTAATATAACTGCACATATGCATCTACTGCTGAGGATTTCCTGCCCAGGGTTCAGGTATGGTTATTCAAGCAACAAGAGCTTGTCCATTTTGGCGTCCCGTTTTGTTTTTTAGACGCATTGATTTGTTTTGTTTGGTTTGATTCTGCAGGCATTGTCACCCGTCTCCTGCTGGTTCTGCAACTCCATAGGATTGATGGAGACAGGGAGTATGCAGAGTTCATGCTTGTCCCCAGGAAGAGATTCACCGATTTTGGTAATTCCTCTATTCTTTATCTTATTTCCAAGTGTTATGCTGATGATGATATTAAGATTGATGCATGATTGAGGGGCTCTCGTGATAATAGTGAACCATATTAGTATATATGGAATGTAATTTGAGTTCGTGAGGCTCATAAAAAATTCCAATTTGATGTCAGAACCCACTATTATTCAAACTATTGCTCTAAGTCATAGTTTGTTATTTCCTGAAACATAACTGAAGCATTGCAATTGTTGGCAAAATTCTCTGTCAGGTGCTTCTTTTAATATCTTTAAATTTGTCTGTTAGAGATAGCAGTACCGATTGTACCCGTTAAACAAGCATCTATTCTTCATGGAATGTTTGTCAATCAGCTAGTATGATGGCATATTAACATCTTTCTCAGGGTGCTAGAGTCACATACTCTTGGGTTCCATGTTAAAACAAACTAATGGCTATATATCTTTGTAATATTAAACAAAGCTATATGGCTTATCTTTCACTGCTACGGCCCATCTCTCTCACCATCATATCAGGCAGGCAGGCGGGCAGCCTACAGACTCATCTCTTTCCACTACTATTCTAGACAGCGTGCGGCATGTAGCAAGCATTTCGTTTCCCTGTCTAATTTTGGGAATTTTAGGCCTACCACTCTTGTACACTTAACCCATCCATTTATATAAATAGGCATATTAACTGGCATGTGCATTTGGCAGATATAGTAGTGTTTGTACTAATAGATTGAGCACAAACATTATTTGTTAAGAGGGCCCTGCAGTTATATTTTGGCTGCCTTTTTCTCCTTCATTTTTGTGTGTTTGAAAATCAATACAACTGACATGCTTTACTTCTTTTACATGCAATGATTGCTAAAAATGACAGGGATGAGATCCACCGCCAAGAATGATGTATAGCTTAACTGCTGTCATAGTCGATTTCCAACAGGGAATACCTTTCTAGACTCCAACCTTCACAGTTCTCGTTGATTCATCTTGCTAGCAACTGAGTAGCTTTTTTGCATACTTCTGTCAACAACTCAATGCCACCAAATGTTTTTTTGCCATTCTTCTCTGTTATACAACATCTGTTATACATCATACAGTGACGAGCTCCGCATACACCAACCATTGTGCAAACATATCATTATTGGTAGGAAATTTTTGAACCTGCAGTATGTCACCTTGTTTTCTAGATGGGCAATAGACATCGTCGTACTGTACTGTAATAGTGTCTTATTGGGTTTTAATTTGTTTTGCTTTGTACAATTTTTGCCTTCATGAGGTATGCCTTCGTGAGGTGTAGTTGTTCAATTTTTGTCATAGTCGAGCATTGGATGATATTGTATCTGTCACGATGTACATGGTTCATGAAGTATGCAAACGTACAGCTTGTTGTGCTAGTGATAGTAGGATAATGCAGCTTGTTGTACTAATGGTACTGCTATGGCTTTCACATTCATTCATTCTCGGATTGTTCTAGGAGTCCTCATTCATGTGAAAAATCTCATGTAGTCATTCAGGAGAAGCATCCCATACTAGCACATGTATTTGAAAAATATATTCAAATTTGTTCATTCCGGAGAAGCACACCCATATTAGCCATTGCAGGGGAGGAAGAGATCAGGGAGTTGAGTTGCTTAACTTTCTTTTGTAATATATAATTTGTGCATATGATGTGACACGGTCGATGATTATTATTGTAGTTTCAATGTGTGTTGAACTTAATGAAACGGTTGGTTGTGGTTTTCTGAATCCTATACTGTTAATGTCGCAGGGGAAGGGATCTTGGAGTGAGGGCTACCTTTGAGATGTACCGGTGGGCTGCCATCGGGATGATTCTCACGTAGACGTTGAACGAGATGGTTTCCAGCTATGCACCCAGTCCTGAACTCTCCATTTGTGTCCTCCTGCAGTTCCAGAAGGTTCGGTCGTGAATGCTAACTGACAGGACTCTAAACTATGCCCTTCTCATTTCTGCCCAATTCGCCATGGATAGGTGTTGGAAATATGCCCTAGAGGCAATAATAAATTGATTATTATTATATTTCCTTGTTCATGATAATCGTTTATTATCCATGCTAGAATTGTATTGATAGGAAACTCAGATACATGTGTGGATATATAGACAACACCATGTCCCTAGTAAGCCTCTAGTTGACTAGCTCGTTAATCAATAGATGGTTACGGTTTCCTGACCATGGACATTGGATGTCGTTGATAACGGGATCACATCATTAGGAGAATGATGTGATGGACAAGACCCAATCCTAAGCCTGGCACAAGATCATGTAGTTCATATGCTAAAGCTTTTCTAATGTCAAGTATCATTTCCTTAGACCATGAGATTGTGCAACTCCCGGATACCGTAGGAGTGCTTTGGGTGTGCCAAACGTCACAACGTAACTGGGTGGCTATAAAGGTACACTACGGGTATCTCTGAAAGTGTCTGTTGGGTTGGCACGAATCGAGATGGGGATTTTGTCACTCCGTGTAAACGGAGAGGTATCTCTGGGCCCACTCGGTAGGACATCATCATAATGTGCACAATGTGACCAAGGGGTTGATCACGGGATGATGTGTTACGGAACGAGTAAAGAGACTTGCCGGTAACGAGATTGAACAAGGTATCGGTATACCGACGATCGAATCTCGGGCAAGTACCATACCGCTAGACAAAGGGAATTGTATACGGGATTGATTGAGTCCTTGACATCGTGGTTCATCTGATGAGATCATCGTGGAACATGTGGGAGCCAACATGGGTATCCAGATCCCGCTATTGGTTATTGACCGGAGAACATCTCGGTGATGACTACATGTCTCCCGAACCCGTAGGGTCTACACACTTAAGGTTCGATGACGCTAGGGTTATAAAGGAAGCTTGTATGTGGTTACCGAATGTTGTTCGGAGTCCCGGATGAGATCCCGGACGTCACGAGGAGTTCCGGAATGGTCCGGAGGTAAAGATTTATATATAGGAAGTCCTGTTTCGGCCATCGGGACAAGTTTCGGGGTCATCGGTATTATACCGGGACCACCGGAAGGGTCCCGGGGGCCCACCGGGTGGGGCCACCTGCCCCGGGGGGCCACATGGGCTGTAGGGGGTGCGCCTTGGCCTACATGGGCCAAGGGCACCAGCCCCTAGAGGCCCATGCGCCAAGATATAGGAAAAAGGGGAGAGTCCTAAAGGGGGAAGGCACCTCCGAGGTGCCTTGGGGAGGATGGACTCCTCCCCCCCTCCTTAGCCGCACCCCTTCCTTGGAGGAGGGGGCAAGGCGGCGCCTCCCCCCTCTCCCCTGCCCCTATATATAGTGGAGGGGAGGGAGGGCATCCATACCTGAGCCCTTGGCGCCTCCCTCCCTCCCGTGACACCTCCTCCTGTCCCGTAGGTGCTTGGCGAAGCCCTGCAGGATTGCCACGCTCCTCCATCACCACCACGCCGTTGTGCTGCTGCTGGATGGAGTCTTCCTCAACCTCTCCCTCTCTCCTTGCTGGATCAAGGCGTGGGAGACATCGTCGAGCTGTACGTGTGTTGAACGCGGAGGTGCCGTCCGTTCGGCACTAGGATCATCGGTGATCTGAATCACGACGAGTACGACTCCATCAACCCCGTTCACTTGAACGCTTCCGCTTAGCGATCTACAAGGGTATGTAGATGCACTCTCTTTCTACTCGTTGCTGGTCTCTCCATAGATAGATCTTGGTGATTCGTAGGAAAATTTTTGAATTTCTGCTACGTTCCCCAACAGTGGCATCATGAGCTAGGTCTATTGCGTAGATTCTTTGCACGAGTAGAACACAAAGTAGTTGTGGGCGTCGATATTGTTCAATATGCTTGCCGTTACTAGTCTTATCTTGATTCGGCGGCATCGTGGGATGAAGCGGCCCGGACCAACCTTACACGTACGCTTACGTGAGACCGGTTCCACCGACAAACATGCACTAGTTGCATAAGGTGGCTGGCGGGTGTCTGTCTCTCCCACTTTAGTCGGATCGGATTCGATGAAAAGGGTCCTTATGAAGGGTAAATAGCAATTGGCATATCACGTTGTGGTTCATGCGTAGGTAAGAAACGTTCTTGCTAGAAACCCATAGCAGCCACGTAAAACATGCAAACAACAATTAGAGGACGTCTAACTTGTTTTTGCAGGGTATGCTATGTGATGTGATATGGCCAAAGGATGTGATGAATGATATATGTGATGTATGAGATTGATCATGTTCTTGTAATAGGAATCACGACTTGCATGTCGATGAGTATGACAACCGGCAGGAGCCATAGGAGTTGTCTTTATTTATTTGTGACCTGCGTGTCAACTTAAACGTCATGTAATTACTTTACTTTATTGCTAACCGTTAGCCATAGTAGTAGAAGTAATAGTTGGCGAGGCAACTTCATGGAGATCATGACGATGGAGATCATGGTGTCATGCCGGTGACGATGATGATCATGGAGCCCCGAAGATGGAGATCAAAAGGAGCAAAGTGATGATGGCCATATCATGTCACTATTTGATTGCATGTGATGTTTATCATGTTTATACATCTTATTTGCTTAGAACGACGGTAGTAAATAAGATGAGCCCTTACAACAATTTCAAGAAGTGTTCTCCCCTAACTGTGCACCGTTGCGACAGTTCGCTGTTTCAAAACATCACGTGATGATCGGGTGTTTTATTCAGACGTTCAAATACAACGGGTGTTGACGAGCCTAGCATGTACATACATGGCCTCGGAACACACGCGAAACACTTAGGGTTAACTTGACGAGCCTAGCATGTACAGACATGGCCTCGGAACACGGAGACCGAAAGGTCGAGCATGAGTCGTATAGAAGATACGATCAACATGAAGATGTTCACCGATGATGACTAGTCCGTCTCACATGATGATCGGACACGGCCTAGTTTGACTCGGATCATGTAATCACTTAGATGACTAGAGGGATGTCTATCTGAGTGGGAGTTCATAAGATGAACTTAATTATCCTGAACATAGTCAAAAGGATTTTGCAAATTATGTCGTAGCTCACGCTATAGTTCTACTGTGTAGATATGTTCCTAGAGAAAAAAAAATTAGTTGAAAGTTGATAGTAGCAATTATGCGGACTAGGTCCGTAAACTGAGGATTGTCCTCATTGCTTCATAGAAGGCTTATGTCCTTAATGCACCGCTCAGTGTGCTGAACCTCAAACGTTGTCTGTGGTTGTTGCGAACATCTGACATACACGTTTTGATAACTACGTGATAGTTCAGTTAAACGGTTTAGAGTTGAGGCACCAAAGACGTTTTGAAACATCGCGAAACATATGAGATGTTTTGAGGGCTGAAATTGGGATTTCAGGCTCGTGCCCATGTCAAGAGGTATAAGACCTTCGATGACTTTCTTAACCTGCAAACTAAGGAGAAAAGCTCAATTGTTGAGCTTGTGCTCAGATTATCTGAGTAAAACAATCATTTGAATCGAGTGGGAGTTGATCTTCCAGATAAGACAGTGATGGTTCTCCAAAGTCATTGCCACCAAGCTGTTAGAGCTTCGTGATGAACTATAACATATCAGGGATAGATATGATGATCCTTGAGGTATTCGCGATGTTTGACACCGCGAAAGTAGAAATCAAGAAGGAGCATCAATTGTTGATGGTTGGTGAAACCACTAGTTTCAAGAAGGGCAAGGGCAAGAAGGGATACTTCATGAAACGACAAATCAGCTGCTGCTCTAGTGAAGAAACCCAAGGTAAAACCCAAACCCGAGACTAAGTGCTTCTGTAATAAGGGGAACAACCACTAGAGCAGAATTACCCTAGATACTTGGTAGATGAGAAGGCTGGCAAGGTCGATAGAAGTATATTGGATATACATTATGTTAATGTGTACTTTACTAGTACTCCTAGTAGCACCAGGGTATTAGATACCGGTTCGGTTGCTAAGTGTTAGTAACTCGAAATAAAAGCTACGGAATAAATGGAGACTAGCTAAAAGTGAGCTGACGATATATGTTGGAAGTGTTTCCAAGTTTGATGTAATCAAACATCGCACGCTCCCTCTACCATCAAGATTAGCATTAAACCTGAATGGTTGATTGAATCTCGATCATAGTGATACACATTTTCATGCCAAAAGATAGTAATGATAGTACCACTTACTGGTGGCACTGCCATGTAAGTCATATTGGTTTAAAACGCATGAAGAAGCTCCATGTTGATGGATCTTTGGACTCACTCAATTTTGAAAAGTTTGAGACATGCGAACCATGTCTATTGGTGTATACGCATGAAGAAACTCCATGCAAATGGACCGTTTTGACTCACTTGATTTTGAATCACTTGGGACATGCAAATCATACCACATGGGCAAGATGACTGAAAAGCCTCGTTTTCAGTAAGATGGAACAAGATAGCAACTTGTTGGAAGCAACACATTTTGATGTGTGCAGTCCAATGAGTGCTGAGGCATGCAGTGAATATCGTTATGTTCTTACTTCACAGATGATTCGAGTAGATGTTGAGAATATTTACTTGATGAAACACAAGTCTGAATTATTGAATGGTTCAAGTAATTTCAGAGTGAAGTAGAAGATCATTGTGACAAGAGGATAAAATGTCTATGATATGATCATAGAGATGAGTATCTGAGTTACGAGTTTTGGCACACAATTAAGACATTGTGGAAATTGTTTCACAATTAATACCGCCTGGAACACCATAGTGTGATGGTGTGTCCGAACATCATAGTTGCACCCTATTGGATATGATGCATACCATGATGTCTCTTATCGAACTGCCACGATAGTTTATGGGTTAGGCATTAAAGACAACCACATTCACTTTAAATAGGGCACCACGTAATTCCGATGAGATGACACCGTATGAATTATGGTTTAGAGAAACCTAAGTTGTCGTTTCTTAAAAGTTTGGGGCTGCGACGCATATGTGAAAAAGTTTCAGGATTAAGCTCGAACCCAAAGCGGATAAAGTACATCTTCATAGGACACCCAAAACAGTTGGGTATACCTCCTAATTCAGATCCGAAAGCAATAGGGATTGTTTCTTGAATCGGGTCCTTTTTCGAGGAAAGGTTTCTCTCGAAAGAATTGAGTGGGAGGATGGTGGAGACTTGATGAGGTTATTGAACCGTCACTTCAACAAGTGTGTAGCAGGGCACAGGAAGTTGTTCCTGTGGCACCTACACCAATTGAAGTGGAAGCTTATGATAGTGATCATGAAGTTTATGATCAAGTCACTACCGAACCTCGTAGGGTGCCAAGGATACGTACTACTTCAGAGTGGTACAGTAATCCTGTCTTGAAGGTCATGTTGCTAGACAACAATGAACCTACGAGCTATGGAGAAGCGATGGTGGGCCCAAATTCCGACAAATGGTTGGAAGCCATAAAATCCGAGATAGGATCCATGTATGAAAACAAAGTGTAGACTTTGGCAGAACAACTCGATGGTCGTAAGGCTGTTGAGTGCAGATGGATTTTGAAAGGAAGACAGACAATGATGGTAAGTGTCACCATTGAGAAAGCTCGACTTGTCGTTAAGATGTTTTTCGACAAGTTCAAGGAGTTGACTACGATGAGACTTTCTCACTCGTAGCGATGCTAAGAGTCTGTTGGAATTATATTAGCAATTACTGCATTATTTATGAAATCTTGCAGATAGGATGTCAAAACATTGTTTCCTCGACGATTCTTGAGGAAAGGTTGTATGTGATACAACCGGAAGGTTTTGTCTATCCTGAAATATGCTAATAAGTATGCAAAGCTCCAACAGTCCTTCTAAGGACTGGAGTGAGCATCTCGGAGTTGGAATGTATGCTTTGATGGTGATCAAAGATTTTGGGTTTGTACAAAGTTTATGAGAAACTTGTATTTCCAAAGAAGTGAGTGGGAGCACTATAGAATTTCTGATGAGTATATGTTGTTGACATATTAATGACCAGAAATGACGTAGAATTTCTGGAAAGCATATAGGGTTATTTGGAAAGTGTTTTCAGTGGAAAACCTGGATTAAGCTACTTGAACATTGAGCATCAAGATCTATAAGGATAGATCAAAACGCTTAATAGTACTTTCAAATGAGCACATGTCCTGACGTGATCTTGAAGGTGTTCAAGATGGACCAGTCAAAGAAGGAGTTCTTGCCTGAGTTGTAAGGTATGAAGTTAAGACTTAAAGCTCGACCATGGCAGAATAGAGAGAAAGGAGCGAAGGTCGTCCCCTATGCTAAAGACATAGGCTCTACAGTATGCTATGCTGTGTACCGCACCTGAAGTGTGCTTTACCATGAGTCAGTCAAGGGGCACAAGAGTGATCCAAGAATGGATCACAGGACAGCGGTCAAAGTTATCCTTAGTAACTAGTGGACTAAGGAATTTTCTCAATTATGGAGGTGGTAAAAGAGTTCGTCGTAAAGGGTTACGTCGATGCAAGCTTAACACCTATCCGAATAGCTCTGAGTAGAGATACCGGATACGTATAATGGAGCAACAATTTAGAATAGCTCCAAGTAGAACAGTTATTTGGAATAGCTCCAAATAGAACGTGGTAGCTTCATCTAGGAGATGACATAGAGATTTGTAAAGCACACACGGATCTGAAAGGTTCAGACCCGTTGACTATAACCTCTCTCACAAGCATAACATGATCAAACCCAGAACTCATCGAGTGTTAATCACATGGTAAATGTGAACTAGATTATTGACTCTAGTAAACTCTTTGGATGTTAGTCACATGGGGATGTGACCTTGAGTGTTAATCACATATCGATGTGAACTAGATTATTGACTCTAGTGCAAGTGGGAGACTGTTGGAAATATGCCCTAGAGGCAATAATAAATTGATTATTATTATATTTCCTTGTTCATGATAATCGTTTATTATCCATGCTAGAATTGTATTGATAGGAAACTCAGATACATGTGTGGATACATAGACAACACCATGTCCCTAGTAAGCCTCTAGTTGACCAGCTCATTAATCAATAGATGGTTACGGTTTCCTGACCATGGACATTGGATGTCGTTGATAACGGGATCACATCATTAGGAGAATGATGTGATGGACAAGACCCAATCCTAAGCCTGGCACAAGATCATGTAGTTCGTACAAGTATCATTTCCTTAGACCATGAGATTGTGCAACTCCCGGATACCGTAGGAGTGCTTTGGGTGTGCCAAACGTCACAACGTAACTCGGTGGCTATAAAGGTACACTACGGGTATCTCTGAAAGTGTCTGTTGGGTTGGCACGAATCGAGATTGGGATTTTGTCACTCCGTGTAAACGGAGAGGTATCTCTGGGCCCACTCGGTAGGACATCATCATAATGTGCACAATGTGACCAAGGGGTTGATCATGGGATGATGTGTTACGGAACGAGTAAAGAGACCTGCCGGTAACGAGATTGAACAAGGTATCGGTATACCGACGATCGAATCTCGGGCAAGTACCATACCGTTAGACAAAGGGAATTGTATACGGGATTGATTGAGTCCTTGACATCGTGGTTCATCCGATGAGATCATCGTGGAACATGTGGGAGCCAACATGGGTATCCAGATCCCGCTGTTGGTTATTGACCGGAGAACATCTTGGTCATGACTACATGTCTCCCGAACCCGTAGGGTCTACACACTTAAGGTTCGATGACGCTAGGGTTATAAAGGAAGCTTGTATGTGGTTACCGAATGTTGTTCGGAGTCCCGGATGAGATCCCGGACGTCACGAGGAGTTCCGGAATGGTCCGGAGGTAAAGATTTATATATAGGAAGTCCTGTTTCGGCCATCGGGACAAGTTTCGGGGTCATCGGTATTATACCGGGACCACCAGAAGGGTCCCGGGGGCCCACCGGGTGGGGCCACCTGCCCCGGGGGGCCACATGGGCTGTAGGGGGTGCGCCTTGGCCTACATGGGCCAAGGGCACCAGCCCCTAGAGGCCCATGCGCCAAGATATAGGAAAAAGGGGAGAGTCCTAAAGGGGGAAGGCACCTCCGAGGTGCCTTGGGGAGGATGGACTCCTCCCCCCTCCTTAGCCGCACCCCTTCCTTGGAGGAGGGGGCAAGGCTGCACCTCCCCCCTCTCCCCTGCCCCTATATATAGTGGAGGGGAGGGAGGGCATCCATACCTGAGCCCTTGGCACCTCCCTCCCTCCCGTGACACCTCCTCCTCTCCCGTAGGTGCTTGGCGAAGCCCTGCAGGATTGCCACGCTCCTCCATCACCACCACGCCATTGTGCTGCTGCTGGATGGAGTCTTCCTCAACCTCTCCCTCTCTCCTTGCTGGATCAAGGCGTGGGAGACATCGTCGAGCTGTACGTGTGTTGAACGCGGAGGTGCCGTCCGTTCGGCACTAGGATCATCGGTGATCTGAATCACGACGAGTACGACTCCATCAACCCCGTTCACTTGAACGCTTCCGCTTAGCGATCTACAAGGGTATGTAGATGCACTCTCTTTCTACTCGTTGCTGGTCTCTCCATAGATAGATCTTGGTGATTCGTAGGAAAATTTTTGAATTTCTGCTACGTTCCCCAACAATAGGATTCTTGCTGGTTGAGCGCATGAACACTCTGCGTAGTTGAGGCGATGATGCAGACCAAATCTTCTTCAAGTACATACCCATCCACTGCATCGACTTGGAGTTGGGTATGCATGAGGTCTCCTTTTACTTACTCCGTACTCGAAGGTGGAACAAAATCTTGCTTGTTCAGTATGGTCCAGCCTAGCATGTATATATACCCAGTAGTTTGTGTTCTTGATAACTACATGTAGCGTCATGAGGAATAAACCTGCTGATTTCATATGTCGTCCTATGGAAGTCACCAGACTTTTTTTTATCAACACTAATTTCAGATAGATAGGTGCTGCTTACCATACCTAAGAGTGTAGCATGCTGTGAAGGGATAGTCCAAAGTAGAAAATTAAAAGATGTTAGTAAAATCAGTATGCATCCCTAGTGATGCTTTATCTTGTTATTTTTGTCTGAGTGTTGTGCTGTAGCATCAATGACTAGTATGTTTTTTTCAAGGTCTATAAAAGTGCCATCTATGTCTGGCAACATAAGCCTCTTGTCATGTCATGTATCTATTATCACTTTAGATGTTTTATGAAGTGAATGTCGTATTTCTTGAAAGCGTCGATGTACTGATGCGAACACTGCTTGTGTAGTTATGACTAATCCGTTTTCCCCTCTCTTATATAGGAGTTCCTAGGTCGAAGAAATTCGAAGAAGCTCGAAGCCCCTGTCAGCGACTTGCTTTATATGTTATTAAACTTGTAATGTGGAATTTTCTTGGAATTTTGATGTAAGGATGATCTTGGGAATTGGGTGTATATTTACTTGTTGTACTTGTTATTCAAATGCTGGTTGTACTTGTTATACAAATGCTTGGAATTTAAATTTGTGCTAAATGTATACATAGTACTGAAAGAGGCCTTGGCTCAAACGCTACTGGACCTTAAAAAGGCCACTGACCAAACATAGTTGAACTCGGTTTCAGAAAATACCAGTATATTAATTCCTGAAAATAAATAAAATGAACTGTAAAAAGGCCGAGTTGTGAAATTTAAAAGGAGAGCAAAAAAGGACGAGGCTACAAAAAATGAATTGATTGTAATAGGTTGTGGCCCAGAAATTAAAAGCCCGAATAGTTGGGTCTGGCCCATATAGCTGACCGAAATTAATAAGAAAAAACATATAAAAGGCTAAATTGTTGGGCTCGGCCCATGTAGAAAACTGAATTGGACCGGGCTGAATCTTGTGCCACATCAGCTTGCCACGCTGGATGCCTACGTGGCCTGGGGAGGTTGCTAGTGACCAAAACGACACATTAGACATATTTTGGTCACAAACGTCTATGACCTTCTCACAGAGAAGGTCGTTAATTTCAGTTTACGACCGCCAGCTTTTGACCTTCTGTTTTTGGTCACAAAAAGGTCGCAAATGAAAAACAATGACCTTTCGGTGACCAATAGTCAAGGTCACAAATTGACATATTTCTTGTAGTGAATAACTCTTATAAATTATATTCACTCATATCAATCACATAATCAACTAGAGAGCAATAATAAGATATTTCAAATAGCAACACGTGTTAATACAACCATGATATAATATGACAATAGTGGTATCTCACTAGCCCTTTCTGAGACCGCAAAACATAAATGCAGAGCACCCCCAAAGTTCAAGTAGCGACTAAACATTGTAATTCATGGTAGAAAAGATCCAGACATGATGCATCCAACATTAGCTATACACAATGCATCAGCATGACAGCAGTGCTCTCAGGTTCTGGCGCTTATTTGAGAAGGTGATGACACAACATAAAAGTAAATGGGTAGTCCCTTCGCAGAGGGAAGCAATGATTTACAGAGGTGCGAGAGCTCAAGTTTTTAAAACAGAGGTAAATGATATTTTGAGACATGCATCCTTCTCATTCACTTCAGGACCATCAGTTATCAATATCTTCCATGCTAAGTACGCTAGTGGCGGTTCCTACTACGCCTTGAGCTTGCGTTGGTTTTACTTGAAGAGGAAAGGGTGATGCAACAATAGTAGCGTAAGTATTTCCCTCAGTTTTTGAGAACCAAGGTATCAATCCAGTAGGAGGCTCATCAAAAGTCCCACGCACCTACACAAACAAACAAAGAACTCACAACCAACGCAATAAAAGGGTTGTCAATCCCTTCACGGCCACTTGCGAAAGTGAGATCTCATAGATATAGTATGATAAGATAAATATATTTTTGGTATTTTATAATGTAGATGCAAAAAGTAAAGATGCAAATAAAAGTAGAGTTGCAAGCTTATATGATAAAAGATAGACCCGTGGGTCATAGGTTTCACTAGTGGCTTCTCTCAAGATAGCATAAGTATTACGGTGGGTGAACAAATTACTGTCGAGCAATTGATAGAAAAGTGAATAATTATGAGATTATCTAGGCATGATCATTTATATAGGCATCATGTCCGCAACAAGTAGACATACTCCTGCCTGCATCTACTACTATTACTCCACACATCGACCGCTATACATCATGCATCTAGAGTATTAAGTTCATAAGAATAGAGTAACACATTAAGAAAGATGACATGATGTAGAGGGATAAACTCAAGCAATATGATATAAACCCCATCTTTTTATCCTCGATGGCAACAATACAATACGTGCCTTGCAACACTTTCTATCACTGGGTAAGGACACCGCAAGATTGAACCCAAAGCTAAGCACTTCTCCCATGGCAAGAAAGATCAATCTAGTAGGCCAAACCAAACTGATAATTCGAAGAGACTTGCAAAGATAACTCAATCATAGATAAAAGAATTAAGAGAAGATTCAAATATTCTCATAGATAAACTTGATCATAAACCCACAATTCATTGGATCTCGACAAACACACCGCAAAAAGAGTTTACATCAAATAGATCTCCACAAGAGAGGGGGAGAACATTGTATTGAGATCCAAAAAGAGAGAAGAAGCCATCTAGCTAATACCTCTAGACCCGAAGGTCTATGGTAAACTACTAACAACTCATCGGAGGGGTTATGGTGTTGATGTAGAAGCCCTCCATGGTCAATTCCCCCTCCGGCGGAGCACCGACGAAGGCTCCAAGATGGGATCTCGCGGATACAGAAGGTTACGGCAGTGGAAATTGTTTTTCGTTGGCTCCCTGGATGTTTTCAGGGTACGTAGGTATATATAGGAGGAAGAAGTACGTCGGTGGCCACTCGTGGGGCCCAGGAGACAAGGGACGCGCCCAGGAGAGGTGGGCGCGCCCTCCTATCTCCTGGCCACCTCGATTGCTTCTTGACTTGCACTCCAAGTCCTCTGGATCACGTTCGTTCCAAAAATCACGCTCCCAAAGGTTTCATTCCATTTGGACTCCGTTGGGTATTCCTTTTCTTCGAAATACTGAAATAGGCAAAAAAAATAGCAATACGGGCTGGGCCTCCGGTTAGTAGGTTAGTCCCAAAAATGATATAAATATGTAAAATAAATCCCATAAACATCCAAAAGGGGTAATATAATAGCATGGAACAATAAAAAATTATAGATATGTTGGAGACATATGAAGCATCCCCAAGCTTAATTCCTGCTCGTCGTTGAGTATGTAAATGATAAAAACAGAATTTTTGATGTGGAATGCTACCTAGCATAATTCTCAATGTAATTTTCTTTATTGTGGCATGAATGTTCAGATCCAAATGATTCAAAATAAAAGTTCATATTGAGAAAAGAAATACTAACACTTCAAGCATAGTAATCAAAGCAATCATGTCTTCTCAAAATAACATGGCTAAAGAAAGTTCATCCCTACAAAATCATATAGTTAGGCTATGCTTCATTTTCGTCACACAAAGATGTTCCCAAATTCTACACCCCCGATGACAAGCCAAGCAATTGTTTCATACTTAGATAATCTCAAACTTTTTCAACCTTCACGCAATACATGAGCGTGAGCCATGGATATAGCACTATGGGTGGAATAGAATATGATAATGGGGATTGTGTGGAGAAGACAAAAAAAGGAGAAAGTCTCACATTGACGAGGATAATCAACGGGCTATGGAGATGCCCATCAATTGATGTCAATATGAGGAGTAGGGATTGCCATGAAACGGATGCACTAGAGCTATGAATGTTCAACAAAAGAAAACTAGTGGGTGTGCTTCCAACTTGCTTGCTCACGAAAACCTAGGGCATTTGAGGAAGCCCATCGTAGGAATATACAAGCCAAGTTCTATAATGAAAATTCCCACTAGTATATGAAAGTGACAACATATGAGACTCACTATATGAAAAACATGGTGCTACTTTGAAGCACAATATATGAGACTCACTACATGAAGAACAAGGTGCTACTTTGAAGCACAAGTGTGGAAAAAGAGATAGTAACATTGCCCCTTTTTATTTTTTTATTTTTTTATTTTTTTTTCCTTTTCTTTTTTCTTTTTCTTCTTTTTTTTTCTTTGGCCTTTTTTTCTTTTGGCCTTTCCCCTTTTTTTCGTTTTTTTCTTCTCTTTTTGGGCAATTCTCTAATAATGATGATCATCACAATTTCATTGATTACAACACATGAATTACAACTCGAAACTAGAACAAGATATGACTCTATATGAATGCCTCCGGTGGTGTACCGGGATGGTGCAATGAATCAAGAGTGACATGTATGGAAAATTATGCATGGTGGCTTTGCTACAAATACGATGTCAACTAAATGATCATGCACTGGCAATATGACAAAAGTAATGTATGTCATGACGATGAACGGAACGGTGGAAAGTTGCATGACAATATATCTCGGAATGGCTATGGAAATGCCATAATAGGTAGGTATGGTGGCTGTTTTGAGGAAGATATAAGGAGGTTTATGTGTGATAGAGCATATCATATCACGGGGTTTGGATGCACCGGCGAAGTTTGCTCCAACTCTCAAGGTGAGAAAGGCAATGCACGGTACCGAAGAGGCTAGCAATGATGTAAAGGTAAAAGTGCGTATAATCCATGGACTCAACATTAGTCAAAAGAACTCATATACTTATTGCAAAAATTTAGAAGTCATCAAAAATCAAGCACTACGTGCATGCTCCTATAGGGATGGATTGGTAGGAAAAGACCATCGCTTGTCCCCGACCACCACTCATAAGGATGCACAAGCCAGGTACACTTCATGTTTCAAATTTGTCACACAACTTTAACCATACGTGCATGCTACGGGACTTTCTAACTTCAACACAAGCATTCTTTAAATTCATAATCACCCAACTAGCATGACTTTAATATCACTACCTCCATATCTCAAAACAATTATCAAGTATTAAATTGATCATAGCATCCAATTCACTTTCTATGATAGTTTTTATTATACCCAACTTGGATGCCTACCATTCTAGGACCAATTTATAACCATAGCAAATACCATTTTGTTCTAAGAGACTCTCAAAATAATATAAGTGAAGCATGAGAGACTAGCAATTTCTACAAAATTAAGCCACCGCCGTGCTCTAAAAGATATAAGTGAAGCACTAGAGCAAAAACTATCAAGCTCAAAAGATATAAGTGAAGCACATAGCATATTACAATAAATTTCAATCAAGTAGGCTTCTCCCAAAAGGTGTGTACAGCAAGTATGATTGTGGTAAACTAAAAAGCAAAGACTAATATAATACATGACACTCCAAGCAAAACACATATCATGTGGCGAATAAAAATATAGCTCCAAGTAAAGTTACCAATGAACGAAGATGAAAGAGGGGATGCCTTCCTGAGGCACCCCCAAGCTTAGACTTTTGGCTATTCTTGAATATCTTGGGGTGCCAAGGGAACCCCAAGCTTAGGCTTTTGCCACTCCTTATTCCATAGTTCATCAAATCTTTATCCAAAACTTGAAAACTTCACAACACAAAACTCAACAGGAAATCTCATAAGCTTCGTTAGTGAAAGAAAACAAAACCACCACATAAGGTACTGTAATGAACTCATTCTTTATTTATTTTGGTGTTAAACCTACTGTATTCCAAGTTCTCTATGGTTTATGCCACTTAATACTAGCCATAGATGCATCAAAATAAGCAAACAACACACGAAAAACAGAATCTGTCAAAAACATAATAGTCTGAAGAAATCTGTAACTAACTAAACTTCTGGAACTTTAAAAATTGTACCAAAATAGGAAGTCCTGGGAAATTTGTCTATTGATCAGAAGCAAAAGGAATCAACGCAAAATCACTTTTATGTGATTTAACAAAACTAATTTCGTGCGCGAAAAGTTTCTATTTTTCAGCAGAATCAAATTAACTATCATCATAGGTTATCCTATAGGTTCTACTTGGCACAAACGCTAATTAAAACATAAAAACACATCTAAACATAAGGTAGATGCAAAATTTATTAATAAACATAAACAAAAACAAAAAACACAAATAAAATTGGGTTGCCTCCCAACTAGCGCTATCGTTTAACGCCCCTAGTTAGGCATAAAAGCGAAGATAGATCTAAGTAGTGCCATCTTTGGCACTCAATTCATAAGTAGCTCGCATAATAGATTCATAAGGTAATTTGACTTTCTTTCTTGGAAAGTGCTCCATGCATTTCTTTAATGGAAATTGGAATCTAATATTCCCTTCCTTCATATCAATAATCGCACCAATCGTTCTAAGGAAAGGTCCACCAAGCATAATAGGGCAAGAAAGATTGCAATCTATATCAGGAACAATAGAATCTACGTGCAGAAAATTTCTATTTGCAACAATGAGAACATCATTGATCCTTCCCATTGGCTTTTTAATGGTGGAATCCGCGAGATGCAAATTTAAAGAGCAATCATCAAGATCATGGAAACCTAGAATATCACATAAAGTTTTCGGAATCGTGGAAACACTAGCACCCAAATCACACAAAGCAAAACACTCAGGATCTTTAATTTTAATTGTTATAGTAGGTTCCCACTCATCATTAAGTTTTCTAGGTATAGAAACTTCCAAATTAAGTTTTTCATCATAAGATTGCATCAAGGCATCAACGATATGTTTGGTAAAAGCTTTATTTTGACTATAAGCATGAGGAGAATTAACAAAGGATTGCAACAAGGAAATACAACCTTCTAAAGAACAATTATCATAATCAAATTCCTTGAAATCCGAGATAGTGGGTTCAATGCTATTTAAAGTCATGACCTCTCCAATCCCACTTTTACCAAATTTTTAGCATCAAGATCTAAAAACTCCAAATTATTGGGACGCCTTCTAACTAAAGTTGATTCATCTCTAGTCCCATTATTATCAAGATTCATATTGGAAAACAAGGATCTAATAGGGGACACATCAATAACTTTAAGATCTTCATCATTATTTTCATTGAAACTAGAAGAACACGCCTTTACAAAGCAATCTTTCTTAGCACGTAATCTAGTGGTTCTTTCCTTGCACTCATCAATGGAAATTCTCATTGCTTTGAGAGACTCACTAATATCATGCTTAGGAGGAGTAGATCTAAGTTTAAGAGAATCAACATCAAGCGAAAGTCTATCAACGTTCCTAGCCAAATCATCAACTTTGAGCAATTTTTCTTCAAGCAAAGCATTAAAATTCCTTTGAGAAATCATAAATTCTTTCACACTATTCTCAAAATCAGAGGGCATCTTATTAAAATTACCATAAGAATTATTGTAGGAATTTCCATAATTATTCGAGGAATTACTAGGGAACGGTCTAGAATTAAAGTTTCCTCTATAAGCATTGTTTCCAAAACTATTCCTACCAACAAAATTCACACCCATAGATTCATTATTTTTTTCAATCAAAGTAGACAAAGGCATATCATTGGGATCAAGAGGAGTATTTTTAGTAGTAAAAAACTTCATAAGTTCATCCATCTTTCCACTCAAAACATTGATTTCTTCTATAGCATGCACTTTTTTACTAGAAGATCTTTCGGTGTGCCATTGAGAATAATTACCCGTAATATTATCAAGAAGTTTTGTAGCATCTCCTAAAGTGATATCCATAAACGTGCCTCCCGCGGCCGAATCTAAAAGATTTCTAGAAGCAAAGTTCAAACCGGCATAAATTTTTTGTATGATCATCCATAAATTCAAACCATGAGTAGGGAAATTGCGAATCATCAATTTCATTCTTTCCCAAGATTGGGCCACATGCTCATGATCAAGTTGTTTAAAATTCATAATATCGTTCCTAAGAGTGATAATCTTAGCTGGAGGAAAATACTGAGAGATAAAAGCATCTTTGCACTTGTTCCGAGAATCAATACTATTTTTAGGCAAAGACGAAAACCAAACTTTATCACGATCTCTAAGTGAAAATGGAAATAACTTCAATTTAACAATATCATTATCTGTATCTTTCTTCTTTTACATAGCACACAAATCAACAAAGTTGTTTAGATGAGTAGCGGCATCTTCACTAGGAAGGCCGGTGAATTGATCTTTCATAACAAGATTCAACAAAGCAGTATTGATTTCACAAGACTCAACATCATTAAGAGGAGCAATCTGAGTACTAAGGAAATCATTATTATTGGTATTGGAGAAATCACACAATTTGGTAATATCTTGCGCCATGGCGACAAGTAATCCAACACACAAGCAAACAGAAAAAGGCAAGCGAAAAAGAGAGGACAAGATTGGGAAAGAGAGGGCGAATAAAACGGCAAGGGTGAAGTGGGGGAGAGGAAAACGAGAGGCAAATGGCAAATAATGTAATTGCGAGGGAGATGGGTTTGTGATGGGTACTTGGTATGTCTCGACTTGAGGGAAGACATCCCCGGCAACGGCACCAGAAATCCTTCTTGCTATGTCTTGAGCTTGCGTTGGTTTTCCTTGAAGAGGAAAGGGTGATGCAGCAATAGTAGCGTAAGTATTTCCCTCAGTTTTTGAGAACCAAGGTATCAATCCAGTAGGAGGCTCCTCAAAAGTCCCACGCACCTACACAAACAAACAAAGAACTCGCAATTAACGCAATAAAGGGGTTGTCAATCCCTTCACGGCCACTTGCGAAAGTGAGATCTGATAGAGATAGTATGATAAGATAAATATATTTTTGGTATTTTATAATACAGATGCAAAAAGTAAAGATGCAAATAAAAGTAGATTGAAAGCTTATATGATAAAAGATAGACCCGGGGGCCAGAGGTTTCACTAGTGGCTTCTCTCAAGATAGCATAAGCATTACGGTGGGTGAACAAATTACGGTCGAGCAATTGATAGAAAAGCGAATAAATATGAGATTATCTAGGCATGATCATGTATATAGGCATCACGTCCGCACCAAGTAGACCGACTCCTGCCTGCATCTACTACTATTACTCCACACATCGACCGCTATAGAGCATGCATCTAGAGTACTAAGTTCATAAGTACAGAGTAACGCATTAAGAAAGATGACATGATATAGAGGGATAAACTCAAGCAATATGATATAAACCCCATCTTTTTATCCTCAATGGCAACAATACAATACGTGCCTTGCAAACCTTTCTGTCACTGGGTAAGGACACCACAAGATTGAACCCAAAGCTAAGCACTTCTCCCATGGCAAGAAAGATCAATCTAGTAGGCCAAACCAAACTGATAATTCGAATAGACTTGCAAAGATAACTCAATCATACATAAAAGAATTAAGAGAAGATTCAAATATTTCTCATAGATAAACTTGATCATAAACCCACAATTCATCGAATCTCGACAAACACACCGCAAAAAGAGTTTACATCGAATAGATCTCCACAAGAGAGGGGGAGAACATTGTATTGAGATCCAAAAAGAGAGAAGAAGCCATCTAGCTAATAACTACGGACCAGAAGGTCTATGGTAAATTACTCACAACTCATCAGAGGGGCTATGGTGTTGATGTAGAAGCCCTCCGTGGTCGATTCCCCCTCCGACGGAGCGCCGGCGAAGGCTCCAAGATGGGATCTCACTGATACAGAAGGTTATGGCGGTGGAAATTGTTTTTTGTTGGCTCCCTGGATGTTTTCGGGGTACGTAGGTATATATAGGAGGAGGAAGTACGTCGGTGGCCACTCGTGGGGCCCAGGAGACAGGGGGCGGCCCAGGAGGGGTGGGCGTACCCTCCTATCTCCTAGCCGCCTCGATTGCTTCTTGACTTGCACTCCAAGTCCTCTGGATCACGTTCGTTCCAAAAATCACGCTCCCGAAAGTTTCATTCTGTTTGGACTCCGTTTGGTATTCCTTTCCTTCGAAATACTGAAATAGGCAAAAACAAACAGCAATACGGGCTGGGCCTCCGGTTAGTAGGTTAGTCCCAAAAATGATATAAATATGTAAAATAAAGCCCATAAACATCCAAAAGGAGTAATATAATAGCATGGAACAATCAAAAAGTATGGATACATTGGAGACGTATCAGTTCCCAAGCGGAAATTTAAATGTTATGACCCCATTGGGAGTTTTTGTTTGATTATTTGTAAGCTCTTTTCTTTTTGCAGTTTGGGACTGGGCATCCCTATTACCGCCCTTTTCTCGTGCGATGGCGAGTGAATAAACACTCGACCTGAGAATGACCCGCTTAGCATGGAAGATACCGACTACCTCATGTCGTTCTATGAACGATCCAAGCACACAAAATGATATTTATTTGAAGTTTTTAGAGGTGGCATATGAAAATTTACAAAGGACGGCGGGGTAATAGCGCATATAGGTAGGTATGGTGGACTCATCTGCAATAACTTGGGTTTCAGGTTTTTGATGTACAAGTAGAGTTCCCGCTTAGTACAGGCGAAGGCTAGCAAATAGGTTGAGGGGCGGCCAGCTAGAGAGCAACAATGGTCATGAACATGCATTATGCATAAGTAACATTGCATACTAGCGTGAGTAGGATATGAACACCATGAACATAAATATCATAGAGGCTATGTTGGTTTTGATTCAACTACATGCATGAACATGTGCCAAGTCAAGCCACTCGAACATTCAGAGGAGGATACCATATCATCATACTACATCACAGTCATTTTAACACAATGTTGATATCCAAGATAAGTAATTATTCACTCCTAGCTACTTATGCATGGCATGAGAAACTATAATCTCTAATTTTCATTGCAAACATGTTTGATCATAATAGGCTGAAGCATGGATACTAGGTTAAACATATTTACAAAAACAGAACAAGTCGAATTCATACCCGTTTCTCTCTGCCACGGCCAGTTCATCTAATATCGTCATTATTTCCTTTCACTTACACGACCGAATTATTTGAAATAATAATAGTGCAAGAGTGCCGCAGACTAAGCTGGAACCTGCAAACATTTTATTCAAGAGGAGAAGACAAGGTAATATGGGCTCTTTGTTTAGTCAACAATAATGCAAATGAGAGACATTCAACATTTTCATCGTGGACTTCTCCTCGGTATGACTCGATAAGAGAAAATGAAATTCAGATAAACACACTGAAATATTTTCGGAGTTTTTGGTTTTTTAAAGCAAGCAAATGAAAAAGGAAAAATCAAAAACGAGAAAAACTATTTACACGGGAAAGCTCCCAACAAGTAAAAGAGGAACAAGGAAATCTTTTTGGGTTCTCTTTTTAGTACTACAGCAATTTAAACTAGGAAGAAAAATAAAAAAGAAGCAAGAAACATATTTTTGGGATTTTCTCAAAGTTTTTCAAACACACAATAAGAAAGCAAGAAAATAAACTAAACATAAATGATACAATGAAAATGTGTGGACACTGACAACTGGAATGAAATGTGTGAACATGAATGTAATGTCAGTGGGAATACGTACTCCCCCAAGCTTAGGCTTTTGGCCTAACTTGGTAATCAGTCAGTAGCCTGGATGGTAGTTGGCGTGGTTGCTCACGGAGGCCCTCGGTGCCGATGCCTCAGCCTGCTGTGTTGCCTCCACTGCTGCGTTGTGAGCTCGAGCCTCGCTCTCCAGAACAAAATATCTTCCTTTGTTGTGATAGTCAAAAAGAACAGGCGCAGGCAAATATGTGTGCACAACAGAAGTTTGGTTAAACAACAAATTATAAGTGAAGTCATGAATTTTTCCTTTGAGGATCTTATGGCTTTTTGAAGCATCAAAGTCTAAATACTGCGTGGGTAGGATAGGGTCAAAGGGCAAAGGTGAAACACCCAGCTCTCGTGCTAAACGCGTGGCATAAATTCCGCCATAAAAATAGCCACTTCTAGTGTTATGCTGCAGTCTGCGTGCAACAATCGCTGCAAGGTTATAACTCCTTTCACCAGTGAGAGCGGCGCGTATGATGCGCAATTATGGAGCACAAAGCGTACTATAGTCTTGTTTGCCTACTGTACTTTTTCCATTAAATAATGTGAAGTACTGAATTGCAGGAAAATGTATGCTCTTTATTCTACCTTGTGCCACTCCCCAAGTTTCACCAAAGTAAAGACTAGAAAAGAATGACTCAAACTCAGACCTAGGTGGCTCATCGAGTGAACCCCATAATGGGATTTTGCAGAGGTGAGCAAACCTTTCTAGAGAACTGGTAAATGGATTATCATAAAATTTAAAAGACACCCTAGACTGACGGGGAAAGAATTTAAATTCTTCGACAAATGAATCGGTAAGGATGAGGCGTTGGTCGCACTTATCTGAAATGTAGGGACCGAGATTGACATTGTGAATTAATTGCTCAAATTCCTCCTTAATACCAAATCTCGCCATGTATCGTCGCATGGCCATAAGCATGTTTTGGTGGTGGCACTTTGAATGGACTTTTCACTTGGTTCAGCATAGGACCGGCAAACGGAGCTGCTACTAGATGATGCTTCCGAGGATCTCCTCCTCGAAGAACTCCTTCCAAACAAGTTCATTATGTTCGCGTACAATTTTCTAAAAAAATTTGGTCATGAAAATCTATTAGGAGAACTTCACAAAATTGGTAGCAACTACTCATAGGGATGTACAAAGGCCATAGCAAGCATTCAAACTACTTAAAACTCTAAGAAGTCAACATGCAGGCTCATCTACAGCAGCACCAAGAGTAGCTAATTATTCTAAATATAAACCACTAAAAGAAAAACTAACTGGACACATGGAGGAGTCACATACCAAGCAACAAATCCCTGAAACATTTTTGGAAATGGAGCTTCGAGCAAAGAGATCGAAATCCGCTGTTTCAGAGGCAAGAACACGAGAGAGAGTGTGTTGGTGATTTTTGTGGGTGAATGGAGTGGACTGGGAGGAAGAAGTAAGTGAGGGGCCCCACCAGGTGGGAAGCATCCACCAGGGCGCGCCTGAGGGTGTTGGCGTGCCCAGGTGGGTTGTGCCCACCTGGTGCACCTCCCTCTGATATTATTTGCACCAGAAATTCATAAATATTCAGAAAAAATCGTTTCAGGTTTTCAGAGCATTCTGAGAACTTTTATTTTTGGGTCATTTTTTATTGCACGAAAAAAACAGAAAATAGACAAAGCATGGAATTTTATTTTATTTAACTAATAAAAATAGAAAACAAAAGGTAGGGACAGAAGGTAGTGCTTACTAAATTCATCAACTTCATACCTCTCAAAAATGATCCATTAATAAGGTTGATCAAGTCTTATTAACAACCACTTTCGATAAGCATGAAATCAAAGAACTTTCGTAAATCACTAAGTTACATCAATGGGGATATGAATGTCCCTAACAATAAGCATTTCATATTTCTTTTTGACAGTAGGTAGAGGTAGTTGAAAACTTCCAATAGTGATTGTCGGAGATTTTTCAATAACATTAATACCATTCACTTGGAATTGTTTCTTCGAGAAGTGCACCGTATGCTCATTACCATTGATATGAAAAGTGACCTTGCTTTTATTTCAATCAATAACAGTCCCTGCGATATTCAAGAAGGGTCTACCAAGGATAATTGACATGTTTTCATCCTCGGGCATCTCAAGTATAACAAAGTCAGTCAAAATAGTAACATTATCAACAACAACGGGCACATCCTCACGAATACCGATAGGTATGCAGTTGATTTATCATGCATTTGCAAAGATATTTCAGTAGGTGTGACTTTATTCAAATCAAGTCTTTTTATATAAAGAGAAAGGCATAACACTAACACCGGCTCCCAAATCACATAATGCAGTTTTACCATAATTTCTTTAATGGAGCAAGGTATAGTTGGTATTCCCGGATCTCCAAGTTTTTAGGTACTCCATCTTTGAAAGTGTAATTAGCAAGCATAGTGGAGATTCCATCTTCCGGTATTTTTCTCTTATTAGTGATGATGTCTTTCATATACTTTGCATAAGGAGGCATTTTCAAGATATCAGTCAAGCAAGTGCGCAAAAACATTGGCCTAATCATTTCAGCAAAGCGTTCAAATTCTTCATCATCTTTCTTTTTAGATGACTTGGGTGGAAAGGGCATAGGGTTTTGAACCCATGATTCTCTTTCCTTACCATGTTTTCTAGCAACAAAGTCTCTTTTGTCATATCTTTTATTCTTAGGTTGTGGGTTATCAAGATCAACAACTGGTTCTATCTCAACATCATTATCTGGTTCTTTATCATTAGGTTGAGTGTTTTCATGAACCTCATCATTTTCTTTTTTTATTGTCAAAGGTGAGTGTTCGTTACCAGATTGAGTTTCAGCATCAGAGATAGAAACATCATTATCATTATCATGAGGCTTTTCTGTTCCAGGTTCACTAGAGGTAGGCCAAGTCTTATCATTTTTCTTTTTCCTTTTCTTTTTAGAAGAACTAGGTGTAGTGGTGTTGTTCCTTTGAGAATCCTGTTCAATTCTCTTTGGGCGTCCCTTAGGATAAAGTGGTTCCTGAGTCATTTTACCTCCTCTAGTTGCTACTAAACAACAAAGTCACTTATATTATTGTTCATTTCATCAAGTAACTCTCTTTGAGGTTTAGCAACTTGTTCTAATTGAGTTTGAACCATAGAGGCATGTTTTCCTACACCTCTAACATCATTTGAGATTCTAAATAGCAAGTAAATTAAGCGAGCAATCATATCAGAGTTGTATTTCAATTGTTTCATAACATTTGCATTGAAGTGATCTTGCCTTCTAATGTAATTATCAAACTCATAAAGGCATTGGCTAGGAAGTTTATTATGAGGATCATCACTATCATTGAATTTCATTAAAAAATTTACCTCTACCACCTTGGGTGGTGGTGGTGCTTCAAGCCCATGTATTTCTTCGATAGGTGTTAAATTTTCAACATCCTCGGCCTTAATAGCTTTTTCCTGCATAGACTTCTTTGCCTCTTGCATATCTTTAGGACTGAGATATAAGATACCCCTCTTCTTCGGAGTGGGTTTAAAAGGCGCTTCAGGAGGAGTCCAATCATCATAACTTTTCAGTATGTTATTCAATAATTCCTCAGCTTGCCCAATAGTTTGTTCCCTCAAAACACAACCAGCACAACTATCTAGGTAGTCCCTACAAGCATCGGTTAGTCCATTATAGAAGATATCAAGTATTTCATTTTTCTTAAGAGGATGATCAGGCAAAGCATTAAGCAATTGGAGAAGCCTCCCCCAAGCTTGTGGGAGACTCTCTTCTTCAATTTTCACAGAGTTAAATATTTCCTATAAGGCAGCTTGTTTCTTATGAGCATGGAAATAAGTTTCAGAGAAGTAATAGATCATATCCTAGGGACTACGCACACAACCAGAAGCAAGAGTATTGTACCAAGACTTAGCATCACCATTTAATGAGAATGGAAATAACTTGAGGATATAGTAATAGCGAATCTTCTCATCATGAGCAAAAAGGGTAGCTATATCATTCAACTTAGTAAGATGTGTGTCGGTGTCAAAATCGGCGGATCTCGGGTAGGGGGTCCCGAACTATGTGTCTAAGGCTAATGGTAACAGGAGGTGGAGGACACAATGTTTGCCCAGGTTCGGTCCCTCTCGATGGAGGTAATACTCTATTTCCTGCTTGATTGATCTTGATGATATGAGTATTACAAGAGTTGATCTACCACGAGATCGTAGAGGCTAAACCCTAGAAGCTAGCCTATGATTATGATTGTTCTTCTCCCACAGACTAAACCCTCCGGTTTATATAGACACCAGAGGGGGCTAGGGTTACACAGAGTCGGTTACAGAGAAGGAGATCTACATATCCGAATTGCCAAGCTTGCCTTCCACGCAAAGGAGAGTCCCACCCGGACACGGGACGAAGTCTTCAATCTTGTATCTTGTATCTTCATAGTCCAACAGTCCGGCCAAAGTATATAGTCCGGCTGTCCGAGGACCCCTTAATCCAGGACTCCCTCAGTAGCCCCTGAACCAGGCTTCAATGACGATGAGCCTGGCGCGCAGATTGTCTTCGGCATTGCAAGGCGGGTTCCTTCCCCGAATACTCCATAGAAGATATTGAATATGAGGATCATGTCCGGCTCTGCAAAATAATTCCACATACCACCATAGAGAGTACAATATTTCACAAATCTAATCTGCTGACAACTTTTCATAGCGTGACATCATGCCGTGGCCTGGTCATTATGAACCGTTTTTCCCAGCCTGCCACTACACGTGTTGCGAGGCGGTTTTATTGGCACGTCTTGTCGAAGCAGAGATTGTGTTCCCCTTATCATGGGATCCTCATCAATACGGGCGTGGGTAACCCAACCGTGCGTGTTAGTATGACTCCTCGATTTTAAGCAAGTTCCAAATGGCCACGCGAACGACGCTTGATATTCACCCTCTTTATAAAGGGGCCAAGGCTTGTCCTTTTCTTCCCACGCTCGATCCTTCCCTTCCTCCACCTCGAGTTCCAACACCCAAGGCTCAGGCTAAGCGCTTCGGACCTTCAACCATGTACGGATCCAACCATCAAGGCCGGTGGATGGCCTCCTCTATCATAGAGGAGGACATCAAGAAGCTTAGGGAGGTCAGGTATTCGACCATCGAAATCCCGCATAGGCTGCCTACTCAAGGGCGGGTCATCCCCACTCCCGAACCCAACGAGAGCGTCGTATTTGTTCCCACTTCCTCCGAGGGCTAGGATTTAGTCTTGATCCCTTTGTTAGAGGGCTCATGTTCTATTATGGGCTAGATTTCCATGATCTATCTCCGGATTCCATCCTTCACATCTCATTGTTTATCGTCGTGTGTGAAGCCTTCCTCCGCAGCACCCCACACTTCAGCCTATGGCTCAAGACCTTCAATGTGAAGCCGAAGATGATCGATGGGTGACACACGGAGTTCAGAGGCGCTATAATAAGCAAAGGCGCCCTCCCTATGGCCAAAGGGTTCCTTCCCGGAGGTGTCCGACTTATGGCAATGAGAGTGCTTCTACATCACAGCTCCCCGAAGTACAAAGCGGGTGGCCACCCCTGCCTTCCGCTCGGGCCGTCCGCCTCAACTGGCATCATGGGTCAACAAGGGACTGGACTGGGGGCCAGTTAATGACGTACTGACATTGCAAAGCCGCATTCAAGGTCTCCTCAAGATGGATGTCAGTCTTGTCAAGGTAATGCAAGTAATGCTAGTTCGTCGGGTCCTGCCATGCCAACGTCAATCTCTCCGTATGTGGGAGTTCAACCCGGAAGGACTGCGAACTATTCAACAATTCTTCGGCATGACGCTCGAAGGGATGTATGGATTGTTCTTCGAATCACGAATAAAGTGTTCAGACACCATTGAGGATGCGGGTATCAACTGCAACAGGTCCAGACACCCAGGTAAGTAATTCCATGACCGAACATGTTGTCTTTATATTTGTCATAACATCAATCTGAAAAACTGCTCTCGGCTAGGACTGGATAAGAAAAGCGGAGAGGATCAGGTGTTCGGCCCCCCTTCCCGAAGGCTCGCCGGATCCTGTACTAACCAGGATGCTTGAGCGCGCACCCTATCAAGTGCCATCAGGAGAAGACGGAGGGAGGAATAGAGAAGCCGAAAGCGGGCTTCATACATTACACATCCAAACCGGGGGAATTGATGTCTCCACGAAGGAGGATAATCGGGGAGGTGAATCGAGAATCCCCTCTCCGCACGAGAAGAAACGGGCCGCGTCCGAAGACTTGGAAGCGGAGGTTTCCAAACGAGGGAAGAAACCTTCGCCAGGGGGCCCTGCCCCAGAGGGCGTCCTTACCGCGAAGTGCCCGCAAGGGCGCCAGCCCTCAACCAAGATGTAAGTGAACGAAAGTACTTTGGTAAATATATCCTGCTTTATCTTTGAGAATAATAATCGAGACATATATCTTGTAGTCCGGCCCGTAGCCCCTCTCGGCAGAGTTCGTCTTCGGGGGATCTTCTTCCGGAGATGATGGAGAGCGAAACGCCTCCTCCTTCCTCCCCTCCACATGGGGCGGACGACCCCGAGGTGTCGTCACGGAGGATTTCTCCTGATCTGCCAAGGCCAGAAGTTAACACTTCGGCCACCCGAAGTCCGGAGTATTCGGCTCCCAAGGAGAGCAACATAAAGAGTCTGGGGTTGTCCGGCACACAACCGGACACACTGATGGGTCTTCTGGAGCAAGTGGATATCTCAGAGACACATCGTACCTTAATGGGTACGGTGGTTGAGAGGATTTCATCCGCCAAGAGCGGGTTGAATGAAGCTTTTACAAGCCTGCTAAGGGGCTTTGAGGTACGGAAAGTAATATATGTATTTTGATGGTACCGCACGCGCTAGGTGTGCCCTGTATAGATAGTAGCCCCTGAGACTCTAGTTGCCGTCCAGAGGCGGCGAACAGAGCACTATAGTCCCAGGTAATGATCGTGATGCTGTCATGTGCAGGCGGCTGAGGGTCCGGTGGCTGACCGGACTGCTGATTTTGCCGAACCGAGGCGGCAGCTTGACGTGGCGGATGCCGACATCGCGCTTGTGAACGAGCGGCTTGACGAGGCACAGGTATGTATTTTCGGGTGGTCAGCAAATATTAAGAGGAGCATGGTGCTAGTATCTATAATATGCTGTGACTGCAGATGGAGCTGCTGCCGTGGAGACCCTTCGGGCGGAATTTGCCCGAGCTAAGGAACAAGCCAAGATAAGTGATGCAGCCGCCCTAAAGGCTGCCGAAGAGTGAAGTGCCAAATGGGCTGCTCATCGCCAGAGCAAAGATAAAATAGCCAAGATGTATGTTGAGCTGAAAGATGCCGCCGGCCGATATGAGCTCCTTGAAAAGGAAAGCCAAGTGAAAGCGGCTGACCTGAAGAAGGCCTTGGAAGCGACCAAGGAAACTCGCTCTGAAATTAGAGCGGTAAGGGAGGAGCTTCGTGAAGCCGGAGATATCACAGCTGGGAGGCCCTTTTTGTTGCGGATGAAGTTCGGAGATCCGAAGTATGCCCCTCTGGATCAATTATGGAGTGCTGCAGACGCGTATTCGGACTTGGCGAAGAGTGTTGCTGATGCGACTGAGTTTTTCAAAGATCAGAAAGATCATGAGGTGGAAAGGTTGTTCTGGTCACAGTTCAGTGCTCCGACGCATCCGCTGCCGTTGAATGAACAAATGGCCGAGTGGGCCGAGCTCCATAAGTTGTCCGGGCTTGCTATGAGGTCTGTCGTGGATCATCTTTGGCCGAAGGGACCAAGGCCAGACAATTATTTTGGTTTAGTGCAACGATTCCTTGGTGCTGTGTCGCATATTGACGCTGTGAAGAGGTCGGCGTACATACATGGTGCGGGGATGGCTCTTGCCCGTGTTAAAACATATTGGGCAGGGATGGAGGCCACCGCTATTGCAACCCAGGGTCCGGCGGGAGGCCAGGACCCGGCCGAGCACTATTTTGAAGAAGTCCTAGAAGGCGCCCCTTTAATAGAGGCTTAGTGCTCGAAGGGTACCATGTTCGAGTGACATGTATCTGAATAGTAAAAACAATGCTGTTTTGATTATAAAGGTTGTGTTTATACTTTTGCCCGAAAGTATTATAGTGCCTCCTGTGCGGCCGTTTATGTATGTATATATATATATATATATATATATATATATATATATATATATAACCTGAAAGTTTGCAGTCGTCGGCTTCAGCCCCCACGCATGTAATGCAGGGGTGTTCAGAAAAGCGTGTACTCACACTTGATCCAACGTCTTGGTCCATTAAGGAGGTGATAGCGCAGCGAACAAGGCAATCAGACTATATAAATTGAACACTTTCACTTAGCCATAGGAGTTTGACGGTGGGGCTACTATATAGCCCATGGTACTTCCGCGTTCATCCGAATACAATGCATGTTGGTACATGACAGGAAAACCGGTCCTTCATTAATGCGGTGGAATCGTGAGGATTCCGCTAAGTCATCAAGTGGTTGACCAGTCTCTCACTTTATCATGACAGTCAGTTTTCGGCTTTCTCTACTGAGGTGCTCATCCATATGAACCAGGGCACAATCGTAGTAGTTCTCTCGGTGCCGCCTTAGCCGATAGAGCGGAACATAAGGTTGCAAAACACGGGAGCCGGGCAAACCCAACTATTGACCAAAGACATGATCTGGAGCTGATACATATAAGGCCAAACTCGCGACGCCGAACACTCCCTAAGGTATTCGGACTTTACAACATATATTGGGCTGAGTAACACCCTCGACGATGAGCCTTGAGTTTCCAGGTACGTGCATTAATCTGGCGTGATGAAATGCCAATAACACCAGGCTTCCTCTTGGTTGTGTTAAGTACCGGAGGGTGTGAAGCAACAAGAGACATTAAAAAGGTTTACACAGGGTCTTGATCTAAAAAAGAAACCTTTGAGCAGGGCCCTGCTGCACGTCTGCGCCTTTGTCTTTGTTGTGCCGTATCCTGGAAGGGTGTAGCATGATGATCATCTGTAAAAAAGAAAAACCCAGGTGAAAGACTTCGTGCGAAACGTTGGTTATTCTTAATGAACCATGAAAATGCAATCTATTATTGTATTAATAGGGTCAAGCCGGACTATAGGCCTTTTTACATGTGGGCAGCCCCTAGCCCCATCTATGGGGGTACATCCATCGACCCAAGCTCAGGTTTATTTGGGCTGCTACAACTAGTGGTGTGCCGGACTCGTCTAACCGTGTACGCGGTCTTGACGACCGATCATTTAGTCTGGTTGGGGAGGCCGTTCAGTGTTCGGTTGCTAGAGCCGCCACATATTCTTCCGCACGTAAGGAATGCTCTGTATTTCTGTTAACTGTAATGACGCCACGTGGACCGAGCATCTTAAGTTTGAGTTAAGCGTAGTGCGGTACTGCATTGAAACGAGTGAAGTTCGTTCTTCCGAGTAGTGCATGATAGCCGCTTCAGAATGGAGCGATGTCGAAGATTAATTCTTTGCTTCAGAAGTTGTCGGGAGAACAGAATACAACCTCTAGTAATAGGGAGCCCATGCAGCGGGCTTCTATGCCTGGTATTACTCCTTTAAAGGTAGTACTGCTTTGGCTGATTCTTGACGGGTCTATCCCCATCTTGCGGATAGTGTCCTAATATATTAGATTAAGACTACTGCCGCCGTCCATGAGGACTCAGGTGAGATGGTATCCGTCTATTATTGGGTCAAGCACCAAGGCAGACGATCCTCCGTGCCGGATACTAGTCGTATGATCCCTGCGATCGAAAGTGATCGGGCAGGCCGACTAAGGGTTGAACTTGGGGGCGATGGGCTCTACAGCGTATCCGTCTCAAAGTGCGCGTTTGCGCCTCCTCTTTGATATGTGAGTTGTGTAAATCATGTTCACCATTCTGACCTGTCGTGGAATTTTTTTCTGTCCCCCAGTGTTCGACTGGCGAGGGTCATCCTCGTCTTCGCTTGGTGCCTCCCTTCCCTTGTGTTCGGTGTTTAGTTTGCCGGCATTCTTGAAGACCCAGCATTGTCTGTTGGTGTGATTTGCAGGTTTTTCGGGGGTGCCATGAATCTGACATAATCTATCTAGAATCTTGTTTAGGCTGGACGGTCCATCTCTGCTGCCTTTAAATGGCTTTTTCCGTTGCTGGGTCGAGAGCCCCTGAATCCGGCGTTGACCGCCGTGTTGTCTGGGCTGTCTTCATTATTTCGACACTTGTTTTTATTGCGTCGTGGTTTCCCGTTGCCATCCCTGAGTTCGGATGTGCCTGGGTCGCTGGTGCCGCTGCGGGCCAACCAGCTGTCCTCGCCCGCATAAAAGCGGGTCATAAGTCTTCTTAGGGCTGCCATTGTCCTCGACTTTTCTTGGCCGAGGTGTCTGGTAAGCCATTCGTCTCAGATACTGTGCTTGAAAGCTGCTAAGGCTTCGGCATCTGGGCACTCGACGATTTGATTCTTCTTAGTGAGAAATTTGTTCCAAAGTTTACGGGGTGACTCTCTGGGTTGTTGGATTATGTGACTTAAATCGTCTGCATCCGGAGGTCGGACATAGGTCCCTTGAAAATTGGCCCTGGAAGCATCCTCAAGTTCATCCCAACTTCCAATTGAGTTTTCGGGGAGGCTTTTCAACCAATGCCGAGCTGGTCCTTTCAACTTGAGGGGCAGGTATTTTATGGCGTGGAGATCATCTCTGCGAGCCATGTGGATGTGAAGGATAATGTCCTCAATCCAGACCCCAGGGTTTGTTATTCCGTCATATGCCTCTATATTCACGGGTTTAAATCCCTCTCGAAATTCATGATCCGGCACCTCATCGGTGAAGCACAGGGGGTGCGCGGCACCCCTGTATTTGGATGTGTCATGGCATGCTGTCGATGGTTGTTGTGTTTGGTGTTGATTCTAACCTGGTATTCGATCAATATGATCGTTTTGGTGGCTATGATCCTGCACCGGAGCACGCTTCCTAGATCCATAGATGGACTGGCCATACCAGCTTTTTTGTCCAGGAGCTCACGTAAATCGTGTCCTGACTTGTGTGTGGCATCATTAGCAGCCCTGTCGCGGCCACGGGGTGGTCAGTCCGGCTGATCGGCCATTTTATTTTTCGGCTGAATGGGCTCTATAGCCTAATCGTCGAATTCAGGCAGCAGCTTGCGCTTCGGGTAGCTCTTTGTGTGGCAATCACCGCCGTATTTTTCTTCAGTGTCGAGCACTTTGTTCCATCTGCGATTGAGCGTATCCTGCGCGGCCTTAAGCCTTTGCTTCTGCTTCTTTAAGCTCCTCGCATTGGCAATAAGCCTTCTATGGAGGTTCTCTTGTTCCAAGTGTGTTTCCGGGATGATGAGTGCATCATCGTCCGGACTGTTCTCCTCTCCAGAGACAGGTTGATGAATTTTACCCCCGGGATCGCCGTCGTCGGACATTTGCTCCGGACTATGTTCACCGTCCCCTGGCTCATCCTGCTCCATCGTTGGGTCCATGGGGTCGTTGTTTCCTTTGGAGTCGACCGGGGTGTTATTCTTTCTTGCGCTATTATTGTTGTTTTTACTATGGCAGGATTTGTAGCGGTGCCTACGTCGTTGCTTTGGTTTCTACTCGAGGGGATTATCCTCCGTTGCATCCTTCCATTCCTCGCCGTTGTATTCTTTGGGTGTATCCACCATGTATATATCATATGATGAGGTGGCTGTCCAGCGCCCCGTGGGCGGTGGTTCCTGTTCATCTCCAGCATCGTCGTCCATACCGTCGATGTCTTCGGGGTCGAAGTCAAGCGTGTTGGTTAAGTCATCGATAGTGGCTATTAAGTGGGTGGTGGGTGGGGAACGAATTCCTTCGTCGTCCGCTTCGCACTCGAGCCGGACATAGTTCGGCTAAGAGTCTCCTGACAGAGAGAGAGAGAGATTTCAATGAATTTAGCACGTCACCCAAGGGCGAGCACTGAAAGATATCCGCGGAGGTAAACTCCATGATCGGAGCCCGATCAGATTCGATAGGCACGGATGCGCATGGTTCGGAACCTATGGCTGGAGACAAGTCCGAGGGTCCGATGGCATAGATCTCTTTGGAGGTGAAGTCTGTGTTCGGCTCTATCACCGATGAGTGTGCGGCCTCCGGGGCAGGGTCCATCCACCCGTCCTCGGATGGCACGATCTGCTCCAGATTAAAGGACGGGGCAGCCACAGGTGTGATCTCCCGAACACCGTCCGATGGCAGATCTAAGTCATGCTCCTCGTGACAGTTTGGCGTACCTGACATGGGCTCGAATCCATCGAAGATCAAGTCTCTGCGGATGTCGGCAGTGTAGTTCAAGTTTCGAAACCTAACCTGATGGCCAGGGGCGTAGCTATCGACCTGCTCCAGATGGCCAAGCAAGTTGGCCCGCAATACGA
This sequence comes from Triticum aestivum, assembly GCF_018294505.1. Lineage (NCBI taxonomy): Eukaryota > Viridiplantae > Streptophyta > Magnoliopsida > Poales > Poaceae > Triticum > Triticum aestivum. The sequence goes on from NC_057804.1 coordinate 423,515,826, forward strand.
AGCCGCCGAATACGAAGATCTGTCCGGGGAGGAAAACCTCACCCTAGACCGTATCATTGCCGATGATTGAAGGAGCCATCAAGCCTTATCGTGACGGCACAGTGGAACTCTCAATGAAAGCACCAATGTCGGTGTCAAAACAGGCGGATCTATGGTAGGGGGTCCCGAACTGTGCGTCTAGGGCTAATGGTAACAGGAGGCGAGGGACACAATGTTTACCCAGGTTTGGGCCCTCTCGATGGAGGTAATACCCTACTTCCTGCTTGATTGATCTTGATGATATGAGTATTACAAGAGTTGATCTACCACGAGATCGTAGAGGCTAAACCCTGGAAGCTAGCCTATGATTATGATTGTTCTTCTCTCACGGACCAAACCCTCCGGTTTATATAGACATCGGAGGGGGCTAGGGTTACACAGAGTCGGTTACAGAGAAGGAGATCTACATATCTGAATTGCCAAGCTTGCCTTCCATGCAAAGGAGAGTCCCACCCGGACATGGGATGAAGTCTTCAATCTTGTATCTTCATAGTCCAACAGTCCGTCCAAAGTATATAGTCCGGCTGTCCGAGGACCCCTTAATCCAGGACTCCCTCAATGTGCCACAACATTTTCGGTTTCATAACCATGGAAAGGATCAGATTCAGCCAAAGTAATTAGCTCTAGGTCGACAGATAATTCATTATCCTTATCAGCAATAACAATAGGTGAAGTAGCAAACTAAATATCACATTTCATTTTAGCATCCAGAGATCTTTCTTTATAGTTGCATAATAATTTCTCTAGATCATCTCTATCCTTACAAGCAAGAATATCTCTAGTTGCCTCCTCACTCATAGTATGACCTTCCAGTACTTTTGGCAATTCATATCTAGGAGGACTAGTTCTAGTAGGTGTTTCAGTATTTTCAGTTTCAAGTTCATCAACAGATTCAACAATATCATGTTGTTTTACTCTAGCAATTTGTTCATCAAGAAATTCACCTAGTGGCACATCATCATCAAGCAAGGTACTAGCATTTTCATGAGTAGCATTCATAGCATAAGTAGCATATCCATAACTTGCGACATATCAGATTAATAGCATGTTGTGGTGTTGCAAGTTTACTTATAACAGAAGGTGAATCTAAAGCAGAACTGGATGGCAGTTCCTTACCTCCCCTCGTCTTTAAGGGAAAAATCGCAGTCTTAGCATCCTTCAGATTCTTCATAGTGATAATATGATAATAATCCCAAGTGACTCAACAAATATATCTATGCTCCCCGGCAACGGAGCCAGAAAAAGTTCTTGATAACCCACAAGTATAGGGGATCGCAACAGTTTTCGAGGGTAGAGTATCCAACCCAAATTTATAGATTCGACACCATGGGAGCCAAAGAATATTTGAAGGTATTAGCAGCTGAGTTGTCAATTCAACCAAACCTGGAGATTAATTATCTGCAGCAAACTGATTAGTAGCACAGTAGTATGATAGATTTGATGATAGCAGCACTAGTAATGGTAACAGTAACTGTGATAGTAGTGATATTGTAGTAGTAACATAGCAGTAGCAACAGTAGTAACTTAGCAAGAGCAATATATGGTAAATTCGTAGGCATTGGATCGGTGACTCGTTGGATGATATTCATCATGAGATAATTGTAACCTAGGGCGATACGGCACTAGCTCCAGTTCATAAATATAATGTAGGCATGTATTCCATAAATAGTCGTACGTGCTTATGGAAAGAACTTGCATGACATCTTTTGTCCTACCCTCCCATGGCAGCGGGGTCCTATTGGAAACTAAAGGATATTAATGCCTCCTTTAAATAGAGAACCGAAAGCATTAACACACGGTGAATACATGAACTCCTCAAACTAGGTCATCACCGGGATTGGTCCCGACTATTGTCACTCCGGGGTTGCCGGATCATAACACGTAGTAGGTGACTCTAACTTGCATGACCGGATCTAGAATATGGATATAATGGTGATAACATAAACGGTTCTGATCTGAAATCATGGCACCCGGGCCAAAAGTGACAAGCATTAAGCATGGCAAAGTCATAGCAACATCAATCTCAGAACATAGTGGATACTAGGGATCAAGCCCTAACAAAACTAACTCGATTACATGATGAATCTCTTCCAACTACTCACCGACCAACGAGCCTACGATGGAATTACTCAATCCCAGTGGGGAGCATCATGGAATTGGCGATGGAGATGAGTTGGTGATGACGAAGATCGAAGATCCCCCTCTCTGGATCCCCAAACGGACTCTAGATCTGGCCTCCCGAGGAAGAACAGGGCTTGGCAGCGTATTCGTCTCGTGAAACATGATAATTCTTTCTTCCTGATTTTTTTCTGGAAATATGGGATTTTATAGCGTCAGTTTGAGGGTCAGCGGTTCCACCAGGTGGGCAGCACCCACCAGGGTGCGCCTGGGGGGGGGGGGGCTGGCGCGCCCTGGTGGGTTGTGCCCACCCCGGTGCCCCCCTCAGGTACCTCCTGGCTCCAGAAATTCTCTTATGTGATATTGATACGTCTCCAACGTATCTATAATTTTTGATTGCTCCATGCTACTTTATCTACTGTTTTGGACTATATTGGGCTTTATTTTCCACTTTTATATTATTTTTGGGAGTAACCTATTTACCGGAGGCCCAACCCAGAATTGTTGTTGTTTGCCTATATCAGTGTTTCGAGGAAACAGAATATCAAACGGAGTCCAAACGGAATGAAACCTTCGGGAACGTGATCTTCTCACCGAACGTGATCCAGGAGACTTGGACCCTACTCCAAGAAGCTTCCGAGGAGGTCACGAGGGTGGAGGGTGCCCCCTCTGGGTGCGCCCCCTACCTCGTGGGCCCCTCGGAGCTCCACCGACGTACTCCTTCCTCCTATATATACCTACGTATCCCCAATAGACCAGAGAAAGAGCCAAAAACCTAATTCCACCGCCGCAACCTTTTGTATCCATGAGATCCCATCTTGGGGCCTATTCCGGAGCTCCGCCGGAGAGGGCATCCACCATGGAGGGCTTCTACATCAACACCATAGCCCCTCCGATGAAGTGTGAATAGTTTACTTCAGACCTTCGGGTCCATAGCTAGTAGCTAGATGGCTTCTTCTCTCTTTTTGGATCTCAATACAATATTCTCCCACTCTCTCGTGGAGATCTATTCGATGTAATCTTCTTTTTGTGGTGTGTTTGTTGAGACCGATGAATTGTGGGTTTATGATCCAACTTATCTATGGAAAATATTTGATTCTTCTCTGAATTCTTTTATGTATGATTGAGTTATCTTTGCAAGTCTCTTCAAATTATCCGTTTGGTTTGGCCGACTAGATTGGTAGTTCTTGCAATGGGAGAAGTGCATGGCCTTGGGTTCAATCTTGCGGTGTCCTTACTCAGTGACAAAAAGAGTTGCAAGGCACGTATTGTATTGTTGCCATCAAGGATAACAAGATGGGGTATTTATCATATTGCATGAATTTATTCCTCTACATCATGTCATCTTGCTTAAGGCATTACTCTGTTTTTAACTTAATACTCTAGATGCATGCTGGATAGCGGTCGATGAGTGGAGTAATAGTAGTAGATGCAGAATCGTTTCGATATACTTGTCTCGGACGTGATGCCTATATACATGATAATACCTAGATAACCTCATAACTATGCTCAATTCTATCAATTGCTCAACAGTAATTTGTTCACCCACCATAGAATACTTATGCTCTTGAGAGAAGCCACTAGTGAAACCTATGGCCCCCGGGTCTATTCTCATCATATCAATCTCCATCACTTTATTTACTTGCTTTGCCTTTTACTTTTTACTTTGCATCTTTATACCAAAAATACCAAAAATATTATCTCTATCAGATCTCACTCTCGTAAGTGACCGTGAAGGGATTGACAACCCCTAAGCGTTGGTTGCGAGTTGCTATCATTTTGTGCAGGTACGAGGGACTTGCGCGTGACCTCCTACTGGATTGATACCTTGGTTCTCAAAAACTGAGGGAAATACTTACGCTACTGTGCTGCATCACCCCCTCCTCTTTGGGGAAAACCAACGCAAGCTCAAGACGTAGCAAGAAGGATTTCTGGCGCCGTTGCCGGGGAGGCTTACGCAAAAGTCAACATACCGAGTACCCATCACTATCCCTATCTCTCGCATTACATTATTTGCCATTTGCCTCTCGTTTTCCTCTCCCCCACTTCACCCTTGCCGTTTTATTCGCCCTCTTTTTTTCGTTCGCCTTCTTCCCGTATGTATCTTTGTTTGTGTTTCCTTGTGCCTTCTATATGCTTGCATCTTTGCTCGCTGAAAATCTATGGATATGGATCCACTTAAAGTGTTCTACTTGGATCATCTTCTATCCTTATGCGCTCGTGCTGAAACCCCAACTAGCCTAGTTGATGGGAAACTTTAGATGAGCATGCTCATTATGTGTGTTACCATTTGTCTGAAAAAGGGAGACTCTTATGGAGTCAAATAAACAGATTGCTGTGTTATGCTTGGAATCTTTGTGAAATTTATGATTTTACTTGTTGCTCTAAGAACCCTAAAAAACACCTTCCTTACCTATGTGAGTTTAATGAAAATGAAATCTTATCTTCTTATGCAAAGGGTGTTTACCGTTACTATGATATCAAACAAATTGAAGAATTTGTTACTTTTAAGGGTGCTTATGAAGTTGCTTCTTTGATTGAAAAGTATGGTATTACTCTCTACGAATCTGAAAAATTTGACATACTAAAATATTGCTATGAAAACTATGCTCATAATGTCAATGTCAAAGAATTTATTGAGAGAATGATCGCTGCTTTGGAAGGAAATAATGATATGCATGAATCTATAGACAATGATGATTCCGATGATTTGATTGAAATATCCCTTGATGAACATGATGCTTGCTATTCTTGTGGCCATGATGCCGATATTTATGAAGATGAATTTGCTATAGTTCCTTATGTTAAACATGAGATCGTTGCTATTGCGCCCATACTTGATAGTTCCTTTGATGAAAAGCATGATTGCAATGATTTTACTATAAATTCTCTTGATGTCAATTGTGTTAATGATATGCAAAACCCTAAGCTTCGGGATGCTAGTTTTGCTATGACTACTACTTGTTGCAATGATCATGATTGGGGTGATTCTTCTTTTGATCTTGGAAATTTATTTAACCCCCATGATGAATATGAGATTGATAATACTGTTTGCAATACTATTGAAAGTGGGTTTGGAAGAGTGTCAACTTTAGATCCTACATATTTGGAGAATGTTTAATCTTATGGTATTTTTGATAAAAGTGGGTTTGGAGAGGTCATGACTTTAGTTAATGTTAATCCCACTATCGTGGAAGAGTGTCAACTTTGCATGCATGTGGATCGTGTTGAGAATATGTTATGTGATAGCTATTTTGTTGAATTTTCTTATGATCCTACATGTAATTATTATGAGAGAGGAAAATATGGTTTTAGAAATTTTCATGTTACTAAATTACCTCTCGTCATGTTGAGATTGCTATCGTCTCTTTCTTATTCCTTGCATATGCTAGTTTTTGTTTGCCTTGCAAATTTGTTTGCTTATAATATGCCTATGCATAGGAAGGATGTTAGACTTAGATGTGTTTGTCACGTGTTTCATGATGCTCTCTTTGCGCTACAATTCTTGTCTTTCTTGTGAGCATCATTAAAATTATCAATGCCTAGCTAGGGGCGTTAAACGATAGCGCTTGTTGGGAGGCAACCCAATTTTATTTTGTGTTTTTTGTTTTTGCTTATGTTTAGTAATAAATAATCCATCTACCTTCTGTTTGGATGTGGTTTTATGTTTTAATTAGTGTTTGTGCCAAGTAAGACCTATAGGATAACCTATGATGATAGTTGATTTGATTCTGCTGAAAAACAGAAACCTTAGCGCTCACGAGATTAGCTGTCATTTTTTACTAGAGAGTGATTTTGCGTTTATTCTGTTTGCTGCTGATCGATGAACAAATTTTCCAGGACTTCCTATTTTGTTAGAAGTTTTAGAGCTGCAGAAGTTTGCGTTAGTTACAGATTACTACAGATTGTTCTGTTTTTGACAGATTCTTTTCTGTGTGTTGTTTGCTTATTTTGATGAATCTATGGCTAGTAAATTAGTTTATAAACCATAGAGAAGTTGGAATACAGTAGGTTTAACACCAATATAAATAAATAATGAGTTCATTACAGTACCTTGAAGTAGTCTTTTGTTTTCTTTCTCTAACGGAGCTCACGAGATTTTTGTTGAGTTTTGTGTTATGAAGTTTTCGAGTTTTGGGTGAATTCTTTTGATGGATTATGGAACAAGGAGTGGCAAGAGCCTAAGCTTGGGGATGCCCATGGCACCCCCAAGATAATCCAAGGACACCAAAAATTCAAAGCTTGGGGATGTCCAGGAAGGCATCCCCTCTTTCGTCCACTTCCATCGGTAATTTACTTGGAGCTATATTTTTATTCACCAACATGATATGTGTTTTGCTTGGAGCGTCTTGTATTATTTGTGTCTTTGCTTGTAAGTCTACCACAATAATCCTTGCTGTACACACCTTTTGAGAGATCCATACATGATTTGGAATTTGTTAGAATACTCTATGTGCTTCACTTATATCTTTTGAGCTTGATAATTTTTGCTCTAGTTCTTCACTTAGATCTTTTAGAGCATGGTGGTGGATTTGTTTTAAAGAAACTTGATCTCTCATACTTCACTTAGATTATTTTGAGAGTCATTAATAGCATGGTAATTTGCTTAATGTTAATATACTTAGTGTTCAAAATATGTGAAACTTTCTTTTGAGTGAATTGAATACTAAGATAAATTTAATGCTTAATAATTGTTTTAAGATATGGAGGTAATAATATCAAAGTCGTGCTAGTTGAGTAGTTGTGAATTTGAGAAATACTTGTGTTCAAGTTTGTAAGTCCCATAGCATGCACGTATGGGTAAAGTTGTGTAACAAATTTGAAGCATGAAGTGTACCTGGCTTGTGCATCCTTATGAGTGGCGGTCGGGGACGAGCGATGGTCTTTTCCTACCAATCTATCCCCCTAGGGGCATGCGTAGTAGTACTTTGCTTCAAGGGATAAGAAACTTTTGCAATAAGTATATGAGTTCTTTATGACTAATGTGAGTCCATGGATTATACACACTTTTACTTTTCCGCATTTGCTAGCCTCTTCGGTACCGTGCATTGCCCTTTCTCACATTGAGAGTTGGTGCAAACTTCGCTGGTACATCCAAACCCCGTGATATGATACGCTCTTTCACACATAAACCTCCTTATATCTTCCTCAAAACAGCCACCATACCTACCTATTATGGCATTTCCGCAGCCATTCCGAGATATATTGCCATGCAACTTTCCACCGTTCCGTTCATCATGACATACTTTACTTTTGTCATATTTCCATTGCATGATCATGTAGTTGACATCGTATTTGTGGCAAAGCCACCACGCATTATTTTTCACACATGTCACTCTTGATTCATTGCACCATCCCGGTACACCACTGGAGGCATTCATATAGAGTCATATTTTGTTCTAAGTATCGAGTTGTAATTGTTGAGTTGTAAATAAATAAAAGTGTGATGATAATCATTATTAGAGCATTGCCCCAGTGAGGAAAAGGATGATGGAGACAATGATTCCCCCACAAGTCGGGATGAGACTCCGGACTAAAAAAAAAGAGGCCAAAGAAGCCCAAATAATAATAAAAAAGAGGCCAAAGAAGCACACCAAAAAAATAAAAAATGAGAGAAAAAGAGAGAAGGGGCAATGTTAGTATCCTTTTACCACACTTGTGCTTCAAAGTAGCACATTGTTCTTCATGTAGTGAGTCTCATATATTTGTGCTTCAAAGTAGCACCACGTTTTTCATATAGTGAGTCTCATAAATTATCTAGTTCATACTAGTGGGAATTTTTCATTATAGAACTTGGCTTGTATATTCCAATGATGGGATTCCTCAAAATGCCCTAGGTCTTCGTGAGCAAGTGAGTTGGATGCACACCCACTAGTTTTCTTTTGTTGAGCATTCATAGCTCTAGTGCATCCGTTGCATGGCAATCCCTACTCCTCATGTTGACATCAATTGATGGGCATCTCCATAGCCCGTTGATTATCCTCGTCAATATGAGACTTTCTCCTTTTTTGTCTTCTCCACACAATCCCATTATCATATTCTATTCCACCTATAGTGCTATATCCATGGCTTGTGCTCATATATTGCCTGAGGGTTGAAAAAGCTGAAGCGCGTTAAAAAGTATGAAACAATTGCTTGGCTTGTCATCGGGGGTATAGAAGTTGGGAACATCTTTGTGTGACGAAAATGAAGCATAGCCTAACTATATGATTTTGTAGGGATGAACTTTCTTTGGCCATGTTATTTTGAGATGACATAATTGCTTGATTAGTATGCTTCAAGTATTATTATTTTTATGTCAATATGAACTTTTATCTCGAATCTTTTGGATCTGAATATTCATACCATGATTAATAAGATTTACATTGGAATTATGCCAAAGTATCACTCCGCATCAAAAAATCTTCTTTTTATCATTTACCTACTCGAGGACGAGTAGGAATTAAGCTTGGGGATACCTGATACGTCTCCAACGTATCTATAATTTTTGATTGCTCCATGCTACTTTATCTACTGTTTTGGACTATATTGGGCTTTATTTTCCACTTTTATATTATTTTTGGGAGTAACCTATTTACCGGAGGGCCGGCCCAGAATTGCTGTTTTTTTGCCTATTTCAGTATTTCGAGGAAACGGAATATCGAACAGAGTCCAAATGGAATGAAACCTTCGGGAACGTGATCTTCTCACCGAATGTGATCCAGGAGACTTGGACCCTACTCCAAGAAGCTTCCGAGGAAGTCACGAGGGTGGAGGGCCCCCCCCTTGGGCGCGCCCCCTACCTTGTGGGCCCCTCGGAGGTCCACCGACGTACTCCTTCCTCCTATATATACCTACGTATCCCCAATAGACCAGAGAAAGAGCCAAAAACCTAATTCCACCGCCGCAACCTTCTGTATCCACGAGATCCCATCTTGGGGCCTGTTCCAGAGCTCCGCCGGAGAGGGCATCCACCACGGAGGGCTTCTACATCAACACCATAGCCCCTCCGATGAAGTGTGAGTAGTTTACTTCAGACCTTCGGGTCCATAGCTAGTAGCTAGATGGATTCTTCTCTCTTTTTGGATCTCAATACAATGTTCTCCCCCTCTCTCGTGGAGATCTATTCGATGTAATCTTCTCTTTGCGGTGTGTTTGTTGAGACCGATGAATTGTGGGTTTATGATCCAACTTATCTATGGAAAATATTTGATTCTTCTCTGAATTCTTTTATGTATGATTGAGTTATCTTTGCAAGTCTCTTCAAATTATCCGTTTGGTTTGGCCAACTAGATTGGTAGTTCTTGCAATGGGAGAAGTGCATGGCCTTGGGTTCAATCTTGCGGTGTCCTTACTCAGTGACAGAAAGAGTTTCAAGGCACGTATTGTATTGTTGCCATCGAGGATAACAAGATGGGGTATTTATAATAGTGCATGAATTTATTCCTCTACATCATGTCATCTTGCTTAAGGCGTTACTCTGTTTTTAACTTAATACTCTAGATGCATGCTGGATAGCGGTCGATGAGTGGAGTAATAGTAGTAGATGCAGAATCGTTTCGATCTACTTGTCTCGGACGTGATGCCTATATACATGATCATACCTAGATAACCTCATAACTATGCTCAATTCTATCAATTGCTCAACAGTAATTTGTTCACCCACCGTAGAATACCTATGCTCTTGAGAGAAGCCACTAGTGAAACCTATGGCCCCGGGTCTATTCCCATCATATCAATCTCCATCACTTTATTTACTTGCTTTGCCTTTTACTTTTTACTTTGCATCTTTATACAAAAAATACCAAAAATATTATGTCTATCAGATCTCACTCTCGTAAGTGACCGTGAAGGGATTGACAACCCCTAAGAGTTGGTTGTGAGTTTCTATCGTTTTGTGCAGGTATGAGGGACTTGCGCGTGACCTCCTACTAGATTGATACCTTGGTTCTCAAAAACTGAGGGAAATACTTACGCTACTGTGCTGCATCACCCCCTCCTCTTCGGGGAAAACCAACGCAAGCTTGAGACGTAGCAGATATAAAAAGTCCTCACAAAGTTTTGTTCCATTCCGAGAACTTTTATTTCTGCACAAAAACAACACCATGGCAGTTCTGCTGAAAACAACGTCAGTCCGGGGTTAGTTTCGCTCAAATCATGCAAATTAGAGTCCAAAACAAGAGGAAAAGCATTAGGAAAAGTAGATACTTTGGAGACGTATCATGGAGCAAGTTGATTGAGTGAGCACAGATCATCCTATAATCTCCTGACTTGGGCAAAAGAGTGTGCCTCAAGATAGTGTTGATAGTGGTCAGACCAGACAGCAGATTGTATATGGATCCAAGCTTATGTGTCTCCAGCGCATCATTAGGAATGGTCTTGTACATGTTGGCCATGGAGTTGTGATCCTTCCTAGGCTTGGCATATACATCAATGTTATTCTTCTCTTCCTTTGGGACATTGATCAACTTAGCCCATTCAGAGATTGTTGATTGATACCTTGTACCATTAGTCATCCAGACAATCTTTCCATTAGGATAGAAGTGAGAAGTGGTAAAGAATTGCGTGATCATCTCATCGTTCCACTTGGTCAACTTCTGACCAACAAACATGTCAACTTCATTCATTCTGAAGCTCCCATGCACACCTGGGAAGTAGTCCTCATTGCCATCAATGTATGTCCAGTCAACCCACTTCATATCAAAGAGAATGGGCTTCTTGTCTAACAAGACAGTCTCATAGATCCTTTTGTTCCTTGGTGTGAAAGCGATAGTCCACAACATTTCTCCTCCTGGTGGCATAGGGATTAGTGTTTCTGCAGAGTCTCGGACCTGCATCCTTTCTTAGCTTCATATTTTCTACCACAGGATGATCATCACTATGATCTAGAATCTTGGGCTTTAGCTTTCTGAGCACTTGTTGCTCTTCTTCTTCTTGAGCTTCAGGCACTGGGGCCTTATTCTTTTCAGCGGCAGATATGTTCCTTGTTGATCTCTTCGGTGCAGATTGTTTGGGGGCTTGAGCTTGTGTTGGAGGCTTGGGGGCGGACTTGGGCTTTAATGGAGCAGCCCCAGTCCTTATGGCATCCCCCATAAGCTTCTGAGTCTTTGCAAGAGGTGCAACATGCTCTTCCTGTTGGGAATCGTTGCATGGAAAACAAAAACAAATTCTACACACACGCAATGATCCATCCATAGAGATGCATATCAACGAGGGGGGGAGTGTCTGATTTCGGGTTCTGGCAGACCCTCAAGGTTCAAACTCTCGGGTGCACACGGAGATCACACCTCCTACCTACCCACGTCTCATCGCCTCGCAAGGATCTAAAACTGCATGAAGAACAACACAAGGGACACGAGATTTATACTGGTTCAGGCCACCATTGTGGTGTAATACCCTACTCCAGTTTGTGGTGTGGTGGATTGCCTTAGGGGCTGATGATGAATAGTACAAGGAAGAACAGCCTCGCGAGGGGCTGTTCTTGGCTGGTGCGATGAACTGCTTGGGTGAGTTCAGTCGCCTCTCTCTTTATCTAGTCTAGTCAAAATCTCTTCTCCCCTCTTTTCTGCGGTGGCTAGCTCTATTTATAGAGGGAGGCCCTGGGCCTCTTCCCAAATATTGAGCGGGAAGGGTGCCAACAATTGGCCATTTTGAAGGGGAACATCTAGTACACTTATCCTGACTAAAGTCGGTCCTCGCTTGCCAAAGCCCTGACGGTGACGGCGGCTTGGGCTCCATGGTGACCTCCATCCTGCCGTCCTGCTGGTCTTGGTCTTGTTGCACCGAAATGGTTGCCTTTGCTTGATACTCTTGCCTGCGCTTGCCCCCTTTGCACCAAAGAGGAAACAATGACTCTGCGCAAGCCGGCGCACGCCTGGCGCCCGCCTGGCCTTGGTCGTCATGGCTTGCGTCATGGGCACCTCGTGAGGTACCCTGCCTTGATCTCTCCGCCTCCTCGCGAGCCAGCCTGACGAGGTTGTGCCCGAGGAAGCCTCCTGTCATCCGCCCCGCAAGGCTTGGCCCCTCGTGAGGGTCTTGAGCATGTGTTGATGAAGATGGGTCGTACTGGGCCACTCCTTGAGCCACGCCGCAAGCCACAGGCAGGCAAGTCTGGGTACCCCCGTTCCCAGAACGCCGACAGTAGCCCTCGGGCCTAAGGCGCGCCTGGACTTGGGTTAGCAGAGAAGCAAAGGGGCAAGTGCGAAGCACCGCGGGCCCCAATAGCCTGCATCCTTGGGCGCCGCGTGGCGGTTTTATTTGACGTGGGCATCCCTGTTTCCCCACGCCTCCTTATTTTGCACCCAGCTAGGCGGACCTGTGGTTGCACACACTCATCCCTCTTCTCGTCGCTTGCGCGTCTCCTGCTCTTCCTCCTCTCGAGCTCCATCATCCGCTTCCAATCCAATCTCGAATCCTCCCCCTTCCTGTCTCCATGGTGCCGATGAAGAAGGGGAAAGGGCAGAAGCCTGTGCCCTCGCCCCGCTCGCCGCTGTCGACGGCTCCTGCTATCGATCAGTCAATCATACTCAACCTGGAAGGCTTGGACAAGGTCAGTTCTACCCTTGCCACCATCTTCAACGAGTATGGGAGGACGACGGTCTGGCCCGCGTCTCACTTCTACATTGACGGAATAGTCACCGAGGTCCGGTACTTCGCCGACGCCATGTGGGCAGGACTGGTTCCCCCCTTTTCCGACTTTTTCAATGCCGTACTTTCCCATTATCAGATCCACATGATGCATTCGGGTCCTGAATCCATTACTCTTCTTGCCGTTTTCACTTTTGTTTGCGAGGCGATGGTGGGCATTCCTCCTTCAGTTGCCTTGCTGCATCACTTCTTCTCTTTGCGCCTTAGTGCCCCCACCCAATGTTCGGGGTGCGTGAGCTTACTCACCGCACCAGAAATGGAGGCCTCGGGAATTGATTTCAGCCTTCCTCCGCCTGCGACTGGGTTTCGAGAGCGGTGGCTGTACGTGGATGTCGGAGTGCCCAGTCCCCTGCTCTCGGAGCCAACCTTGCCCGCTATCCCCAATTCGGGCTGGGGCCAGGAGACGCTCACGAGCCCCCGGCTCGTCTTCGTCTGGCATCGCTTTGCGAACTTGAGGGTGCTCGGTGTGACGGCACCCAAGGTGGTGAAGGAGTTCCTCCTGTGCCGCATTGCCCCTCTCTAGCGCCATTCCCGTCGGATGTGGGCCTTCGGGGGGGCGTGAAGACCGCATGAGGCTCCAGGAGGAAGATCTGGCGCCTGAAGTGCTGAGGAAGGTTCTCATGATCCTGACTGGGGACCCTTCCCCTGGCAGCCTCCGGCAAGGGGGTGCCCTGCTGTACCTTTGCTTGAGCAGGGATGATTTTCTGAAGCAGATGCCCAGCTTCGACGAATGGGGGCTGCGCCCCGCAGGCCTCATGGGACCTCGTGAGAACCCAGTTGTGGTGGTTGCCCTTTCGGTTGCCTGCGGCGGTCCTTCCTCGAGTGGTGGAGCTGGGAGGCAAGGGCCGCTGGGGGCTGAGGGGGCCGCCGTCGGGATGATGACGCCATGCGGAAATCTTGAGGCAGCAGCTCCTAAGGCCCGCCCTACGGTGTCTGTAGGTGTTGAGCCGTAGCCCGCGGCTCCCGTAGCAGAGGCTCCTGAGGCCCCGGCCACACTTCGCGGGTTGGCGTCTGGTAGCGTGCGCCAGGGCGATGCCCCCGACGCCGGTAACATTGGCGCTTCTTCCTCATCGTAGGCTAACCCTTGCGCCGAGCTCCTAGGCCGCTTCCGCGTGGACTTCGAGGCTCTCCGAAAGAGAAAGGAGGCCTTGGGTGATGATTACCCTTGCCGCCTATTGAAGAGCAGGAAGTACTTCGCCATTGATGAGTAAGCCTTCCCCTTTCTTAGTCCCTTACTTTCCCGTTGCTTCAGCTGATCATTGCCCTGCAGGGCCCTTCCTGCCGAGTTCACGGAGATGGCTGAGGAGGTCATACAATAAATAAAGACAACTCCTAAGGCTCCTGCCGGTTGTCATACTCATCGACATGCAAGTCGTGAATCCTATTACAAGAACATGATCAATCTCGTACATCACATATCATTCATCACATTCTTGTTGGCCATATCACATCACATAGCATACCCTGCAAAAACAAGTTAGACGTCCTCTAATTGTTGTTGCATGTTTTATGTGGCTGCTATGGGTTTCTAGCAAGAACATTTCTTACCTACGCAAGACCACAACGTGATATGCCAATTGCTATTTACCCTTCATAAGGACCCTTTTCATCGAATCTGTTCCGACTAAAGTGGGAGAGACTGGCACCCGCTAGCCACCTTATGCACCAAGTGCATGTCAATCGGTGGAACCTGTCTCATGTAAGAGTACGTGTAAGGTCGGTCCGGGCCGCTTCATCCCACAATACCGTCAAAACAAGATTGGACTAGTAACGGTAAGCATATTGAACAACATCAACGCCCACAACTACTTTGTGTTCTACTCGTGCAAAGAATCTACGCAATAGACCTAGCTCATGATGCCACTGTTGGGGAACGTAGCAGAAATTCAAAATTTTCCTACGTGTCACCAAGATCTATCTATGGAGAGACTAGCAACAAGTAGAAAGAGAGTGCATCTACATACCCTTGTAGATCGCTAAGCGGAAGCGTTCAAGTGAACGGGGTTGATGGAGTCGTACTCGTCGTGATTCAAATCACCGATGATCAAGTGCCGAACGCACGGCACCTCCGCGTTCAACACACATACAGCCCGGTGACGTCTCCCAAGCCTTGATCCAGCAAGGAGAGAGGGAGAGGTTGAGGAAGACTCCGTCCAGCAGCAGCACAACGGCGTGGTGGTGGTGGAGGAGCGTGGCAATCCTGCAGGGCTTCGCCAAGCACCGCGAGAGAGGAGGAGCACTTGGGAGAGGGAGGGCTGCGCCAGGGGCAAAGGGTGAAGCTCCCATGCGCCTCCCCACTATATATAGGGGTGGAGGGGGCTGGTTTCTTGCCCTCCAAGTCCATTGGGGCGTTGGCAAAGGTGGGAGGAAAGAAATCCCATCATTTCCTTCCCCACCGATTGCTATCCCCCCTTTTTAGGGATCTTGATCTTATCCCTTTGGGATATGATCTTATTCCTTCTAAGGGGGGATCTTGGTGCGCCTTGACCAGGGGTGTGGGGCCTTTCCCCCACTACCCACGTTCATGTGGGTCCCCCCCTGCAGGTGGGCCCCACTCCGGAACCTTCTAGAACCTTCCCGGTACAATACCGAAAAATCCCGAACATTTTCCAGTGGCCAAAATAGGACTTCCCATATATAAGTCTTTACCTCCGGACCATTCCGGAACTCCTCGTGACGTCCGAGATCTCATCCGGGACTCCGAACAACATTCGGTAACCGCATACAAACTTCCTTTATAACCCTAGCGTCATCGAACCTTAAGTGTGTAGACCCTACGGGTTCGGGAGACATGTAGACATGACCGAGACGTTCTCCGGTCAATAACCAACAGCGGGATCTGGATACCCATGATGGCTCCCACATGTTCCACGATGATCTCATCGGATGAACCACGATGTCAAGGACTTAATCAATCCTGTATTCAATTCCCTTTGTCTATCGGTATGTTACTTGCCCGAGATTCGATCGTCGGTATCCAATACCTTGTTCAATCTCGTTACCGGCAAGTCAATTTACTCGTTTCGTTACACATCATCCCGTGATCAACTCCTTGGTCACATTGCGCATATGATGATGTCCTACCGAGTGGGCCCAGAGATACCTCTCCGTTTACACGGAGTGACAAATCCCAGTCTCGATCCGCATAAAACAATAGATACTTTCGGAGATACCTGTAGTGCACCTTTATAGTCACCCAGTTACGTTGTGACGTTTGATACACCCAAAGCACTCCTACGGTATCCAGGAGTTACACGCTCTCATGGTCGAAGGAAGAGATACTTGACATTGGCAAAGCTCTAGCAAATGAACTACACGATCTTTTGTGCTAGTCTTAGTATTGGGTCTTGTCCATCACATCATTCTCCTAATGATGTGATCCCGTTATCAACGACATCCAATGTCCATAGCCAGGAAACCATGACTATCTGTTGATCACAACGAGCTAGTCAACTAGAGGCTCACTAGGGACATATTGTGGTCTATGTATTCACACGTGTATTACGATTTCGGATAATACAGTTATAGCATGAATAAAAGACAATTATCATGAACAAGGAAATATAATAATAATACTTTTATTATTGCCTCTAGGGCATATTTCCAACAGTCTCCCACTTGTACTAGAGTCAATAATCTAGTTCACATCGATTTGTGATTAACACTCAAGGTCACATCCCCATGTGACTTACACCCAAAGAGTTTACTAGAGTCAATAATCTAGTTCACATTTACCATGTGATTAACACTCGACGAGTTCTGGGTTTGATCATGTTATGCTTGTGAGAGAGGTTATAGTCAACGGGTCTGAACCTTTTAGATCCGTGTGTGCTTTACAAATCTCTATGTCATCTCCTAGATGTAGCTACCACGCTCTATTTGGAGCTATTCCAAATAACTGTTCTACTTGGAGCTATACTAAAAGTTGCTCCATTATACGTATCCGGTATTTCTACTCAGAGCTATCCGGATAGGTGTTAAGCTTGCATCGACATAACTCTTTACGTCAAACTCTTTATCACCTCCATAGTCGAGAAAATTCCTTAGTCCACTAGTTACTAAGGATAACTTTGACCCCTGTCCTGTGATCCATTCTTGGATCACTCTTGTACTCCTTGACTGACTCATGGCAAGGCACACTACAGGTGCGGTACACAGCATAGCATACTGTAGAGAGCCTATGATAAAAGCATAGGGGACGACCTTCGTCCTTTCTCTCTATTCTGCTGTGGTCGAGCTTTAAGTCTTAACTTCGTACCTTACAACTCAGGCAAGAACTCCTTCTTTGACTGGTCCATCTTGAACACCTTCAAGATCATGTCAAGGTATGTGCTCATTTGAAAGTATTATTAAGCATTTTGATCTATCCTTATAGATCTTGATGCTCAATGTTCAAGTAGCTTAATCTAGGCTTTCCATTGAAAAACACTTTCAAAATAACCCTATATGCTTTCCAGAAATTCTACGTCATTTCTGATCAACAATATGTCAACAACATATACTCATCAGAAATTCTATAGTGCTCCCACTCACTTCTTTGGAAATACAAGTTTCTCATAAACTTTGTACAAACCCAAAATTTTTGATCATCATCAAAGCATACATTCCAACTCCGAGATGCTCACTCCAGTCCTTAGAAGGATTGCTGGAGCTTTGCATACTTATTAGCATCTTTCGGGATTGACAAAACCTTCCGGTTGTATCACATACAACCTTTCCTCATTAAAATCGTCAAGGAAACAATGTTTTGACATCCTATCTGCAAGATTTCATAAATAATGTAGTAATCGCTAATATAATTCCAACAGACTCTTAGCATCGCTACGAGTGAGAAAATCTCATCGTAGTCAACTCCTTGAACTTGTCGGAAAACATCTTAACGACAAGTCGAGCTTTCTTAATGGTGACATTTACCATCATTGTCCGTCTTCCTTTTGAAATCCATCTGTACTCATTAGCCTTACGACCGTCGAGCCGTTCTGCCAAAGTCTACACTTTGTTTTCATACATGGATCCTCTCTCGGATTTTATGGCCTCAAGCCATTTATCGGAATCCGGGCCCACCATCGCTTCTCCATAGCTCGTAGGTTCATTGTTGTCTAGCAACATGACCTTCAAGACAGGATTACGTACCACTCTGAAGTAGTACGCATCCTTGTCATCCTACGAGGTTTGGGAGTGACTTGATCCGAAGTTTCATGATCAATATCATAAGCTTCCACTTCAATTGGTGTAGGTGCCACAGGAACAACTCCCTGTGCCCTGTCACACACTAGTTGAAGAGACGGTTCAATAACCTCATCAAGTCTCCACCATCCTCCCACTCAATTCTTTCGAGAGAAACTTTTCCTCGAGAAAGGACCCGATTCTAGAAACAATCCATATTGCTTTCGGATCTGAATTAGGAGGTATACCCAACTGTTTTGGGTTTCCTATGAAGATGCATTTTATCCGCTTTGGGTTCGAGCTTATCAACCTGAAACTTTTTCATATAAGCGTCGCAGCCCCAAACTTTTATGAAACGACAACTTAGGTTTCTCTAAACCATAATTCATACGGTGTCATCTCATCGGAATTACGTGGTGCCCTATTTAAAGTGAATGTGGTTGTCTCTAATGCCTAACCCATGAACGATAGTGGTAATTCGATAAGAGACATCATGGTACGCACCATATCCAATAGGGTGCAACTATGATGTTCGGACACACCATCACATTATGGTGTTCTAGGCGGTATTAATTGCGAAACAATTTCCACAATGTCTTAATTGTGTGCCAAAACTCGTAACTCAGATATTCATCTCTATGATCATATCATAGACATTTTATCCTCTTGTCACAATGATCTGCTACTTCACTCTGAAATTACTTGAACCATTCAATAATTCAGACTTGTGTTTCATCAAGTAAATATACTCAACATTTACTCGAATCATCTGTGAAGTAAGAACATAATGATATTCACTGCATGCCTCAGCACTCATTCGACTGCACACATCAAAATGTGTTACTTCCAACAAGTTGCTATCTTGTTCCATCTTACTGAAAATGAGGCTTTTCAGTCATCTTGCCCATGTGGTATGATTTGCATATCTCAAGTGATTCAAAATCAAGTGAGTCCGAACGATCCATTTGCATGGAGTTTCTTCATGCATATACACCAATAGACATGGTTCGCATGTCTCAAACTTTTCAAAAACGAGTGAGTCCAAAGATCCATCAACATGGAGCTTCTTCATGCGTTTTATACCATTATGACTTACATGGCAGTGCCATAAGTAAGTGGTACTATCATTACTATCTTATATCTTTTGGCATGAAAATGTGTATCACTACGACCGAGATTCAATAAACCATTCCTTTAGGTGCAAGACCATTGAAGGTATTATTCAAAAATAGAGTAACCATTATTCTCCTTAAATGAATAACCGTATTGCGATAGACATAATCCAATCATGTCTATGCTCAACGCAAACACCAATGTCGGTGGTAGAGGGAGCGTGCGATGCTTGATCATATCAACCTTGGAAACACTTCCAACATATATCGTCAGCTCACCTTTAGCTAGTCTCCGTTTATTCCGTAGCTTTTATTTCGAGTTACTAACACTTAGCAACCGAACCGCTATCCAATACCCTGGTGCTACTAGGAGTACTAGTAAAGTACACATTAACATAATGTATATCCAATATACTTCTATCGACCTTGCCAGCCTTCTCATCTACCAAGTATCTAGGGTAATGCTGCTCCTAGTGGTTGTTCCCCTTATTACAGAAGCACTTAGTCTCGGGTTTGGGTTCAACCTTGGGTTTCTTCACTAGAGCAGCAGCTGAATTGCCGTTTCATGAAGTATCCCTTTGTTCCCTTGCCCTTCTTGAAACTAGTGGTTTCACCAACCATCAACAATTGATGCTCCTTCTTGATTTCTACTTTCGCGGTGTCAAACATCATGAATATTTCAAGGATCATCATATCTATCCCTGATATGTTATAGTTAATCACGAAGCTCTAGCAGCTTGGTGGCAATGACTTTGGGGAAACATCACTATCTCATCTGGAGGATCAACTCCCACTCGATTCAAGTGATTGTTGTGCTCAGACAATCTGAGCACAAGCTCAACGATTGAGCTTTTCTCCCTTAGTTTGTAGGCTAAGAAAATCGTCGGAGGTCTTATACCTCTTGACGTGGGCACGAGCCTGAAATCCCAATTTCAGCCCTCGAAACATCTCATATGTTCCGCGACGTTTCGAAAACGTCTTTGGTGCCTCTACTTAAACCATTTAATTGAACTATCACGTAGTTATCAAAACGTGTATGTCCGATGTTCGCAACATCGACAAACGACGTTGGGGTTCAGCACACTGAGCGGTGCATTAAGGACATAAGCTTTCTACTGATCGCATAATCGCTACTATCAACTTTCAACTATATTTTCTCTAGGAACATATCTAAACAGTGGAACTAAAGCGCGAGCTTACGACATAATTTGCAAAAGGTCTTTTGACTATGTTCAGGATAATTAAGTTCATCTTATGAACTCCCACTTAGATAGACATCCCTCTGGTCATCTAAGTGATCACATGATCCGAGTCAACTAGGCCGTGTCCGATCATCACGTGAGACGGACTAGTCATCATCGGTGAACATCTTCATGTTGATCGTATCTACCATACGACTCATGCTCGACCTTTCGGTCTCCGTGTTCCGAGGCCATGTCTGCACATGCTAGGCTCGTCAAGTTAACCCTAAGTGTTTTCGCTGTGTAAAACTGTCTTACACCCGTTGTATGTGAACGTAAGAATCCATCACACCCGATCATCACGTGGTGCTTAGAAGCGACGAACTGTAGCAACGGTGCACAGTTAGGGGAGAACACTTCTTGAAATTTTGTAAGGGATCATCTTATTTACTACCGTCGTCCTAAGCAAACAAGATGCATAAACATGATAAACATCACATGCAATCAAATAGTGACATGATATGGCCAATATCATTTTGCTCCTTTTGATCTTCATCTTCGGGGCTCCATGATCATCATCGTCACCGGCACGACACCATGATCTCCATCATCATGATCTCCATCATCGTGTCTTCATGAAGTTGTCACGCCAACGACTACTTCTACTTCTATGACTAACGCGTTTAGCAATAAAGTAAAGTAGTTTACATGGCGTTCTTCAATGACACGGAGGTCATACAATAAATAAAGACAACTCCTAAGGCTCCTGCCGGTTGTCATACTCATCGACATGCAAGTCGTGAATCCTATTACAAGAACATGATCAATCTCATACATCACATATCATTCATCACATTCTTCTTGGCCATATCACATCACATAGCATACCCTGCAAAAACAAGTTAGACGTCCTCTAATTGTTGTTGCATGTTTTACGTGGCTGCTATGGGTTTCTAGCAAGAACGTTTCTTACCTACGCAAGACCACAACGTGATATGCCAATTGCTATTTACCCTTCATAAGGACCCTTTTCATCGAATCTGTTCCGACTAAAGTGGGAGAGACTGGCACCCGCTAGCCACCTTATGCACCAAGTGCATGTCAATCGGTGGAACCTGTCTCACGTAAGAGTACGTGTAAGGTCGGTCCGGGCCGCTTCATCCCACAATACCGTCGAAACAAGATTGGACTAGTAACGGTAAGCATATTGAACAACATCAACGCCCACAACTACTTTGTGTTCTACTCGTGCAAAGAATCTACGCAATAGACCTAGCTCATGATGCCACTGTTGGGGAACGTAGCAGAAATTCAAAATTTTCCTACGTGTCACCAAGATCTATCTATGGAGAGACTAGCAGCGAGTAGAAAGAGAGTGCATCTACATACCCTTGTAGATCGCTAAGCAGAAGCGTTCAAGTGAACGGGGTTGATGGAGTCGTACTCGTCGTGATTCAAATCACCGATGATCAAGTGCCGAACGCACGGCACCTCCGCGTTCAACACACATACAGCCCGGTGACGTCTCCCAAGCCTTGATCCAGCAAGGAGAGAGGGAGAGGTTGAGGAAGACTCCGTCCAGCAGCAGCACAACGGCGTGGTGGTGGTGGAGGAGCGTGGCAATCCTGCAGGGCTTCGCCAAGCACCGCGAGAGAGGAGGAGCACTGGGGAGAGGGAGGGCTGCGCCAGGGGCAAAGGGTGAAGCTCCCATGCGCCTCCCCACTATATATAGGGGTGGAGGGGGCTGGTTTCTTGCCCTCCAAGTCCATTGGGGCGTTGGCAAAGGTGGGAGGAAAGAAATCCCATCATTTCCTTCCCAACCGATTGTTATCCCCCCTTTTTAGGGATCTTGATCTTATCCCTTTGGGATATGATCTTATTCCTTCTAAGGGGGGATCTTGGTGCGCCTTGACCAGGGGTGTGGGGCCTTTCCCCCAGTACCCACGTTCATGTGGGTCCCCCCCTGCAGGTGGGCCCCACTCCGGAACCTTCTAGAACCTTCCCGGTACAATACCGAAAAATCCCGAACATTTTCCAGTGGCCAAAATAGGACTTCCCATATATAAATCTTTACCTCCGGACCATTCCGGAACTCCTCGTGACGTCCGGGATCTCATCCGGGACTCCGAACAACATTCGGTAACCACATACAAACTTCCTTTATAACCCTAGCGTCATCGAACCTTAAGTGTGTAGACCCTACGGGTTCGGGAGACATGTAGACATGACCGAGACGTTCTCCGGTCAATAACCAACAGCGGGATCTGGATACCCATGATGGCTCCCACATGTTCCACGATGATCTCATCGGATGAACCACGATGTCAAGGACTTAATCAATCCCGTATTCAATTCCCTTTGTCTATCGGTATGTTACTTGCCCGAGATTCGATCGTCGGTATCCAATACCTTGTTCAATCTCGTTACCGGCAAGTCACTTTACTCGTTCCGTAACACATCATCCCGTTATCAACACCTTGGTCACATTGCGCATATGATGATGTCCTACCGAGTGGGCCCAGAGATACCTCTCTGTTTACATGGAGTGACAAATCCCAGTCTCGATCCGCATAAAACAATAGATACTTTCGGAGATACCTGTAGTGCACCTTTATAGTCACCCAGTTACGTTGTGACGTTTGATACACCCAAAGCACTCCTATGGTATCCAGGAGTTACACGCTCTCATGGTCGAAGGAAGAGATACTTGACATTGGCAAAGCTCTAGCAAATGAACTACACGATCTTTTGTGCTAGTCTTAGGATTGGGTCTTGTCCATCACATCATTCTCCTAATGATGTGATCCCGTTATCAACAACATCCAATGTCCATAGCCAGGAAACCATGACTATCTGTTGATCACAACGAGCTAGTCAACTAGAGGCTCACTAGGGACATATTGTGCTCTATGTATTCACACGTGTATTATGATTTCCGGATAATACAGTTATAGCATGAATAAAAGACAATTATCATGAACAAGGAAATATAATAATAATACTTTTATTATTGCCTCTAGGGCATATTTCCAACAACGCGTCCGGCCATCGCGAGGGCGCCAGCCCCCAGCCCCCTGCCCAGAGGGGGAGTGCTGGCTCATGGCCCCTCGCGCGCGCCTGGGGAGGAGGAAGACGCGGAAGACGTGCTCGGGCGTGCTCGGGAGCGCCGCGCCCTTCGCCAAGGGTTTCTCCGGAGGGCGGATGACGCAGTGGGCCAGCTCGGTGTAGAGCTTGCTGACGAGGACGCGCGCCTTGAGGCCGAGGGCGTGCGCTTAGCTGAGGAGAGGCGCAAGCTGAAGGTCGTCGTTGCCCTTGCGCGCCACCAGCATGACCTCGACAATGAGAAAGCCAAGGTGTCGCTGGTGACTTCTCGGGAGGCCTGCTCCCGGGCCGTCGAGGAGGCCCAGGAGGCTGACCAGCGGCGCAGGGCCGCAGAGGAGCGGGCGTGGGAGCTCCGGGCCTGGAGTACCTCCCTGGATCAGTAGGTGGAGTTGCATGAGGCGGCCCTTGCGTCGATGAAGGGGGCCTCAGTCGACCGGGCGGAGCTCCAGAGACGTGAGTAGGCACTGACGCTGGAGGCCACTGAGCGCACCCTGGACCTCGAGCAGTTGAAGACGAGGGAGCGCCTGGTGGCGCAGGCGGAGGATGATGTTGCCATGAGGGAAGCCCAAGCCTCAGAAGAGGTTGATCGCCGGGTGGCGGCGGCCCGCTCGAACCTCGAGCGCGAGTTCGAGGAGAGGCTGGAGTTGATCAAGGTCGAAGCAGAGGGCAGGACCGCCGCCCTGAAGGCCAAGCTGGATGAGGGACGCGGCGTGCGGACGCTGCCGGGGCCGCCATTGGCGCGGCACAGGTGGAGCTGGCTACCTCCCGCGCCGAGGTGCTTCTTCTCCGTCAAAGGGTGGACGCGGCTGAGGCCATCGCGCGGCGGAGCGAGGACGAGATACGCCAGCGGCAGACCTTGGAGCACATGCATGGCCCTATGCTCTACACGCTCCAGGAAAGAGCTAACACGGCCCTGGGCAACATCTGCGAGGCAGCCATTGGGGAGCCTCGTGTGGTTAACTATGCTGGTAACCTTCAGTTCTTCACCGATGTGGTGACGCAGCTAGAGACTCGGTCGGGCAGAGCCGACAGGTTGGTGGAGGAGAGGAGCTGTGCCCTGCTTGGGCGTGCTTTTTCTCGTGTCTTCAGTCATCTCCAGAACATGGACCCCCATTTGGACTTCGATGCCACTATCGCACCGGTACCCCTGGCAATCCGGGGCGATCTGGCACATTGGGTGGAAGACAACATGGACGCCCTTGTTAGGGCCTTCACCGCCGATGACGATGGTGTGGTCGTAGCTGCTGATGAGGGCGGAGTGGTGAATGGCCCAGGTGCTATGACGGCGGCGTAGAAGGCGACGACGAGGCCAGCGATGCCAGTGGCGACTCCGGAGGTGCCCCTGAGGATGCATTCGGGGATTTATCCGGTTGACCACGCGCTGTTCCTGCTTTTTACCCTGCGCAGAGAGAGTTCGGGCTTGGCCCTGAGGGTTGTAAGAGCATTTTGGGAGGGGGAGCCCCTCGTGTAAAAACTTTTAGTTAGCGCATTTGTAGACATGATATCACCCGTATGTCTGCGCCAAGCAGCTGGTCTTGTGACGAGTCGACTGGCTTGTTTACCTTTGACCCGCGTGGGCCTCGAGTTAGCCTGCGGAGGGACGTGGTGTCCTGAGTGCCTCCTGAACGAGCCCATTGAACCTGTAATGAGAACCTCCTGAGAGGGCGTGGTGATGGCAGTCCGGGCTGCGCGCATGCTGGGCCTGGCTCGGCTCGCGAGGGGCTCACGAGGGGAGGCAGCTGAGGCGGGATGGATGCAAAGCGGTAACCAGAACGCGAGAGATTGCTCGAACGAGACTAAATACCCCTTCCCCGAACACACGCAAGTCTCAAGCTCAAATCCAACTTAAATCCAAACAGGGGAAAAACGACAACCAAAGGAAAGGCAAAAAGAAGCAGAAAGGCCGCGTCCGGCACCTAGTCTAGTCTTCGACATCTTCTCACCAGCGCGGAGCTAAGTGCTCCCACTGGGCATGGGCGGGAGCCCCCGAGGCCTGAGGGCAGCTCTCCGGAGACTCCGGGGTGTGTACAGCCCCACTCATTATTACTTGAGAGTGTCACGGGGCGGCGAGCTTCACAGGCACTGGGCCTTCTTCATAGGTACCGGCCTTGCTTCATATCGCCAGACGAGGGCCCCGCCTTGCACCACACTCTATTGCCATCGGCAACGACCGGAGACCGAGGACGCCACCGATGGGATAGAGCAGTCGCCAGCGGTTCCCCCGACGACCACGGGTCCTCTGCCGGGGATGGGCCCTGAGGCACCTCCCCGACAGAGGGCCTACCTCCTGAGGACGCCTTGCTCCGAGCTCCGCGTGGGCGAGCCCGGATCTCGGCCCCCTCCTGCAGCCCCCGGTGCCCTCCTCCTGAGGGGTAGGAAGCTGCTGGATTGGGGCGGCCATCCGCCGCGACGACCTATACCTCCTGTGATCCATGGTTAGCGTATGCATGTTCCTGAGGGATTAGCGGTACCCGATAGTCGATGTCTCCAGCACGGTCGACGAGGCCTTCCCTGGGCTCCTGAAAGAGCTCAGCTACGGGTGTCTCTTCCCCCCAGCCTGGGCAGAGGAACGAGCCATGATCTTCCTCCTGCTCGTGTCCTTGATCCACCATGTGGGGCACATACGCTTCCGGGGCCGCCGCCCCGAATGCCTCGTTGTAGTGCCCCGTGTGCCACGCAGTCCTGCTCAAGGTGCCCACCTACGAGTGGTAGCGTGGCGGCCCATCGGGACCGTGGGCTGTAGTGGATCCCCCTTCGCTGGTCGGAGGTGGAGGCGGCACTATTGGCAGCCAGGCGCCGATGGCCAGGTTAGCGTTGGAGTGGCCCTGGAATCCGCTCGGAGCTATGCGGGCGCGCGTGGGGCCTCCGTGCCGTCCGCCTTGGGCCTGAGGCGGTGGCTGGGCGCAAAAGGGGTGAGCCCCCGAGGCGGTGGAGCCCAGGAGCTCTGCCACCCGCTCCAGTAGCACGTTGCGGCCGCCCTCCAGCAGGCTGCATTGCTGTAGCTCTTAGGCTATCGTGAGCGCGGCCTTTGAGTTTGCCTACTCCCGCCGGGTGTACGGCGCCGTGGCCGCGACGTGGCTTGAGGCCCTTGCCGCCGACCGCACCTGTCGCGGCGTGAGAGCTGGCGCCGCCTGACCGCATCACCCAAGGCCCGTAGTGCCCTGCGGACTGCGGGCTGCCTGGGGCACAGGGTTGAGGTCGCCCTGGGCAAGCGGCTCTACGCGGGCGGGCCAGGCCGCCCAGGGATCGGGATTGCCCATTGGGTCGCCAGACATGATGATGATGATGCAACGATACGCGAGGCAGCGGGAGAAGGATTCCGGCGCACCCCTACCTGGCGTGCCAAATGTCGGATTTCGGGTTCCGGCGCACCCCTACCTGACCCTCAAGGTTCGAACTCTGGGGTGCGCGCAGAGATCACACCTCCTACCTACCCACGTCTCGTCGCCTCGCAAGGATCTAAAATTACACGAAGAACAACACAAGGGACACGAGATTTATACTAGTTCAGGCCACCATTGTGGTGTAATACCCTACTCCAGTTTGTGGTGTGGTGGATTGCCTCAGGGGCTGATGATGAATAGTACAAGGAAGAACAGCCTCGCGAGGGGCTGTTCTTGGCTGGTGCGATGAACTGCTTGGGTGAGTTCAGTCGCCTCTCTCTTTCTCTAGTCTACCCAAAATCTCTTCTCCCCTCTTTTCTGCGGTGGCTAGCTCTATTTATAGAGGGAGGCCCTGGGCCTCTTCCCAAATATTGAGCGGGAAGGGCGCCAACAATTGGCCATTTTGAAGGGGAACATCCAGTACACTTATCCTGACTAAAGTAGGTCCTCGCCTGCCAAACACCCTGACGGTGACACCGGCTTGGGCTCCACGATGACCTCCATCATGCCGTCCTGCTGGTCTTGGTCTTGTTGCATTGAAATGGTTGCCTTTGCTTGATACTCTTGCCTGCGCTTGCCCCCTTTGCACGAAAGAGGAAACAAGGACTCTGCGCAGGCCGGTGCCCGCTTGGCGCCCGCCTGGCCTCGGTCGTCATGGCTTGCGTCTTGGGCACCTCGTGAGGTACCCCGCCTTGATCTCTCCACCTCCTCGCGAGCCAGCCTGACGAGGCTGTGCCCAAGGAAGCCTCCTGTCGTCCGCCCCGCGAGGCTTGGCCCCTCGCGAGGGTCTTGAGTACGTGTTGATGAAGATGGGCCGTACTGGGCCACTCCCTGAGCCATGCCGCAGGCCGCAGGCAGGCAAGTCTAGGTACCCCCGTTCCCAGAACACCGATAGAGAGTGTGTCTATGTACCCTCGTAGACCGTAAGCAGAAGCATTTCAGAACATGGTTGATGTAGTCGAACTTCTTCTCACGCCAACCTATCAAGTACTGAATGTATGACACCTTCGCATTCTATACACGTTCAGCTCGGTGACGTCCCTAGCTTCTTGATCCAGCAAGTCGTCGAGGTAGTAGATGAGTTCCGTCAGCACGACGGCGTGGTGACGGTGATGGTGAAGTGATCTCCGTAGGTGAAAGTGCGTTATATCGACTAGAGGGGGGTGAATAGGTGATTTTTATGAATTCTTCACTGAGGAATTTGTTGGTGAGGAAATTCCTTAGCGAAGAACTACTTCCAGCAGAATAAGTACTCAAAAGTAAACATAACAGAACACTAGCATAGTCATCATGATGAAATGAAGACAAGCACAGAGTACAGAAAGCGTAAACACAGGATAACACAGGATGAAGACGGACAGACTAAGGAAATTGAACTGAGGAAATTGAGAAAGTCTTTAGTCAAAGTCTTCAAACAGATATGAATAGGCACACAACAACTGAAATGAGGAAATGAAAGAGTTGAGGAAATAGAACCAGAAAGCTTGGTGAAGACAATGATTTGGTAGACTAGTTCCAACTGTTGTCTCAGTTGTACGTCTAGTTGGAGTGGCTAGGTATTTAAACCTGAGGACACACAGTCCCGGACACACAGTCTTCACCATATTCTCCTTGAGCTAAGGTCACACAAACCTCTCCCAATCACTCGTGGTAAGTCTTCACGTGACTTCCAAACCTTCACAGACTCGGTCACTCGGCGATCCACAATTCCTCTTGGATGCTCTAGACCATGACGCCTAACCGTCTGGAACAAGCACAGTCTTCAAAGGTAACAAGCGTCGGATCCACGCTGGATCAATCTCTTCAGTGATGCTCAATCACTTTGGGTTTGAAGGTGTTTGGGTT
The DNA here is from genome assembly GCF_018294505.1 of Triticum aestivum. Lineage (NCBI taxonomy): Eukaryota > Viridiplantae > Streptophyta > Magnoliopsida > Poales > Poaceae > Triticum > Triticum aestivum. The sequence goes on from NC_057804.1 coordinate 423,544,398, forward strand.
TGGGTTTTCCTCACTTGATGATTTTCGCTCAAAGTCCTCGAAGGATGGGATGCTCTCAAATGACAAGCATCAGTTTCTCTCGGAGCAGCCAACCAGCTAGTGGTTGTAGGGGGTGGCTATATATAGCCTAGGGAGCAGCCCGACATGATAACACATAAATGCCCTTCAATGAGATGACCGTTAGGTGGGTAGATATTTTGGTACAGCTGGCACATAGCACTGCAACGATCGGAATTTTGACTCTCAAATTCCTCAGGGCTATAATGTTCCTCACTGTGTAGGCAATCCGCACTGGCGAATTCCTAACTCCTCAATCAGAACAAATTCCTCAGCAACCAGAAGAACTTTGTCTCTGTTACTGAAGAAATTGACTGAACTGTATGAGATTTCCAATGGCTTCACTCGAAGGGATTGGTAGGTGTAGGATTTTGAGTTGAGCATCACATGGAAATTTTTCCTTAGTATTTCCTCGACCGCCTTTAACAGTATGGTGTTTCCTATGACTCAAGAAAGAGAAAAGGAAACTACGAAAACAAAAGTCTTCACGCTTCATGTTCCTCGAATGAATGCTAAGTCTTCAAGGTCACACCAATTTCTTCACTTTCAAAGTATTCAGAAATACAAAGTCTTTAGTCAAAGAACTTCATTTTTAGGGGTCGACTTTCTCTGTAAATATCAGACTCCTCATAGACTTATAGACCTGTGTACACTCACAAACGCATCAGTTCCTTAACCTATAAGTCTTCAATACACCAAAATCACTAAGGGGCACTAGATGCACTTACAATCTCCCCCTTTTTGGTGATTGATGACAATATAGGTTAAGTTTTCAACGGGGATAAACATATGAAGTGTAAATACTGATATTGAGGAATTTTATTGCAACATATGGAAGAACTCCCCCTGAAGATGTGCATAGTGAGGAATTTGCTTTTGAAGCGATGCACACTTGAAGAGTATAATCATGGAGATCTCCCCCTATATCTTGTAATTCATACACGCATTTGACATATAATATGAGGAATTTGAAATGCATGACGAAATATGTTGACTAATGTAATTCAGCATGCGTGCATTGACATTAATGAGGAATAAGCATACAGAAGAACTCAGCAAAAATATCAGGCCACCAAAGAGTTTAAGTTTACAACTCGATCCAGCAAAGTTATCAGAAGAACGAGAGTTGTAACTTAGCAAAAAAGGCCCATATAATATAGACCCGCTTGAAGACTAACTCAAATTACTCCCCCTTTGTCATCGAATGACCAAAAGGATTGAAAATGAGGACTAATGCCCCTGAAGAATATCATGATGATGGAGGAGCACCAGTGTTGTTGGGGTCGTGTGTTGTTGTAGGGCCTGCCGCAGTGTCGTCCAAGTCTTCATACTCGTCTGAGTCGCGTGATAAAGAAAACGAACTGGCTACCAAGGAAGGAACCTTGACCTTCTTGTATTTCTTCGGTAGAGGAGCAGACCAGTCAAAATCTTCCTTGAAACCCATTTGCTTCAAATCTTCTTCACCATATAGATGTGACAGAATAGTCCAGGTGCGATCGAAGACTTCATGGAGGTAGTAATGGTTTTTCTTCACTTCATTATGTGTAGCAGTCATGTTGTGAAGAAGAGAACCAAACTGATGCTTAACCCATTTGTGGTTTCGATCCACCTTCTGGTGAAGACTTAGAAGCAGCTCACGGCCAGTCATCACACGAGGAGCAGTGGCTTGAGGATTTGACTTGGGTGCATTGGCAGCAGAATCATGAGTGGCAGAGTCATCATTGGAGGAATAAGATGCAGCTTTGCAAAACTGACCATCCAATGGACGAATGCCTTCATCGATAGTAGCAGGTGCCTTGCCCTTTTCATCAGCTGAGGAATGTGTCCGCTTGAGGACTTCAATTGGGGGCAAGTAGCTGAAGTGATTCTGAAAATAAACTTTGTAGTTAAGTGAAGACCTTGTTCTGAGGAATCTCATAATCCAAGGAGCATAAGGCTTCAGCTCAAACGGAGAAAGAGCAACATTTGCAAGAGTCCTCATGAAGAAATCATGATAATTGACAGGGATGCCATGCATGATGTTGAATAGCAGATTCTTCATGATGCCAACAATTTCCTCATCAGATGAGCCATGGCCTTTGATAGGACTCAAAGTCTTCGTTAGAATGCGATAGACTGTTCTTGGCACATACAACAATTCCTTCACGAGGAATTTGGTCCTTGGGGCTTGACCGAGCTTCAGAGGCTTCGTTAGCACTTGCATGTAATGAGCAGTAAGTTCAGGTTCTTGGTCCAGACAACGAGCACCTTCAGGTGGAGGACTGATTGGCAGGGCATGAAGTAATTCAAAGGCCGATGCCTTATAATGAGTGTTTTCAGTCATCCAGACCAACACCCAAGTGTTGATATCATCAGCATCACCTGTGACATGCAGCGTTGCACAGAACTGAAGAATAAGCTCTTCATTCCAATCAACAATGTCAGAGCAAAAGTTGAGCAGTCCTGCATCATGAAGCACACTGAGGACTTGAGAGAAGCAAGGCATTGATTCCATATCCACGTGAGGAATATTCTCGTGGTTGAAGACTTTGTCTTTGTTGAAAAGCAGTGAAGAATAGAAATTGGCCTGGCTGGCAGTCCAAAAGCGCTTCCTTCTAAGATGAGCAAAGTCATCAGGATTGAATTTAGTGAAGAAAACATGCTCGCCGAAGAAGTCATCAGCCTTGAATTTCTGCTTCTTTGAGAAGGGATCCTTTGGCTTGTGCTGAGGAGTATCAGTCAATTGCATCACCACCTCAGGAATCACAATCTCAGGATCCACAGGCTGAGGAATTTTAGGGTCTTCTTCAGCTGCAGCCTGGGTCTTCAATTCTTCATTAACATTTTCATCAGCACTAGTGGCTGGAATTTCTTCATGGACAGATGGGGTTGCATGAGGTTCTTCAGATCCCATTTGTACTTCGGTAGCAACAGGGGACTGAGGAATTGATTGAATTGGGGTGAACAGTGGAGAGTTGGGGTGCTGACTTTCCCAAAAGTCATCATTCAGCACAGGTGTGGTCCAGCCAATGTCCACATCTTCATCTTCCGTTTCTTCAACGCCGGCCTCTTCAGCAGTAAACTGAGGCATAGGCGAGGAGACAACTGGTGTTGAAGGGATTGCATCCACTTCAATTTCTTCATCCAACTGCTCTGATAAAGCAATAGAAGGAATTTCTTCATCTGATTCACTTGGAATCACATAATCTTCGTCAAAAGGAACAAGGTCCTTTGATGGCATGAAAGAGACAGGAACGACATCAATTGGGTTGTCAATTGAGCTTGTTAAAGGCTTCATCTTCTTCGAAACTAAAGAATCTGATGAAGTTGATGCCTTCCTTTTCTTCATAGCTGCATGCTCTGTAGCCTTGGTCTTCTTCACATCTAATGCAGATGGAAGGATTGGAGTTGGCGTTGGTGCAGAGGAATTTGGTTCATTTTCTTCAGGCACAACTGATGCAGTTGCCCTAACTTCTTCATTTTCTTCAGGCGCACCACTAGTGGATGCCCTGGCAATTTCTTCAGCAGCTGGAATGCAGTCATCAGCCCTGGTACTATCATTTTCTTCAGCAGCCTGACTATCATCAGCGGTGCTGGCATGTTCTTCAGTAGGCTGTGCAGATGCATCAGCCTGAGGATTTTCTTGTTGCGTTGGGGCTGCAACATTTGAAGTGAATTTATCAGTAATCTTCACAAATCTGACTTTGGCTCCAAGCCAGTCAGCATAGTAGCAATCAAATTCATCACTCAGTTGCTTGATCTCAGCTTGTAAGGCAACGAGTTGTTCAGAGGAAAGATTGAGGATGTTGTCCTTTAGGTAGCGCTGCTTCTTGTATTGCACTTTCTTCACTCTTCTTCCTTCTTTAAATTTCCATTTTTTTTCTTCAATGAAGGCAGTCAAAACATGACTTTGACCAGGAGTGAGGTTCATCTCCGGCAAAGGCGTGTTTGGGTCCTTGTGCCATAGATCAATGAAATTTAGGATCAACTTCGGATCCAGTAACATTGGCACATTGCTGCCTTTGGCTCTAGCGGCCCTGCCCTGCCTGTCTCTGATGATTTCGGCAAGTTCTTCATCATCAGCCTCATCATCATCAGAGGGCACTTGAAAGGCGACCTGCTTCTTATGAGGACTTGGTCGAGGGCCTCGTCTAGCAGCAGACTTTTTCTTCAGCAGAGAGGGGCCAGTTGAGGAATTTGGTGCAGCTGAGGAACTTGCAGACGCTCCCAAGGCAATTGAGATTCCAGTAGTCCTTTGGCATGTGGCGAGATGCACAGGTGCAGAGGATTTAGTTGGAGCAGCTGAGGACTTTGTCGGAGGAGCTGAGGATTTTGAAGCAGGAGGAGTAGTTTGAGGGGTTGGCCGTGAGGACTTTGAAGAATCTGGCTGTCGGTGTCAAAACCGGCGGATCTCGGGTAGGGGGTCCCGAACTGTGCTACTAGGCGGATGGTAACAGGAGACAAGGGACACGATGTTTTTACCCAGGTTCGGGCCCTCTCGATGGAGGTAAAACCCTACTCCTGCTTGATTAATATTGATGATACGAGTAGTACAAGAGTAGATCTACCACGAGATCAGAGAGGCTAAACCCTAGAAGCTAGCCTATGGTATGATTGTCGTTCGTCCTACGGACTAAAACCCTCCGGTTTATATAGGCACCGAAGAGGGTTAGGGTTACACAGAGTCGGTTACAATGGTAGAAGATCTACATATCCGTATCGCCAAGCTTGCCTTCCACGCCAAGGAAAGTCCCATCCGGACACGGGACGAAGTCTTCAATCTTGTATCTTCATAGTCCAGGAGTCCGGCCAAAGGTGATAGTTCGGCTATCCGGACACCCCCTAATCCAGGACTCCCTCAGTAGCCCCTGAACCAGGCTTCAATGACGACGAGTCCGGCGCGCATATTGTCTTCGGCATTGCAAGGCGGGTTCCTCCTCCGAATACTTCATAGAAGATTTTGAACACAAGGATAGTGTCCGGCTCTGCAAAATAAGTTCCACATACCACCGTAGAGAGAATAATATTTACACAAATTCAATCTGCTGACGTATTCCGTGGCGTGACATCACACCACGGCCAAGCCTTTATTCGAATCGTTTTACTGTCCCACCTCAGCGCGTTTAGCGAGGCGGTTTCCTTGGCACGTCTTGTCAAAGCAGAGATCGTGTCCCCTTATTCCGGGATTCTCATTAATACGGGCGCGGGTAACCCAGTCGTGCCCGTTGGCACGTCTCCTCTATCGAAGGCGAGTCCCGAACGGTCACGGGGAAGGCTCTTGGTATTCAACCTCTTTATAAAGAGACCAAGGCTCCACTCCTTTCTTTCAATCTCAATCGAATCCGCCCCTCGCCTCGAGTTCCAACACCCAAAGCTCCAGATTCAGGCGCTTCGGACCTTCGATGATGTCCGGCTCCGACCTGCAAGGCCGGTGGATGCCTTCCTCCGTTACGGAAGAAGACGTGCTAAAGCTAAGAGATGCCAGGTATCTAACCGGCGAAATTTCGCATAGGCTGCCTGCCCAAGGGCAGGTTATTCCCACTCCCAAGCCTGGTGAAAGCGTGGTGTTCGCGTCTCACTTTCTTCGGGGGCTAGGCTTCCCGACGGACCCCTTCGTGAGGGGGCTCATGTTTTACTATGGGTTGGAATTTCATGACTTGGATCCGGAGTCCATCCTCCACATCTCATCGTTCATTGTCGTATGCGAAGCCTTCCTCCGCATTACCCCTCACTTCGGATTGTGGCTCAAGACCTTCAAAGTGGAGCCGAAGATGATCAAGGGGCAGCAGGCAGAGTGCGGAGGGGCTGTTATAAGCAAGAATGCTGATGCTCCATGGCCCGAGGGCTCTTTTCAAGAGGAGCTCAGCCTATGGCAACAAGAGTGGTTTTATATCACAGCTCCCAGGGGCACCAAATGGGTGGCGCCACCTGCCTTTCACTCGGGTCCTCCACCGCGGCTGGCGTCATGGGTCAATAAAGGACTTGACTGGGGGCCGTCCAAGGACGTGCCCTTGTTGCAGGGCCGCATTCAAGACCTCCTAGAGAGAGAGATCACTCTGGTCGTAGTGGCGCAGGTCATGCTGATTCGTCGCACCCTGCCCTGCAAACGTCGCCCCCTCCGCCTGTGGGAATTTAACCCGGAGGGACCACGAGCTCTCCAACATTTTATGGGCGCGACGCCCGTGGAGATGTACAAGCTTTTCTTCGGATCACAAGCGATGTGTCCGGACTTGACCAAGGACGCAGGTCTGAGCTGCCATCGCCCGGATACTCAAGTAAGTAGCCCTGTACCCGGACACGCTATCCCATATTTATCATGAACTTGCCCTTTAAAAGAGTTGTTCCTTGAACAGGAGTGGATAGCGAAAGCAAAGTTAATCAGGTGTCCGGCCCCCCTCCCTGAGACCAAGCCGGATCCCGTGTTAACCAGGATGCTGGAGGTTGCGCCTTCGGAAGAAGGTGAAGGGGGGAACAAGGAAGCTACCACCTCCGCGAAGGAGGCTGTCAGGAAAGGAGGGATCGAGAATCCCTCCATCCAAGGGAAGAAGAGGACCGCCTCTGGAGACCCGGAGACCATGGTCTCAAAGCGGGGGAAGAAATCTTCGTCAGAGGGTCCTACGCCGAGAGATGCCTCGGCCGCATTGTGCCCCCAAGGGGATCAGCCCTCCACCGAGCCGTAAGTAAAAAGGGGAGTTTTTTTAAAATAAAGGATATCCCTGCCCTATTTCTGATGAAGATAACCGAAATTTTACCTTGTAGTTCGAATCTCAGCCCTTCTCAGCAGAGCTCATCTTCGGGAGATCTTCGTCTGGAGATGATAGAGAGCGAAACGCCTCCCCCTGCCGTACCGTCTTGCGAGGCGGGCGACCCTGAGGTGTCGTCGCGGAGGGTTTCTCCGAGTCCGGCGGGGCCGGAAGGCAGTCGTATGTCCCCTCAAAGCCCTCCGCGTCCGGCCTTCGAAAAAGGCCATCGGACGAGTCCGGCACCACCTGGTGTACGGTCGGAGGAGCTGAAGGATCTGCTCGGGCGAGCGTCTATCTCAGAAGATCACCGTGCGTTAATGGCTACGGTGATTGAAAGGATTTCATCCGCTGAGAGCGGATTGCACGAAGCCGTCAGAAGTTTACTGACAGGTTTTGAGGTACGCAAAATGATGTACCTTCTGACAGTTCCGCATATAAAATGCGCCCTGTGTAGATAGTAGCCCCTGAGGCTCGGTGTGTTGTCAAAAATGACAGCGCGCCGAGGATCATAATCCCAGGTATAATGTGTCGCCCTTCCTATGTAGGTGGCGAAGGGTCCGGTGGCTAGCCGGACTGATGAATTTGCCGAACTAAAGCGGCAACTTGACGTGGCGGATGCCGACATCGCGCTTGTCAATAAGCGACTTGACGAGTCACAAGGTATGCAATTTCTCCGCGGACACCTGGTAAGGGAGCTTGATGCCCGTGCCTTACAACATGTATGCTTGATGCAGATGGTGCCGCTGCCATGGAGAACCTTCGGGCGGAGCTCGCCCGAGCCAAGGAGCAGGCCAGAAAGAGTGATGCGGCTGCCTTAAAGGCGGCCGAAGAGCTAAAAGCCGAACAGGCTGCTCACTGCCGAAGCAAGAAGGAAATGGCCGAGATGGCCGTGAAGTTGAAGAATGCTGCCGACCGCTGCAAGCTTCTTGAAAAAGAAGATCGAGCGGTGCAAGAGGACCTGAAGAAGGCCACTACCGAGGCCAAGGATGCTCGCTCTGCGATGAGAGCTATGAAGGAGGAGCTGCGTCAGGCCGGAGATATCGCGGCTGGAAAGCCCTTTCTGCTGCGGAGGAAATTCGTGGATCCTAAATATGCTCAGTTGGACCGGCTGTGGAGTGCGGAGGATGCTTATCTGGACTTGGCGGCAAGTGCCGCGGACGCGGCCGAACACTTCCGAGATCAAAAGGATCACGAAATGGAAAAGGTTTTTTGGTCGCAGTTCCATAATCCAGAGCGCCCACTTCCATTAACCGATCGCTTGGCCGAATGGGCGGAGCTGAATAGGTTATCCGGACTTGCCATGAAGGATGTCGTGAGTCTTTTGTGGCCGAAAAGGCCCGAGCCGAAGAGTTATTTTGGCTTGGTGCAGCAGTTCCTTGGTGCGGTGCCGCATATCAATGCAATGAGGAGGTCGGCATGCATAGAGGGTGCGCGGATGGCTCTTGCCCGTGTCAAGACATACTGGGCGGAGATGAAGGCCACCGATGTTGCATCCCAAGATTCGGACGGAAGCCGAGTACCTGTCGAGCACTATTTTCAGGAAGTTCTGCAGGGCGCTCGTTTAATAGAGACGCAGTGCTCGAAGGATATTATGTTCGAATAACATGTATTATTGTGAAACAATGTATCGATGGAATATAAAAGCTTTTTATACTTGTGCCTTTCAAGAATTAAAATACCTCCTGTGCGGCCGCTAATGTATATGTATATATAACCTGAAAGATGGCAGTCTTCGGCTTCAGCCCCCACGCATATAATGCGGGGGTGTTTGCAAAAGGCGCATTTTCACACTTGATCCAACGTCTTGGTCCTATAAAGGAGGTGGTAGCGCAGCAAACTAGGCAACCGGACTATAATGCTTTATCACTTTCACTTAGCCATAGGAGTTTGACAGTGGGGCTACTATATAGCCCCTAGGGGCACCGCGCTCACCCGAATTCGGGGCGCGTATGTGCCTGACCGGGAAACGGCCCTTCGTCAATGCGGAGGAATCCTATAGATTCCGGCGGGTCATCGAGTGGTTGACCAGTCTCACGCTATATCATGACAGTCAGTTTTCGGCTTTCTCTACTGAGGTGCTCGCCTGGCCGAACCGGGGCACAATCGCAGTAGTTCTCCTGGTGCCGCCTTAGCCGATAGAGCGGAACGTAAGGCAGCAAAACACAGGAGCCGGGCAAACCCAACATTTGACCAAAGACATGATTCGGAGCTGATGCATATAAGGCCTAACTCGAGACGCCGAACACTCCCTAAGGTATTCGGTCTTTATGAAAACGGGCCGAACAACGCCCTTGGTAATAAGCCCCTGGTGTCCAGGTACGCGCAAAATTCTGACGTGGCCCATGCCAAAACGCCAGCCTCCTCCTCGGTTATAGCAAGAAACCAGGGGATGTGTATCAACAAGAGACAGTAAAAAAGGTTTACGCAGGGTCTTAATCTGAAAAGAATCCTTGCAACGGGTCCCTACTGCACGTCTGCGCCTGTGTCTCCGTTGTGCCGTATCCTGGACGGGTGTAGCACGGTGTTCATCTGTAAAAGAGAGGAACTTAGTTGAAAAAGATCGTGCGAAAATGTACGTTATATTAAATAAACAAAGTACGATTCAAAAAATGAATAAAATTGAGCTTTATTGTCTCTTGTTGTACATGCGCGGAGCCCCTTGTGCGGGGGTATGCGGCTAGTAAGCCCTTGTATGTTTACGCCGGACTCGTCTAACCGTGTCCGGGGTCTGAACGACCTGTTTAGGTGCTTTGATTAGTGAAGCGGTTTAGTGTGTGGCTGTCAAGGCAGTCACACAATCTTCCGCGCTCGAGGAACACTCGATATTTCCCTTTAAGGAGATGATGCCTCGCGGACCGGGCATTTTAAGTGTAAGGGATGCATAATGCGGTATTGCGTTAAAGCGGGCGAAAGCTTCGCGTCCCAGTAGTGCTTGGTAGCTACTTGTAAATGGGGCGAGGTGGAAGGTTAACTTTTCGCGGCGGAAGTTGTCGGGTGAGCCGAACACAACTTCTAGCAGTAGAGAGCCCGTACAATGGGCATATGGGCCTGGCATTACCCCTTGAAAGGAAGTGTTGCTATGGCGAATTTTGGTTGGGTCTATCCCCATTTTGCGGATTGTGTCCTGGTATAGCAGGTTTAGATCACTGCCGCCGTCCATTAGGACTTGTGTAAATTGGAGTCCGTCAATTATCGGATCTAATATCAAGGCAGTCCATCCTGCATTCCGGATACTTCTAGAGTAATCCTGATGGTCGAAGGTGATTGGTTTTAACAACCAGTGGCGGGACTCCTCTGGGATAGGCCGTATGGCGCGTACCTCTATGGGCGCCGCTCTATTTTTCCCTTTTGTCACGTGAAGTGAGTTTACTGTTTTGACTTCTTGTGGGAAATTCTTTTGTTTTCCGGTGCTCTGCTTGTGGGGTTCGTCATCGTCCTCGCTTGGTGTGTCGAGCCCCTTGTGTTCGGCGTTGAGTTTGCCGGACTGCTTGAAGACCCAACAATCTCTGTGGGTATGGTTTGCAGGCTTCCCGGGAGTACTGTGGATTTGGCATATCTTGTCCAAGATTTTGTTTAAGTTAGATAGCTCGTCCCTGTTATCCTTAAGGGGCAGTTTTTTATGATTCTGCCGAGAGCTTTTGAATCCGGCGTTGACTGCCGTGCTCTTCGGGCTGTTTCCCTTGGTCCGGCGCTGGTCCTTGCTGCGTCGCGGTTTCCCGTTTCCATCCCTGACTTCGGATGTACTTGGGTCGCTGGTACTGCATCTTGCCAGCCAGCTATCCTCTCCCGCGCAAAAGCGGGTCATGAGGCTTGTTAATGCGGCCATTGTTCTTGGCTTTTCTTGGCCGAGGTGTCTGGCGAGCCATTCGTCTCGGACGTTGTGTTTGAAAGCTGCTAAGGCTTCGGCGTCCGGACAGTCGACTATTTGGTTCTTTTTAGTAAGGAATCTGTTCCAGAATTTTCGGGCTGACTCTCCGGGTTGTTGAGTTATGTGACTTAAATCGTCTGCATCCGGAGGTCGGACATAGGTCCCTTGAAAATTTGCCCGAAAAGCATCCTCGAGCTCTTCCCAACTTCCAATGGTGTTTTCGGGGAGGCTTTTGAGCCAATGCCGGGCTGGCCCTTTGAGCTTGAGGGGTAAGTATTTTATGGCGTGGAGGTCATCTCCTCTAGCCATGTGTATGTGGAGGATGTAATCCTCAATCCAGACTCCAGGGTCTGTTGTTCCGTCGTATGCCTCTATGTTTACGGGCTTGAATCCCGCTGGAAATTCATAATCCAGAACCTCATCGGTGAAACATAGGGGGTGTGCGGCACCCCTATATTTAGGTGTACCGTAATATTCGGATACTTGATGTGTTGCATTGCTTACTAGAGCTTGCTTTCTTGGCCCGTAGATAGATCTAACTGGGCCATCTTTTTGATGCGAATCCGTGTGCGGATCGCGTGCCGGCTTGTGTGCGGCGCCGTTTGCCGCTCTATGTTTGCCATGGGGTCGTCTATCCGACCGGGTGGTCTCCTTGTTCTTTGATTGCGGGGGCTCTACGGCCTCCTCATCAAATTCGGGCAGTAGTTTTCGCTTCGGGTAGCTCTTTGTTCGGCGACTATCGCCATATTTGTCTGCGGTGTTGAGTACTTTGCTCCATCTGATTCTGAGCGCATCTTCCGCTGTTTTGAGCTTCCGCTTCTGCTTTTCAGGCTACGCGCAGTGGCGACGAGCCTTTTGTGGAGGTTCTTCTGCTCCAGCAACTTGTCCGGCGTGAGATCGTCCGGACTGTTATCTTCGCCGGGGACGGATTGTTTATCCAGGTTGTCCTGTTCGGACGGTTGCTCGATGGCATGTTCGTCGTCCACCGGTTCGCCCTGCTCTATGGCTGGGTCTGTATGGCTGCTGTCTTTGTCGAGGCGGGATTTTGGGCGGCGCTTACGTCGCCGTTTTGACTGCTTTTCGGGGGAATGATCCCTCGTGGCGTCCCGTTGTTCCTCGTCGTCGCTTCCTTTAGGTGTGTCCACCATGTATACATCGTGAGATGAGGTGGCTGTCCAGTGCCTTATAGGTGCTGGTTCATGCTTATCTCCTACATCGTCGTCCATACCGTCGATGTCTTCGGAGTCGAAATCGAGCACGTCGTTTAAACTTTCGACAGTGGCTACGAAGTGGGTGGTGGGTGGGCTTTGAATTTCTTCGTCGTCCGCATCCCAACCTTGCTGACCATAATCCGGCCAGGGCTCTCCTGATAAAGAGAGAGACTTTAGTGAATTCAGGATGTCGCCAAAGGGCGAGTGCTGAAAGATGTCCGCGGTGGTGAACTCCATGATCGGCGCCCAATCGGATTCGATTGGCAGGGCGCGGAAGGTTCGGAGTCCGGAGAGGAGTCCGGCACCTTGGAGTCACGAGCTTCGCAAAGGACAGGGTTGGTGTTCGGCTCAATCGCCGTAGAGATAGCAGCCCCCGAGGCGGTGTCCAGCCACCCGTCCTCGATCGGCGCAGTCGGCTCCGAGCTAAGGGTCGGAGCGGACACTGGTGCGGCCTCCAGGGCACTGTCCGGCGGCAGAGCTAGATCATGCCCATCGTGACAGTGCGGCGCGCTTGGCTGTGGCTCGAACCCGTCGAAGATCAAGTCTCCGCGGACGTCAGCCGTATAGTTCAAACTTCCAAATCTGACCTGATGGCCAGGGGCGTAGCTTTCAATCTGCTCCAGATGGCCAAGCGAATTGGCCCGCAGTGCAAAGCCGCCGAATACGAAGATCTGTCCGGGGAGAAAAGTCTCACCCTGGACCGCATCGTTGTTGATGATCGGAGGAGCCATCGGGCCTAAAGATGACGACACAGAGGAACTCTCAATGAAAGCACCAATGTCGGTGTCAAAACCGGCGGATCTCGGGTAGGGGGTCCCGAACTGTGCGTCTAGGCGGATGGTAACAGGAGACAAGGGACACGATGTTTTTACCCAGGTTCGGGCCCTCTCGATGGAGGTAAAACCCTACTCCTGCTTGATTAATATTGATGATATGGGTAGTACAAGAGTAGATCTACCATGAGATCAGAGAGGCTAAACCCTAGAAGCTAGCCTATGGTATGATTGTTGTTCGTCCTACGGACTAAAACCCTCCGGTTTATATAGGCACCGAAGAGGGTTAGGGTTACACAAAGTCGGTTACAATGGTAGGAGATCTACATATCCGTATCGCCAAGCTTGCCTTCCACGCCAAGGAAAGTCCCATCCGGACACGGGACGAAGTCTTCAATCTTGTATCTTCATGGTCCAGGAGTCTAGCCAAAGGTCATAGTCCGGCCATCCGGACACCCCCTAATCCAGGACTCCCTCACTGGTTGTGAGGGCATTGCTGAGGAACTTGGCCGAGAGGGCATTGAGGGTGAAGCACTTGGCTTGTGAGCAGGCTTCTTGTGCATGGCCTTCTTCGGCTTGCTTGTAGAGGCCTCAGCAACGGTAGCAGCAGCAGAGTCTTCATTGAATTTCCTCACTGCTTCCTTTGCCTGTTTGGCCAGTTTGGCCTGGCGCTTTGCCCATTCATCAGGATAATCCTCACCGCGCTTGAGGCTGGTGGGATCTGCCAATTGGCCAGGTGTCAACGGAGGTCTTGGGCATGGAGGGTTGAGAGGGAATTTCTTCATATACTTGGGAGTAACATATCTGTACTCCCTCCATTCCCGTGCCCATCTCCTCTCAATCTTTTGAATGCGCACCTTGCGTTGATTTCTATCCTCCTCAGGGGGTGTGCAGTACCGAGCATAAATGTCATCAGGGATTTCAAAAGCAGTATTGACCTCAGGCCTCTTTCCACCCTTCTGTGGCTTCTTACCATGAGCCATTTTCTTTAGTTGAGGAATTTGAACAATGGAATTCTCTGAAGATGAATGCAACTTTTCTTCGAGGAATGCTGCAAATGAGTTAAGTTGATGAGAACCTAGTGATTCAGCAACAGACATGAGTACCTGTGAACAGAGTATAGTTGCGAGGAACTTGGAGAGGTCATATGCGTTCTTAGAACGTTTTTCAAAAAGAATACGTTTGAGGAATTTGACTAGATGAGTCTTGAGGAATTTCACTAAGCGTTCTTTGTCTTAGGTTCCAGAGTTGTATAGATCGAAGATCCACACAATTGAGGAATCTTGAAGAAAAATTATTGCTTAGAGAAACGAATCAAGAGCATATGACATGTGAGGTGTTCAGTGTGAAAATTTGAAGTGAAGATTTGAAAGTGAAGATTTGAAGAATAAACACCTTTGAAGATTTTCAAGAAAACATTTGAATCAAAGAGGGCAGTAAAAGTAACTTTTAATTACCCTTGATGAAGAACACGACGAACTAGGAAGTGTAGATGTGAAGTTCGTCAGTTCAGATCTTCCACGCCCTAACTCGGCAGAGGAAGACAGCTACGGCGGCGACGGAGTGAAGAAATCCGCAACCAGCGCGAGTACGACGGCGACGAGGTCGAGGTAGTGAAGCTCTTCCTCACTGGCGATGATGAATTAGCGGCGGCGCTATGGTTTGAGAAGCTCAAGCGGGAGTGAGAATGAGAGGAGTAAGAACAAAGTGAGGAAGGGGAGTGGGTATTTATAGTCGGAGTGAAAAACTGTACACCCGAGGAAATTGGACGAACGTGCCCCTGACCCTTCTCATTTGCTTGACATGTGTCACCCACATACTGAGAGGTGGCGATCATGTGAGATCGTGGGTGAATAGATAAGTATTATCGTGGGATGCGGAACTGTTTGAGCGGCAAAGCCAAAAATTTAGATAAGATAAGTTAAAAGTTCTGTTCACAAATTCTTCAGCTGACAAGGACATAGTGAAGATTTTGAACGAGTTTCAAATAGAACGCACATGAAGAATTTGTGAACATACTGGGTTGAGTTTAGCATAGAGGGGGAGGGTCCGATCACATTCACTTAGTAGAAAAATCAACTTGAAGAATTAGCAATAAGTGAATGTTGTAGAGGACATAAACTCACATATATATATATATATATATATATATATATATATATATATATTCAAATGAAGAACAACGATGGAAAGAGTGAAGACAATGCAAAGTTGAAGAATTTGAAAAACTGAGGAATTTCAAAAATGAAGAAAAACTCAAATTGAAGATTTTCAACTTTGGTTGGTGGCGTAACCCATCGTATAAGAAAGCTGATTTTAGACACCATGTACAATTGTCGTAGGGCTCTGAGAATCAATTTCTTCACACTTAGAGGGTTAGTCTTCATTGATTGAAGAAAAATGTTACTTTGTGTGTTGCACATCTAAGTCATCAATTTTGCATAAGAGTTAGGATGTGTGTCCTTTTCAGAGAACATTCAAAGAATCTAGGATATTTAGCTCACACCGCAACTTGCAAAATATCTTCTCATCCAAGGGCTTAGTGAATATATCGGCCAACTATTCTTCAGTGCTTCCGTGGTCGATGGAGATGTCGCCCTTCAACACATGATCACGAAGAAAATGATGACGAATCTGGATGTGCTTTGTCTTCGAGTGCTGAACTGGGTTATGAGCAATCTTGATAGCACTCTCATTGTCACAGTAGAGAGGCACATTCTTCACGTTGATGCCATAGTCCTTGAGTGTTTGCTTAATCCATAGTAACTAAGCACAGCATGATCCAGCAGCAATGTACTCAGCTTCTGCAGTAGATAGTGATACGCAGTTCTGTTTCTTCGAGGACCAACAGACCAAAGATCGTCCGAGGAAATGGCATGTGCCTGATGTTGACTTGCGGTCCACACGATCACCAGCATAGTCAGAGTCTGAATATCCAATGAGATCAAAGGAAGAGCCCTTGGGATATCATAATCCAAGTGTTGGTGTGTGAGCTAGATATCGAAGAATATCCTTCACAGCCTTATGGTGTGATTCCTTCGGTGTAGCTTGAAATCGGGCACACATGCAAACACTAAGCATAATATCCGGCCTAGATGCACATAGGTACAATAAAGAGCCAATCATGGAACGGTATACCTTTTGATCGAAGTCTTTACCATTTTCATTAGTGCATAGATGGCCATTTGTGGGCATAGGAATTTTGACCCCTTTGCAATCTTGCATGACGAATTTCCTCAATACATCTTTGAGGTATTTCTCCTGAGATATGAATATGCCATTGCGCTGTTGACGAATTTGAAGACCTAAAAAGAATTTCAATTCTCCCATCATAGATATTTGATATTCTTGACTCATCATATAGGCAAATTCATCACTATAACGTTGGTCAGTACAGCCAAAAATGACATCATCAACATAAATTTGGCACACAAAAAATTCACCATCATAAGATTTAGTGAAAAGAGTTGGGTCGAGTGAACCGGGTTTGAAGCGTTTCTTCATGAGGAATTCCTTCAAAGTATCATACCACGCCCAAGGGGCCTGCTTGAGGCCATACAGGGCCTTATTGAGTCTGAAGATTTTGTCAGGATGCTTTGGATCTTCAAAACCTGGGGGTTGAGCAACATATACTTCTTCCTCAAGCTTACCATTGAGGAATGCACTTTTCACATCCATTTGTTGTAAATTGATATCATGATGGTTAGCATAAGCGAGTAATATGCGAATAGCCTCAAGTCTAGCAACAGGTGCAAAAGTTTCATCGAAATCAATTCCTTCAACCTGTGTGTAGCCTTGAGCTACAAGCCGTGCCTTATTCCTCACCACAAGGCCATTTTCATCTTGCTTGTTGTGGTAGATCCACTTTGTGCCAATGATATTGTGCTTGCGAGGATCTGGACGTTTGACCAGTTCCCAGACATTATTGAGCTCGAACTGATGTAATTCTTCTTGCATAGCTTGAATCCACTCAGGCTCCAGAAATGCTTCATCTACCTTAGTGGGCTCTGTGATAGAGACAAAAGCAAACTGCCCACAAAAGTTAGACAAATGTGAAGCTTTTGAACGTGTGAGAGGACCTGGTGCTTCAATTTCATCGATGATTCTCTCAATTTGTACTTCGTTTACAATGCGAGGATGAGCGGGTTGTCGTCGAGGAATTTGATCTGCATTTTCTTCAGGACCATTTTCCTCAGCACCATTTTCTTCAGGTGCACCAGCTCGACGTTCTTCACGTTCTGGAATGAATTCTTCAGCAGATTCTTCGGTAGAAATGACATTCTCAGTAGCCTTGAACTTGATAGATTCCTCAGGTGCTAGTTCATCTAACACAGAAGGTAGGTGCTCTCTTTGTGAGCCATTAGTTTCATCGAACCACACATCTACAGCTTCAACAACTTTGTGAAGAACATTGTTGAAGACTCTGTAGGTGTGCGCGTCCTTTTCATAACCAAGCATAAAACCCTCATGTGCTTTCGATGCGAATTTAGAATTGTGATGAGGATCTCTAATCCAACATTTAGCACCGAAGACTTTGAAATAACTCACATTGGGCTTTTTGTCAGTGCGGAGTTCATAAGCAGTCTTCTTGAAGAATTTGTGAAGATATACTCTATTGATGATGTGGCACGCGGTATCAAATGCCTCAATCTAGAAACGACGAGGCATCTTGTATTCATCAAGCATAGTGCATGCCATCTCAACAAGAGTTCTGTTCTTGCGCTCCATGATGCCATTCTGCTGAGGAGTATAAGGAGCAGATAACTCATGAGTAATACCAAGTTCATCAAGATAGTCATCAAGATCGGAATTCTTGAACTCGGTCCCATTGTCACTTATGATGTGCTTGATCTTCACACCAAAGTTGGTTGAAGCCCTCGAGGGAAATCGTTTGAAGACTTCCTGCACCTCATGTTTGTAAGTGACAATGTGCACCCATGTGTAACGAGAATAATCATCAACAATAACAAAGCCATATAGAGATGCATCATTTGTAACTGCCGAGTAATGATTAGGACCAAAGAGATCCATGTGAAGCAATTCAAATGGTTGAGTGGTAGTCATGATAGTCTTCACTGGATGCTTGGCCTTTGTCATCTTTCCAGCTTCACAGGCTCCGCATAAGTGATCCTTGAGGAATTTGACATTCTCAATGCCAATGACATGCTTCTTATTCGCGAGCATGGGCAAATTCCTCATGCCAGCATGACCAAGTCGTTGATGCCATAGCTAGCCTTCTGAAGCTTTTGAAAGTAGGCATACGGCCGGTTGTGGTCCTGTAGAGAAATCAACAATGTACAAGTCTCCTCTCCTAAAGCCTTCGAAGACTTTGGAATTGTCAACTTCCATGATCACAACACAGCGATATTTGCCAAAGACAACAACCATATCGAGATCACAAAGCATCAAGATATGACTTTGCCACCCCTTCAGATGTAGGTTGTATCCTAAGGACTCGACAAGCATGACTTTTTCCATGTGTCGATCCTTTAAGATCGCAACCTTACCTAGACCCAATACCTGACTTTTGCCTTTGTCAGCGAAGATGATATGCTTCAGATGCGACAGTGATAAAGGAGCATCCATCAATAGATTCTTGTCACCAGTCATTTGATTTGTACATCCACTATCGAGGACCCACTCATTGGCTTTGGGTTGATCATCCTGCAGATGAATTAGTGCAGCTTACAAACTCATATACTTCATCAATGAAGAATATGACATCAATATCATCAGATCAATTTCATCAAGCAATAGAACAGATAAAGCAGTATGAGGACGTGAGAAATTAAATTTCATTTCTTCATGATTAGCCTGCGTCCTTTCGGGCAATTTTCAGGTCTCCGCCAAATTCTTCAGACATTTTAAGCACGTGTGGAGACCTGACCATGCATAAGAGATTAGTTATTTTTCTTCACCACCCACATCTGAAGGGGTGGCAAAGAATTCATCACTCTGCAAGCTCCATATGAGAAAGGTGGCATAGAATCCAGTCCACTTCGTTTCACATAAGAGGAGTTAGGATAAGCATAAGAATAAGCAGAGAAATTCTTCGAGGAATTGTGAACATAATGGTTAGAAGAATAGTGCTCATATTCATAGCCCTTAGCTCTTCCCTGTGAAACAGAGGGGTTAGCACGATGATGATCATATGAGGACTTTGATCCTTTTGAGGAATTTGATCCATGTGAGGAATTTGGTCCGTATGAGGACTTGGATCCATATGAAAAATTTGATCTGGAGTTCCTATTCTTCACAGGTGGTTTCATGAGGACGTTCACCTGAAGACTTTCAAGGCACCTTTTGGGAACCCAGATTTTCTTCATAGGGGAACCGTTCCTACAGTTAGTGCCAACATATCTAGCAAATACTTCAACATTCTGATTTTTGAACAGTTTATAGTTGGAGTCAAATGACTCATCAGAAGAATAAGGAGATTCACATGTAAAGCCAGAAAAATTGGATGGTTCAACTGGAGGTCCCTTTGCAGCAACCCATGAGGTTTTGGGGTACTTCTCAGGCTTCCAATATGTTCCATCAGCATTGAGTTTCCTCTCAAAGGCAATATCCTCTTTCCTAGGGTTCCTGTTGAGGATCTGCTTTTTAAGCACATCACAAAGAGTCTGATGCCCTTTGAGGCTTTTGTACATGCTTGTCATGTACAATTCCTTCAGCCCTGCATCGTCAGTGATACTAGCAATGTCCTCAGATGAGGAATTAGTGATAGAAGAGACAAATGAAGAATTTGTAACATTAGAAGCATTTGAACATTCAAGTGAAGAATTAGCAGATTCACGTTCAATGCACTTCAAACATGGAGGAACAAATTCTTCCTGCGCAACGCTGATTTGTTGAGCAAGTATTGAGTCGCGCTCCTTCTGAAGATCTTCATAACTCACCCTTAGCTTTTCAAGATCTTGCTTTCTTTGAAGAAATTCATAGGAAAGCTTCTCATGATCAGATAAGAGAGTGTTATGATGACTTTGAAGGTTGTGAAACATTGACTGAAGTCTCTGAAGATTTTCAGTCAAGGTTTTAGTGCGATCCATTTCTTCACCCAACATATCATCACTTTTGTCTAGCATGTTTTAAACCTTTTCCAAGGCCTTCTATTGTTTAGTGGCAATACAAACAAGCTTGGTATAGCTAGGTCCAAAATCATCATCAGATTCATCATCACTAGACTCGGATGAGGAACATTCGGTTACCTTGGCACCTTTTTCCATGAGGCACGGTGCAGAAGATGATGGTTCAGGTTCGAAAGTCATCATTTTGAGTGATTCGTTGAAATCCTCAAACCAGGGATCATGACAAGTTCGATGACCTTCATAGACGTCAGAGATTTGGTCCCAGATAAGCTTTGCATTGCAAAGATGCATAATGCGCCTGAATTCATCTCTGGATAGGCAGGAACAGATGATATCCTTCACCATGATGTCAAGTCGAGTGTACTTGCGAATATCATCAGCGTCCGCCATCTTGCATAGATCAGTAAGACCAATCTTAGTGATGGTCCACAGCTTGTTGTTCATTGCCATGAGGTGCTTCCTCATCATGGCCTTCCACTTGGGATAATCATGTCCGTCAAAGATGGGGCATGTCACTTTCTTCATACATGCGGTCGACATAACTAAAACTCTAGGCGGTTAAACCAAAATCACACAGAACAAGGGAGTACCTTGCTCTGATACCAATTGAAAGTGTGTTATATCGACTAGAGGGGGGTGAATAGGTGATTTTTATGAATTCTTCACTTAGGAATTTGTTGGTGAGGAAATTCCTTAGCGAAGAACTACTTGAAGCGGAATAAGTACTCAAAAGTAAACATAACAGAACACTAGCATAGTCATCATGATGAAATGAAGACAAGCACAGAGTATAGAATGCATAAACACAGGATAACACGGGATGAAGATGGACAAACTGAAGAAATTGAACTGAGGAAATTGAGAAAGTCTTCATTCAAAGTCTTCAAACAGATATGAACAGGCACACAACAACTGAAATGAAGAAATGAAAGAGTTGAGGAAATAGAACCAGTAAGCTTGGTGAAGACAATGATTTGGTACACTAGTTCCAACTGCTGTCTCAGTTGTGCGTCTGGTTGGAGCAGCTAGGTATTTAAACCTGAGGATACACAGTCCCAGACACACAGTCCTCACCGTATTCTCCTTGAGCTAAGGTCAAATAGACCTCGCCCAATCACTCGTGGTAAGTCTTCAGGTGACTTCCAAACCTTCACATACTCGGTCACTCGGCGATCCACAATTCCTCTTGGATGCTCTAGACCATGATGCCTAACCGTCTGGAAGAAGCATAGTCTTCAAAGGTAACAAGCGTCGGATCCACGCAGGATCAATTTCTTCGGTGATGCTCAATCACTTTGGGTTTGAAGGTGTTTGGGTTTGAGTTTTCCTCACTTGATGATTTTCTCTCAAAGTCCTCGGAGGATGGGATGCTCTCAAATGACAAGTGTCAGTTTCTCTCGCAGCAGCCAACCAGCTAGTGGTTGTAGGGGGCGGCTATTTATAGCCTAGGGAGCAGCCCGACATGATAAGACATAAATGCCCTTCAATGATATGACCATTATGTGGGTAGATATTTTGGGACAGCTGGCGCATAGCACAGCAACGGTCGAAATTTTGACTCTCAAATTCCTTAGGGCTATCATGTTCCTCACTGTGTAGGCAATCCGAACTGGCGAATTCCTAACTCCTCAGTCAGAATAAATTCCTCAGCAACCAGATGAACTTCGTCTCTGTTACTGAAGAAATTGACTGAACTGTATGAGATTTCCAATGGCTTCACTCGAAGGGATTGGTTGGTGTAGGATTTTGAGTTGAGCATCACATGGAAATTTTTCCTTAGTAATTCCTCGACCCCCTTTAACAGTACGGTGTTTCCTATGACTCAAGAAAGAGAAAATGAAACTACGAAAACAAAAGTCTTCACGCTTCATGTTCCTCGAATGAATGCCAAGTCTTCAAGGTCACACCAATTTCTTCACTTTCAAAGTCTTCAGAAAGTCTTCAGAAATACAAAGTCTTTAGTCGAAGAACTTCATTTTTAGGGGTCGACTTTCTCTATAAATATCAAACTCCTCATAGACTTATAGACATGTGTACACTCACAAACGCATCAGTTCCTTAACCTATAAGTCTTCAATACACCAAAATCACTAAGGGGCACTAGATGCACTTACAGTAGGGCTTCACCTAAGCACTACGAAAATATGACCGGGGATGTAAACGGTGGAGGGGGGCACCGCACACAGCTAACAATTGATCTAGGGTGTGCTAGGCTCCTGCTACCTCTTGAGCTTGTGTTGGCTTTTCCCTTGAAGATGAAAGGGTGATGCAGCAAGGTAGAGTAAGTATTATCCTCAGTTTGAGAACGAAGGTATCAATCCAGTAGCAGACAACGCACAAGTCACCGAATACCTGCACAAACAATCAAACTTGCACCCAATATAATAAAGGGGTTGTCAATCCCTTCACGGTTACTTGCAAAAGTGAGATTTGATAGAGATAGATAAATGGTAAAGTAATTTTTTGGTATTTTTGGTTTATAGATTGGAAAGTAAAGATTGCAAATTAAGGTAACGGCGACAGAAATTGGCAAGTTGACGGAAAACTAATATGATGTAAAATAGACCCGGGGGCCATAGGTTTCACTAGTGGCTTCTCTCAACATAGCAAATAATACGGTGGGTGAACAAATTACTGCCGAGCAATTGATAGAAGAGCACATAATTATTACGATATCTAAGGCAATGATCATGAACATAGGCATCACATCCGTGTCAATTTGACCGAAACGATTCTGCATGTACTACTATTACTCCACACATCGACCGCTATCCAGCATGCATCTAGAGTATTAAGTTCATCAAGAACGGAGTAATGCATTAAGTAAGATGACATGATGTAGACGAATTAATGCAAGCAATATGATGAAACCCCCATCTTTTTATCCTCGATGGCAACAATACAATACGTGCCTTGCTGCCCCTTCTGTCACTGGGAAAGGACACCGCAAGATTGAACCCAAAGCTAAGCACTTCCTCCATTGCAAGAAAACCCAATCTAGTAGGCCAAACTAAACTGATAATTCGAAGAGACTTGCAAAGATATCAAATCATGCATATAAGAATTAAGAGAAGACTCAAATAATATTCATAGATAATCTGATCATAAATCCACAATTCATCGTATCTCGGCAAACACGCCGCAAAAGAATATTACATCAAAAATAGATCTCCAAGAACATCAAGGAGAACATGGTATTGAGAATCAAAGAGAGAGAGAAGAAGCCATCTAGCTACTAGCTATGGACCTGTAGCTCTGTGGTAAACTACTCACACTTCATCGGAAGGGTAATGGTGTTGATGTAGAAGCCCTCCGTGATTGAATCCCCCTCCGGCTGGACGTTGGAAAAGGCCCCTAGATGGGATCTCATGGGTACAGAAGGTTGCGGCGGTGGAAAAATATTTTGATGGCTCCCCCTGATATTTTTGGGTTGTAAGACACTACTAGGGAAAACCTTATACATAGAGGTATAGCAGTAGCGCTGGTTAAAACTAGGCGCTACTTCTACTTAGTAGTAGCGCTTTTCACAAAAGCATGCTACAACTATAGTTATAGCAGTACCGCGTCTACGCAGAAAAGTGCTACTACTATAATTCCCATATTGTTGCCGGTAGGCTAGGAACAGTAGTAGCGAGCTTGTTTCAAACACATTGTTGCTAAGTTCGTTGCAGTGGCGTGTTTCTATGGTAGACCACTACTTCTAAGAAAAAGAAAATAAGTAGATAAATAAGTAGAAAATAAATGAAAATGAAAGAAACATAAAAAGGAGAAATGAAAAAAAGAAAAAGGAAAGAAAAAGGAAAATAGAGGAGAAAGGCATAGCAATAGTGCTTGTTCTCACAAAGTGCTATAGCTACTTTAGCGGTAGCGCTTTCAGTTCGCGCGCTATAGCTAAGTTCCTTAGATAAAAGGAAAAGAAAAAGGAAAAGTAATAGCTACTTCCTGTAGCAGTAGCGCGTTTTAGTGGAAAGCGCTATAGCAAACTTAGCTATAGCGTGTTTTCCTTACCAGCGCTACTGCTAGTTTGACTTAACCACGCGCGGGCTCAAATTTTTGCTAAGTCCTTTCCCCATCTCCCCTTCTCCCCCACCGTCCATCACCCTTGCCTCCCCGCAACCGTTCCCCCGAGCCGTCGTCGACCGCCCTCCGCCTGAGCCGTGCACCCCCGGAGCCACCCTCATCCGCTCCTCGCCGCCCCTGCTCTCTCAACGCCCTACCTTTGTCACCGTCACCGAAGCCGCGCGCCATCACCACCACAGGAGTCGCGCGCCCCTGGAGCCACCCTCGTCCGCTCCACTCTGCCCCTGCCTCCCTCGACGCCCCTGCCTCCCCGCAACCGTTCCCCCGAGCCACCCTCAACGCCCTCCTCTCTATAAGCCCCACCCCTCCTCTCTAGGTTAATTAACTTAGGTGAATTTAGTTATGAACCCTAGGAATTAGTAGTAGTGGTACTAGTAGATGTTAATTAGATTAACTTAGGTTAATTAGGTTAGGGCATTAGAGCAGCAACATATAACAGGACCCTAGGAATTAACTTATGTTAATTAGGTTAGGGCAATAGTGGTACTGATTGTTGGGGAACGTTGCAGAAAATTAAAAATTTTCCTACAGTTTCGCCAAGATCCATCTATGAGTTCATCTAAGCAACGAGTCAAGGGAGTGAGTTTGCATCTACATACCACTTGTAGATCGCGTACGGAAGCGTTCGAGGGAACGGTGATGATGGAGTCGTACTCGCCGTGATTCAGATTACCAATGACCAAGTGCTGAACGGACAGCACCTCCGCGTTCAACACACGTACGATACGGGCGACGTCTCCTCCTTCTTGATCTAGCAAGGGGGAAGGATAGGTTGAGGAACACAGCTCCAACGGCAGCACGACGGCGTGGTGTTGTTGGTGCAGCAGTACTCCGACAGGGCTTCGCGAAGCACGTACGGACGAGGAGAGGTGTTGGGGAGGGGAGGGGCTGTGCCTTGGCTTGGGTGTTCAGCCCTCCCCTCACCCCTCTATTTATAGGGGAAGGGGCAAGGGGGGCCGGCCCCTCTAGATGGGATCTAGAGGGGGGCGGCGGCCAGGGAGGGGGGACTTGCCCCCCAAGCAAGGGGGGCGCCCCCTCTAGGGTTCCCCCCCCCCCAACCCTAGGCGCATGGGCCCAAAGGGGGGGCGCTCCCAGCCCTCCAGGGGCTGGCTCCTGCCCCATGCAGCCCATGTGGCCCCCCCGGGAGGGGTGGCCCCTCCCGGTGGACCCCCGGAACCCTTCCGGTGGCCCCGGTACAATACCGATATGCCCCCGAAACCTTCCGGTGTCCGTATGACAGCTTCCCATATATAAATATTTACCTCTGGACCATTCAGGAACTCCTCGTGATGTCCGGGATCTCATCCGGGACTCCGAACAACATTCGGTAATCACATACAAGTCTTCCTAATAACCCTAGTGTCACCGAACCTTAAGTGTGTAGACCCTACGGGTTCGGGAGACACGCAGACATGACCGAGACGGCTCTCAAGTCAATAACCAACAGCGGGATCTGGATACCCATGTTGGCTCCCACATGCTCCTCGATGATGTCATCGGATGAACCACGATGTCGAGGATTCAAGCAACCCCATATACTATTCCCTTTGTCAATCGGTACGTTACAAGCCCGAGACTCGATCGTCGGTATCCCAATACCTCGTTCAGTCTCGTTTCCGGCAAGTCACTTTACTCGTACCGTAATGCATGATCCCGTGACCAAACACTTGGTCACTTTGAGCTCATTATGATGATGCATTACCGAGTGGGCCCAGAGATACCTCTCCGTCATACGGAGTGACAAATCCCAGTCTCGATCCGTGTCAACCCAACAGACACTTCCGGAGATACCTGTAGTGCACCTTTATAGTCACCCAGTTACGTTGTGACGTTTGGTACACCCAAAGCACTCTTACGGTATCCGGAAGAGATACTTGACATTGAAAAAGCTCTAGCAAAACGAACTACACGATCTTGTGCTATGCTTAGGATTGGGTCTTGTCCATCACATCATTCTCCTAATGATGTGATCCCGTTGTCAATGACATCTAATGTCCATATTCAGGAAATCATGACTATCTGTTGACCAACGAGCTAGTCAACTAGAGGCTCACTAGGGACATGTTATGGTCTATGTATTCACACGTGTATTACGATTTCTGGATAATACAATTATAGCATGAATAAAAGACAATTATCATGAACAAGGAAATATAATAACAATGCTTTTATTATTGCCTCTAGGGCATATTTCCAACAGTCTCCCACTTGCACTAGAGTCAATAATCTAGTTACATTGTGATGAATTGAACACCCATAGAGTTCTGGTGTTGATCATGTTTTGCTCGCGAGAGAGGTTTAGTCAACGGATCTGCGACATTCAGATCCGTATGTACTTTGCAAATATCTATGTCTCCATCTTGAACATTTTCACGGATGGAGTTGAAATGACGCTTGATGTGCCTGGTCTTCTTGTGAAACCTGGGCTCCTTGGCAAGGGCAATAGCTCCAGTGTTGTCACAGAAGAGTTTGATCGGCCCCGACGCATTGGGTATGACTCCTAGGTCGGTGATGAACTCCTTCACCCAAATTGCTTCATGCGCTGCCTCCGAGGCTGCCATGTACTCCGCCTCACATGTAGATCCCGCCACGACGCTCTGCTTGCAGCTGCACCAGCTTACTGCTCCACCATTCAACATATACATGTATCCGGTTTGTGACTTAGAGTCATCCAGATCTGTGTCGAAGCTAGCGTCGACGTAACCCTTTACGACGAGCTTTTCATCACCTCCATAAACGAGAAACATGTCCTTCGTCCTTTTCAGGTACTTTAGGATATTCTTGACTGCTGTCCAGTGTTCCTTGCCGGGATTACTTTGGTACCTTCCTACCAAACTTACGACAAGGTTTACATCAGGTCTGGTGCACAGCATGGCATACATAATAGATCCTATGGCTGAGGCATAGGGGATGACGCTCATCTCTTCTTTATCTTTTGCCGTGGTCGGGCATTGAGCCGAGCTCAATCTCATACCTTGCAATACAGGCAAGAACCCCTTCTTGGACTGATCCAATTTGAACTTCCTCAAAATCTTATCAAGGTATGTGCTTTGTGAAAGACCTATGAGGCGTCTCGATCTATCTCTATAGATCTTGATGCCTAATATATAAGCAGCTTCTCCAAGGTCCTTCATTGAAAAATACTTATTCAAGTAGGCCTTAATGCTGTCCAAGAATTCTATATCATTTCCCATCAAAAGTATGTCATCTACATATAATATGAGAAATGCTACAGAGCTCCCACTCACTTTCTTGTAAATGCAGGCTTCTCCATAAGTCTGCATAAACCCAAACGCTTTGATCATTTCATCAAAGCAAATGTTCCAACTCCGAGATGCTTGCACCAGCCCATAAATGGATAGCTGGAGCTTGCATACTTTGTTAGCATTCTTAGGATCGACAAAACCCTCCGGCTGCATCAGATACAGTTCTTCCTTAAGATGCCCGTTAAGGAATGCCGTTTTGACGTCCATCTGCCATATCTCATAATCATAGTATGCGGCAATTGCTAACATGATTCGGACGGACTTAAGCTTCGCTACGGGAGAGAAAGTCTCATCGTAGTCAATCCCTTGAACTTGTCGATAACCCTTAGCGACAAGTCGAGCTTTATAGATGGTGACATTACCATCCGCGTCCGTTTTCTTCTTAAAGATCCATTTGTTTTCTATCGCTCGCCGATCATCGGGCAAGTCAGTCAAAGTCCATACTTTGTTTTCATACATGGATTCTATCTCGGATTTCATGGCTTCTAGCCATTTGTTGGAATCTGGGCCCGCCATCGCTTCTTCATAGTTTGAAGGTTCACCGTTGTCTAACAACATGATTTCCAGGACAGGGTTGCCGTACCACTCTGGTGCGGAACGTGTCCTTGTGGACCTACAATGTTCAGTAGCAACTTGATCCGAAGTACCTTGATCATCATTATTTTCCTCTTCAGTTGGTGTAGGCATCACAGGAACATTTTCCTGAGCTGCACTACTTTCCCGTTCAAGAGGTAGTACTTCATCGAGTTCTACTTTCCTCCCACTTACTTCTTTCGAGAGAAACTCCTTTTCCAGAAAGGATCCGTTCTTGGCAACAAAGATCTTACCCTCGGATCTTAAGTAGAAGGTATACCCAATGGTTTCTTTAGGGTATCCTATGAAGACGCATTTTTCCGACTTGGGTTCGAGCTTTTCAGGTTGAAGTTTCTTGACATAAGCATCGCATCCCCAAACTTTTAGAAACGACAGCTTAGGTTTCTTCCCAAACCATAATTCATACGGTGTCATCTCAACGGATTTAGACGGTGCCCTATTTAAAGTGAATGTAGCTGTCTCTAGAGCGTATCCCAAAAATGATAGCGGTAAATCGGTAAGAGACATCATAGATCGCACCATATCCAATAGAGTGCGATTACGACGTTCGGACACACCGTTTCGCTGAGGTGTTCCATGCGGCGTCAGTTGTGAAACGATTCCACATTTTCTTAAGTGTGTACCAAATTCGTGACTTAAATATTCTCCTCCACGATCCGATCGTAAGAATTTTATCTTTCGGTCATGTTGATTCTCTACTTCATTCTGAAATTCCTTTGAACTTTTCAAAGGTCTCAGACTTGTGTTTCATCAAGTAGACATACCCATATCTACTCAAGTCATCTGTAAGAGTGAGAACATAACGATATCCTCCAAGAGCCTCAACACTCATTGGACCGCACACATCGGTATGTATGATTTCCAACAAGTTGGTTGCTCGCTCCATAGTTCCGGAGAACGGAGTCTTGGTCATTTTTCCCATGAGGCATGGTTCGCATGTGTCAAATGATTCATAGTCGAGAGACTATAAAAGTCCATCAGCATGGAGCTTCTTCATGCGCTTGACACCAATGTGACCAAGGCGGCAGTGCCACAAGTATGTGGGACTATCGTTATCAACTTTACATCTTTTGGTATTCACGCTATGAATATGCGTAACACTACGTTCGAGATTCATTAA
Organism: Triticum aestivum; assembly: GCF_018294505.1. NCBI lineage: Eukaryota > Viridiplantae > Streptophyta > Magnoliopsida > Poales > Poaceae > Triticum > Triticum aestivum. Next base: position 423,573,177 of record NC_057804.1, read on the forward strand.
GAATAAACCATTGACCATCGGGGCATGACCATAAAACATATCTCTCATATAAATAGAACAACCATTATTCTTGGATTTAAATGAGTAGCCATCTCGTATTAAACGAGATCCAGATACAATGTTCATGCTCAAACTTGGCACCAAATAACAATTATTAAGGTTCAAAACTAATCCCGTAGGTAAATGTAGAGGTAGCATGCCGACGGCGATCACATCGACCCTGGAACCATTCCCGACGCGCATCGTCACCTCGTCCTTCGCCAGTCTCCGCTTATTCCGCAGCTCCTGCTGTGAGTTACAAATATGAGCAACGGCACCGGTATCAAATACCCAGGAGTTACTACGAGTACTGGTAAGGTACACATCAATTACATGTATATCAAATATACCTTTGGTGTTGCCGGCCTTCTTATCCGCTAAGTATTTGGGGCAGTTCCGCTTCCAGTGACCCTTCCCCTTGCAATAAAAGCACTCAGTCTCAGGCTTGGGTCCATTCTTTGACTTCTTCCCGGCAACTGGCTTACCGGGCACGGCAACATCTTTGCCGTCCTTCTTGAAGTTCTTCTTACCCTTGCCCTTCTTGAACTTAGTGGTCTTATTGACCATCAACACTTGATATTCTTTCTTGATTTCAACCTCTGCTGATTTCAGCATTGAAAATACTTCAGGAATGGTCTTCACCATCCCCTGCATATTGTAGTTCATCACAAAGCTCTTGTAGCTTGGTGGGAGCGACTGAAGGATTCTGTCAATGACCGCCTCATCCGGGAGGTTAATGTCCAGCTGGGATAGACGGTTGTGCAACCCAGACATTTTGAGTATGTGCTCACTGACGGAACTATTTTCCTCCATCTTACAACTATAGAACTTGTTGGAGACTTCATATCTCTCGACCCGGGCATGAGCTTGGAAAACTAGATTCATCTCCTCGAACATCTCATATGCTCCGTGTTGCTCAAAATGCTTTTGGAGCCCCGGTTCTAAGCTGTAAAGCATGCCGCACTGAACGAGGGAGTAATCATCAGCACGAGACTGCCAAGCATTCATAATGTCTTGGTTCTCTGGGACGGGAGCGTCACCTAGCGGTCCTTCTAGGACATATTGTTTCCTGGCAGCTATGAGGATGATCCTCAGGTTCTGGACCCAGTCCGTATAGTTGCTGCCATCATCTTTCAGCTTGGTTTTCTCTAGGAACGCGTTGAAGTTCATGTTGACATGAGCATTGGCCATTTGATCTACAAGACATATTTTGCAAAGGTTTTAGACTAAGTTCATGATAATTAAGTTCAACTAATCAAATTAATATAATGAACTCCCACTCAGATTAGACATCCCTCTAGTCATCTAAGTGTTACACGATCCGAGTCGACTAGGCCGTGTCCGATCATCACGTGAGACGGACTAGTCATCGTCGGTGAACATTCTCATGTTGATCGTATCTTCCATACGACTCGTGTTCGACCTTTCGGTCTCCGTGTTCCGAGGCCATGTCTGTACATGCTAGGCTCGTCAAGTTAACCCTAAGTGTTTTGCATGTGTAAAACTGTCTTACACCCGTTGTATGTGAACGTAAGGATCTATCACACCCGATCATCACGTGGTGCTTCGAAACGACGAACTTTAGCAACGGTGCACAGTTAGGGGAGAACACTTCTTGAAATTTTTGTAAGGGATCATCTTATTTACTACCGTCGTTCTAAGTAAACAAGATGCATAAACATAATAAACATCACATGCAATTATATAATAGTGACATGATATGGCCAATATCATATAGCTCCTTCGATCTCCATCTTCGGGGCTCCATGATCATCTTCGTCACCGGCATGACACCATGATCTCCATCATCGTGTCTTCATGAAGTTGTCACACCAACGACTTCTTCTACTTCTATGGCTAACGCGTTTGGCAACAAAGTAAAGTAATTTACATGGCGTTCTTCAATGACACGCAGGTCATACAAAAAATAAAGACAACTCCTATGGCTCCTGCCGGTTGTCATACTCATCAACATGCAAGTCGTGATTCCTATTACAAGAACATGATCTCATACATCACAATATATCATTCATCATTCATCACAACTTCTGGCCATATCACATCACATGACAATTGCTGCAAAAACAAGCTAGACGTCCTCTAATTGTTGTTGCATCTTTTACGTGGCTGCAATTGGGTTCTAGCAAGAACGTTTTCTTACCTACGAATAACCACAACGTGATCTTGTCAACTTCTATTTACCCTTCATAAGGACCCTTTTCATCGAATCCGCTTCAACTAAAGTGGGAGAGACAGACACCCGCCAGCCACCTTATGCAACTAGTGCATGTTAGTCGGTGGAACCGGTCTCACGTAAGCGTACGTGTAAGGTTGGTCCGGGCCGCTTCATCCGACAATACCGCTGAAGCAAGATAAGACTAGTAGCGGCAAGCAAGTTGACAAGATCTACGCCCACAACAAAATTGTGTTCTACTCGTGCAATAGAGAACTACGCATAGACCTAGCTCTGATACCACTATTGGGGAACGTTGCAGAAAATTAAAAAATTTCCTATGGTTTCGCCAAGATCCATCTATGAGTTCATCTAAGCAACGAGTCAAGGGAGTGAGTTTGCATCTACATACCACTTGTAGATCGCGTACGGAAGCGTTCGAGGGAACGGTGATGATGGAGTCGTACTCGTCGTGATTCAGATCACCGATGACCAAGTGCTGAACGGACAGCACCTCCGCGTTCAACACACGTATGGTACGGGCAACGTCTCCTCCTTCTTGATCCAGCAAGGGGGAAGGATAGGTTGAGGAACACAGCTCCAACGGCAGCACGACGGCGTGGTGTTGTTGGTGCAGCAGTACTCCGACAGGGCTTCGCGAAGCACGTACGGAGGAGGAGAGGTGTTGGGGAGGGGAGGGGCTGTGCCTTGGCTTGGGTATTCAGCCCTCCCCTCACCCCTCTATTTATAGGGTAAGGGGCAAGGGGGCCGGCCCCTCTAGATGGGATCTAGAGGGGGGGCGGCGGCCAGGGAGGGGGGACTTGCCCCCCAAGCAAGGGGGGCGCCCCCTCTAGGGTTCCCCCCCCCCAACCCTAGGCGCATGGGCCCAATGGGGGGGCGTGCCCAGCCCTCCAGGGGCTAGCTCCTGCCCCATGCAGCCCATGTGCCCCCCCCCCCGGGAGGGGTGGCCCCTCCCGGTGGACCCCCGGAACCCTTCCGGTGGCCCCGGTACAATACCGATATGCCCCCAAAACCTTCCGGTGTCCGTATGATAGCTTCCCATATATAAATCTTTACCTCCGGACCAGTCAGGAACTCCTCGTGATGTCCGGGATCTCATCCGGGACTCCGAACAACATTCAGTAATCACATACAAGTCTTCCTAATAACCCTAGCGTCACCGAACCTTAAGTGTGTAGACCCTACGGGTTCGGGAGACACGCAGACATGACCGAGACGGCTCTCAAGTCAATAACCAACAGCGGGATCTGGATACCCATGTTGGCTCCCACATGCTCCTTGATGATGTCATCGGATGAACCACGATGTCGAGGATTCAAGCAACCCCGTATACTATTCCCTTTGTCACTCGGTACGTTACAAGCCCGAGACTCGATCGTCGGTATCCCAATACCTCGTTCAGTCTCGTTTCCGGCAAGTCACTTTACTCGTACCGTAATGCATGATCCCGTGACCAAACACTTGGTCACTTTGAGCTCATTATGATGATGCATTACCGAGTGGGCCCAGAGATACCTCTCCGTCATATGGAGTGACAAATCCCAGTCTCGATCCGTGTCAACCCAACAGACACTTTTGGAGATACCTGTAGTGCACCTATATAGTCACCCAGTTACGTTGTGACGTTTGGTACACCCAAAGCACTCTTACGGTATCCGGGAGTTACACGATCTCATGGTCTAAGGAAGAGATACTTGACATTGAAAAAGCTCTAGCAAAACGAACTACATGATCTTGTGCTATGCTTAGGATTGGGTCTTGCCAACACATCATTCTCCTAATGATGTGATCCCGTTGTCAATGACATCTAATGTCCATATTCAGGAAACCATGACTATCTGTTGACCAACGAGCTAGTCAACTAGAGGCTCACTAGGGACATGTTATGGTCTATGTATTCACACGTGTATTACGATTTCCGGATAATACAATTATAGCATGAATAAAAGACAATTATCATGAACAAGGAAATATAATAATAATGCTTTTATTATTGCTTCTAGGGCATATTTCCAACACTGATGAACCACAAGTATAGGGATCTATCGTAGTCCTTTCGATAAGTAAGAGTGCCGAACCCAATGAGGAGCAGAAGGAAATGAAATTATCGGTAATAGATAGTTTTGTGATAAGGCAATTCGTAACAGGTAACAAGTAACAAAAGTAAACAAGGTGCTGCAAGGTGGCCCAATCCTTTTTGTAGCAAAGGACAAGCCTAGACAAACTCTCATATAAAGGAAAGCGCTCTCGAGGACACATGGGAATTATCGTCAAGCTAGTTTTCATCATGTTCATATGATTTGCGTTCGTTACTTTGATAATTTGATATGTGGGTGGACCAGTGCTTGGGTACTGCCCTTCCTTGGACAAGCATCCCACTTATGATTAACCCCTCTCGCAAGCATCCGCAACTACGAAAAAAGAATGAAGGTAAACCTAACCATAGCATGAAACATATGGATCCAAGTCAGCCCCTTACGAAGCAACGCATAAACTAGGGTTTAAGCTTCTGTTACTCTAGCAACCCATCATCTACTTATTACTTCCCAATGCCTTCCCCTAGGCCGAAATAATGGTGAAGTGTCATGTAGTCTACGTTCACATAACACCACCAGAGGAGAGACAACATACATCTCATCAAAATATCGAACGAATACCAAATTCAGATGACTACTTATAATAAGACTTCTCCCATGTCCTCAAGAACAAATGTATCTACTCACAAATCATATTCATTTTCATAATCAGAGGGGTATTAATATGCATAAAGGATTTGAACATATGATCTTCCGCCGAATAAACCAACTAGCATCAACTACAAGGAGTAATCAACACTACTAGCAACCCACAGGTACCAATCTGAGGTTTTGAGACAAAGATTGGATACAAGAGATGAACTAGGTTTTGAGAGGAGATGGTGCTGGTAAAGATGTTGATGGAGATTGACCGCCTCCCGATGAGTGGATTGATGATGATGACGATGGTGACGATTTCCCCCTCCCGGAGGGATGTTTCCCCGACAGAACAGCTCCGCCGGAGCCCTAGGTTGGTTCCATCAAGGTTCCGCCTCGAGACGGCGACGCTTCGTCCGGAAGCTTCCTTATGATTTTTTCAGGGCAAAAGACACCTTATACAAGAAGATGGGCATCGGGGGGATTCCAGGTTGCCCATGAGGCAGGGGGGCGTGCCCAGGGGAGTAGGGCGCGCCCCACCCTCGTGGACAGTGGGTGGCCTCCCTCTGGTGCTTTCTTCGCCCAATATTTTGAATAAATTCCAAAAACTGACTTTCATGGAGTTTCAGGACTTTTGGAGTTGTGTTGAATAGATCTCTAATATTTGCTCCTTTTCCATTCCAGAATCCAACTGCCGGCATTCTCCCTCTTCATGTAAACCTTGTAAAATAAGAGAGAAAAGGCATAAGTATTGTGACATAATGTGAAGTAACAGCCCATAATGCAATAATTATCGATATAAAAGCATGATGCAAAATGGACGTACCGGGTACTAGTAGATGTTAATTAGATGTTTTTAGTTAGGGAAGTAGGGTTTTACTAGGTTAATTAGGCGAAGTTAAATGAATGACCTAAATTAATGAAATTAGTAGTTAACTGAATTTTTAGGACAAATTTGTATATGCTTAAGTACTCATCTAATTAGTTAGTACTTGTAGATGCTTAAGTACTAGGGCAGTAGGGTTTAACTAGATGTCAATTAGGGCAGTAGGGTTTATTTTAGAGAAAAATTCAGTATAAAAATATAAATTTCTATCAGTGCTGCAACTGTACTAGGTTGTTAATTTTTACTAATTTTTTATTATGACAGAAACTTAGGATATAATTTGAATTGAGTTCTAGGGTTCATAAGTTGAAATTTGTGTAGATTTTATTGAAGTGTGAAACATTGAAGTGGTCATGATATATGAAAATTCCTCAATTGTGTTTGCTCATGTTTATCTAGTATTGTAGTTGCTCATGTACATGTTCTTAAGTGGTCCTGTTATATGCAACATTGAAGTGGTTCGATTGTGCCCAAGTGGCCTTTTGTTGTTTCTAGGGAACGAAGTTGAGTGGCCTATGTTTTCCCGGAATATTGATTCATTTCCGTTCCGGCAAATTTCAGGTGCTCGATTTGTCCACTTTTTAGCAAAGGTCATGCCGAAATTTTCCGTGAATTTCGGGATGACTTGTGCTACAAACTAGGACATATTGAGTGTCCGGGATTTCCCGCACCGGGAAGGAATCAATGTTCCTGCAAAACATATGCCTTTTTATGTCATTATTCATTTTATTAGGTCCAGAATTACTTGACTAGATTTAATCATAGGAAACATGGCTAGCAACAATGAAGGACAGGGTTCTGGTGATTGCGACGATGTCTACCTGGCGGCGGACAAATTTTTGAACCTTGCCGAGGATCAAACAGTTGTTGTTGCTGGGCCCACCTGTCACATCCGAGGCCGACATCGAGACCGGTGCCAAGACTGGTGTTGAGACCCAGACCGGCACCAAGACTGGCAAAGCCATAGAACCGAAACAGAAGAGGAGATGTCGACGCCCAAACCAGCTCCTCACTACTAGACTAGTGGTCACGGAGGTGGACGACGACAATTTTGAGCCAAAACAGCCTATGGAAGCACGCTCGTGCTACGACAATCAAATAGGCTGCATCATATGGATGTGCGCCACCATCAACGATGAGGCACTAAAGAAGATACCAAATATGAATGTGGCACCCCGGCTCAGAGCGACCGGTTTACCCTGCATTGCCAGCCCAGAGACCTTGTCTGGCAACACACAACAACATGACACAGAATACAACCGCTTTATTCATGCTAGCGGAACATAGTTCATATTACAACAGTTAGCGAGGCCAAGTGGCACACACGGTGTGGTTGAACAATATGTACATTATTTAGTGAACATAAAGGGGCCTCGATCATGACAACTACTCGGCAGCGGAACAACATCGTAGCGAGACTCCATATCACAAGGACACCGACGTGGACACAGTCTAGACTCGGACCTTATTGTCATCCTTAGTGCAATTTAGTGTGCATATTTATTAAGTGTTGACCCATGGTGTACCTTACTTTCGAGCATGTCCGTATCCGTGGACTCGGCTATCGATAGATTGAATACACTTTGTAGAGGTTAGTACACTCTACCGACACTACGGAACCCATGGCCTCACTCTCCCATCCAAGTGGACCAACAGCGTTCTGACGAAACCATTTCACTGTCATGACACCCTCCCGGCCCCTCCGACTCAAACCCCACTGGGCTAGTCCTAGGTGGCCCCGTGTCTACCTCTAGACACCTCGACCACCGTCGTGGCCATGATCCACACTGGGATCCGGTACCAAACTTAACTTAACAACGGGCTCACAAGGTTATGCTTGCCTACCGGGCCAGGGTACAGCACACCCATAACCATCCCTATTTTGAGGTACCGACCAGAGGCACGACAATGAAACGCATTAAGGCTGTCCCATACCGGCAAATGTGGTTGCACTGGGAAAGACTCGTTTCAGCGGCACCACAACCCGGTCAACAACATGTTCAAGTTGAATATTAATCAGGTTCAACTTTTAATGTGAAAAGAAAATAACCGGTGTCATACTACCATACCATGCATTCACTTAACATATGCATCACATAACCGTGCAAAACTGCTCCAACTACGCTCCCACGGAGCCAACATAAAACCATGCTACTATACTGGTAAAAACCTTTCTTTACTTATACCAGAACCATTTCTAGCAATTATCATCATTATACCTCATGCAAAAATAATATCCAAATTACTCATCAATTCTATGACCATATTATTTATTTAACTCTAACAACTAAGTTCTCATCATCTTACCAACAATATTTACTTCAAACATACTGAAGTTCAAGCATTTTAACAGAACAAGCATATAACAGAATATATTTATTATATAACTAATTAAAATGCATCGATATTCATAAGTTCAAGTATGAAAATCAATAATATTGAAGTGGCACCATGGAAAGGTTACTGTGGCTTGCCTTAGTACTGATGAGGGTCACAAGGCTCCTGGTGATCCTCAAGACAAGTTGGTTCCTCTGAAAACATTCAAAAACCAGAAAAGAAAATATCAAGAAACCTTCTGAAAATTGCCAGAAAATCTAGACAGCAAGGAAAAATCCCATCTTTTGGGAGCTATTGCATTTTTGGACAAAGAACACAATGCAAAAAAGAATCACTGCATTCGGACTTGTAGAATAAAAGTTATGGCTGTTTGAATGCTCCTGGAATTTAAATAAATTTGAAAAAGAAAAACAAAGAGGGGGTGACGTCGATGGCGTATTTTCCCGGGGCGCCACCACTCATACCACTTCGTGCGCGTTATGAGTGGCTGACTAGCGAGCCCCGCTAGTCAGGCCGGAGAGAGGGGGAAAGAAAACAGAGATGCACGGCGGTTCGCCAGAGCGTATGCCGGCGTTGAGGCATCTTGGGGGAAAATGAGAGGGAGGGATCGACGGAGAAGGTTCTTGCGCACCTGCCCATACCCGTGGCATGGCAAATGGTGACCGGACGGCGTCGGTTTCTCCCTCGCAAGCGGAGGCAGAACACGGAGGTCGCCGGAGATGAGGAAGACGGCGGCTAGGGGCGGCTCCAGGGGCTCAGGCTTGGCTCGTTGGCTTCACAGAGGAGAGGCGGAGGCCCTGGCGGGGTCGCCTCGGCTTGGGAGTGGCCGGAGCTACGGGGTCGATTCAGGGGGATCACGGCGAGTTCGTCTCGGGGACGGTAGCCCGCGGCCTGCCTGGCCGGGCTGCGGCTTCTAGTGGCTATGGGAAGGAGATGTGGTGAGGTGCGGTGCTCCAGGAGGCTGCGGAGGGGGTTAATTATAGGCGGGGTGGCGAGGAGGGCTCGGGCTCCGCCGGAGGACAGCTGTCGCCGGCGCCCGGCGATGAATGGTGCCAGAGAGAGAGGGAGAAAGCGACGGGGTTCACGCGGGAGCTGTGCACGGATGCGGACAAGCACATGAGCAAGAAGGAAGGGGACGAACACTGTGCGCGGGCACTGTGCCGTTGGCTGGACCGTGCCCGTGCTCACTGCGGCGAGCTTCGGCGTCGGCGAGCGGCAGGGAGGAGTTAAGGGGGTGGAGACGAGGATGGTGGCGCGGGGGGACACGCCCAGGCTGGCCGAGCAGCGGGCACGCGTGCCACAGAGGCGCTGGCAACACGCAGAGCGCGCGTTTGACATGCCAGCACCCTCGAATGAATGCGGTCACCGCGTGGACCGTGACATCAGACCACATATGCACTGACCATGATGTCTGGCGTGTAGTCCTTAGTAACTTTAGGTGTTACCACGGCTCGGTTGGTTTCGAGGTGAAGTAGAAGTGAAATGGTGAAGATGTTTAGTTACTGGACAGAAACTTTGAACAGTTACTGTGGTCTAACCACAGTGATTCAAGGGCTGATCTTTGGGGTTTTACTGACTCTTACTAAGGTGAATAAGCACAGGGAAAACCAGCTGCATTGGAGCTAGTAAAAAAGGTAGTTGCTGTAGAAACTACCATTTCAGCCCAGAAGTGAAAATATTTTCTGTAGCAAAAATACTCCAAAAAGTGGTGAAATATTTTTGCTCAAAAATGTGCCCTAGGGTCCAAAGAATATTTGGGATTTTTCTCAGGATTTTTGGGGCAACAAAAATGAGGGTTGCTTTGGAGGTTAAAGATTTTAGCTAGGGTTTGGGAGGCAAAATGAATATTTTTCATTTAAGAAAAATATTCCAAGCAATTTTGTTGGTTGGCAAGGAGTGAATTGATGGATTAGAAGAGGAGGGGGGGCACTTGGATGAAAATCAAGGGATACCCAAGTGATCAAGTCCAAATGGAATGATTCAAAACTCCAAATTCAAACCAACTCAGATGAAAATCAGGCAAAGAAAAGAGGGCAAGAACCAGGCTGTGAGAAACCTCGCCCACTTAGAATGAATCTCGTCCTCGAGATTTGGTTGCTTGGGAAAACCTTTCTGGATAACATGCCCTTAGAAATTCTTCTGACTCCCAGGTTGATTCTGATTCGGTATGATGCATCCATTGAACCTTGTAAAATTTCCGTGACTTACTGTGAGTGACTCTTTCCATCTGATCCAAAATTTTCACTGGCCTCTCTTCGTAGGTCAAATCCTTTGCCAGCTCTATCTCTACCAAATCGGTATTTTTCTCGGGTGGTGAGATGCACCGTCGTAGTTGTGAAACGTGGAACACGTTGTGCATGTCCGACAGTTCCGCAGGCAGCTCCAACTGATATGCCACAGCACCTACTCGTGTCATGACGGCAAATGGACCAATAAACCCGGGTGCCAATTTTTCATGGGTTTGGAACCTTCTTACTCCCTTCATGGGTGTGACTCGTAGGTAGACATGTTCTCCGGGTTCAAAACTGATCTGTCGGTGCTTTGCATCATAATAACTTTTCTGTCGCGATTTGGCCAGCTGTAATCTGTCTCGGATCTCTTTGACTTGCTTTTAGGCCTCCAGCATGAGATCTGTTCCGAAAATATGGCTGTCTCTAGTTTGAGACCAATTTAATGGAGTGCGGCACTTACGGCCATACAAAGCTTCATAAGGTGACATCTTTAAACTGGTGTGGAATCCATTGTTATATGAGAACTCGGCGTATGGCAAGCAATCTTCCCATTGTGGTCCTTGGGCTAAAACATAGGCTCGGAGCATATCTTCGAGTATCTGATTTACTCTTTCCATTTGCCCATCCGTCTGAGGATCATAAGCAGTGTTGTATTTTAATTCTGTCCCAAAGGCTTGATGGAGACGGGTCCAGAAAGCAGAGGTGAATAGTGAACCTCGGTCAGTAGTGATGGTTCAGGGAACTCCATGCAAACTGACAATCCTGGATACATACAGTCGGGCAAACTCATCTGCTCGGTATGAGGTTTTGACTGGGAGAAAGTGAGCCACCATGGTTAATGTATCCACTATGACCCAGATCGCATTATTGCCTCGTCGGGTCCTGGGTAATCCTATGATGAAATCCATACAAACATCGTCCCATTTCCATTATGATACAGGTAGTGGTTGGAGAAGTCCGGCTGGTTTCTGATATTCCGTCTTAACCTTGTTGCAGATGTCGCAACAGGCCACGAAATAAGCAATGTCTTTCTTCATTCCATCCCACCAGAATATTTGTAGAAGGTCTTCATACATTTTTGTGCCTCCAGGGTGGATTGAATACAAGGACTCGTGGGCTTCTGACAAAATTTTCTGCTTTAGGTCAGCTTCATTAGGCACACAAATCCTTCCCCTGAATTGGAGGGTACCGTACTGATCCTTCGAGAAATCGGATGACTTGATGCGTTTCTGCAGTTTGGCGTCGCCTGGCTGGGCCTTGCGGATTTCTTCCTCAAGAGTACGAGTGACCGTCAGAATATTGGCAAGACCAGCCTCAACAACAACTAGGTTGAGCTGAGCAATGTCTTCTTTGAGTTCAGAAGGTAGAGATTCCAGCATGACGTTTAAACTGACGGGCTTTCGACTGAGTGCATCAGCAACCACGTTGGCCTTACCCGGATGGTAATTTATTCGAAGATCATAATCCTTGACCAACTCCAGCCATCTTCGCTGGTGGAGATTTAAATCCGGCTGAGTAAATATGTATTTGAGACTCTTGTGGTCGGTAAAAATTTGGTACCTTTTTCCAATGAGGTAGTGTCTCCAAATTTTTAAAGCATGAACTACCACGACCAATTCCAAATCATGAGTGGGGTAATTGCCTTCATGAGGTCGTAGCTGCCGTGAGGCGTAGTTACTACCTTACCATCTTGCATAAGCACGCACCCAAGTCCTTGTCGGGAAGCATCGCAATATACGTCAAAGCTGCGGTAGATATCTGGAAGTGTTAATACCGGCGCAGTTGTTAAGCGCTTCTTTAACTCGGTGAAACTTTTCTCACAGTCTGACGTCCATTCAAACTTCTTATCCTTTTTAAGCAACTCCGTCATGGGCTTAGCAATCTTGGAGAACCCTTCAATAAATCGACGGTAATATCCGGCTAATCCAAGAAAACTCCGGATCTGAGACACGGTGGCGGGTGGCAACCAGTCGAGCATGTCTTTTACTTTGCTAGGGTCCACGGCTATTCCTTCAGCGGATAGTATATGTCCGAGGAATCCAACTTGCTTGAGCCAAAACTCGCATTTACTGAACTTGGCGTACAACTGGTGCTCACGGAGTCGTTGTAGCACTGCGCGGAGGTGTCCTTTATGCTCTTCTTCATTTCTTGAATAAATAAGTATATCATCGATGAAGACGACCACGAACTTATCAAGGAAATCCATGAACACTTTGTTCATCATGTGCATGAAGAAGGCAGGGGCGTTGGTGAGGCCGAAGGACATGACGGTATATTCATAAAGACCGTAGCGAGTGGTGAACGCGGTCTTGGGAATATCCTCCTTTTTAATTTTGAGCTGGTAATATCCAGTCCGCAAATCAATTTTTGAGAAGACCTTGGCTCCACTGAGTTGATCAAACAAATCATCAATTCTTGGCAGAGGGTATTTGTTCTTGATCGTGACATCATTCAACTGTCGGTAGTCCACACACATGCGAAGGCTGCCATCGTTCTTGTCCACAAAAATAGCGGGTGATCCCCATGGCGAGGAACTGGGGCGGATATATCCTTTTTGGAGCATTTCATCAAGCTGTTTCTTTAGCTCCACCAACTCGGATGACGGCATTCGATAATATTTCTTGTGTATTGGTGTGGTTCCGGGCACAAGTTCTATTGCAAACTCAAGCTCTCGGTCAGGTGGCATGCCTAGCAGTTCTTCTGGGAATACATCGGGAAATTCACTGGCCACTAGAATTAATTCCATTTCTGCCATTGCTGTAAAAACCATTTCCTTGGAGGGTATGCTTCTACGAGTAATAAACTTGGTAGTTTGTCCATCTTGTCCGGTCAAATTGACTTCCCGGGTTGCACAATTTATGCATACTTGGTACTGAGTCAGCCAATTCATACCCAAGATAACATCCAATTTTTCAGACTCAATCAATATCATAGACGTCAGAAAACTGATTTCATTGATCCTAACTTCCAGATTGCGGCAGACGAGATTGCTTTGAATAATAGATCCCGGGGTTTGTACCAGCATATTTTTGCTCAAAAGCAAACAAGGAAATTTGTTTTGGGCGACAAAACTCCGAGAAATAAAAGAGTGGGAAGCCCCAGAGTCAAATAAAATTACGGCAGGTATGTTATTAACAGGGAACATACCAATGTCGACTTCGGGATTTTCTTGGGCTTCGTCGGCTGAAATGTGATGAACGTATCCCGTGATGTCGTGCTGACTTGGACCAGCTTCCAAATAATGGATTTGAGGCTTGAACGTAGCATTGGTCCGGGTGTTCTTGGGACACTGTTTGGCATAGTGTCTGGTCTGTCTGCAACTATAACAAGAACTGTTGCGCAGACAATTCTCCATAACTGGGTTGAGCACATCATTCTTCACTTGGGTGGTGGTCTTGTTAACATTTTGTTGCCAACTGGGCTGGTATGCCATCGGAGTTGGCTGCCAGGTACGAACCTTTTGCACTGGTTGCATTTCCTTCTTGGGCTCAAATTTGCGTTTGTGATCATTATGGGCAGACTTAGTATCTGACACGAGCTTGTGTTCCCTTTCAGCAATGAAAGCCTTGTTCACCAGGGTTTGAAAATTGGGAAAATCGAACATACTGAGAGCACAGCGAAGTTGCGGGTTTAATCCACCAAGAAAGTGGTCCATCTTCCTTTCTTCAGTGGCCACGTCATATTGAGAGTAACGTAACAGGTGATTGAATTTTTGTAAATATTCTCCCACTGACTGACTTCCTTGGAGGAGCGCGAGAAATTCACGCTGCTTAGTCTTCATAATTCCCGCAGGGATGTGATATTTTCGGAATTGCTCCTTGAATCTTGGCCAGGTAATTGCTTCATTCTCAGTCACTATAGCTTTCTCACTTTCCCACCATATGGCAGCAGCGCCTTCCAGATAATGTGTTACAAATGGAACTTTATCTTCTTCATCAGTTCGAGCAACCTCAAGTTTCTTTTCCATAGTTCTTAACCAATCATCTACATCCAGGGGATCAACGGCCTGACTGAAACTGGGAGGCTTAGTCCTTTGAAAATCAGATAGCTTGGAGTGCGAGGTAGGCTGATTCCCATTCTGTCCAACCATTGCTTGAATACTTCTGAATATTTCCATTAGGTCATTGCTTCGTCATTCCTCAAACATACGCATAATTTGCTCGGTGGAGGGCGGATTTGGCGGTGGAGGCGGTGGTGGAACATAGGGCTCGGGTGATTGTCCTGCCTGTCATGTGGAATGCGGAACAGGAGAACCCTCACGAATGTTGCTACTGCAGCCTCCCCGCGTCATCCTAATATGATTTTTCCCAAGTCAACGCAACGGAGATGAGAAGCATTCAACAAAAACTGGGGAGAAGCCAGCAACAAAACCAAGCGAAACCGAAAAGACGAAGAAAATACGGCGAATAAAATAAAGTCCAACATAATTATACATAGACTCATACATGAAAGATAACAACATGCCAGGTACAACTACCCTCATACATGAAACAAAATAGCATGACTAGTACGATTACAACCATACTCCATCCCGACAACTGAGAATACTCGAAAGCTCTACTGCTCGGCTGGCACTGCGGTGTCCTCACCTGATGCGGACTAGGATCCAGAACTAACGGGGTTAACGGAGACCTCCGGGTTAAAAGTGACACGACGACGCTGCCTCGAGGGCTCTCCCTCAGGGGCAGGTGAAGGGCGGATCATCGGGGCTGCAGGAGTGGCGAGGAGTGAAACCCACTCTGTAGGAGCACTAAGGGGACTCGCAGTCATGGTGCCCGAGCTACTCGGGGGAGTAACCGGAGAAACATGGGATCTAGAACTGGCAGGAACGTAGGGAATAAATCCCATAGATGGAGAAGTAGTGGCTGAGCGAGCAGTGACTAAATTAGAGGCTAAAGCAGTACGGGCACGACTCAGCTCACGAGCCAGCTCGTAGATTAGAAGATAACTAGTAGTGATGTAGCGAGAAAGGTGGCTAGCGACACTATCAGACTCCGGATCAATGACAGGAAAACGGACACTACCATTATCATGGAGAGAGGGGTAGTAGTGGAAACCTGGGTGATTCTCCATTCGGACCTCGTTGTAGCGGAGCTCAACAAGTACCTCGAATGCAACAAACTGGACAGCCCGAGAAGTGAAAGAAGCGTAGCCGCTACGAGAGGAACGAGTGTAAGAACTGGAATCGGAACTGGTGCGCAGAGTAACCACGGCGTGATACTCATACACTGAGTCAGCTAGGCACTCCCGGTACACATGATAGACTGGATCGTCTCCGTGAGGGTACAGCCGACACCACATGTTGCGAAGAAGATGCGGCGATGTGTACGGCATCAGCCGCAACTGGCACGGATACAGCACCGGAGCCATCTACACTCACAACCATTAGCAGGTTAGCATAGAAAAATAAATATAATCAGTGCATGCAATGCAACAACCAGCTACAGTTATTACCGACACTGAGCTACAACTCGTATCTAGCGTCCAGTTAACTCGGCTTAGTCTAGCGTGGCCTACAGTCAGCGCGGCTCTGATACCAAGCGTTGTGGCACCCCGGCTCAGAGCGACCGGTTTACCCTGCATTGCCAGCCTAGAGACCTTGTCTTCTGGCAACACACAACAACATGGCACAGAATACAACCGCTTTATTCATGCTAGCGGAACATAGTTCATATTACAACAGTTAGCGAGGCCAAGCGGCACACACGGTGCGGCTGAACAATATGTACATTATTTAGTGAACATAAAGGGGCCTCGATCATGACAACTACTCGGCAGCGGAACAACGTCGTAGCGGGACTCCATAGCACAAGGACACCGACGTGGACACGGTCTAGACTCGGACAGCACTCCTTTCCAACGGGACTTTCCTGAAATCTGGCATGACACGCCAGGTCAGTACATTGAGTGTACTTGCAAGCCCACAATAAGCATAACCAAGATGACACACAATATTATGATATTTATCCAGTTTAATCAACAATGCAGCTATATAACCAACATGATGTGACTATGCCCAACATGTACTCTTTCTCCCAACTTGCTTAACAGATGTGACCAACAAACATAATATTGCCAACACATACCCGTGATCCTTACGGTGATCACAACCTGACCATCTCATGGCCCGTGATCCTTACGGCGATCACAACCCGACCAACTCGTGGCCAACTCAACACGATGACCTCACTGTCATCCTTAGTGCAATTAAGTGTGCATATTTATTAAGTGTTGACCCATGGTGTACCTTACTTTCGAGCATGTCCGTATCCGTGGACTCGGCTATCGATAGATTAAATACACTCTGCAGAGGTTAGTACACAGTACCCACACTACGGAACCCATGGCCTCGCTCTCCCATCCGAGTGGACCAACAGCGTTCCGACGAAACCATTTCACTGTCATGACACTCTCCCGGCCCCTCCGACTCAAACCCCACTAGGCTAGTCCTGGGTGGCCCCGTGTCTACCTCCAGACACCTCGACCACCGTCGTGGCCACGATCCACACTAGAATCCGATACCAAACTTAACTTAACAACAGGCTCACAAGGTTATGCTTGCCTACCAGGCCAGGGTACAGCACGCCCATAACCTTCCCTAATTTGAGGTACCGACCAGAGGCATGACAATGAAACACATTAAGGTCATCCCATACCGGCAAATGTGGTTGCACTGGGAAAGACTCGTTTCAGCGGCACCATGACCCGGTCAACAACATGTTCAAGTTGAATATTAATCAGGTTCAACTTTTAATGTGAAAAGAAAATAACCGGTGTCGTACTACCATACCATGCATTCACTTAACATATGCGTCACATAACCGTGCAAAACTCCACCAACTACGCTCCCACGGAGCCAACATCAAATCATGCTACTATACTGGTAAAAACCTTTATTTACTTATACCAGAACCATTTCTAGCAATTATCATCATTATACCTCATGTAAAAATAATATCCAAATTACTCATCAATTCTATGACCATAATATTTATTTAACTCTAACAACTAAGTTCTCATCATCTTACCAACAATATTTACTTCAAACATACTGAAGTTCAAGCATTTTAACATAACAAGCATATAACAGAATATATTTATTATATAACTAATTAAAATGCATCAATATTCATAAATTCAAGTATGAAAATCAATAATATTGAAGTGGCACCATGAAAATGTTACTGTGGCTTGCCTTAGTACTGATGAGGGTCACAAGGCTCCTGGTGATCCTCAAGAGAAGCTGGTTCCTCTGAAAACATTCAAAAACCACAAAAGAAAATATCAAGAAACCTTCTGAAAATTGCCAGAAAATCTAGACAGCAAGGAAAAACCCATCTTTTGGAAGCTGTTAGATTTTTGGACAAAGAACACAATGCAAAAAGAATCACTGCATTTGGACTTGTAGAATAAAAGTTATGGCTATTTGAATGCTCCTGGAATTTGAATAAATTTGAAAAAGAAAAACAGAGAGGGGGTGACATCGATGGCGTATTTTCCCGGGGCGCCACCACTCATACCGCTTCGCGTGCGTTATGAGTGGCTGACTAGTGGGCCCTGCTAGTCAGGCCGGAGGGAGGGGAAAGAAAACAGAGATGCGCGGCGGTTTGCCAGAGCGTACGCTGGCGTTGAGGCATCTTGGGGGAAAATGAGAGAGAGGGATCGACGGAGAAGGTTCTTGCACACCTGCCCGTACCCGTGGCGTGGCAAATGGTGACCGGACAGTGTCAGTTTCTTCCTCGCAAGCGGATGCAGAACACGGAGGTCGCCGGAGATGAGGAAGACGGCGGCTATAGGGGCGGCTCCAAGGGCTCAGGCTTGGCTCGTTGGCTTCACGGAGGAGAGGCGGAGGCCCTGGCGGGGTCGCCTCGGCTTGGGAGTGGCCGGAGCTGCGGGGTCGATCTAGGGGGATCGCCGGCGAGTTCGGCTCGGGGACGGCAGCCCGCGGCCTGCCTGGCCGTGCTGCAGCTTCTAGTGGCTATGGGAGGGAGATGTGGTGAGGTGTGGTGCTCCAGGAGGCCGCGGAGGGGGTTATTTATAGGCGGGGCGGCAAGGAGGGCTCGGGCTCCGCCGGAGGACAGTTATCACCGGCGCCCGGCAATGAATGGTGCCAGAGAGAGGGAGAAGGCGACGGGGTTCACGCGGGAGCTGTGCACGGACGCGGACGAGCACAAGAGCAAGGAGGAAGGGGACGAACATAGTGGCGGGCACTATGCCGTTGGCCGGACCATGCCCGTGCTCGCTGCGGCGAGCTCCGGCATCGGCGAGCGGCAGGGAGGAGTTAAGGCGGTGGAGACGAGGATGGTGGCGCGGGGGGACACGCCCAGGCTGGCCGAGCAACGGGCACGCGCGCCACAGAGGCGCTGGCAACGCGCAGAGCGCGCGCTTGGCATGCCAGCACCCTCGGATGAACATGGTCACCGCGTGGACCGTGACATCAGGCCACATATGCACTAACCATGATGTCTGGCGTGTAGTCCTTAGTAACTTTAGGTGTTACCACGGCTCGGTTGGTTTCCAGGTGCAGTAGAAGTGAAATGGTGAAGATGTTTAGTTACTGGACAGAAACTTTGAACAGTTACTGTGGTCAAACCACAGTGATTCAAGGGCTGATCTTTGGGGTTTTACTGACTCTTACTAAGGTGAATAAGCACAGGGAAAACCAGCTACAATGGAGCTAGTAAAAAGGTAGTTGCTGTAGAAACTACCATTTCAGCCCAGAAGTGAAAATATTTTCTGTAGCAAAAATACTCCAAAAAGTGGTGAAATATTTTTGCTCAGAAATGTGCCCTAGGGTCCAAAGAATATTTGGGATTTTTCTCAGGATTTTTAGGGCAACAGAAATGAGGGTTGCTTTGGAGGTCAAAGATTTTAGCTAGGGTTTAGGAGGCAAAATGAATATTTTTCATTTAAGAAAAATATTCCAAGCAATTTTGTTGGGTTGGCCAGGGGTGAAATGATGGATTAGAAGAGGAGAGGGGGCACTTGGGTGAAAATCAAGGGATACCCAAGTGATCAAGTCCAAATGGAATGATTCAAAACTCCAAATTCAAACCAACTCAGATGAAAATCAGGCAAAGAAAAGAGGGCAAAAACCAGGCTGTGACAATGAGGCACTCCCTCCTAACGTTGCTGCACCAAGTATTCTTGTTCCCGGGCCGGGATGAAAATAAATATACTGATCCAGATAAAGACCCGGCAATGAAGAAGATAAACAAATGCGCCATGACCAAGTTTAGCGACGCGTTGGCCGCCTGGAAAGTAAGGGTGAAACATCGGATCATCAACAAAAAGGAGCCCTACTCCAAGATTGTAAAGGATAATCCAACAATCATAGAAGAGCAGTTTGAAATATTCAAGGCGGCTTGCGATGCCGAAGATGCCAAACAAAAGTTGAAGTATATGAAGGGGCTTCAAGAGAGGAACATGGGGTGCCACCACCTCGGAAGCCGTGTGTAAGTGAATCGAGTGCCCCTTAGTGATTTTGGTGTATTGAAGACTTATAGGTTAAGGGACTAACATGTTTGTGAGTGTACACATGCTCTATAAGTCAATGAGGAGTTTGATATTTACAGTGAAAGTCGACCCCTAAAAATGAATGTCTTCAGCTGAAGACTTTGGTTCTCCTGAAGACTTTGAAAGTGAAGAAATAGGTGTGACCTTGAAGACTTTGATATTCATGCGAGGAATCTGAAGTGTGAAGACTTTTGTTTTCGTAGTTTCATTTTCTTCTTCTGGAGTCATAGGAAACACCGTACTGTTAAAGGGGTCGAGGTAATACTAAGGAAACAGATTTCCAAGTTATGCTCATCTCAAAATCCTACACCTACCCAATCCTTCGAGTGAAGCCATTCGAAATCTCATATCAGTTCACTCAATTTCTTCAGTGACAGAGATGAAGATCTTCTGATCTCTGAGAAATTTGTTTTGACTGAGGAGCTAGGAATTCACCAGTGTGGATTGCCTACACAGTGAGGAACATGATAGCCCTGAGGAATTCGAACCTCAAATCCGACCGTTGTTGTGCCACGCGCCAGCTGTCCCAAAAATATCCTACCACCTAACGGCCATATCAGCCAAGGGAATTTATGTCTTATCATGTCGGGCTGCTCCCTAGGCTATAAATAGCTGCCCCCTACAACCACTAGCTGGTTGGCTGCTCCGAGAGAAACTGACACTTGTCATTTGAGAGCATCCCATCCTCCGAGGACTTTGAGAGAAAATCATCAAGTGGGGAAAACCCAAATCCCAAACCCAAACCTACAAACCCCAAAGTAATTGAGCATCACTGAAGAGATTGTTCCTGTGTGGAACCGACGCTTGTTACCTTTGAGGATTGTGTATCCTCCAGACGGTTAGGCGTCATGGTCTGAGCATCCAAGAGGAATTGTGGATT
Source organism: Triticum aestivum (assembly GCF_018294505.1). Taxonomy (NCBI): domain Eukaryota; kingdom Viridiplantae; phylum Streptophyta; class Magnoliopsida; order Poales; family Poaceae; genus Triticum; species Triticum aestivum. The sequence continues at coordinate 423,593,932 of NC_057804.1, forward strand.
GCCGAGTGACCAAGTCTGTGAAGGTTTGGAAGTCACCTGTGAAGACTTACCACTACTGTTGGGTGAGGTCTGTGTGATCTTAGCTCAAGGAGAATACGGTGAGGACTGTGTGTCCGGGACTATGTGTCCTCGAGTTTAAATACTCAGCCTCTCCAACCAGACATACAAGTGTCACTGCAGTTGGAGCTGGTCTACCAAATCATTGTCTTCACCAAGCCAACTGGTTCTATTTCCTCAACCTTTTCATGTCCTCAATTATGTGTTGATGTACCTGATCATTACTATTTGAAGACTTTGACTGAAGACTTTCTCTAATTCCTCAATCCTATTTCTTCAGTCTATTTGTCTTCATCCTGGTTATCATGTGTTTACGCTTTCTGTACTCTATGTTTGTCTTTCATTTAATCATGATGACTATGTTGTTACTCCATTTTGCTTATACCTGAGTACTTATTCCGTTGCAAGTTGTTCTTCGCTTAGGAATTTCCTCATCATGAAATTCCTCAGTGAAGAATTCATAAAAATCGCCTATTCACCCCCCCTCTAGTCGACATAACGCACTTTCAATTGGTATCAGAGCAAGGTACTCCCTTGTTCTGTGTGATTTTGGTTTAACCACCTGGAGTTTTAGTTATGTCGACTGCAGGAATGAGGAGTGTGTCCTGCCCCATCTTTGACGGTCATGAGTATCCCAAGTGGAAGGCCATGATGAAGAAGCGACTCATGGTAATGAACAACGAACTGTGGACCGTCACTGAGATTGGTCTTACCGATCTATGCAAGATGGCGGAGGCTGATGACATTCACAAGTACACTCTACTCAACCTCACAGCGAAGGATGTCATCTGCTCCTGTTTGTCCCAAAATTAGTTCAGGAACATCATGCATCTCAACCATGCGAAGCTAATCTGGGACCGACTCTCTGAGGTCTATGAATGCCATCGTACTCGTCATGATCCTTGGTTTGATGATTTCAAGGAATCACTCAAGGAGATGACTTTCGCACCTGAATCATCATCCACTTCACCATGTCTTATGGAAAAGGGTGCCAAGGTAACAGAATGCTACCTTTCCGAATCTAGTGATGATCAATCAGGTGATGAATTTGGCCCCAGCTATGTCAAACTTGCTTCCCTTGCCACTAAACAACAAAGAGCTCTTGAAAAAGTTCAAAACATGCTAGATGAAAGCGATGATATGTTGGGTGAGGAATTGGATTGAACTAAGGCTTTGACTGATAGTCTTCAAAAACTTCAGTCAATGTTTGACAACCTTCAAAATAATCATAACACTCTCTTAATTGATCATGAAAAGCTTTCTTATGAATTTCTTCAAAGAAAGCAAGATCTTGAGAAGTTAAAAGCGAGTTATGAAGATCTTCTGAAGGAAAACGATTCATTGCTTGCTCAATAGATCAGTTCCGCTCAGGAAGAATTTATTCCACCATGTCTTAAATGCATTGAGCGTGAATGTGCTAATTCATCACCTAAATGTTCAAATGCTTCTATCGCTGCAAATTCTTCAACTGTCTCTGTGGTCACAAATTCCTCCCCTGAGGATACCACATGTATCACTGACGATAATGCAGGGGTAAAAGAATTGTATGTGACAGGCATTTACAAAAGCCTCAAAGGGCATCAGACTCTATGTGATGTGCTTAAAATCATATCTTGAACAGGAACCCTAGGAAAGAGGGTATTGCCTTTGAGAGGAAACTCAATGCTGATGGGACCTACTGGAAATCTGAGCAGTATCCCAAAACCTCATGGGTTGCTGCGAAAGGAACTCCTATAGATCCATGCACCTTATCTGGCTTTACTTCTGATTCTTCATATTCCTCTGATGAGTCATTTGACTCCAACTATAAACTGTTTAAGAATCAGAACGGTGAAGTATTTGCTTGATATGTTGGAACTAACTGCAGGAACGGTCCCCTATGAAGAATTCTGGGTTCCTAAAAGATGCCTTGAAAATCTTCAGGTGAATGTCATCATGACACCACCCATGACGAATAGGAACCCCAGATCAAATTTTTCATATGGATCCAAGTCCTCATATGGATCCAAGTCCTCATATGGACCAAATTCCTCACATGGATCAAATTCCTCACGCGGATCAAAATCCTCATATGAACATCAACGTGCTAACCCTTCTGTCTAAGGGCCATGAATATGTGCATTATTCTTCAAACCATTATGTTCATAAGTCCTCAAAGAATTTCTCTTCTTATTCATATGCTTATCCTAACCACTCTTCCGTGATACGAAGTGCACTGGCTTCTATGCCATCATTTTCTTATGGAGCTCGCAGAATGATGAACTCTTTGCCACCCCTCCACATGTGGGTGGTGAAGAAAAAGAACTAATCTCTTATGAAGGGTCAGGTCTCCAGACGAACTTACTCGTCTGAAGAATTTGCTAGAGACCTGAATGTGCTTGAAAGGATGCAAGCTAATCATGAAGAAATGAATCATTCATTTCTCACGTCCTCATATTGCTATATCTGTTACTGTTGATGAAATTGATATCATATTCTTCACTGATGAAGTATATCGGTTTGTAAGTTGCACTAATTCATCTGCATGATGAACAACCCAAAGCTACTGAGTGGGTCCTCGATAGTGGATGTACAAATCACATGATTGGTGACAGGAGCTTGTTGATGGACACTAATTCATCACCTTCTCATCTGAAGCATATCACCTACACTGACAAAGGCAAAAGCAAGGTATTGGGTCTAGGTAAGGTTGCAATCTCAAAGGATAAACACATGGAAAAGGTCATGCTTGTTGAGTCCTTAGTATTCAATCTTATGTCTGTCTCAATGCTTTGTGATCTTGATATGGTTGTTGTCTTTGGCAAATTTCGTTGCCTTGTGCTAATAGAATCTGACAATTGGAAAGTCTTCGAAGGCTTTAGTAGAGGAGACTTGTATATTGTTGATTTTTCTGCAGGACCATAGCCTACCACATGTCTACTTGCAAAAGCTTCAGAATGCTGGTTATGGCATCAACGACTTGGTCATGCTAGGATGAGGAACTTGCATACACTCGCGAAGAAGAAGCACGGCATTGGCATCATGGGTGTCAAATTCCTCAAAGATCATCTTTGTGGGGCTTGTGAGGCTAGAAAGATCACCAGAGCCAAGCATCCCTTGAAGACTATCATGACCACCTCTCGTCCCTTTGAATTACTTCATATGGATCTATTTGGCCCTACTTATTATGCCATGTTCACTAGTTCTGCATCTTTATATGGCTTTGTCATAGTTGATGATTATTCTCGTTACACATGGGTGCATATCATCACTTAAAAAAATGAAGTGCAGGAAGTCTTCAGACGATTTTCCTCAAGGGCTTCCACTAACTTCGGTGTGAAGATCAATCATATCAGGAGTGATAATGGAACCGAGTTCAAGAACACTGGTCTCGATGAATATCTTGATATGCTTGGTATTACTCATGAATTGTCTTCTCCTTATACTCCTCAGCAAAATGGCATCGTGGAGCACAAGAACAAGACTCTTGTTGAGATGGCCTGCACTATGCTTGATGAATACAAGACACCTGAGCGCTTCTAGCCTGAAGCAATTGATACTGCATGCCACATCATCAAGAGGGTATATCTTCACAAATTCTTCAAAAAGACCTCATATGAACTCCTCACTGACAAGAAACCCAATGTAAGTTATTTCAAAGTCTTCGGTGCTAAATACTGGATTAGAGATCCTCACCATCACTCTAAATTTGCACCGAAAGCACATGAGGGTTTTATGCTTGGTTACAGAAAGGACTCACACACGTACAGAGTCTTCAACATCAACCATCACAAGGTTGTTGAAACTATAGATGTGCGGTTCGATGAAACTAATGGCTCGCAAAGAGAGCACCTACCTCCTATGCTAGATGAAATGTCACCTGAGGAATCCATCAAGTTCAAATCTACTGAGGATGTCATCGCTACCGAAGAATTTGCTGAAGAAGTCATTCCTGATCGTGAAGAAAATCATGTTGGTGCTGCTGAAGAAACTGGTCCTGAAGAAACTGGTGGGCCTAAGCAAAGTCGTCAACCCGCACATCCTCGCATTGCAAACGAAGTGCAAGTTGAGAAGATCATCGATGACATTCGTGCACCAGGTCCCCTCACTTGCTCAAAAGCTTCACATTTATCTAACTTTTGTGGGCATTTTGCATTGTCTCTATCATAGAGCCCACTAAAGTAGATGAAGCATTCATGGAATCCGAGTGGATTCAAGCCATGCAAGATGAATTGCATCAATTCGAGCTCAACAATGTGTGGGAGCTTTTCAAGCAACCAGACCCACACAAGCACAACATCATCGGTACCAAATGGATCTACCGCAACACACAAGACGAAAATTGCCTCGTGGTGAGGAATAAGGCTCGTCTTGTAGCTCAAGGCTACACACAGGTTGAAGGAATTGATTTTGATGAAACTTTTGCACCTGTTGCTAGACGTGAGGCTATTCGCATATTGCTTGCTTATGCTAACCATCATAATATATCTTACAACAAATGGATGTGAAAAGTGCATTCCTCAATGGTAAGCTTGAGGAAGAAGTATATGTTGCTCAACCACCAGGTTTTGAGGATCCAAAATTTCCAGATCATGTCTACAGACTCAACAAGGCTCTCTATGGCCTCGAGCAAGCACCTCGGGTGTGGTATGACACACTGAAGGAATTCCTCATGAAGAAAGGCTTCAAACCCGGTTCACTTGACCGAACTCTTTTCACCAAAACATATGATGATGAATTATTCGTGTGCCAAATATATGTGGATGATATTATCTTTGGTTGTACTAACCAACGTTACATTGATGAATTTGCCTGTATGATGAGTGAAGAATATCAAATGTCTATGATGGGAGAATTGAAATTCTTCTTAGGTCTTCAGATTTGTCAACAATACAATGGCATATCCATATCTCAGGAGAAATACCTTAAGGATGTGTTGAGGAAATTCGGCATGCAAGATTGCAAAGGCATCAAAATTCCTATGCCCACAAATGGCCATCTATGCACAGATGAAAATGGTTAAGACTTCGATCAAAAGGTATACCGCTCCATGATTGGCTCTTTATTGTACCTATGTGCATCTAGGCCAGATATTATGCTTAGTGTTTGCATGTGTTCCCGATTTCAAGCTACACCGAAGAAATCACACCATAAGGCTGTGAAGCATATTCTTTGATATCTAGATCACACACCAACACTTGGATTATGGTATCCCAATGGATCTTCCTTTGATCTGATTGGATATTCAAACTCTGACTATGCTGGCGACCGGGTGGACCCCAAGTCAACGTCAGGCACATGTCATTTCCTCGGACGATCCTTGGTATGTTGGTCCTCAAAGAAGCAGAACTGCGTATCACTCTCCACTGCAAAAGCTGAGTACATTGCTGATGGATCTTGCTGTGCTCAACTACTATGGATGAAGCAAACACTCAAGGACTATGGCATCAACATGAAGAATGTGCCACTCTACTGCGACAATGAGAGTGCTATCAAGATTGCACACAACCCAGTTCAGCACTCGAAGACAAAGCACATTCAGATTCATCATCATTTCTTCATGACCATGTGTTGAAGGGCGACATCTCCATCGACCATGCAAGTATTGAAGACCAGCTGGCCGATATCTTCACAAAGCCCTTGGATGGGAAGAGATTTAGCAAGTTGCGGTGTGAGCTAAATATCCTAGAATCTTCAAATGTTCTTTGAAAAGGACACACATCCTAACACTTATGCTGACTTGATGACTTAGATGTGCAACACATGAAGTAACGTTTTTGTTCAATCAATGAAGACTAACCCTCTAAGTGTGAAGAAATTAATGAAGAAATTGATTCTGAGAACCCTATGAGAATTGTATGTGGTGTCTGAAATCATTTTTCTTATATGGTGGGGTACGCCACCAACAAAAGTTGAAAATCTTCGATTTGAGTTTTTCTTCATTTTTGAAATTCCTCAGTTTTTCAAATTCTTCAACTTTGCATTGCCTTCACTCTTTCTGTCGTTGTTCTTCATTTGACTATATATATATATATATGAGTTTATGTCCTCTACAACATTCACTTATTGCTAATTCTTCAAGTTGCTTTTTCTACTAAGTGAATGTGATCGGACCCTTCCCCCTCTATGCTAAACTCAATCCAGTCTGTTCACAAATTCTTCATGTGCATTCTATTTGAAACTCGTTCAAATTCTTCACTGTGTCCTTGTCAAGCTGAAGAAATTGCGAACGAAACTTTAAAATAGTCTTATCCAAATTTTCGGCTTTTGCCGCTCAAACCGTTACACATTCCACGGTATACTTATCTTTTCACCCACGATCTCACACGACGTCCACCTCTCAGTATGTGGGTGACACATGTCACGTGAATGAGAAGGGTCCAGGGCACATTCGTCCAAATTCTTCGGGCGAACAGTTTTGCACCTCAGCTATAAATACCCCCCTTCCCTTCCTCATTTCACTTTTACTCCGCTCGACCTCACTCCCTCGCTCGAGCTTCTCAAGCCCTAGCACCGCTGCTACCTCCATCGTCGTTGTTGAGGAAGAGCTTCACTTCCTCGACCTCATCGCCGTCGTACTCACGCTGGCAGCGGAAATCTTCCCTCTGCCGCCGCCGTAGACATCTTCCTCCGCCAAGTTAGGGCATGGAAGATACGAGCCGACGAACTTCCAAATCTAATATTCCAGTTTGTCATGTTCTTCATCAAGGGTAATTAAAAGTTACTTTTACCGTATTTATTCTACTGATGATTTTCATCAAATCCTCAAAAAGGTGTTTATTCTTCAACCTCCACACTCTAAACACCTAGCACAAATCTTCAGTTCTTGATCTGTTTATCTAAGTGACGCTTTTCTTCATGATTCCTCAATTGTGTGAATCTGACAATCCGCACAACTCTAGAACCTAAGTCAAAGAATGCTTAGTGAAATTCTTCAAGACACATCGGGTAAATTTCCTCAAACTTGTTCAATTTTACAAAACCTTCTGAGAATGCATATGACCTCTCCAAATTCTTCGCACCTATACTCTGTTCATAGGTACACATATCTGCTGCTGAATCACTAGGTCTCATCAACTTAACTCATTTGTAGCATTCCTTGAAGAAAAGTTGCATACTTCTTCAGAGAACTCGATTGTGCAAATTCCTTAGCTGAAGAAAATGGCAGATGGTAAAAGGCCTCAGAAAGGAGGAAAGAAGCTTGAAGTTAATACTACTTTTGAGATCCCTGCGGATATTGTCGTGGTTCTAAGTCTGACAGTAGAATGGGGGGTAAGTATGGAAAGGCAAGGTCCTAGCTATGGAGTAGTTGTACACACGGGTGTTTAGCGAGTTCAGGCCCTTCTCTAAGGAAGTAACAGCCCTACGTCTCAGAGCCCGGAGGCGGTCGACTGATCTCTGTGTATATGAGTTACAGGGGTGCGAACGCTCCTACCAGTGGAGGGGGTGGCTTGTATAGAGGACGCCAGGACCCCAGCCAGCCCACGTAGAGGAGGGTTAAAGTACATTAAGGCTGGGCGTTACTGGTAACGCCATACATAAAGTGTCATCATGACCATTAAGACTATTCAATTATAGACCGTTTGGATGCAGAGTAGATCCTGAACTTCTGATGGTCGAGTGCATCTTCATGGTCGAGTGTCTTCTAGCCAGTCGAGTGGAGTCTCCCTTGGTCGAGTGGAACTTCTCTTGGTCGACTGGAAGGTAGCTTCGTATGATGGTGTCCTTGGGCATGGTATCCTAGATAGGTCCATGACCCTACCCTTGATACATAACCTCATCATTAGCCCCCGAATGGATCGAGGTTTGAGTGAGGAAGGAGTTGACGATTTTCTCCGACTTGTTTACTGTACTTTGATTATGTCGTATCTTGGATCGGCAATTCTTCTTTCGACGTTGGCGTCGACTTTTACTTCAGTCGCCTTGATCCATTCTTATCATTTGTTGAGTGAACTTTTGAACTTTGGTGAACTTCCGAGCGACGGAGCGCGGGAAGGATATCGTCTGACAGATTGATCTGCTGTTAGCGGATTTTGCGGGATCTGAAATTTGGGGAGCGCGCGAAGTGGGGCGATCCGCGGCAATCAGACGGGATAAGGCATGGATGCCTCGATTTCTGCGCCGCCTTTTTCGCCACGTATCGTACGTGTGCGACTGTTTCGGGATGTGACAGATCTGCTCGGACCCACTCGTCAGCCACTTGGAAGCGCCCTTATATAAAGCGTCGGGGGTGAGTTTTTGAACAGTGCCTCCCCATTCTCCTCTCTTCCCTCTCCGCCTCTGCCCACGGCGCCTCCTCCTACCTCCGCCTTATCCACCTCTCGAGCGCTTCGCCGGCGATAATGGTGAAGGAGAAGACGGCGGCTCTAGAGCGCGCGAAGAAGGCGACAGCGACGGGGCAAGCGAAGGCGAGACCGTCCAGTCGGGGCGGATCTTCGTCGAGGTCCCGCCTGCCGAAGGATTGGGTCCAAGGGGATTGGATCCGCTCGACCATCACTGGGAAGGACCTCGACGACCTGGCCGATGAGGGACTGATCCCCCATGGGTCAGCGAGGCTCCCGGGGTCCGAGTGTCAACCGCAGCCGCAGGAGGGTGAGTGCGTTCTCTTAGCCACTCACGTAGATCGTGGTTTTTCTCTGCCGCCGAGTGTGTTCTTCCGTGGGTTCCTGAATTTCTTTGGGGCGCAACTCCACCATTTCAATCCTAATTCCATCGCCTATCTTGCTGCCTTTGTGTCCATGTGCGAGAACTTCCTGGGTTGTCGACCACACTAGGGTCTCTTCAAGCACATATTCACCTGTCGGTCGCAGACAATAAAAAAGGCGAGTCCGGGTGATGAGAGGACCAAGGTTATACAGATGTGCGGGGGTCTTGGGATTCAGTTGAGGAATAAGAGCACTTTCCCGGCCATGACCCTTCGTGAGTCGGTCAGAGGGTGACAGTCGACTTGGTTCTACTGCCAACACGAGTCGACGCCGGGGCAGTCGACTGGTCTTCCTCCGTTCTCCATGGTCCGAGTGGACAAGCCGTCTTCTCTGAAGGTGCTTCCTGAGGAGAAAGCCGAGGTAAAAATGTTGGTGCAGCGCGTGGTCCAACTCGTTCGGGACGGAGTGACGGGCATGGATCTTCTGGAAGACTTCCTTAGGCGGCGTATCCAACCGCTCCAGTACCGAGGCCACCCGATGTGGCTGTACTGCGGTACTGAAGACACCACTAGGGTCCATCCAGAGGCAGTCGACAACGCCATGCTGGAGAGGTGGGTGGCCGCCATCACAAGGAACAAGGACAACCCTCGAGGGGCGAGGAGGATCCCGCCACTCGACTGTACCTATAAACCAGACAAGGTATGGCTGCTTATCTCCGAGTGTAAATTTGTTTTATCCATTCTGCTTTGCCGCGAATTGGTCGGTTGATCTTTGTTTTGCTTTGTTGCTTGTCTGACAGGCCACCACTGAATTGTACTCGATGCCCAATGGGGCGCAGACGCCGACTGAGGAGGGGGAAGGAAGCGGGGGCGAAAGCCCGGAGGAGTGGGATTCGGATGCTGACGACGACGACAAGGGTGACGACTCTGGCGAGGAGGAAGAGGAGGAGGAGGAGGAGGAAGTTGCACCTCCCCGCTCGGAAAGACGCTCGAAGCTTGCCCATGATCCAACGACTGAGCGGGGTAAGGGAGTCGCAACCGCTTCCCAGTCGACCAAGCGCCCTCGGACCACTTCTCCGGCGCCGACTGAGAAGGCTCCGAAGCAATCTCGAGTGGTACCATCGAAGCCCGCAAAGGTCTTGCCGAAGATGAAGATGGCGATCCCCACTATCTCAGGGTAATGGTAGTTTTGAGCTTTCCCTGTTTCATGAACTTGTTCTTGGTCGACTCATGGGCCAATCGACTGACTTTTGGAACTGCAGCGCTGCTACTTCTGATACTTCGGCCAAGGCTGAAGACCACGAGATGGAGGATGCTGCTACCTCGCAACCTGGTATGATTCTTGTGATGCCGTTTTCAGTCGACTGACTTATTGTCTCTAATTTTGATTCTTTCCGCAGCTTCATCTAACATTGTTATTGACCTTCCTGACGACGACGATGAAGAACCACCGAGGCAAAGGAGGAGCAAGAAAACGCCTGCTGGCAAGGCGACTCGAGATGTGCCAGCACCTGAGACATTGGTCGTGGAGGGAGACAATGTCACTCGACCCACCGTAACCTTCGCGGTGCCATTGAAGAGTGCTCGCCCTTCATCATCGAGTGCTGCTCAACCCTCGCTTTTCTCCACCTACCCCGTTCCAGAAGACCAAGCCAGTGCTGCTAGAGAAGCGATACGCCAAGCGGGGGTCATGATGGAGCAAGTGAAGGCAATTCGAGAAGCCAGCCATGCAGCCTATGACGCCAGTTCGGCACTCCAGAGTAATGTTCAGGTCAGTCGGTCACTACCTGTTCTTCTTTCTGAAATTCCTAGAGTCTGTCCTACACCCACTGGGTGTGTGTCGATTGAAATTCCGGGTTAGTGGGGGCACGCCGAGTGCACCCACTGGGTGTAGTCCCCAAGGCTATGGTGGACTGCTGGCAGTCGACCATAGTCTTTATGTTTTTGAGTTTTTCTTTACTTGACAAGGTCGAATAGATTCATAGACCGGTGGGGGCACGCTGAGTGAACCCACTGGGTGTAGTCCCTGAGACTGTGGTCGACTGCTGGCAGTCGACTATAGTCTAAAGAACATTGCCTCTTTCTTTTTTTTTGTTGGTCGACTGGTCGACTCTTGATGAAACTAGTGGGGGCACGCTGAGTGAACCCACTGGGTGTAGTCCCCGAGACTATGGTCGAATGTTTGCATTCGGCCGTAGTCTTAGAAACGCTATGATTTTTCCTTACTCACTCGGAAGTGAATTGTCTTTGACGTCTGTCGATTGGTTCTTCGTAGAAATCTTGTGACCTTGCGGCTCGTTATACTGAGTTGGAGAACAAACACATTCAGCTCGAGCTCGATCTGAAACTGGCCCAAGAAAACTTGACGAAGGCGAAGGAGGAAGCTAAAGGTATGCTTGGTGAGGCCTTTGACGACTGCCTTTGCCTCTCACTTGTTTCCGAATCTAATCTCACTGTAACTTTGTAGGCAAAGTGAGGGACCCCCTGAAGAAACAAGAGCTTGACTTGGCTGAGATGCAAAAAACTGCTTTAGAGAAGACCAGGCTAGCGGATGAAAAGCTGTCTTCAATGACTAAGCTTGAAGAAGAAAACACCAATCTGAAAGCTGCTCTTGATGCTGCCAACCAGGAGGTCACTCGACTGAAAAGCGACAAGACCACCCTGAATGACAAGGCCAGCGAGTTGGAGAGAAAGAAGAATGATCTAGAGGCTTATCTGGGTGGACTCACCAAGAAGTTGTTCCTCATGCTTGAAGGTAATCCTTTGTATCAAACAAATATTTCAATTGTAACCTCTGACTGTTTGTCTTGACTCGGTGGTTGTGCTTGCAGAATTTTGTCAGAACTTTGAAGAGGAGACTGGTCGACTGGAAGTAAACCTGGACCCCATCAACTCTCCTGTGAAAGATGAAGTCGCCATGAACGTGCTCCGACTTGAATCTCGTGTTGCTGCCGTCATCGATTATCTCGCAAGGCTGAAGGTCGCAACTTCCCGCATCGACACAACACTTTGGCCAAGAGAGACACTCTAGAACGACCTCGAGTCTCTGATGACTCGACTGAACGAGGTCCCAAGTCGAGTGCAAGAGTGGAAGAAGTCTTCGGCCAGGAGCGGCGCGGATGTTGCTCTGTCTCTGGTCCGAGTTCACTACAAGGATGCACGAGAGGACAAGTTGGTTGCTCTCAGGGTGGCCAACACCAAGAAGCACGATTTCAGATCTTTCATGGAGACCTTCATCGCCGTTGCCACTCGGATTGCAGATGGAATTGATCTGGACGAGTTTGTGGCACCTTCCAGCCCTCCACACGAGGGGTAAAATACTTCTGAGCTTGATACTTTAAATTTGCCTTGGTATGCCGAGTGGGTTTTGTAACCGATAAACCTTAACAGGCTTAGCGCCTGAGCACTTTCGGTTCCATTAGGTATTATCCAAACTTGGGTTCGTCACTGAATACGCTTGCATTTGGTTTGAGGCATCCTTTGCATGTTGAAGCAAAGCGCTTATTGCCATCGGCTTGCATCCTAATTCATTTAGGCGAGTACTAGGTTGTAGCTAAGTCCCCGAGTGGGAGATCTTCTCTCCACTCGGTAGGATTTCAGAAACTTAGGCTAGCACTGGGCTGCAGCTAAGCCCCCGAGTGGGAGATCTGCTCTCCACTTGGTAGGATTTCAGAAACTTAAGCGAGCACTGGGCGGCAGCTAAGCCCCCGAGTGGGAGATCTGCTCTCCACTCGGTAGGATTTCAGATACTTAGGCGAGCACTGGGCTGCAGCTAAGCCTCCGAGTGGGAGATCTGCTCTCCACTCGGTAGGATTTCAGAAACTTAGGTGAGCACTGGGCCGCAGCTAAGCCCCCGAGTGGGAGGTCTGCTCTCCACTCGGTAGGATTTCAGATACTTAGGCGAGTAGTGGGCTGCAGCTAAGCCCCCGAGTGGGAGATCTGCTCTCCACTCGGTAGGATTTCAGAAACTTAGGCGAGCATTGGGCGGCAGCTAAGCCCCCGAGTGGGAGGTCTGCTCTCCACTCGGTAGGATTTCAGAAACTTAGGCGAGCACTGGGCTGCAGTTAAGCCCCCGAGTGGGAGGTCTGCTCCCCACTCGGTAGGATTTCAGACACTTAGGTGAGCACTGGGCTACAGCTAAGCCCCCGAGTGGGAGGTCTGCTCTCCACTCGGTAGGATTTTTGAATTGGTTGCGCAGCTCGGAAGGAGAGGGTAGCAGTCGACCTGCACCTCGTCCTCCTTGCGGAACGCATGTTGTACTTGTACTTAGGCGAGTTCTTGGACTGCAGCTAAGCCTCCGAGTGGAAGGCTGGCTTACCACTCGATAGGATTTTATTTATCATAGGCGAGTACTTGGACTGCAGCTAAGCCTCCGAGTGGAAGGCTGGCTTACCACTCGGTAGGATTTTATTTATCTTAGGCGAGTACTTGGACTGCAGCTAAGCCTCCGAGTGGAAGGCTGGCTTACCACTCGGTAGGATTTTATTTATCTTAGGCGAGTACTTGGACTGCAGCTAAGCCTCCGAGTGGAAGGCTGGCTTACCACTCGGTAGGATTTTATTTATCTTAGGCGAAACGGATTTCGCAGCTAAGCCTTCGTGTGGGAGACTGACTCACCACTCGGTTAGGATTTGTTTTTACAGACTTAGGCGAATCGGATTCGCAGCTAAGCCACCCACTGGGGGGTTGTTTTATATGGACAAAAGTAATAACAATCACTGGCAAAACTATAAAGCTCTTGTTTTTGATAAATAAACTACAGGAGTACTTTTATTACAACTCATTCGAGTGAATACTTAAGTGTAAAAGGGGCGGAGAAGCTCCGCGTTCCAAGCTCAAGGCTCGTCGATCTGATGCTCGACATTGTAAATATGGTATGCTCCATTGTGGAGAACCTTGGTGACGATGAAGGGACCTTCCCAAGAAGGAGCAAGCATGTGTGGTTTCTGCTGGTCCACTTGGAGAACTAAATCTCCTTCCTGGAAGGCTCGACTCTTCACGTTTTTGGCGTGGAAGCGACGCAAGTCTTGTTGATAAATGGTCGATCTGATCAGAGCCATCTCTCTTTCTTCCTCTAAAAGGTCGACTGCGTCCTGCCGCGCTTGTTCTGCTTCAGCTTCGGTGTAGAGCTCGACTCGGGGAGCGTTGTGGAGAAGATCACTCGGCAAGACTGCTTCAGCTCCGTAGACCAAGAAGAATGGAGTTCTTCCAGTCGACCGGTTGGGTGTGGTCCTTAACCCCCAAAGCACCGAGGGAAGTTCGTCAACCCATGCACCAGCCGCATGCTTGAGATCACGCATCAAACGGGGCTTCAACCCTTTGAGAATCAAACCGTTGGCTCGTTCTGCCTGTCCATTCGTCTGCGGATGGGCGACTGAAGCATAGTCGACTCGCGTGCCTTGAGACGTGCAGAAAGCTCTGAATTCTTCAGAATCGAAGTTTGACCCGTTATCAGTGATGATGCTGTGCGGGACTCCATATCTGAATATCAGTTCTCGGATGAAGCTGACAGCGGTACCAGCATCGAGGTTCTTGATGGGTTTGGCCTCAATCCACTTGGTAAACTTGTCGACTGCTACCAGCACATGTGTGAAACCGCTTCTTCCTGTTCTCAACGGGCCAACCATATCCAAACCCCATACAGCAAAGGGCCAGACGAGTGGTATAGTCTTCAAAGCTGACGCGGGCTTGTGTGACATATTGGAGTAAAATTGACATCCCTCACACTTGTCGACTATCTCCTTCGCCATTTCATTCGCTCTGGGCCAATAAAAACCAGCTCGGTATGCTTTGGCCACGATGGTCCGAGAAGACGCATGATGGCCACAGGTCCCCGAGTGGATGTCGTTGAGAATCATTCGACCTTCCTCTGGTGTTATACATTTCTGGCTGACTCCAGTCGCACTTTCTCTGTATAATTGACCTCTCATGACGGTGAAGGCTTTGGACCGGCGGACGATCTCTCGAGCTTCTTCTTCATTCTCGGGGAGTTCCTTCCTCAAAATATAGGCGATGTAGGGCACTGTCCAATCGGGAGTGATGACCAAAACTTCCATGATCAAGTCGACCACCGCTGGGACCTCGACTTCAGTCGGATCTGTGGCGCTTTTAGGCTGCGGGGCTTCTTCAGTGAAAGGATCCTCTTGAACCGATGGTGTGTAGACATGTTCCAAAAACACGCCACTCGGAATGGCTTCCCTCTTGGAACCTATCTTCGCCAAGTCATCGGCTGCTTGATTTTTCAGTCGGGGAACGTGATGGAGTTCTAACCCTTCGAATTTCTTTTCAAGCTTCCTCACTGCATTGCAGTATCCAGTCATGGCTGGGCTTCTAACGTCCCACTCCTTCATCACCTGATTGACCACCAAATCTGAGTCGCCGTAAACCATAAGGCGACGGACGCCGAGTGAAATGGCCATGCGCAACCCATACAACAGTGCTTCATATTCTGCTTCATTGTTGGAGGAATCAAAGTGGATCTGGAGCACATATCTGAGCTTATCTCCTCGGGGAGAAACCAAAACTACCCCAGCACCAGAACCATTTAACATCTTAGAGCCATCAAAGAACATGGTCCAATGCTCCGAGTGAACTTGAGTCGGCTGCTGCTGTTCAATCCACTCGGCAAGGAAATCTGCTATAGCCTGGGACTTAATGGCTTTCTTTGCCTCGAATTTGATATCAAGGGGAAGGAGTTCAATCGCCCATTTAGCCACTCGACCAGTTGCATCTCTGTTGTGCAGAATCTCTGACAATGGTGCGTCGCTGACGACTGTAATGTCATGATCAGAGAAATAATGAGCAACCTTCTTCATGGTCATGTAGATCCCATATACGAGCTTCTGATAATGAGGATATCTTTGCTTCGATGGGGTCAAAACTTCAGAGAGATAATACACTGGGCGCTGAACTTTGAAGGCTTTCCCTTCTTCTTCCCGCTCGACCGTAAGTACTGTACTGACGACTTGTCCTGTGGCTGCAATATAAAGCAACAGAGGCTCTTTGCTGATTGGAGCAGCAAGCACCGGCTGGGTGGAGAGCAGAGTTTTTAACTCGGCAAACGCTGCATCAGCTTCTGGAGTCCACTCGAACTTGTCTGCCTTCTTCATCAGTCGGTAAAGGGGCAACGCCTTTTCACCGAGGCGAGAGATGAATCGACTTAACGCGGCCAAGCATCCAGTAAGCTTCTGGACATCGTGCACACGCACAGGGCGTTTCATTCGGAGTATGGTGCCAACTTTTTCTGGGTTAGCATCGATTCCTCGTTCGGAAACGAGAAAACCGAGTAACTTCCCGCCAGGTACTCCGAATGTGCACTTTGAAGGATTGAGCTTGATATCATACCTCCTGAGATTGGCAAATGTTTCAGCTAAGTCAGTCAACAGGTCGGAACCCTTTCGCGACTTGACCACGATATCATCCATGTATGCTTCCACATTCCGACTGATTTGAGTGAGTAAACACTTTTGAATCATTCTCATGAACGTGGCTCCGGCATTCTTGAGGCCGAATGGCATGGTGATATAGCAGAAGCACCCGAATGGGGTGATGAAAGCTGTTTTGATTTCGTCGGGCCCATACAGACGGATCTGATGATACCCGGAATAAGCGTCTAGAAAAGACAATCTCTCGCACCCTGCGGTCGAGTCGACAATTTGGTCGATGCGAGGGAGAGGAAAATGATCTTTCGGGCAGGCCCGATTGATATGTTTGAAATCAATGCACATACGAAGGGAATTGTCCTTTTTGGGAACCATAACGACATTGGCGAGCCACTCGGAGTGGTATATCTCTCGGATGAACTCTGCTGCAAGGAGTCGAGCCACCTCTTCGCCAATGGCCTTTTTCTTCTGAACGGCGGACCGTCGAAGATGTTCTTTAACAGGTTTTGCCTTTGAATCGACTCTAAGGCGATGCTCAGCCAGTCCCCTGGGAACACCTGGCATGTCAGCTGGCTTCCATGCGAAGATGTCCCAGTTCTCACGGAGGAACTGGATGAGCGCTTCTTCCTATTTAGAGTCGAGTGTAGTGGAAATATGGGTCGGAGCTGCATTGGGGTCAGTCGGGTGGATGTGAACTGGCTTCGTCTCACCGGACGACTGAAATGCTGACTCTGTGGCGGGCTTCTTGGCCCGCAGTAAATCACTCGGATCTGCGTTCTTCTTGTATCCTCTAGCTCTATCACTGTTATCTGGTCATCCGCAATCTTTGAGCCTTTCTGGAAACACTCTTCTGCTTTCTTCCGGTTACCAGTGACGGTGATCACGCCTTTGGGGCCAGGCATCTTTAACTTGAGGTACACGTAACATGGTCGAGCCATGAAGCGGGCGTAGGCTGGTCTTCCCAAGATAGCGTGGTAGGCGCTCTGGAAATCCACGATTTCAAATGTCAGCTTCTCTTTGCGGAAATGCTTCGAGTCGCCGAACACCACATCCAGAGCTATTTGGCCGAGTGACTCAGCCTTCTTTCCTGGGATGACTCCGTGAAAACTCATGTTGCTGGAACTGAGCCTGGACATCGGAATGCCCATTCCCTTGAGCGTCTCTGCATACAGTATGTTCAACCCGCTGCCGCCATCCATCAATACCTTCGTCAGTCGAGTGCCTTCGACGACCGGGTCGACCACCAGTGCTTGCCTCCCAGGGGTGGCAATATGAGTAGGATGGTCCGACTGGTCGAAAGTAATGGGAGTTTGCGACCATCTCAGATAGTTTGGTGTCGCCGGTGCGACCATATTGACTTCACGGTTGATCACTTTCAGTCGACTTTTGCTCTCTACATCAGCAAAAATCATCAGAGTGGAGTTGACATGAGGGTACTCTCCATCACTGTCCTGCTTGTCCTCAGCCTTGTCCGACTCCTTCTCTTTGTCCTTCGGCTGTTTCCCTTGGAACTGCTGGATTAAGAGCCGGCACTGGCGAGTGGTATGCTTTGGGTAGATGAAGTTACCCTCTTCGTCTTTCTTCGTGTGGATATGACACGGCAGGTCCATCACATCATTACCCTCCTTATCTTTTACCTTCTTGGGGTTCCAAGATCCTTTGGGCTTCCCTTTAAATTTGCCCTGTGTCACGGCTAGAGCCTCTCTAGGAGCTGCTGGCTCGGCCTTCCATTTTTGCTTTCGACTGGCGTTTCCTTTATCCGACTGACTCGGCTTGTACTTGCCGCTCCGGAGTCGGTCCTCTTCTTCGCCGTTGGCGTACTTGGTGGCTATTTCCATCATCCGACTCAGGGTCATGTCTCCAGTTCGACCAAACTTCAGGCTCAACTCTCTGTTCTTGACGCCCTCTTTGAAGGCGCAGACCGCTTGATGGTCCGACACATTCTCTATAGTGTGATGCAAAGTGATCCACCTCTGGATGTAATCCCTCAGTGTTTCACTCGACTTTTGTACACAAACTTGTAGCTCAGTCAGTCCAGCAGGTCGCTTGCAAGTTCCCTCAAACGTCCTGACGAACACTCGAGAAAGATCTTCCCAGGTGTAAATGCTGCTGGGAGCTAACTGATTCAACCATGCCCTGGCTGAACCTCCTAGCATAAGTGGCAAATGTTTCATGGCCACTTCATCATTACCGCCACCAATCTGAACAGCCACTCGGTAGTCTTCGAGCCAAGTTTCAGGCTTAGACTCTCCGGTGAACTTATTCACCCCAGTCGCCAACCTGAAGTTGGGGGGTATCACTGCGGTTCTGACCGCTCTGCTAAAACATTCTGGACCTGAAACGTGGACTCGGCTGCTTGTGGGCACATCTCTGTCATGACCACCTCTATGAGCTCTGTTTCGGTCGACCAAACCTTGCACGATGACGGATCTCGCGTCAAAGCCTGGCTCTGTGGGGTCGATTGGAGCTCTCCGCCCGACACTGAGCTGGCGTTTGTCATCTTGCTGCCGATGGGCGTTAGACCCACTTCTCGGAGGAGGAGTGGGCACTCGACGCCTGTCATCGCGATCAAATCAGTCATCATAGTGGTCCCGCCGGCCTTCACGTCCCATGCGCCTTGGAGGCGACCTTGGACTATGAGCCGACTGAACCGTATTCGCAGCGACAGATCGACTGTGAATCCTGTTACGTGACTGCGACACATCTGAATTCTGATCTCCTGCCGCCCGGAGCAAATCTCTGATCTACATCAGGCCTCTTCCAGCCTCTGACTAAGAGGGCTGAATTGACTCCGCTATGCGGGCTGCAGCTGCCAAATTCTGAATTGGGGTTCGATATACCTGAGTTGGTTGCGGAAAGAGCTGATGTCGATTGGAGTTAGTCGCTCGCTGACGCGCACGCTCGTCGAGTGCTCGCTGAAGGTTCTCCAATCGAGTGCGTTCAGCCAGGTTGGCTAAGCGCGCCTCTTCCAGGGCGCGAGCCTCAGGTGTTTCTCCTGCAATGGGAGTATGCAGGGCATCCCTGTTCCGGCGGAGAAGTTCTTCCCTTTGCTGGGAAGTGAGCGGCTCGGGTTGGTACTCTTCATGGGCTTGAGCAGGGTCGTCCACGTCGTCCACCCCGTCGCCGCGGGGGAAACCGGGAGGACTACGGGGCCCGTTGACCATCAGGACCTCCACCGCCGGATCACTGCTATCGCACTCGGATGCAGTCTCTACGGAGCCACTCGAATAGGCCGTAGAGAGATTCGTCAGGCTCAATCGCCGCGACTTGGGTGGTGGCCGATTGGCGAGCCACTGCGTGTCTCACCCAACGCTGGAGCCTCGACCGACCGGAGCGCTTGCGCTAGCGGGAGATAGGGAGGGAGGATGGCGCAGGAGACGACCAGTATGGGGTCGACGGCTGCCGCAGCAAGACGCCGCGGACACACGCCCGAAAGTGCGTCGCCCCGCGGACGGGGAGCGCGTCGATGTCGAGTGGTGCCTCCTGGAGCCAAGTGGAGCCGTCGGCGATGATAGTGAGCGCACCGAGACGGATCTCGTGGCCGTCGACCAGAGCTCCGCCGGAAACCATGATGAAGGCGATCGGACAAATTGCAACTTCTCCAAAAAAGTCGCTAAGACACCTGCCCCACGGTGGGCGCCAACTGTCGTGGTTCTAAGTCTGACAGTGGAATGGGGGTAAGTATGGAAAGGCAAGGTCCTAGCTATGGAGTAGTTGTACACACGGGTGTTTAGCGAGTTCAGGCCCTTCTCTGAGGAAGTAACAGCCCTACGTCTCGGAGCCCGGAGGCGGTCGACTGATCTCTGTGTATATGAGTTACAGGGGTGAGAACCCTCCTACCAGTGGAGGGGGTGGCTTATATAGAGGACGCCAGGACCCCAGCCAGCCCACGTAGAGGAGGGTTAAAGTACATTAAGGCTGGGCGTTACTGGTAACGCCATACATAAAGTGTCATCATGACCATTAAGACTATTCAATTACAGACCGTTTGGACGCAGAGTAGATCCTGAACTTATGATGGTCGAGTGCATCTTCATGGTCGAGTGTCTTCTAGCCAGTCGAGTGGAGTCTCCCTTGGTTGAGTGGAACTTCTCTTGGTCGACTGGAAGGTAGCTTCGTATGATGGTGTCCTTGGGCATGGTATACTAGATAGGTCCATGACCCTACCCTAGGTACATAACCTCATCAGATATCTATGCAGGGTACTGCACGCCTGATGAGGCAACTCGTGGCAAGGAGACGAAGAATGAGCGCAAAGTGCATTTAGAGGACTCAAAGAAGATGGGCAAGAGAGTGGAGGGAGTACAGATATGTCACTCCCAAATACATGAAGAAATTCGCTGTTAACCCTCCATGCTCAAGACCTCTCTAGCACCTGGCCAAAGAGCTGATCCAACAAGCCTTAAATGTGGTGAGGATTATGCTGATGAATGGGCCAGGCGCCAAGCTAAGTTCGCCAAGCAGACCAAAGAAGCAGTGAAGAAATTTAATGAGGATTCTGTTGCTGCCGCTGCCGCTGCTGAGGCTTCTTCAAGCAAGAAGGCTATGCCAAAGAAGCCAACCAAGAAACCACTTTCCTTAGCAATGCCCTCACGGCCAAGTTCTTCTTCAATGCCCTCACGGCCAATCTCCTCAGTGCCACCAAGGAAATTTCCTCAAGCTGCCCCAGTTCCTCAAGCTGCACATATTCCTCAGGCTTCAAAACCCTCAACTCCTCCGGCAAAGTCCTTAGCACCTGTGCATCTTGCCATGTGCCAAAGGACCACTGGCATATCAATTGCCTCAGGAACTTCAGCAAGTTCTTCTGCTCACCCTTCATCAACCGGTCCCGCACTGCTGAAGACCAAGGCCACTGCTGGACGAGGCACTAGACCAAGTCCTCACAAGAAGCAGGTGGTCTTTCAAACTCCGTCTGATGATGAAGCTGATGATGATGAATTAGCTGATATCATCAAGGACAGACAGCAACGGGCTGCTAGAGCCAAAGGGAGTGTTGTGCCCCTTCTACTGGATCCGAAGAAGATCCTCGATTTCATCGATCTTTGGCACAAAGATCCCAATGCTCCCATGCCAGAGTTGGGCCTCACTCTTGGACAAAGTCACATGGTGATGGTGTTCATTGCTGAAGAAAAGTGGAAGTATGACCAAGCCAGAGTGGCTAAGAAAGCGTAGTACAAGAAGCAACGCTATCTAAAGGACAATGTCCTCAGTCTTTCGCCTGAGCAGCTCATTGCACTGCAAGCTGACATCAAAAAGCTCAGCGATGAATTTGACGCCTACAAGGCTGAATGGCAGGGTGCCAAGGTCAGATTCATCAAGATGACAAAGAAATGCACTTCAAGTGCTTCTGCTCCTGTGCACATTGAAGTCACTCAGGCTGAAGCATCTGCTAAAGCCACTGAAGGAATTGCCAGCACTGCTGATAAAATCAGGCTGCTGATGAAACTGCAAGCACCAGGGCTGTTGAAGAAATTCCAGCCTCTGAAGAAACTGCCAGGGCAAACAAAGTGTTGCGCCTGAAGAATCTGCCAGGCCAGCTGAAGACTCTACTGCTGCGCCTGAAGAAATTGCTCAAGACAGGCCAACTGCATCAGTTGGGCCTGAAGAAATTGATCCAACTCCCACTGCTCCGCCTGCACCAACACCAAGCCCAGTTCTTCCTTCTGCTCTGGAAGTGAAGAAAACCAAAGCTGCGGAGTGTGCTGCTTTGAAGAAGAGGAAAGCATCGGCTGCCATAGATTCTTCAGCCCCCAAGAAGGCGAAGATTTTGCAAGTTCAATGGACAATCCCATTGATGTTGTTCCTATTGCAAGCATGCCATCAAAGGAACCTGTTCCTTATGGTGAAGAATATCAGATTCCATATGAATCTGCTGAAGAAGATCCCTCTGCTGCTTCCACAGAGCAGATGGATGAAGAAAATGAAGTTGAGAATTTCACTTCAACTCCTCAGGTATCATTGCCAATGCCTAAGTTTATTGCTGAAGAGGCCAGCGTTGAAGAAATGGAAGTGGATGAGGATGTGGACATTGGTTGCACCTTTCCTGTGATGAACAATGATTTTTGGGATAGTCAACACCCCAACTCCCCTCTGTTCACACCAGTCCAACAAATTTCTCAGTCCCCGGCTCCAACAGAAGTTTAGATGGGCTCTGAAAAAATTCATGCCACCCCTTCCATTCATGAAGAGATTCCAGCCACTAGTGCTGATGAAAATGCTACTGAAGAAACGGAGGCCGAGGCTGCTACTGAAGCAAAAGATATTCCTCAGCCCGTGGCTCCAGAAATTGATATTCCAAAAGTTATTCTTCAGATCACTGACACTCCTCAGCCTCAGTCGAAGAATCCATTCTCCAAAACTCCGAAGTTCAAGGTTGATGCCTTCTTCAATGAGCATGTATTCTTCACGGACTACAATCCTTATGATTCTGCTCGCCTGAGGAGGAAGCGCTTCTGGACAGCTAGTCAAGCTAATTTCTATTCTTCAGTAATGTTCAACAAGGACAAAGTCTTCGACCATGAGCATATTCCTCACTTGGATATGGAATCACTGCCTTGCTTCACGCCAGTCATCACTTCCATTCCTGATGCTGGCCTGCTCAATTTCTGCACTGACATTTTCAATTGGAATGAAGAACTCATTCTTCAATTCTATGTGACGATGCACATCACAGGCAATGCTGAAGATGTGAACTCATGGGTGTTGGACTGGATGACAGAGAACACACACTATAAGGCACCGGCCACTGAATTACTTTGTGCCATCCCTGTCAGTCCTCCCCCAAAAGGTGCACATCTCATCTACTCTGAAACTGAGCTGTCAGATCATTTCATGCAAATGCTGATGAAGCCATTGAAGCCTGGACAAGCCTCAAGGACCAAATTCCTTGTGAAGGAATTGCAATATGTGCCAAGGACAGTCTATCGCATTCTGACAAAGACATTGAGTCCAATCAAAGGCCATGACTCGAATGATGAAGAAGTCATTGGCATCATGAAGAATCTGTTTTCAACATCATGCACGGTATTCCCGTGAACTATCATGATTTCTCCATGTGGACATTGGCAAACATTGCAATGTCCCCATTTGAGTTGAAGCCTTACGCTCCCTGGATTATGAGATTCCTCAGATCAAGGTCTTCACTCAACTAGAAAGTTGATACACTCAACCATGGAAGTTTCTTGCCCCCCAATTGAAGTCCTCAAGTGTACATTTTCCTCGGCTGATGAAAAGGGAAAGGCCACTGCTATTATTGATGAGGGCATTCGACCATTGGATGGACAGTTTCGCAAAGCTGCTTCATACTCCACCAATGATGACTCTTCTACTCATGACTCTGCCGCTAATGCCTCAAAGCAAAGTCATCAGGAGACAGCTCCAAGGGTGATGACTGATCGTGAGCTTCTCCTCAGTCTTCATCAAAAGGTGGATCACAATCACAAATGGGTAAAATGTCAGTTTGGTTCAATTCTTCACAACATGATTGCCACATATAATTCAGTGAAGAAGAACCATTACTACCTTAATGAAGTGTTTAATCGCACCTGGGCTATTCTGTCTCATCTCTATGGTGATGAGGGTGTCAAGCAGATGGGCTTCAAGGAGGACTTCGGCTGGGCTAAGCCACCACCGAAGAAGTTCAAGAAAGTTGCAGTTCCTTCTGTGGTGCCCAGTTCATATTCCTCACCCCGTGATACTGACGACAATGAAGATACGAACGACACTGCGGCAGGCCCTACTCCAACAAACAACCCCAACAACGCTGACGCTCCTCCATCGACTTCGTGAAGAAATTCTTCAGGGGCGTTAGTCCTCATTTTTCGTCCCTTTTGGTCATATGATGACAAAGGGGGAGAAATTTGAGTTAGTCTTCAAGCGGGTCTCAATATATATGGGCGTTTTTTTAAGTTGCAACTCTCGCTCTTCTGAAGTGTTTGTTAAATGAGTTGTAAACTTAAGTCTGATGGTGACCTGATACTTTTGCTCTGTCTTTCTGGATTCTATTTCCTCATTAATGTTATGCACGCATGCTGAATTACATCAGTCACCATATTTCATCATGCATTTCAAATTCTTCACTCTATATGTTAAATGTGTGTATGAATTACAAGATATAGGGGGGAGTTCTCCATGATTCTACTCTTCAAATGTGCATTGCTTCAAAAGCAAATACCTCACTATGCACATCTTCAGGGGGAGTTCTTCTATATCATGCAATCAAATTCCTCAATTTTGCGTACTTTCAATTCATATGTTTATCCTCGTTGAAAACTTAACCTATATTGTCATCAATCACCAAAAAGGGGGGAGATTGTAAGTGCATCTAGTGCTCCTTAGTGATTTTGGTGTATTGAAGACTTATAGGTTAAGGGACTAACTTGTTTGTGAGTGTACACAGGCTCTATAAGTCAACGAGGAGTTTGATATTTACAGTGAAAGTCGACCCCTAAAAATGAATGTCTTCAGCTGAAGACTTTGGTTCTCCCGAAGACTTTGAAAGTGAAGAAATAGGTGTGACCTTGAAGACTTCGATATTCATGCGAGGAATCTGAAGCGTGAAGACTTTTGTTTTCATAGTTTCATTTTCTTCTTCTTGAGTCGAGGTAATTCTAAGGAAACAGATTTCCAAGTGATGCTCATCTCAAAATCCTACACCTACCCAATCCTTCGAGTGAAGCCATTGGAAATCTCATATCAGTTCAGTCAATTTCTTCAGTGACAGAGACGAAGATCTTCTGATCTCTGAGAAATTTGTTCTGACTGAGGAGTTAGGTATTCGCCAGTGTGGATTGCCTACACAGTGAGGAACATGATAGCCCTGAGGAATTCGAACCTCAAATCCGACCGTTACTGTGCCACGCGCCAGCTGTCCCAAAAATATCCTACCATCTAACGGTCATATCAGCCAAGGGCATTTATTTCTTATCATGTCGGGCTGCTCCCTTGGTTATAAATAGCCGCCCCCTACAACCACTAGCTAGTTGGCTGCTCCGAGAGAAACTGACACTTGTCATTTGAGAGCATCCCATCCTCCGAGGACTTCGAGCGAAAATCATCAAGTGAAGAAAATCCAAATCCCAAACCCAAACCTACAAACCCCAAAGTGATTGAGCATCACTGAAGAGATGGTTCTGGTGTGGAACCGACGCTTGTTACCTTTGAGGACTGTGTATCCTCCAGACGGTTAGGCGTCATGGTCTGAGCATCCAAGAGGAATTGTGGATTACCGAGTGACCAAGTCTGTGAAGGTTTGGAAGTCGCCTGTGAAGACTTACCACTACTGTTGGGCGAGGTCTGTGTGATCTTAGCTCAAGGAGAATACGGTGTGGACTATGTGTCCGGGACTGTGTGTCCTCAAGTTTAAATACTCAGCCTCTCCAACCAGACATACAACTGTCATAGCAGTTGGAGCTGGTTTACCAAAACATTGTCTTCACCAAGCCAACTGGTTCTATTTCCTCAACCTTTTCACTTCCTCAGTTTTGTGTTGATGTACCTGATCATTACTGTTTGAAGACTTTGAATAAAGACTTTCTCTAATTCCTCAATCCTATTTCATCAGTCTGTTTGTCTTCATCCTGGTTATCCTGTGTTTACGCTTTTTGTACTCTGTGTTTGTCTTTCATTTAATCATGATGACTATGTTGTTACTTTGTTTTGCTTATACATGAGTACTTATTCCGCTGCAAGTTTTTCTTCACTTAGGAATTTCCTCATCCTGAAATTCCTCAGTGAAGAATTCATAAAAATTGCCTATTCATCCCCCTGTAGTCGGTGTAACACACTTTCACCGTGGTTACGCGGGGAAGAGGTCCATATGGGCCAAGCAGGATGCGGAAAGCGAAAGTTTGGGCATCCCAGACCCCTTGGTGGAGTTCACCGTCCCGCAGGAGCGTCACGTCCTCAGGGCTCAGTACCGTTTGGACCCAGTGAAGAAGGTTTTCGAGACGGACGCGGTCATGACGGAGTTCATGACACTGCTAGTAATTTTAGCTTCTCATAAATTCGATTGCATGTTTAGTCATATTCTTAAACGATCCTGGTTCCTTTTGTACGGAGAGCAACACAGGATTGTAGCCGAAAGCGACTCGCTGTCTGAAGCGTTGGCGAGGCCCAAGTGCGACACCCCATTCTTTCGGGCGTTGAACATATTGAAACGACTCCTGGTGGACACTCAGCCGTTGTATGGATGCGTGCATGATGTCGGAGATGGCGCCACTTGGAAGAAGTACTACCGTGATACCACGGGGGAGAGAAAGGAAAGACGGAGGTTAACTGAAGAAAACATCGACAAGAAGGTTGAGATTGCGGTTGAGAAGAAATCAGCTGAGACAATCACAACATCGGTAGCTACAACAAAACAGGCGATTGCAGATTCGCATGGTGTCTTGGTTCCGGCCGTCGTCAGTTGGAGCTGGAAAAATCCAAATAAAAATGCAGCAGACTTTCCCCTTGCTGACTTCTTCGGGAGCAGCTCGACTAGCATCGCACCAGCACCTGCACCAGCACCTGCTCCTGCACCAGCACCGGCTCCCGCACCTGCTCATAGCAGCCCGTCCTCCGTATTGGACGTGCTCGGCGGTGCTTCATGTTTGGCTGAGCTCGATGCCCTCATGGTACCTGTCACACTAGTCCACTTCAATAAATGTATAATCTCCCGTTTTCATTGCCTTTCGGATGTCTCACATCGCAGACATGTCTTTGCAGGCCGATGCCCCATGCACCATATTGTACGACATCAATAGCCAGAAGGTGGACGTGGGGAAGGCGACGATAATGAAGTCGAAGGAACAATTGTTCCACAGCCGGCCAATCCCCGCTGACATCTTCAAGGTTTTCGTGGCCAGTGTCAAACCGGGCCATGAGAATTTGGCTCCTCTGGTACTAGGGGGATGACGACGAGACCCCGCAGTGGCTTGGCGATTGCAAGACGTGGGTCCTATTGTGGCCAAAGGTTCTGCTTCGTCTAGAGGCAGACGGGAGCACACCCAGGACCACACAACCTCAACAAGGTATGAACATCAACACCCCACGTACCCAATTAGCGTCGCCCGTCGTGCTAGGTGATAGCGGACGTGGTGAGGAAGAGGCTCCATTAGTCGCTGATGACATCGCCATGGATGAGGATGAGGATGACGATGACACTCAATAGTATCTCAATACTGGCGCCTTGTGATGAACATGTTAGGCAGCATTCCACAAAAAAAATTCTGTTTTTATCATTTACCTACTCGAGGACGAGCAGGAATTAAGCTTGGGGATGTTGATACATCTCCAACGTATCTATAATTTTTGATTGTTCCATGTTGTTATATTATCATTCTTGGATGTTTTACATTCATTTTATAGCAACATTATATAATTTTTTTGGGGACTAACTTATTGACATAGTGCCCAGTGTTAGTTGCTGTTTTTGCTTGTTTTTTACTTTGCAGAATATCGATATCAAATGGAGTCCAAACATAGTGAAATGTTTTTGGAGATTTTTTCTGCCTAGAAGAAAACTTGGGATCCAAGGAAGTGCACAATGGAAGGCGTGTGGGGCCCACAAGACCCCAGGGTGCACCTAGGTGGGTGGTGGGGCCCATGGAGGTCCTATCCACCGCCTCTCAGGTCTATAAATACCCAAATATTCCAGAAACCCTAGGGGAGTCGACAAAAAACAATTCCAGCGGCCGTAAGTTCCAGAACCACGAGAGCCAATCTAGAACCCTTTTCCGGCACCTTACCGGAGGGAAACACGATCACGGAGGGGTTCATCATCCTCATTGGTGCTCCTCCGATGATGCGCGAGTAGTTTACCATAGACCTACGGGTCCGTAGGCAGTGGTTATATGGCTTCTTCTATCTTTTTGATTCTCAATGCAATGTTCTCCTCGATGTTCTTGGAGATCTATTTGATGTAATGAATTTTTGTGGTGTGTTTGTTGGGACCCAATGAATTGCGAGTTTATGATTAGTTCTATCTATGAATATTATTTGAGTCTTCTTTGATATCTTATATGCATTATTATTATAGCCTTGTATTTGTTCTCCGAAACTTTGGTTTGGTTTGGCAAACTAGATTAATTTTTCTTGCAATGGGAAGGGGTGCTTTGTGATGGGTTCCATCGTGCGGTGTTCTCACCCAGTGACAGAAGGGGTAGCGAGGCACGCATGTATAGTTGCTATTAAGGATGAAAAGATGGGGTATATTCCTACATGAATAGATATTGTCTACATCATGTCATCGTTCTTATTGCATTACTCCGTTTCTCCATGGACTTGATACACTAGATGCATGCTGGATAGCGGTCGATGTGTGGAGTAATTGTAGTAGATGCAGGCAGGAGTCGGTCTACTATTCTTGGACGTCATGCCTATATACATGATCATTTCCTTGGATATCATCATAATTATTTGCTCTTCTATCAATTGCCCAACAGTAATTTGTTTACCCACCGTATGCTATTTTCTCGAGAGAAGCCACTAGTGAAATCTACGGCCTCCGAGTCTATTTTCTATCATATTGTTTCCAGATCTCTTATTCCAAAAACCCAAAAATACCTTGCTGCACTTTTTCTTTATTTATTTTATTTTGTCTTTTCGCTAGATCTATTTATCCAATACCATACAATTTAATCTATCTCAATACCAAGGAGGGATTGACAACCCCTCTTACGCGTAGGGTTGCTAGTATTTGTTATTTGTGTCAATGTACCGTTTACATAGTGTTGCTTGGTTCTCCTACTGGATTGATAACCTTGGTTTCATAACTAAGGGAAATACTTACCATTGATGTGCTGCATCATCCTCCCCTCTTCGGGGAAATACCAACGCAGATACAAGTAATCAGGTGGCAACTAGGTGCGCTGGAACGTTCCTGCTCAACAGGGTCTTGGGGAACAATGAAGTCTTTGGTCCCGAGGCTCACGCCTTCTTCGGATTCCGGCATGTAGTTATCATTGGTACCTTCAAAGAGGTCGTCGGGATCCAAGTCTCTGGGGATTCCTTCGAGGTTGACGTGGCGGTCTAGGGAAGCTTGAAAATCCTCCCGTGGATGCTCTACATTGTTGGCCGCCGTGTCGGCGGCAGCTTTGTTCCCGCTGGGCTCCCCATTGGTACCCCTTCTGCGTCTTCGCCGACGTCTTGGAGGGGATTTGGGGGTATCGACTATGTAGACATCGCAAGTTGATGTTGCAGTCCATTTCCCGATATTTCTCAATGACAAGGTGTTTCCAGATAGGCCCACGATGTCTTTGTCAGTTGCTTCATCATAGTCGACTACATCGGTTAAATAATCGATGGTGGCGACTAGATGGGTGCTGGGTGGGATGTAAATTTCCCGATCGTCGGCTTTAAGTCTAATCTTATCGTAAACCAAAGTCTTGTCACCCGTGATTGACATGCTCGCATGCGATCAAGCATCTCGTTTAGGCGAGACAGCTCTTCGGCACTTACGGCCAAGCGATAGGTGGGGCCGACTCGAAGTATGGCCGGCGTATAGTTCAATATGTTTTCAGCATAGAGAGGGCCCATGGACGGTTCTAAATCTGGCTCCGGGTCGACTATGAATTCTGCAGAGCTTCAGCAATAGGGGTCAGACTCATATCCGGGGTGGGGGTCGAGGAGAGATCGCTCGGGGTCGTGACGTTGGGGCTTTCCGGCAATGCCAAAGATCCCAGCCTGACGTTTTCAACAGAGATCGGCCCCGAGGTTAGGATTCCGTCCTTAGAAGAGTCCGTCCCTTGGATGGGGGTGCAACTTGTCGGGATGAGCTCGCCGCGGGCATCCACGGTGTACTCCAGGCCTCCAAAGGTGATGATCTGACCTTGGGTGTAGTTTTAAATGGAGGCCAGATGGCCAGCCGAGTTGGTGCAAAAGGGCATGATGCCGAACACAAAAATTTGCCCGGGGACGTAGACGTTCCCACAGCCGTTGTCGCAGTTGATCTGCAAATGAGACATCGATCCTTCTATCGATCTCACAGCAGAACTCTGAATGAAAGCACCATTGTTATTGTAAAAAACCGGCAGACCTCGAGGTAGGGGGTCCCTGATACGTCTCCATTGTATCTAATTTTCCAAACACTTTTGCTCTTGTTTTGGACTCTAGTTTGCACGATTTGAATGAAATTAGCCTGGACCGGCACTGTTTTCAGCAGAACTACCATGGTGTTGTTGTTTTGTAGAAATAAAAGTTCTCGGAATAGGACGAAACTTTTTGGAGATTTTTATGGAATAAATAAAAATACTGGAGCAACGACCTACTGGAGGGGGGCCACCTGCTGCCCACGAGGCACAAGGGCACACCCACCCCCCTAGGCATGCCCTGGTGGCTTGTGGGGCCCATGTGGCTCCATTGAACCTAATCTCATGCCAATAAATTCCTATTTCCCAAGAGAAAAATAAGGGAGGAACTTTCATCGCATTTTATGATCCGGCACCGCCGCCACCTCCTGTTCTTCATCGGGAGGCCAGATCTAGAGTCCGCTCGGGGCTCCAGAGAGGGGATTCGCCGCCATCGTCATCAGCAACCATCCTCCATCACCAATTTCATGATTCTCACTGCCGGGAGTGAGATTTCTTCGTAGGCTTGCTGGATGGTGATGGGTTGGATACGATTTATCATGTAACCGAGTTAGTTTTGTTAGGGCTTGATCCCTAGTATCCATTATGTTCTGGGGTGGATGTTGCTATGACTTTGCTATGCTTAATGCTTGTCACTAGGGCTCGAGTGTCATGATTTCAGATCTAAACGGTTTATAGTTTCATGAAAATATTTGTGTGCTTGATCCATCTTGCAAGTTATACGCACCTGCTACGTGTTATGATCCGCATACCCCAACATGACAATAATTGGGATTCTTTTTGGTGATTACCATAGTTTGAGGACTTTATGCAATCACTATGTGTTGTGCTTTGTTCCGGTTCTCTATTAAACGTAAGCCTTAATATACCTTAGTTTCCTTATTGACCCCGCTGCCACGGGAGGGTAGGACAAAAGATGTCATGCAAGTTCTTATCGCAAGCACGTATGACTATATACGGAATACATGCCTACATTATATTGATGAATTGGAGCTAGTTCTGTGTCACCCTAGGTTATAAAGGTTACATGATGAATGTCATCCAACATAATTATCAATCATTGATCTAATGCCTATGAGCTTTTCACATATTGATCTTGCTAAGTTACTACTATTGTTGCTGCTACTATCACAATTGCCACAAAACTATTACTATTACTATTACCGTTACTGTTGCTACCATTGCTATCGCTACCAAATTATCATACTATTGCGCTACTGATCACTCTACTGCAGATATTTAGTTCTGCAGGTGTGGTTGAATTGACAACTCAAATACTAATACTTGCAAATATTCTTTGGTTGCCCTTATGTTGAATCAATAAATTTGGGTTGAATACTCTACCCTCGAAAACTGTTGTGATCCCCTACACTTCTGGTTTATCAAGACCTTTCTCTGGCACCATTGCCGGGGAGCATAGCTCTATTTGTTGAGTCACTTGGGATTTATATTTGTTGATCACTATGAAGAATCTTAAGGATGACAGAACCAAGATCGTCCCTCTAGGATGACGGGAGGTAAGGAACTGTTATGTATCTCCGTACTTGATTCACCTTCTATTTTGAATAAGCTTGCAACACCACCACCTCCTATTCATTCTGATATGTCGTGAGTAATTGATGATGCTACTTCTGATATGAATGATGTTGTTGATGATTCTAGTACCTTGCTTAATGATATTATGCCACTAGGTGGATTTCTTGATGAACAACTTGCGAAAGCTAAAGAATTTGAGAATGTTGATACTAATGAAATTACTAAAACTGGTGAAGTCACTGAAACTGGAAATTATGAAACACCCATTCGACGCTCTCCTAGATATGAATTCCCTAAGATACCTAAGGGTTATGTTATGGGTGGAGATATAGCTAGGGAATTTCTTGCTTGTAATGCTAGAGATGATCTTAGAAACTACTATGTAAGCTGAAAGAATAATCTTTGAATGCTAGAATGAAATATGGTCCTAAGTTCGCTACTTCACCTATCTTTGTTACTGATAAGGATTATGAATTCTCTGTTGATCCTGAGTTAATTACTTTTGGTTGAATCTGATCCTTTCCATGGTTGTGAAGCTGAAATTGTTGTACCTTACTAAGTTAAATGATATAGCCACCCTATTTGCTCACGAGGAAAAATTCACAATTACTATATTCTTAAGTTGTTTCCTTTCTCGTTAAAGGGTGATGCTAAGAGATGGTATAATACTCTTGCTCCTGGTTGTATGTGTAGTCCCCAGGATATGATTTATTACTTCTGTGAAAAATATTTTGCTGCTCATAAGAAATAAGCTGTCTTACAGGAAATATTTAACTTTGTGCAAATTGAGGAAGAGAATCTCCCTCAAGCTTGGGGGAAGCTTCTCCAACTACTTAATGCTTTGCCTAATCATCATCTCAAGAAAACTGAAATACTTAATATCTTCTATAATGAACTAATTGATGTTTCTAGGGACTACCTAGATAGTTGTGCTGGTTGTGTTTGCAGGGAATGAACTACTGAACGAGCTTAAGAACTATTGAATAATATATTGAAGAATGATTATGATTGGACACTTCCTAAACCAACTCCGAAGAAGAGGGGTATTCTACATCCGACTCCTGAAGATATGCAAGAGGCAAAGAAATGTATTAAGGGAAAAGGTATTAAAGCTAAAGATGTTAAGAATTTACCACCTATTGAAGAAATACACGGTCTTGACAGACCGACATAGGTAGTAGAGGTTAATTCTCTTATAAAGTTTGATGAAGGTGATATTCCTTATAATAAATCTCCTAGTCAATACTAGTATGAATTTTACAATTGCATTATTAAGCAGGATCATTTCAATGCCAATGTTATGAAACATTTGAAACATAACGCCTACATGATTAATCGCTTGAGTGACTTGATGTTTAGAATTGCTAATGATGTCAAAGGTGTAGGTAAACATGCACCTATGGTACAAACCTAGTTAGAACAATTTGCTAAATCCCAACATGATTTGCTAAATGAAATAAATAATGATATGAATGATAATGTTGATAGAGTAATGACTAGAGGGGGTAGAATGACCCAGGAGCCACTTTATCCTGAAGGTCACCCTAAAAAAATTGAACAAGACTCTCAAAGAATTAATGTTGATCCACCTAGTCTTTACATAATATTAAAAGAAGGAGGCTTTCATAGTTCTCCATAAGTCTTGTCTTTATATTCGTTGATTTGGTGTTAACCAATAAAGGCTGAGGGCTGAGATTTGTTGGTTTGGTTCGTAGTGCTGCTTTGGGTTTAGTCTCTGATAAAAATATCAACACACAGTCGATCGCCGTTGCAAAAAGGAGTCTGAGACGGACTCTTCACCATATTATCCTCTCAACCCGGAGAATCCTCCTCCGCTGCCGCAACATACACGAGTACGCTATAAATGTAAGCCAGTCCCTTTGTTTTCTACCTCAAATCAAACCGCGAGAGCAAATCCAACCAAATTGAATAAAAAAATTGTAGATCCGTCATCGACAAGGGCGATGCAGAGAGCCGATCGAGGAGGAGCACACTAGAGGTCGGCCTCGTCGGAACAGGAGGACTGTATGATGTCTTCCGTGGGGTAGCCCAACCCACCGCTCCTCCTCCTACGGCGACGGCAGCGGAGGCTGGAGGACCATTTGAATAATCTGATGCGGGTGATGGAATTGAAGAGGTTGATAACGCCGATGCAGCGAGGAACTGCTACGGATTTAGGGACGACACCTATCCCTTTTGCATGATTTAAAATCTACCAATGCGCACAATTCTTCGGCCTCTTCTCTCACAGTTTTTATCCCTCGCTCCTCGCCGTTGCCGATTTCACCCCGCCACCGTCACTAAGATTACATAGGAGTTGTGCCCTGCAGAGATCAGCCATTGTAGGAGCAAGCGCCACGCCAACATAGCCCCACGACCTTCTTCTCGCCGCTGACGGCCGGTACCACGATGTGTGGAGATGAGAAGACGACGGAGGCGTCCATGGGAATACTGCTCATGCTCCCGGTGCCGCCACATGATGTGCCCACATGCCCACTGTCGGTGTCAAAACCGGCGGATCTCGGGTAGGGGGTCCCGAACTGTGTGTCTAGGCGGATGGTAACAGGAGACGAGGGACACGATGTTTTTACCCAGGTTCGGGCCCTCTTACCCGAGATCCGCTGGTTTTGACACCGACATTGGTGCTTTCATTGAGAGTTCCTCTGTGTCGTCACTGATAGGCTCGATGGCTTCTTCGATCATCAATGACGATGCAGTCCAGGGTGAGACCTTCCTCCCCGGAGAGATCTTCGTATTCGGCGGCTTCGCACTGCGGGCTAATTCGCTTGGCCAGCTGGAGCAGATCGAAGGCTACGCCCCTGGCCGTCAGGTCAGATTTGGAAGTTTGAACTTCACGGCTGACATCCACGGGGACTTGATCCTCGACGGATTCGAGCCACAGCCGAGCGTGCCGTACTGTCACGATGGGCATGATTTAGCTCTGCAGCCGGACAGTACCCTGGAGGCCGCACTCGAACCTGCTCCGATCTTCGACTCGGAGCCGGCCACGCAGACCGAAGATGGATGGCTAGACACCGCCTCGGGGGCTGCAACCTCTACGGGGATAGAGCCGAACACCGATCTTGTCCCCCATGAAGCTCGTGACTCCGAGGTGCCGGACTCCTTGCCGGACTCCGGACCTCCCGCGCCCCCTCCAGTCGAATCCGATTGGGCGCCGATCATGGAGTTCACCGCGGCGGACATCTTTCAACACTCACCTTTTGGCGACATCTTGAGTTCGCTAAAGTACCTCTCGTTATCAGGAGAGGCCTGGCCGGACTGCGGCCAGGACGGTTGGGATGCAGACGACGAAGAAATTCAGAGCCCACCCACCACCCACTCGGTAGCCACTGTCGACGATCTAACCGACATGCTAGATTATGACTCTGAGGACATCGATGGTATGGATGACGATGTTGGAGATGACCAAGACCCAGCGCCCACCGGGCACTGGAAAGCCACCTCTTCATACGACATATACATGGTGAATATCCCAAAGGATGGGAACAGCGAAGGAATAGCGGAGGATGACCCCTCCAAGAAACAGCCCAAGCGCCGGCGTCAGCAGCGCCGCTCTAAATCCCACCATAGCAAGAATGAGGATTCCGGCACCGGAGACAATAATACACCGGATAGCGCCGAAGACAACCCACTCCTGCAAGATCCAGCACAGGAGGAGGGGGACGCCAGCCCTCATAAGAGAGCGGCCGAAGAAGAGGTAGAGGACTATATGCCTCCCTCCGGAGACGAGGCAAGCCTTGACGACAACGAATTCGTCGTGCCTGAGGATCCCGTCGAACAGGAGCATTTTAAATGCAGGCTTATGGCCACGGCAAACAGCCTCAAGAAAAAGCAGCAACAGCTTAGAGCTGATCAAGATCTGCTAGCGGACAGATGGACCGAAGTCCTCGCGGCCGAAGAGCATGAACTCGAACGCCCCTCCAAAAGCTACCCCAAACGTAAGGTGCTCCCCCGATTAGAGGTGGAGGCATATGATCCCGCTTCACCAGGAGACAATACGGCTGATCGACCATCCCGTGGTCGCGATAGAGAGGCCTCAAGGCCCTTCACTAGACCCGTACCCCGGCATCGCTCGAAAAGCACAAGGCCATAGGGGAACACTCCGGACCTGCGAGACATATTGGAGGATAAGGCAAGACAAACAAGATCGATCTATGGATCACGTGGGCACCCCACAATACGTGACGATCACCGTCACCCCGGACACAGTAAGTCCGGCCGGGCCGAACACAACAGACAAGCTCTTTTGAGCTCCATCGCGATATCGCCCAGTACAGAGGCGCCGCACACCCACTGTGCTTCACAGATGAGGTAATGGATCATCAAATCCCAGAAGGGTTTAAACCCGTTAATATTGAATCTTATGATGGCACAACAGACCCCGCGGTCTGGATCGAGGACTATCTCCTCCACATCCACATGGCCCGCGGAGACGATCTCCACGCCATCAAATATCTCCCACTCAAACTTAAAGGACCAGCCCGGCACTGGCTTAACAGCTTGCCAGCAGAGTCAATCGGGAGTTGGGAGGACCTGGAAGCCGCATTCCTCGATAACTTCCAAGGCACGTACGTGCGACCACCAGATGCAGATGACCTAAGCCACATAATTCAGCAGCCAGACGAATCGGCCAGACAATTCTGGACACGGTTCTTAACCAAGAAAAACCAAATCGTCGACTGTCCGGACGCCGAGGCCCTCGCGGCCTTCAAGCATAACATCCGCGACGAATGGCTTGCCCGGCACCTGGGACAGGAAAAGCCGAAATCCATGGCAGCCCTTACATCACTCATGACCCGCTTTTGTGCGGGTGAGGACAGCTGGCTAGCACGCAGCAACAACTTCAACAAAAATGCTGGCAGTCCGGATATCAAGGACCGTAGTGGCAGGTCGCGTCGCAACAAAAACAAACGCCGCATTAACAGCGATAACAGTGAGGATACGGCAGTCAATGCCGGATTCAGAGGCTCTAAACCCGGTCAACGGAAAAAGCCATTCAAGAGAACAACTCAGGGTCCGTCCAATTTGGACCGAATTCTCGACCGCTTGTGCCAGATACATGGCACCCCCGAAAAGCTAGCTAACCACACCAATAGGGACTGTTGGGTGCTCAAGCAGGCAGGCAAGTTAATTGCCGAAAACAGCGACAAGGTGCTACATAGCGACGACGAGGAAGAGACCCGACCGCCGAACAATAGAGGACAGAAAGGTTTCCCCCCACAGGTGCGGACGGTGAACATGATATATGCCACGCACATACCCAAAAGGGAGCGGAAGTGTGCACTCAGGGATGTATACGCGATGGAGCCAGTTGCCCCGAAGTTCAATCCATGGTCCTCTTGTCTGATCACCTTTGACCGAAGGGACCACCCCACCAGCATTCGCCATGGTGGGTTCGCCGCATTGGTTCTAGACCCAATCGTCGATGGATTTCATCTCACCAGAGTCCTGATGGACGGCGGTAGCAGCCTAAACCTGCTTTATCAGGACACGGTGCGCAAAATGGGCATAGACCCCTCAAGGATTAAACCTACCAAGACGACCTTTAAAGGCGTCATACCAGGTGTAGAAGCCAATTGTACAGGCTCAGTTACACTGGAAGTGGTCTTCGGATCCCCGGATAACTTCCGAAGCGAGGAGTTAATCTTCGACATAGTCCCGTTCCGCAGCGGCTATCATGCCTTGCTCGGACGTACCGCGTTCGCAAAGTTCAACGCGGTGCCGCACTACGCATACCTCAAGCTCAAGATGCCAGGCCCTAGAGGAGTCATCACGGTCAACGGAAACACTGAACGCTCCCTCCGAACGGAGGAACATACAGCGGCTCTCGCGGCAGAAGTACAAAGCAGCCTTTTAAGGCAATTCTCGAGTCCGGCTGCCAAGCGGCCGGACACAGCTAAGCGTGCCCGGAGTAACCTACAACACGACCACCTGGCACGTTCCGAGCACGCGTAGCAGTGCGGCCCCAACCCCAGCCCCTGTAAAACATTAAGACAGACCCTTCGCGTACTCCATTACGCTCTGAAGATACCATGGGCATGGGGCAAGGGGCTCGACCACGATAAGCCCAGACTGCGGCTCAACCGCACCAGGGGCTCTTAAGTGCATCGTTTCTTTTTCTTTTCCTTTTATTTTTTACCCACAGGACTCCGTTCGTCAGAGGCCCTGTCCGGCAGCAGACATGCCGAACCCACGATACAACAGCCAGGGAAGGAGAAAGGCTACAACGAAAATCCAGGTGGTCTCCATTATGAGCATTAAATCTGTTTTATGCATTATTCCGTAGCCTACCCCTGGAGGGGGACATGTTAAATAGTCCCATCCCTTGCTTACCGCACCACTTGTATCGTCCTGCACTTACAGCAGTTTTTATTTGAATAAAGCAATGCAGCACATTTTTGCTTCTAATTGCATTTCTTTCTTACACATATGTTCATCTATGACATGTTGCATCCGTACGTTTTGGTACGGCTAAATACACCAGGGGCTTATGTTTCCCGCGTTATGGTGTGATAAGTCCGAACACTTTCACAAGTGCGGCACCCCGAACTTATAGCATTATATGCATCGGCTCCGAATCATGTTCTTGGGTCAATAGTTGGGTTTGCCCGGCTCCCATGTTTTGGTACCTTACGTTCCGTTTTATCGGCTAAGGTAGCACTGGGAGAACCACTGCGATTGCGCCCCAGTTGAGCTGGGTTAACGCCTCAGTGGAGAAAGCTAAAACTGACCGTCATGATGAGGCGAGAGCTGGTCGCTGTTCGAGAGGTTCTTTGCGAGTCCCTAAAGACTTATGCCGCTTCGAGCGAGGAGCCGGATTCTGTCCGGCCAAGGCGTGGATAGCGCCCCAAATTCGGCCTTCCGAAAACTAGGGGCTTCGCTGAAATTTAAAATTATAGAATTCTATGGCTAAGTGAGAGTGTTCAAGCATTATAAGTCCGGTTGCCTTGTTCGTTGTGTTGAGCGCCTCCCTAGATGGACCCAAAAATGGGAACAAGAGCGCTCGAGTTTATCCCGAACACCCCAGCACTCGTGGCATGGGGGCTGAAGCCGACGACTCGCCATCTCTCAGATTTGATAAACAGCCGCACAGAAGGTAATATTTTAAATTAACAAGTGTTGCTTAGCGCATATGAACCAAGTTTTCAGCGCACAGGATAACAAAATGCGAGTCTACTCAAATATTACATCTTTGGAGCACTCACCCGCAATAATGCGGGCGCCCTTCAGCACACTCCTATAATACATCTCGGGCGTGCGATGCTCCTTGCCCTCTGGTGGGGGGTCCGTCACAAGCTTCTGGGCATCCATCTTGCCCCAATGCACCTTTGTGCGGGCAAGGGCCCGACGCGCACTCTTGATACAGGCGGAGTGCTTGATAACTTCAACCCACGGGCACGCGTCCACCAGCCGCCGCACCAGGCCGAAATAGCTCCCAGGCATAGCCTCCTTAGGCCACAGCCGAACTATGAGGCCCTTCATGGCCTGTTCGGCCGCCTTGTGGAGCTCGACCAGCTGCTTCAGCTGGTCGCTAAGGGGCACCGGATGTCCGGCCTCAGCATACTGAGACCAGAAGACCTTCTCCGTTGAGCTCCCCTCCTCGGCCCGGTAGAATGCGGCAGCATCGGACACGCTGCGGGGAAGATCTGCGAACGCCCCTGGAGAGCTCCGAATTCGGGTAAGCGACAGGTAATTAACACTCACATGCTTACTTTGCATGAAAAATGCCTTACCCGCTGCTATTTTCTTCACCGCCTCTCTCTCCTGGAGGGCCTTGTAGGCTTCGGCCTTAGCGGCTTTGGCACTCTCAAGAGCCGTTGCAAGCTCAGACTCTTGAGTCTTCGAGTCACGCTCCAGGCTCTCGTGTTTCTTCACGAGATCCTGGAGCTCTTGATGTACCTCCGCCACCCGCGCCTCCTGTTTCTCTCGCTCGGTGCACTCCGCAGCCGCATTGCGTTCGGCCGCGGCCACCGCCTCCTTCAGGGTCGCCACCTCGTTAGTGGCCCCTGCAATACCCCAGTTATCCTTGTCATTTTTCTTGCAACCAAATCCTTTTCTGTAAGGTACAATTTTCATAAGGTATTACTCACCTTCTTTTTCCTCGAGTTGCTTCTTGGCATGGCCGATCTCGTTCTCGGACCGCTCGAGGTCCTTCTTCAAAGTATCGACCTCCGCAGTCAATGCGGCAGAGGTCAGCAGCGCAGCCTGCAATCCCATATTGACATATTTTCGTGACTCCTGCGTTTATCTTTCTAAAGATCCTCAGTCCGGCTTTTCTTTCCGAACACCGAACCGAGCATTAGCGGCTACTGTCTATGCGGTACTATTTTACATATATTGAAATTCTTACCTCAAAGCCTGTTAGAAGGCTGCTGCAGGCTTCGGTCAGCCCGCTCTTGGCGAGCTGAACCTTCTGAATCACCGCACTCATAACAGTGCGGTGTTCCTCTTTGATGGAAGCACCGTTGAGCGCTTCCAGCAAATTATCCGGCACCTCCGGCTGGACGGAGGCAGCCGGCGTCAAGGTCTTGCCCTTCTTACGAAGGGGTCGCCTGCCGGACTCCGGAGCCACTATGGGTTCCGGGGCTGAGTCCGGTGCAAAGTCTGGGAGGTTGTCCTGTGACACCTCCGGGGCCCTCTCCTCCTGGTGGGTCCCTTCCTGGGATCCCACCTCGGCATCGTCCGCATCACGGGGGGTGGAGGCAGTCGGAAGAGAATCCATATTCGACGCCCCTAAGGACCCGCTCGACGAAGTGGGGAGATCATCCTTAGGCGGACTGCAGGGTTGTATGCGGCATTAGAAAGACACGATGTGGCGGAAAACGAAAACCTTGAAATTATTCGGGAATCCGGATACTTACGATCTCGCCAGAGGTTTGGCCCTTGGAGGCCAGTCCTCGTCATCGTCATTGGCGTTGGCGGAACAGTCCGGGGGAAGAGTTTTTCCCCTCTTGGACCCTTCGGCCTCCCTTGTTGGGTAGGCCTTCCTTTTCTTCCCTCCCCCCGCTAGGGGAGAGGCTTTCTTTTTCTCCTCCTCGCCTTGGTGGGAGGAGTCGGCCTCGGATTCATCGTTCGATAGCACCTGAAAATGGGAACTCCTCTGAGTCCCTGTGGCCTTCTTCTTGGCCTTCTTCTCCGGCACCACGTGGGGTGCCGGAGCCAGCAGCCCCGTTAGGCGGGCGTCAGCTGGGTCCTCTGGCAATGGGGCCGGACAGATAGCCTGTGCGGCCTTCTTCAGCCAGTCCTGTCAAAGGAAAGGGAGTTTAGATCCCGCATAGAGTCAAACTATGAATAACAAGCGTCTCGTAAAGGACAAAATCGCTTACCTCGTCAACTGGACGCTGCGAGCTGAATCCGCGATCTTCGTAGCGGATGCGGGAGCCTCGGCGCCCTTGAACAGCACCTTCCAGACTTCTTCGTACATAGTATCGAAGAGCCCATTCAAAGTCCGGTGCTGCGCCGGATCAAACTCCCACATATTGAAGCCCCGTCGTTGGCACGGGAGAATCTGGCGAATGAGCATGACCTGGACTACGTTGACAAGTTTGAGCTTCTTGTCCACCAGCTTTTGGACGCAGGCTTGGAGTCCGGTCAGCTCCTCCGAATCGCCCCAGATCCAGCCGCTCTCTTTCCAGGAGGTGAGCCGTGTGGGGATGCCGGATCTGAATTCGGGGGCCGCTGCCCAATCGGGATCACGCGGCTCGGTGATGTAGAACCACCCCGATTGCCACCCCTTGATGGTTACCACAAAGGTGCCCTCCAGCCACATAACGTGGGACATCTTGCCCACCATGGCGCCTCCGCACTCCGCTTGGCTGCCCTTCACAACCTTCGGCTTGACACTGAAGGTCTTGAGCCGCAAGCCGAAGTGGGGCTGGATGCAGAGGAAGGCCTCGCACACGACGATAAACGCCGAGATGTTGAGAATAAAATTCGGGGCCAGATCTTGGAAATCTAGGCCGTAGTAGAACATGAGCCCCCGGACAAAGGGGTGGAGTGGGAAGCCCAGTCCGCGGAGGAAATGGGGAAGGAATACTATCCTCTCATGGGGCCTAGGGGTGGGGATGAGCTCTCCCTCGTTGGGGAGCCGGTGCGCAATATCGCTGGATAGATATCCGGCGTCGCGCAGCTTCTTGATGTGCGCCTCCGTAACGGAGGAGGCCATCCATTTGCCTCCCGCTCCGGACATGATCGGAGAAGGTTGAGGTGGGATGTGCGGGCTTGGGCGCTGGAGCTCGGGTTCGCAGAGATGGATAAGCTAAGTAGGAAGATGGCGTAGGGAAAAAGGGTTGGATCTTTATCCCCTTATATGGGCGGACAAAAGCATGTGTCCCCACCGGTCCGGTAAAACTCGCTTATCCCCCAAGCGTCGCGATTGATGGCGCGGTTGGGTTACCCATGTCCGTATTGATGGGAATCCCGGAATAAGGGGAACACGATCTCTGCTTTGACAAGACGTGCCAAGGAAACTGCCTCGCTAAACGCGCTGAGGTGGAACAATAAAAACAATTTGAGAAGGCTTGGGAGTGGTGTGACGTCACGCCACAGAATACGTCAGCAAATTGATCTTGTGTAATATTATTCTCTCTACGGTGGTATGTGGAAATTATTTTGCAGAGCCGGACACTATCCTGGTGTTCACAATCTTCTATAAATTATTCGAAGGAGGAACCCGCCTTGCAATGCCGAAAACAATATGCGCGTCGGACTCGTCGTCATTGAAGCCTGGTTCAGGGGCTACTGAGGGAGTCCCGGACTAGGGGGTGTCCGGATAGCCGAACTATCATCATCGGCCGGACTCCAAGACTATGAAGATACAAGATTGAAGATTTTGTCCCGTGTCCGGATGGGACTTTCCTTGACGTGGAAGGCAAGCTTGGCGATACGGATATGTATATCTCCTTCCATTGTAATCGACTCTGTGTAACCCTAGCCCT
Source organism: Triticum aestivum (assembly GCF_018294505.1). Lineage (NCBI taxonomy): Eukaryota > Viridiplantae > Streptophyta > Magnoliopsida > Poales > Poaceae > Triticum > Triticum aestivum. Next base: position 423,636,557 of record NC_057804.1, read on the forward strand.
CTCCGGTGTCTATATAAACCAGATGGCTTTAGTCCATAGGACGAACAACAATCATACCATAGGCTAGCTTCTAGGGTTTAGCCTCCTTGATCTCGTGGTAGATCTACTCTTGTAATCCACATCATTAATATTAATTAAGCAGGACGTAGGGTTTTACCTCCATTAAGAAGGCCCGAACCTGAGTAAAAACATCGTGTCCCTCGTCTTCTGTTACCATCCGCCTAGACGCACAGTTCGGGACCCCCTACCCGAGATCCGCCGGTTTTGACACCGACACCCACCCAACCACCCACTAGATTCCCCATATGTCTGGGAAGCTACGAGCTCCCCGACCCGGCTCGCTGCAGCAGAACGCGAGGCAGAGGATTCCGACCTCCACACCCACCTCAATACCCACTGCGATGGAGGATAGGCACAGTGGTGGAGCTCCTACCAGGTAATGACCGGTGCCCTGACGCCGGAGAGGGCATCATGCAGTAGCCCTGGCTGCCACCGGTGCAGACCAAATTGTTAATCGCTGGCGGGGCGACGTTGAGAGCATATAGAGGTCGAGAGGGGGAGAGAGTTACAGCTATGGCTGCACTGAGAGGTGAGATTACTGTGTGATGTCAGGGGAGGGAGGAGCGCCCGTGGCCTCGACCATATGCCGTGGAATGGCAGAAGGCGCGGTGCAGCAAATCGATTGGCTCCTGCTTGCTATTTGGAGAGCAGAGACACTCATAGGCGATTATCACGGTGTTGCGGCTGCTTGCTATCGAAAGATGTTGTTGAATGCAGGCTATAGCCTACGACTAAAGAGAGAAAATAGGTTATTGTTTTGGAGTGTGCTGTTGCTGGCTATTCGGTATTGCTGCCACGTGCTAGATGTTATTGAGAAACAAAGATTACTAGAACCTAATATTAAAAAAAGAGGCTTTCATAGTTCTTCATAAGTTTTGTCTTTATATCTGTTGATTTGGTGTTAACCAATAAAGACTGAGGGCTGAGATTTGTTGGTTTGGTTCGTAGTGCTGCTTTGGGTTTAGAGCATCTCCAGCCGTTCGGCCTCCCAGGGCACCGAAAAAGAGCGGCTTGGGGGTGAGCCGGCGCTAGATCGGCCCCTGGGGTTTGTTTCTCCCCAGCCACGCGCACAGGCACCACCCCCCCAAGGTGCTCCATATTCGAAATCCATCATTCCCGCTCAAAGAAACAACAAACCGGTGATCATCGCAATAGTTCAGCGACTCGGTGCCACAGTTCGGCGATCAAAATAAAAGGACACGCGGTAGTTCGGTGTACAAAAAAGGAAGGGCGCGGAAGGAGTACATCATGCGTCGAGTTCAACCTCCGGCGGCGTAGTCGTCGGCGTACGTGGGCTGGGAGGAATCGGCACGGCTTTCGGGCTGTTCGGCGCTCTTCTGTGCTGCTGGGCGCGGCGGAGGCATCGTCGATGGGGCTGGGCGTCGCGGAGGCGGAGACATCGTCATCAGCCGCCGGGCTAGGCGGCGGCGCCGGCGTCCAAGAACCACGGATTGAGCTTCCAATCGCTGCTCTGGAGCACGTCGCCGCTCTGGAGCCAGCTGCGATGATGTCCTCCATGTCGGCCTCCGTCGTGTCGGCGTCGCTGAGATGCGACGAGGAAGAGGCTTGTGAGTAGAGGCCGCGGCGGAGAGGTGGCGTAGTCCGTCGGCGAGTACATGTACGGCGGGTACTGCACGCCGGCGAACGCGGGCGAGGGTGTGCGCTGGACAGGGCACCCATGGGGGAAGGTGATATTGGGGTTGAAGCCGCCATGGGCGTACCCGTCGGCATAGCCCGGCGACAGCGTGCTCCATGGGTGCGGCGACGACGAGAACCCAGCCGAAGAGCCTACGCTTTGCTAGCTCCAGGCCGCGTACGGGTACCCGGGTGGATTCATCATCGCCGCGCGTGCCGCCTCCGCTTGTTCGGCCGCATGCTCCGCCACCGCTGCCATAGCGTGTGCCGCTTTCTCCCTGGCCTTCTTGGCCCTGTTGCACTTGTCGGCGGTGACGGCCTCCCGGCACTCCACGTCCACCTTCCACTCGGCGCTGGTCATGCCGGGGGGCTTGGACAGCGGAGCCCTAGGCTTCCTTTGCTTTGGTGGGGCCGCGGCGATGGGATCCGTCGTGGAGCGCGGCATCACGTACTTCTTCGGCGGCATGGCGGGCGGAAGGGCAGGGTGGAGGCGGGGTTTGGCTGGAGGAATGGAGAAGAGAGGGGGGGAGCGGGAGGAAATGGCGGGAAAAAGTCTTCCAGTCGCCGACAGAGCGGCCCCATGCCGCTTTTTCGCTTCTGCCGGCGCGCCCAGGCGACACCCGGACGCTTGGGTTCGGGATGGGATCGCCGGCTCTGGATTTCGCCCAAATCGGCGCTAAATAAAATCCTGAAGGCGCGACTGGGCCGATTTTCGGCCACCGGCGCTAAAAATTCACCTAGGGTGTTGGGGACGCGGCTGGAGATGCTCTTAGTCCCTGATGAAAATATGAAAATATCAACACACAGTCGATCGCCGTTGAAAAAGGAGTCTGAGACAGACTCTTCATCATCTTATCCTCTCAACCCGGAGAATCCTCCTCCGCTGCCGCAACATACACGAGTACGCTATAAATGTAAGCCAATCCCTTTGTTTTCTTCCTCAAATCAAACCGCGAGAGCAAATCCAACCAAATTGAATAAAAAAAATTACAGATCCGTCATCGACAAGGGCGACGCAGAGAGCCACTCGAGGAGGAGCACACTAGAGGTCGGCCGTGGTGGAACGGGAGGACTACATGATTCTTCCTTGGGGTAGCCCAACCCACCGCTCCTCCTCCTACGGCGACGGCGGCGGAGGCTGGAGGACCATCTAATAATCTGATGCGGGTGATGGAATTGAAGAGGGTGATAATGCCGATGGATGTTCACTGGGGACTCCTTGAACAACAACCTCAACACTCCGCATAGGATGGAGGTTCGGCCGTGCAAATGGCCACACAATGCCATCATGAACAAAGCCAGATTCTACCAAGAGTTCACGCAATTCGTTGCAAATATTGAATTGACCGACATCCACGCAGATGAGTGTGATCAGCTCCACATCCTTATGAATTCCTTTGTGCAAAATTTTCATTTATTGAATAGGCTCGAACCTCCCATGGTGCGTTTTGATTTATAAACATCATCAGATACCACTTGCTGAATTTCGTGAGATATGTTTGATTCCCTTTGATGAGGAAATAAGAGGGCCTCCACCGAAGGAATTTGAGGACTTCCTCCGCACTTTAACTGTGGGAGAGGAATGGGGCGTTTCGCACGCTCGAGCCACTAGTTAGCATTTTTCTTGTTGTGCATTACTTTGCTTTATTCATAGGGAAATGCTTGACTGCTAGAGAGCAAGGTGGCGCACTATGCGCCCCTCACTTCGCCATTTTATGCCATGCACTTCATAATGACAACACTTCTAATCTTGGAGCTATCATTGCTCGCCACCTGCACACTAACAAGACTAAGGGTAAAATTCATGGCGGTATCTATGCTACTCGCTTAGCGAGATGTTTTAACGTTAACATATGCCCTCATGACTACTCGTTGCCTAGAGTTTACTTAGATCACCAGTCTATGCTAGATCACCACTTCCTTGATGCCCCTGAGTTACCTCACTACATTAATTATAACTTGGTTCTTAGTGAGGTTACTTGTGATGTTATCCGTTGCCTGCACCTGCTTTGTTTGACTCTCATGCCAGGAACGGATACACCATCCTACCAGCGGACATCGTTGCTTACCCAAATGCGTAGGCATCGGCTGAGGATGAGGTCCAGGTGTGGGACACTCAGGTGCCGCCGCCTCAGCACTTCCACATAGGACTAGATGGCTACTACAGATGGTGATTACCAAGCTAGGCAAAAGTCTAAGCTTGGGGGAGTATGTTTTCTCACCAACATTACATTCATGTTCACACATTTCATTCCAGTTGTCGGTGTTCATCCTCTTTATTATAAAGTCTATGTTAGTTTTTTTTCTTGTTTTCTTTTTGTGTGTTTGAAAAACTTTGATAAAATTCAAAAATATTTCTTGCTTCTTTTCAGTTTTTCTCTCTAGTTTAATTAGTTGTGGTGTTACAAGAAAACCCAAAAACATTTTCATTTCTTCTTTTGCTTGTTGGGTGCTTTCCATGTAAATAGCTTTTCTCGTTTTTGTTTTTTTCTTCATTAATTTGCTTCCTTCAAGAAAAATCAAAAACAACAAAACTATTTTAGTGTGTTTCTGTGAAATTCTTTTTGTTTATTGAGTCGTTATACGGAGAAGACCACAATGAAAATGTTGAGTGGCTCTCATATGCATTATTGTTGATCTAACAAAGAGCCCATATTACCTTGTCTTCTCCCTTGAATAAATGTTTGCACATTCTAGCTTAGTCCAAGACACTCTTGCACTATTATTATTTTCATATCATTCGGTCATGCAAGTGAAAGGCAATAATGACGATAATTTGATGAAGTGATTGTGGCAAGGAAAATCGGGTATGAACTCAACTTGATTTTGTTTTTGTAAATATGTTTAACTCAGTATCCATGATTCAGTATATTATGATTAAACATGTTTATATTGACAATTAGAGATTATAGTTGCTCATGCCATGCTTAAGTAGCTAGGAGTGGATAATGATTTATCTTGGGTGTCAACATGCATTAAAATGTTTGTGATGTAGCATGATGATATGATATCCTCCTCTGAATGTTTTGAGTGGCTTGACTTGGCACATGTTCATGCTTGTAGTTGATTCAAAACCAACATAGCCTTCACGATATTTATGTTTAGGGTGCCAATATCCTACTCATTCTAGTATTCAATGTTAATTATTCACAATGCATCATTATGACTGTTTTCACTCTCTTGGTCGCTTCTCAATCTATTTGCTAGCCTTTGCCTGTAATAAGATGGAATAATGCTTGTGCATTCAAACCTTTAAACCAAAGTTGTTCCAAATGAGTCCACTATATCTACCTACGCGCGGTATTACTCTGTCGTTCCAAGTAAGTTTTGCATGTGCACCTCTAAATATTCAAATGAACATCTGTTTTGTGTGCCCGTACCGCTCATGGAGCGACAGGGGGCGGTCAGTATCTTCCATGCTAAGTGGGTTATTCTCATGATGAGTGTTTATTCACTTGTCCTTGCATGAGAGGGGGTGGTAATCGGGATGCCTAGTTCCATGATTAAAATCGCAAATAATAAGACAAACTCCCCTAGAAAGTTGTTGGTACGGAGGGCACCCGAGGATTTGGCTAGCCATGGCTTGTGTTTGTTGTGGAGGGGGGTACACTTTACATTTTCACTTGGGAACCACCGCTAATTTATTCATGGTAGATATTGAACACTCTCGGTCATGACGTTGAAAGGAAAGGCATACCTGCCAAAATTATATTTATCTCTGATTTAAGCTTTGAGCTCTGGCACCTCTGCAAATCCCTGCTTCCCTCTGCGAAGGGCCTATCCATTTACTTGTATGCTATTTTACTTTTATTGTTGAGTCATCACCTTCTCAAACAAGCACCTGTCCTGAGAGCACTATTGTCATTCTAATGCATTGTGTATAATTAATATTGTGTGCATCATGACTCGATCTTTTCTACCATGAATTACAATGTTTAGTCGCTACTTGAACTCTGGAGGTGCTCTGCATTTATGTTTTGCGGTCTTAAAAAGGGCTAGTGAGATACCATGTTGTCATATTATAACATGATTGTTTTGACAAAGTGTTGGCATTTGATATATTTTATTATTGCTCGCTAGTTGATTATGCCATTGATATGAGTGAATATAATTTCTAAGAGTTATCATTTGCATCGTTGGTTATGATCTTTGCTGAAAACCTGGGTATTATTTAAGCATATATATAGATACAAGAACAAAAGAGTTCATAATTTTTTTTGTTTACCACTTTTAGTTTGTCAACTGAATTGTTTGAGGACAAGCAATGAGTTAAGCTTGGGGGAGTTGATACGTCTCCATCGTATCTCCTTCTGCAAACACTGTTGCTCTTGTTTTGGACTCTAATTTGCATGATTTGAATGAAGGTAACCCGGATTAACGTTATTTTCAGCAGAACTACCATGGTGTTGTTTTTTGTGTAGAAATAAAAGTTCTCGGAATTGGACGAAACTTTTTCCAGATTTTTTATGGAATAAATAAAAAATACTGGAGCAAAGACCCACTGGAGGGGGACCACCTACTGCACATGAGGCACCAGGGCGCGCCCACCCCTCCTGGGCACGCCCTGGTGGCTGGTGGGGCCCACGAGGCTCTACAGACCCTAATCTTAGCACTATAAATTTCTATTTCCCAAGAAAAAATGAGAGAGGAAGTTTCATCATGTTTTACGGTATGAAGCTGCTGCCACCTCCTGTTCTTCATCTGGAGGCCAGATCTGCAGCCCATTCGAGGCTCCAGAGAGGGGAATCCTTCGTCGTCATCATCATCAACCATCCTCCATCACTAATTTCATGATGCTCACCGTCGGGAGTGAGTAATTCCTTCATAGGCTTGCTGGACGGTGATGGGTTGGATGAGATTTATCATGTAATCGAGTTAGTTTTGTTAGGGCTTCATCCTAGTATCCACTATATTCTGAGATTTATGTTGCTATGACTTTGCTATGCTTAATGCTTATCACTAGGGCCCGGGTGCCATGATTTCAAATCTGAACCATTTATGTTTTCATGAATATATTTGTGTTCTTGATCATATCTTGCAAGTTGTATGCACTGCTACGTGTTATGATCCGCATAACCCAAGGTGACAATAATTGGGATTCTTTCCGGTGATTACCGTAGTTTGAGGACTTCATGTATTCACTATGTGTTAATGCTTTATTCCGGTTCTCTATTAAAAGGAGGCCTTAATATCTCTTAGTTTCCTTATGGACCCCACTGCCACGGGAGGGTAGGACAAAAGATGTCATGCACGTTCTTATCGCAAGCATGTATGACTATATAAGGAATACATGCCTACATTACATTGATGAATTGGAGCTAGTTCTGTGTCGCCCTAGGTTATAATTGTTACATGATGAATGTCATCCAGCATAATTATCCATCACCGATCCAATGCCTACGAGATTTTCACATATTGATCTTTGCTAAGTTACTAATGTTGCTGCTTCTATCACAATTGCTACAAAACTACCATTGCTACTATTACCGTTATTGTTGCTATCGTTACTACTTCTACCAATTATCATATTACTGTGCTACTGATCACTCTGCTGCAAATATTTAGTCTCCAGGTGCGATTGAATTGACAACTCAAATGCTAATACTTGCAAATATTCTTTGGCTCCCCTTGTGTTGAATCAATAAATTTGGGTTGAAGACTCTACCCTTGAAAACTGTTGAGATCCCCTATACTTGTGGCTTATCAGATGTGACCAAGGTGGACTCGGCCGAAGACTTGGCGTGTACTTTAGGAACTACTCCACCTATCGATATGTTTATCCCTAGTTGGCAACAGACCATGTGTAACCCTAGATACCCCTGGTGCCTATATAAGCCGGAGGGTTTAGTCAGTAGGGAGAAGAATCACAATTACTATCCTTAGGGTTTAGAACACAATATACGGTCTCGAGGTAGATCAACCTGTACTCGATACTCCATCATCATTATAATCAAGCACGACATTGGGTTTTACCTCTTTGAGAGGGCCTGAACCTGGCTAAACATCATGCCTTTATCTCCTGTTCATCATCGATCCAAGACCCATAGCTCGGGACCCCCTACCGAGATCTGCGGATTTTAGTACCGACGGCGAGCGAGTCTGGCCAGACCGTAGAAACTGCCGGGCACGTATAAGGTCTGACTTGGCCAACGCGCCAAGACACCTTCAGCACCATTGTGCCTAACCATACAGTGCACAGCGAGCACCCATGTGATGGAATGGACAAAGCCACTCGACATAATCGACACCACAACGACCACGAGAAAAAAAACTCATCACATGGCAGACACACTCTATTCTTCACATCTGGTTAATTCATTTTACCTTGAAGGTTGTGCTGGGTACAGAATTACCAAGCACACAAAATATTCTTCACATCTGTCTCCTGCTCGAGTAGCAAGTCTCTCCCTGTGTCTACTTTTTTGTTGGGTCTTTGGAGTGAACTTGGAACTTCTTCTTGTCGTCAGCCGGTTGGAAGGCTAGTCTAGGCTTGGGCTTCAGTGGTTGTGTTGTTGTGGTCAGATCCATGTATTTCTTGATTTCTTCGAGCTCCACAAAAGCCATAACAGCTTTTGCGAGCTCAGTGTTAGCGACCTCCACCTCGAGCCCTTTTTCAGTTTTGCTGTGGACAATGATCATTCCATTTGGTCCTGGCATCTTGAGCTAGATATAAACATAGGTCGGTAGCGCCTTGAACTTTACATAAGCTGGCTTGCCGAGGATGGCATTGTAGTCCATGCATAATGGCACGACCTCAAAGAGGATTGTTTCTGACCTGAAGTTTTCTTCAGCTCTAAAGACAACATGTAGGTCGAGGTGAGCAAGGGGTTTCACCGGGCGGCTTGGCATGAAGCCGTGGAAGCTGGCTGTGTGTGTGTTGCAAACGTGACTTCGAGATCCCCATCTTTTCCAGAGTGTCCTGGAATATGAAGTTGACCCCCCGCCCCCCGTCCATCACAATCATGGGAGCTAGAAGCCGCTGACGATCAAACCCACTACAATGGAAAACTTTCCTGGATGAGGGATGTAATCTAGGTGGTCCTTTCGGCGGAAGGTGATCGTGGAGTCAAACAACTCTAGGAGCTCTGTAGCTCCTGGTGCAATCATGTAGACCGCTTGTCGTGCGAGCTTCTGTGCCCAACGTGTATCGGCGACCTGGAAGATCTTGTTAACACTTTTGATTGGGTGGGCTGGTAGGTTGATGAAGATCCGGCAGTTTCGAGTTTGGCCGAGATTGGCCAAGCCTCGGGCGCCAAGGGTGACAAAGGAGCATATAGGCATATGGTGTCGTCATGTTGATCGAAGTGGAGCTCGAGGCTCCCGAAGTGCATGGAGTCGATGTGGTGGGGAAGGTGAGGTCTCATCATAGAGGAGCCCCTGACTGTCCATGATGCACTTGAGGGGGCTAAAGATGAACATTTGTTCCGTCATGAAGTCATCGAGCATGACTAGAGATCCGATCTGGGATCGATCTTCGACTGACGCAACCCTCCCTGGCGTGCACTCTGATGATATGGAAAATTGCCAGTACCCTCAGTATGGTGGTGGGTGTGGCGGGAAGTGCTAGAAGGGAGTTCACACTAGAGCATTACCCATGTTCGGGCCCTCATGGTGAGGTAATACCCCACATCCTGCTTTGTGTGTTGTATTGATGATGGAGCACCTTGTGTGAGGGGGTTACATGGATGATGATGAATATGGCTACTGAGAATCTAGTCTACGAGAGTAGATGGGAATGTCTACCTCTAGCCTCGCCTTATATGGGGGACGAGATCTATGGTTTCCAGGATTCTAACCGACCTATTGCCGAGGGTTCCTTGGGTTGCACACCAAGATGGTCTCCTATCCGCTTTCCAGCCCCCTGGACTTCTTCAAGGAACTGGGTCATCGCTAGGCCTCCTGATCCCCAAGGCCGCCCCTATACTGGGCTCCTTGGCTGACGGGGCTACCCCTAGTGTAATGCACCATCAAAGGGCGGACCCTAGCTATTGAGGAGCGGGAGGGGCTGGGAGGGGCTACAGACCAGAAAATTGGCTTTGTGTGCCCACCTGTTAATGGGCCAACACTAATCATCCTGACAACCGATTAATCGTTCCAACTATCAGTTAATTGGTCCGGCAAGTTAACGTTATGAATATTTGCTATTCGAGTCGGCCACCCCACGAGTAGTAATTAACCATGCATGTTAACTCATTAATTCGATCAAATTCTTGAACAAGGGGTATAACCATTAATGCACGCATAGAATCCAAAGAACTCGTTGACTAATTTCTATCCTTTTACCATTTGTTGAATCCCTCTCGTAAATGGTCCATTAGAACGATCCTGGTGGTCGGGGAGATGTGGGTGATCGGGCGAGGGGGGGGGGGGTTCAACCCAAGGCTTCTCGTGGCTGCCGGTATCTTGATACTCGGGGAGCCTCGAGTATGAACATCTTTGATTCTTGGTCCTTGAGAGATCTAGCCAGGCCCATCTCGAGCAGACTCGGGGTACCCTGTATCCCGCCACGGTGACAATATTATCGAGCTTAAAGTCCCACTTTTTTTTCGAAACGGAGGTTAAAGTCCCACTTAGGCTCATTCTAGCATGATCAAGCTTCTACCAAGCTTGAAAGTATTCGCTCAAGCTCAGCTTGCTGACACGAACACATCATGATCAGATCATGAACACATTAGGATAACTCACATTTCAACTCATCAGACTTTAGTATTACATCAAGTGCTTACATCAGGATCAAATCAAATAGTTTGAACATATTAAGGTCACCAGAGCCAACACAAACATTACAACTCAATATACTTTCAACACTGGAACTGAACCAGCCACTAACATCAAAAAAGTAGAACAATTGCACACTTCAGAAGCTTCACCAATTGAGACCGTAACTCTAGCAGTGCCACCATGGGTTCTATAGGATGGGTGTTCCATGTAACAGGAAAATATTGGCATGAATTGAATATATTCAAATGTTTACAGTAAAATTTGTCAAAAGTTTAACCAAGATATATGCAAATCACAATTTTCTTTTATGAAAACAATACCTTTTTTTCTTGGAGGGCACCAAGATAAGCAAGTAACCAAAGTACCGACAGGTTGTGAAGCCTTGATCCTTATTACCGTCAGAAATGCCTTTATAGGATGCAAGTTTCATCTATTTTTTGTCTGATGTTTGTCGTGACACCCTGGTGAAAACGTGGACATTCTCCATCAACCACTTTGGCACAAAGTCTCAATCCAACAATCACTTTATGTGCGCCGTTCTTAGCAAGCTCAAATGAATTCCGGTTGGGGACGTGTGACCCATCTACGCACTCCATTTCTGGTGCTTGATCTCTTGAGAATGAAGCGAGACATTGGTTAGGATGGACCCATCACCTCAACTTTTCCGAAGAAAAAAAATGAGACAGAAACACGATTTCCGGCGAATTAATACGTAGGTTTTTCTGAGTTGCAATTACTTAACTAATTAATATACATAGCTAGGCAGGTGTGCTTCTCAAGACCTCAATAAATTGCAGTCGCCGGGCAGGCCCACCTGGCTATCACCTGTCTAGTCAATTCCTGCGAACTCGCACATGAGGCTGGTCACAATGGGCAAGAACATAAGCTAGTAACTTACACACTTCCCTAGACTATGTTACTACCTTCATAGTGGGTAGGAACATCTATGTAGTGTCATGCAACGATGTATTTATTAGGTTATAGACTCATTGTTTCTTAGAGTGTGTGATGTTCCGGTAACTTAGCTAGTTACCACAAGCACCTCTCTCTTCATTAAATATGTGCCACATAAGCAAAGTTGTATTGGAGTGTGTGATGTTACTCTTAAGTTCCTCCCCATTGTGACCAGCCTGAAGCGACGCGCCAAACGCTTTCGTCCTACTCGCACGGAAACAATATAAAATTTTCTCCCCGCGTCGGCCATGCATGCACACGTTAATACTCCTACTAGGAGAAAACGTTTTCTTGTCCCACCCGCTGCCACTACGACGCACAGTATTTTCCATTCTGTCGGTCGCCAGGAGCAACAGAGTCCAGTGATTATTCCGGTGGACGAAGCCGTCATCCTGCTTCCGACTGAGACGAGAGCGATTTGTTTAATTTCTTAAGACCTTGCTGCTTGTCAAGTAAAGAAAAAAGAAGAAGAAGAAGAAGAAGAAGAAGAAGCCAAAGCTAACCGTGTGTACATACTAGTATAGTTCCTTCCCGGATCGCGATGGATCATTGTATGGGTATGAGCTGTTGTTTATGAGTTTTGCCGGTGGTTCGGTGCCCTCGTGGCTCATGCACCGACGCGGAGCCGGCCCGTTTGTTGGGTTGGGTGGGTTACTAGTTTATCTACGTCTTTTTCTTTCGAAAAAAGGGACAGGTTTATTAGTACGTAACGATATTGCACTATTTAAGCACACGCAAAATGTAGGTGTCACGACTCAATCACAAGCGCTTTCGTCTAACCTAATCATCAGGTCTTTGCAGACTTTATGTATATTTGCTTCTCCAACAACTGTACTGCACTTCTTTTTCTGAATGTCACTTGCACTGACCAAAACTTGGTTTGGCGTTATGCGAGAGATAGACACACACGGAGATACTCATTAATTGTTCCGCGACGAGACGCGTACGCTGCAACGTATGAATCCACGGCCGATCTTGACTTTTGCGATGGGGTTATGTGAACAGCGGCTCATGGCTCATGGAGTTTGGCCGAGCTGCGGTTAGCGTCGTTGGGGCGTCAATTTTTGCGAGTGCTTCTGTGCATATTGTTGTGCCGTGGCTCGAGGGCGGTCGCGATAATTGTTAAACGCAGAATGAAATTTATAAGTGTTCGGTGTTGCACGCTACGTTTTACCTACTGCTTCCTATTGGTTACCATACAGAACTGCCGGGAAAGAATACGTACTAGTTGCCATGGCTTCGGTCCAAATGTCTTGCATATTTATCAGTGTATCTCTCTTAGTATAACTCAACATCACCATCGGTAATCATGTTTATAAACTATCTATACCACCTAATTTTTGTGGCATCTAAATAGTCTCATAAAAAATATGGTGCATCTACTAGAGTTGCTCTAGGACTTGGTTTCACAACTTTAGACCCAGTGTGCAAATTCATATGGCAAGTAAAATCTAATCAGATGTTTTGTTTTCATGACATCCGGAGCTGAGGCTCCTTAATTTGGAAAAAAAACTATGCTTTGTCTTAATACCTCCATTTATGAGTGTAAATGACTATTTACAAAGTATCTCTACTCCTATAAAAAAATCGAGTTGATGGTGATGGTGTGCCTGCCACCGTGCCATATGCACCGTTGGATCTGGAATCTAAGGCTGATACTTGGATGGGCTAGCCACTCAACTTGGACTTTAGCAAAAATACACCCTATACATCAGACAGACTTTGGGGAACATCAATAGTTTGGAGGTTTCTCCTCTCTCGCGAAACAAGTGAGTCTTCAAGAAACCACCAGAATTCCTCGCCGCCGGCCCCTCCCCTCTCTTCCCCATAGACAGCCGGAGTTGAGTTGGATGAGGTCCCTCCTCTTGTATAGTTGTTCTTGTAGTTAGGGTCTAAATGAATTGGATTTGGCTTTGAGGTATCTCTCCTAGATCTTGCCGTGTAGGCCGTGGAAGAGGGACATCCAACTCCACCAATGTCGATGCAAGATCGAGCGCGACATTTTATTCTTCTCCCTCACTGATACCCTGCCTCATCTCGCCAGGAAGGATGGTTGCACCATCGAGGTCTGCGCTCCTGGACACCTGACAAGAGGTACAGGCCATCATTGCCAAGGGCGTCGACCTGCGGATGTTCCACACATCACTCTGCTAGTGAGGTGTGTCCGGCAGCATCCGCCTCCCACGGGCCGCATTCCTTGCACGCTCACAGACATCACCGTCGTCGGCCGTAGAAGAGCACGTATCCCGTTTTATTGATTCTAATGACGAGCACTGCAAGCTCTGAACTATACATGTTACAATCACTAGGACGCCCCTCCTAAATTCTCGGCTTTCAGCGATACGAGCTGCCACCGGCAGCACAATCACACCTACATAACATCCTTGAGTGCAGCCGGCGGACGACGGTACCGCGTCGTCTTTTGTGGCAAAAATTGTTCAGCCTTCGTTGCTGCAATTTGGTCCACCAGGAGGTGCACACACATATATTTCATCCCCAATATTTCCCTATGTGATTTGCTTATTGATCAACTTCGGGTATGGTTTAATAAGCTCTTTTTACCGATATAATCATCAGGGCCTATTAGCTGATGGGAGAACAATTGGTTCAAGAGGCGTCTATACTCTACTCTCACAAGGAAATGAAAAAGAGATTTCGCAAGAAAAGTGGAGGTGATGGACATCTCTGGCTTGGCAACCTCGTTCGCCTCCTGGCTTAGTGCGATGAAAATGACGAGTGGTTACTCAGCTATGTCAAACAACAACATGGCTATCTATATATTTGGTACATTATTTAGTTTCTGTTGCCTATGATTAGAATTTGGATCACAATACACCATTAGGTTATCTTCTGCAATTGTTGGTATTTATTGTGTTGTGCTCCAATGCATAAGTGCAGCTCATTGCTTCACGGGCTAGATTCGGGAAACCCAGTGAGTTTCATTTATATAAAGTTCTGGATAGTAGAACTGCAAATTTGCACAATACCTTCAGAGGAAGCTTGTATTGGTCGATATGGTTGACCGTGTCAAAGATCTTGAATGAGGAATCATATCCTCAGGTTATCGTATTATCTGGTGGGTGAGATCCAAAATTTTGTGAAATAATGTTCCAACAATTCAAAGCTGCCTACTTTACGGTCAGGATTTAAGTGTATGGTCTCTGTTTTAAATTCCTAATACATGCAGTGCATGATGAAGCCATGTACCTAGGGTAGGGTCATGGACCTGTCCAAGATACCCTCCCAAAGGACATCTCTAGAAGAAACTACCTTTCAGTCGACCTGGAAGGATTTCACTCGACGGACTCGAAGACACTCGACCATGAAGCCACTCACTCGACCACCAGAAGGTCTAGAGTCACTCTGCAGACAAACGGTCTGTCATTAAGTAGTCTTTATGGTCATCATAGCACTTTATGTATGGCATTACCAGTAATGCCAGATCTTAATGTACCTTAATCCCTGCATAACTGAGGGCCGGAGGGGTCTGGCGGACTCTATATAAGCCACCCCCTCCTCAGTGTAAAGGGTTCGCACCCCTGTAACTCATACGCACATAATCCAGTCGTCTGCCTCCGGGCTCCGAGAAGTAGGGTTGTTACTTCCTCCGAGAAGGGCCTGAACTCGTAAACATCTTGTGTATACAACTACTCCATAGCTAGGATCTTGCCTCTCCATTCCTACCCCTCTATTCTACTGTCAGACTTAGAACCACGACAGTTGGCGCCCACCGTGGGGCAGGTGTCTTAGCGACCTATTGGAGAAGTTGCGATTGTTCCAATCTCCTTCATCATGGTTTCAGGCGGAATTTTGGTTGAGGGCCGCGAGATTCGTCTCGGCGCGCTCACGTTCATCACCGATGACTCCGCTTGGCTTTAGGAGGCTCCACTCGACATCGACGCGCTCCCCGTCCGCGGGGCGACGCACTTTCGTGCGTGCGTCCGCGGTGTCCTCCTGCAGCAACCATCAACCCCGTATCGGTCGACTTCTATGTCGTCCTACCTCCCTGTCTCCTGCTGGCGCAAGCGCTCCGGTCGGTCGAGGCTTCAGTGGTGGGTGAGGCACGCGGTGGCCCGCCAGTCGGCCACCCCCCAAGTCGTGGCGATCGAGCCCGACGAATCTCTCTACGGCCTGTTTGACCTGTCGACTGGCTCCGTAGAGACTGCATCCGAGTGCGACAGTAGTGATCCAGCGGCGGAGGTCCTGATGGTCAATGGACCGCGCAGTCCTCCCGGCTTCTCCCGCGCCGACGGAGGCGACGGTGGAGGCGACCCAGCGCAGGTCCACGAAGAGTATCAACCCGAGCCACTCACTTCGCTGCAAAGGGAAGATCTTCGCCGTCGGAACATGGATGCGCTGCATACTCCTATCGTTGGAGAAACCCCCGAGGCTCGTGCCCTAGAGGATGCGCGTTTGGCCAACTTGGCTGAGCGCACTCGACTGGAGAACCTCCAGCAAGCACTCGACGAGCGTGCGCGGCAACGGGTTCCAGACTCTAGTCGACGTCAACTCTTTCCACCACCGACTCAGGTATATCGAACTCCGATTCAGAATCTAGCAGCTGCAGCCCGTATAGCAGAGTCGATTCAGCCCTCTCAGTCCGAGGCTGGCAGAGGCTTGATGCAGATTAGAGATTTACTCCGGGTAGCAGGAGATCAAAATTCAGCTGTATCACAGTTGCAAAACAGGATTCACAGCAGATCCGTCGCTGCGAATATAGTCCAATCGACCCATAGCCCGAGATCGCCCCCGAGGCGTGAGGGACGTGGAGGTCGGCGTGATCAGTATGATGATCGATTCGATCGCGATGATCGACGTCGAGTGCCCATTCCTCCCCCAAGGGGTGGGTCGTACGCCCCTCGACAGCAAGATGACAGACGCCAGCACAGTGTTGGGCGAAGGGTTCCAGTCGACCCCAGAGAACCAGACTTTGATGAGAGATCCATTATCGTTCAAGGTTTGGTCGGTCGGAACAGAGCTCACCGAGAAGGCCATGACAAAGATGTGCCCACCAGCAGCAGAGTTCACGTCTCAGGACCAGAATGTTTTAGCAGAGCCATCAGGGCCGCAGTGATTCCTCCCAACTTCAGGTTGGCAACTGGAGTCAGTAAGTTCACCAGCGAGTCCAAGCCCGATACTTGGCTTGAGGACTAGCAAGTGGCTGTTCAGATTGGCGGCGGCAATGATGAGGTGGCCATGAAACACCTACCTCTTATGTTGGAGGGCTCGGCCAGAGCATGGCTGAATCAGTTGGCACCTAGTAGCATTTACACTTGGGAAGATCTTGCCCGAGTGTTTGTCAGAACATTTGAAGGAACTTGCAAGCGACCAGCAGGGTTGACAGAGCTGCAGATTTGTGTGCAAAAGTCGAATGAGAATCTGAGAGATTACATCCAGAGGTGGATCACATTGCATCACACGGTGGAAAATGTATCTGATCACCAAGTAGTCTGTGCCTTCAAGGAAGGCGTTAAGAACAGAGAGCTAAGTTTGAAATTCGGTCGGACCGGAGACATGACCCTGAGTCGGATGATGGATATTGCCACCAAGTATGCCAATGGTGAAGAAGAAGATCGGCTCCGGAGTGGCAAGTACAAGCCAACCGCTCATGAAACCGGGGGAGGGAACTCCAGTCGGAAGCAGAAGCGGAAAGCCGAGCCAGCTGCTCCTGGAGAAGCCTTGGCTGTGACACAAGGAAAATTCAAAGGAAAGCCCAAAGGATCTTGGAACCCTAAGAAGGTGAAGGACAAGGAAGGAAATGACGTGATGGATTTGCCGTGCCACATCCACACGAAGAAAGATGAGGATGGTAACTTCATTTACCCGAAACATACCACTCGGCAGTGTCGGCTCTTGATCCAGCAATTTCAGGGGAAACATCCCAAAGATAAGGAAAAGGAGTCGGACAAAGTTGAGGACAAAGAGGACAGTGATGAAGGATATCCCCATGTCAATTCCACCCTGATGATTTTTGCTGATGTTGAAAGCAAAAGTCGATTGAAGTTATCAACCGTGAGGTGAATATGGTTGCTCCGGTGACACCCAGTTATCTGAAATGGTCTCAGACTGCCATCACATTCGACCAGTCTGATCATCCGACACACATAGCCACCCCTGGGAGGCAAGCTTTGGTGGTCGACCTAGTCGTCGAAGGCACTCGACTGACTAAAGTTCTGATGGATGGTGGCAGTGGCCTGAATATATTGTATGCAGAAACATTGAAAGGGATGGGCATTCTGATGTCCAGACTTAGTACCAGCAACATGAGTTTCCATGGAGTCATTCCTGGGAAGAAGGCTGAGTCACTCGGCCAAATTGCTCTTGATGTGGTTTTTGGTGATTCCAAGAATTTCCGAAAAGAAAAGTTGATGTTTGAAGTTGTGGATTTCCAGAGTGCTTATCACGCTATTTTGGGCAGGCCAGCTTATGCAGGCTTCATGGCTCGACCATGCTATGTGTATCTCAAAATGAAGATGCCTGGTCCCAAAGGTGTGATCACTATTACTGACAATCGGAAGAAGGCGGAAGAGTGCTTTCAGAAGGGCTCAAAGATCGCCGATGCTCAGATGGCAGTGGTAGAGCTACAGGAATATCAGAAAATTGCAGATCCGAGTGGTTTGTTGCGAACCAAGAAGCCCGCTACAGAGTCAGCGTTTCAGTCGTCCGGTGAGACGAAGCCCGTTCACATTCACCCGACCGACCCCAGTGCTGCTCCGACTCATATCTCTACAACACTCGACTCCAAATAGGAAGAAGCACTCATCTAGTTCCTCCGTGAGAACTGGGACATCTTCGCATGGAAGCCTGCTGACATGCCGGGTGTTCCCAGGGGGCTGGCTGAGCATCGCCTGTGAGTCGATTCAAAAGTGAAACCTGTCAAGGAACATCTTCAACGGTCCACCATCCAGAAGAGAAAGGCCATTGGCGAGAAGGTGGCTCGGCTCTTAGCAGCAGAGTTTATCCGAGAGATTTACCACTCTGAGTGGCTCGCCAATGTTGTCATGGTCCCCAAGAAGGACAAGTCACTTTGCATGTGCATTGATTTCAAACATATCAATCGGGCCTGCCCGAAAGATCATTTTCCTCTCCCCCGCATCGACAAAATATTCGACTCAACTGCGGGATGTGAGTGCCTGTCTTTCTTAGATGCCTATTCCGGTTACCATCAGATCCGTTTGTATGGACCCGACGAGATTAAAACAGCTTTCATCACTCCATTCGGGTGCTTCTGCTATGTCACCATGCCATTCGGCCTTAAAAATGCCGGAGCCACGTTCATGAGGATGATTCAGAAGTGTTTGCTCACTCAAATCAGTCGAAATGTGGAAGCGTACATGGATGATATTGTGGTCAAATCACGGAAGGGTTTCGACCTGTTGACTGACCTCGCTGAAACATTTGCCAATCTCAGGAGATATGATATCAAGCTTAATCCATCAAAGTGCACATTCGGAGTTCCCGGCTGAAAGTTACTCGGTTTTCTCGTTTCCGAACGAGGAATCGACGCCAACCTGGCACTATACTCCGAATGAAACGCCCTGTGCGTGTGCACGATGTCCAGAAGCTTACTGGATGCTTGGCCGCTTTAAGTCAATTCATCTCTCGCCTCGGTGAAAAGGCATTGCCTCTTTACCGACTGATGAAGAAGTCAGACAAGTTCGAGTGGACTCCCGAAGCTGATGCAGCGTTTGCATAGCTAAAAGCCCTGCTCTCCACCCAGCCGGTGCTTGCTGCCCCAATCAGCAAAGAGCCTTTGCTGCTTTACATTGCAGCCACAGGACAAGTCGTCAGTACAGTACTTACGGTCGAGCGGGAAGAAGAAGGAAAAGCCTTCAAAGTTCAGCGCCCAGTGTATTATCTTTCTGAAGTTTTGACCCCATCAAAGCAAAGATACCCACATTATCAGAAGCTTGTATATGGGATTTATATGACCGCGAAGAAGGTTGCTCATTACTTTTCTGACCATTCCATTATAGTCGTCAGCGACGCCCCATTGTTAGAGATTCTGCACAACAGAGATGCAACTGGTCGAGTGGCAAAATGAGCGATTGAACTCCTTCCCCTTGATATCAAGTTTGAGGCAAAGAAAGCCATTAAGTCCCAAGCAGTAGCAGATTTCATCGCCGAGTGGATTGAACACCAACTACCGACTCAAGTTCACCCGGAGCACTAGACCATGTTCTTTGATGGTTCTAAGATGCTGAATGGTTCCGGTGCTGGGGTAGTATTGGTTTCCCCCCAAGGAGATAAGCTCAGATATGTGCTCCAGATCCACTTTGATTCCTCCAACAATGAAGCAGAATACGAAGCACTTTTGTATGGGTTGCGTATGGCCATATCACTCGGCGTCCGTCGCCTTATGGTCTATGGTGACTCAGATTTGGTGGTCAATCAGGTGATGAAGGAGTGGGACGTCAGAAGTCCAGCCATGACTGGTTACTACAATGCGGTGAGAAAGCTGGAGAAGAAATTCGAGGGGTTAGAGCTTCATCATATACCCCGACTGAAAAATCAAGCAGCTGATGATTTGGCAAAAATAGGTTCCAAGAGAGAAGCCATTCCCAGTAATGTGTTTTTGGAACACATCCACACACCGTCAGTTCAAGAGGATCCTTTCACCGAAGAAGCTCCACAGCCAAAAAGTGTCACAGATCCGACTGAAGTTGAAGTACCAGCCGTGGTCGACCTGATCATGGAAGTTTTGGCCATCACTCCCGACTGGACAGTGCCATACATTGCATATATCCTAAGGAAAGAACTCCCAGAGAACAAGGAAGAGGCTCGATAGATCGTCCGTCGATCCAAGGCCTTTACCGTGATAAAGGGACAGTTGTACAGAGAAAGCGCGACTGGAGTCGGTCAGAAATGTATAACGCCAGAAGAAGGTCGGATAATCCTTGACGATATCCACTCGGGAACCTATGGCCATCATGCGTCCTCTCGGACCATTGTGGCTAAAGCGTACCGAGCGGGATTTTACTGGCCAAGAGCAAATGAAATGGCAAAGGAGATAGTCGACAAGTGTGAAGGATGTCAGTTTTATTCCAATCTATGGCACAAACCCGCCTCAGCCTTGAAGACCATTCCACTCGTCTGGCCCTTCGCTGTTTGGGGGTTAGATATGGTTGGACCACTGAGAACTGGCAGGAGCGGCTTCACTCACTTGCTAGTAGCAGTCGACAAGTTTACCAAATGGATTGAAGCTAAGCCTATCAAGAATCTGGATGCTGGCACTGCTATCAACTTCATCAGAGAGTTGGTATTCAGATATGGAGTTCCACACATCATCATCACTGATAATGGGTCAAACTTCAATTCTGACGAATTCAGAGCCTTTTGTGCATCTCAAGGCACACGAGTCGACTATGCTTCAGTCGCTCACCCCCAGTCGAATGGACAAGCAGAACGAGCAAATGGTCTAATTCTCAAAGGACTGAAACCCCGGCTGATGCGCGATCTCAAGCACGCAGCAGGCGCATGGGTCGACGAACTTATGTCAGTTCTTTGGGGATTAAGGACCACTCCTAATCGGTCGACTGCGAGAACTCCGTTCTTCCTGGTCTATGGAGCTGAAGCAGTCCTGCCGAGTGACCTACTTCACAATGCACCCCGAGTCAAACTCTACACTGAAGATGAAGCAGAGCAAGCCCGACAGGACGCAGTCGACCTTCTAGAAGAAGAAAGAGAGATGGCCATGATCCGATCGACTATCTATCAACAGGACTTGCGTCGATTCCATGCCAGAAACGTGAAGAGTCAAGCCTTCCAAGAAGGAGATTTGGTTCTCTGAGTGGATCAGCAGAAGCCACACAAACTCGCTCCTACTTGGGAAGGCCCCTTCATCGTCACCACAGTTCTCCACAATGGAGCCTACCGTATTTACAATGTCGATTGCCAGTTTGATGAGCCACGAGCTTGGAATGCGGAGCTGCTCCGCCCATTTTATACTTAAGTACTCACTCAGGTGAGATGTAATAAAAAGTACATTTGTAGTTTATTTATCAAAGAAAAGAGTGTTATAAGTTTCCCAACGATTATTGTTGCTTTTGTTTACGAAAGAAATCCCCCAGTGGGTGGCTTAGCTGCGAATCCGTTTCGCCTAAGTTTGTAAAAAAATCCCCGCCGAGTGACGAGCAAGCCTCTCACTCGGTGGCTTAGCTGCGAATCCGTTTCGCCTAAGTTTAAAAAATCCTACCGAGTGGTGAGCCGGCCTCCCACTCGGAGGCTTTGCTGCAGTCCCAGTACTCGCCTAAGTTCAAAAAATCCTACCGAGTGGTGAGCCGGCCTCCCACTCAGAGGCTTAGCTGCAGTCTCAGTACTCGCCTAAGTTCAAAAAATCCTACCAAGTGGTGAGCCGGCCTCCCATTCGGAGGCTTAGCTGCAGTCCCAGTACTCGCAAAAGTTCAAAAAATCCTACCGAAGTGGTGAGCCAGCCTCCCACTCGGAGGCTTAGCTGCAGTCCCAGTACTCGCCTAAGTTTAAGAAATCCTACCGAGTGGTGAGCAATCCTCCCACTCGGGGGCTTAGATGTAGTCCAGTACTCGCCTAAGTACTTAACCCATTCCACTCTGCAAGGATGACGAGGTGCAGGTCGACTGCTACCTTCTCCTTCTGAGCTACGCCACAAATACAATGTGCGCTCCAAAATCCCACCGAGTGGAGAGCGATCCTCTCACTCGGGGGCTTAGCTGTAGTCCAGTACTCGCCTAAGCTTTTGAAAATCCCACCGATGAAGAGCAATCCTCCCACTCGGGGGCTTAGCTGTAGTCCAGTACTAGCCTAAGTTTTTGAAAATCCCACCGAGTGGAGAGCAACCCTCCCACTCGGGGGCTTAGCTGCAGTCCAGTACTCGCCTAAGTATTTGAAATCCCACCGAGTGGAGAGCGATCCTCTCACTCATGGGCTTAGCTGCAGTCCAGTACTTGCCTAAGTATTTAATACAATGTGCACTCTGCAAGGAAGACGAGGCGCAGGTCGACTGCTACCTTCTCCTTCTGAGCTACACCACAAATACAATGTGCACTCTGCAAAGACGACGAGGTGCAGGTCGACTGCCACCTTCTCCTTCTGAGCTACGCCACAAATACAATGTGCGACCCGCAAGGACGACGAGGTGCAAGTCGACTGCAATCTGTGCTCCATCCCTACCTGCAAGAGCGATGAAGTGCAGGTCGACTGGACTTTCCACCTCAGAGCTGCGTCTCAAGCATTAAAGTATATCCGAGTGAAGAACAAAGTTCGGTCGAAGACAAATGCAAGCATATTCAATGATAAGCAAAGTTCAGATAACGGATTCGGAAGTGCTCAGGTGTCAAGCCCATAAAAGTTTATCGGTTACAAAACCACTCGGCATTCCGAGGCAAATTTAAGGTGAGACATAAAAGTTTTTCTTACTCCTCAGGTGGAGGACTGGAGGGTGCGACAAACTAGTCCAGGTTGATTCCATCAGCAATCCGAGTGGTAGCAACAATGAAGGTTTCCATGAAGGATTGGAAGTCATGCTTCTTGGTATTGGCCACCTTGATGGACGCCAGCTGGTCCTCTCGCGCATCCTTGTAGTGAACACGTACCAGGGACAGAGCTACATCAGCACCACACCTGGCAGAAGACTTCTTCCATTCCTGCACTCGACCTGGAACGTCATTCAGTCGAGTCATTAAAGACTCGAGGTCATTTTGAAGCATCTCTCTTAGCCAGAGTGTCGTGTCGATTCGTGACACCGCAACCTTCAGTCGAGCGAGGTAGTCGACAACACCAGCAACGTGAGACTCCAGTCGGAGCACGTTCAGAGCGGCTTCATCCTTCACAGGAGAGTTAATGGGGTCCAGGCTTGTCTCCACTCGACTGGTTTCCTCCTCAAAGTTCTGGCAGAATTCTGTAAACACAATTCAGAGTTAAGCCAACAGTTTTATGATGTGTCGATAATAACAAGTCAGTCGGATAGAAGGGATTACCTTCGAGCATGAGGAATAACTTCTTGGCGAGCCCTCCCAGATAAGCCTTCAGATCATTCTTCTTCCCCGCCAGTTCGCTAGCTTTGTCACTCAGAGCTATCTTGTCATTCTTCAGTCAGCTGACCTCCTTGTTGGCCGCGTCGAGAGCAGCTTTCAGATTGGCATTCTCGTCTTCAAGTTTACCGATTGAAGCCAACTTTTGTTCCGCGAGCTTCGTCTTGTCTGAAGCCGCTTTCTGCGCCTCGGCAAGGTCAAGGTCCTTCTTCTTCAGAGCCTCCTTCAGTTTATCTACAAAGTGACAATGAGATCAAAATCAAGAATGGACAAAAAGATGAAGACACTCGTCAAGATTCTCGAACATACCTTTTGCTTCCTCCTTCGCCTTCGTGAAGTTCTCCTGGACAAGCTTCAAGTCAAGTTCGAGCTGGATATGTTTGTTCTCCAACTCAGTATAACGAGCCACAAGCTCGCAATATTTCTGGGAAAGGTCAGTCGACAGACATCAAAGATAGGTCACTTCCGAGTGACTAAGAGAAAAACCGTAGCATTTCTAAGACTACAGCCGAATCAAAATATTCAACAGTAGTCTCCGGGACTACACCCAGTGGGTGCACTCAGCGTTCCCCCACTGGTTCTACCGACTCGGTTCGATCAGTCGACTAAAAGAGACAGAAAGTTATGATGCTAAACCATAGCTAACTGCCAGCAGTCAGCCACGGTATCATCATGATCTAAAAAAAAGGGAGATGTTCTTCAGACCATAGTCAACTGCCAGCAGTCGACCATGGTCTCGGGGACTACACCCAGTGGGTGCACTCAACGTGCCCCCACTGGTTCCAAGATTCCATTCGACCAGACCGAGTGGAGAAGTTAGAGTGAAGAAGTTCAAAGTATAAAGACTACAGTCGACTACCAGCAGTCCACCATAGTGTCGGGGACTACACCCAGTGGGTGCACTCGGCGTGCCCCCACCAATCCAAAAATTCAATCGACACACCCAGTGGGTGTATAGATACTAAGGTCTTCAGAAAGAAGAGTTTTCATGTACCATATCCTAACAGAACAAGCGGTGACCAACTTACCTGGACGTTGCTCTGAAGAGCTGAGCTTGCATCATAAGCTGCTTGGCTGGCGTCCCAGATTGCCTTCACCTGCTCCATCATAACCCCCGCCTGGCGTATAGCCTCCTTAGCAGCACCCGCTTGGTCCTCTGGGACATGGTGTGTGGCGAAAAGGGACGGCGGATCGGCAGCCGACGATGAAGGTCGAGCACTCGTCAGCGGCACAGCAAAGGACACAGAAGTCCGAGTGACATTGCCTCCCTCCTGAACCAGCGTCTCAGGTGTTGATACAACCTGAGCAGTCTTGCCAGCAAGCGCCTTTTTGTTCCTCCTCTGCCTCAGTGGCTCCTCATCGTCATCATTAGGGAGATCAATGACATGAGGTGGGGCTACATGAAAGATTCAAAGTTAAAAATAAAGACCCAATCGACCAAAAGCGAAACTACAGAGATCATACCAAGGATGGAGGTGGTAGCATCTTCCATTTCTTGATCTTCATTCCTGGCTGAGGTCTTGGACGTAGTAGCACTGCAGATTTCAGAAATCAGTCGGTTAACCAAGGAGTCGACCAAGAGATTATCCATGCCAAACAAGAAAACACAAGTTCTGCTATTACCCGGAAATAGTGGGAATCACCATCCTCATCTTCGGCAGGGCCTTCGTCGGCTTTGATGACGTCGCTCAGGGTTGCTTTGGCGCTTTCTCAGTCGGCGCCAGAGAGGTCATCCGAGGGCGTTTTGTCGACTGCCCAACAGGCACAGTTGCTTTTCCACACTCGACTGCGGGGTCATGGGTGAGCTTGGATCGCCTTTTAGTGCGGGGAGGGTCGACTTCCTCCTCCTCTTCACCAGAGCCATCGTCTTCTTCATCCTCCTCACCATCAGATTGCCACTCCTCCTGACTTTCACCTCCGCTCCCCTCCTCCTCCTCGATCTGTTCTTGCGCCCCGTTGGGCATCGAGTACATCTCGGTAGTGACCTGGAAAACAACAAACAAGATAAAAGTCAGTCGACTGAATTCTAGCAAAACGGAATGAAGGAAGCAGGATCATGGTCGGAGATACAGAATTGGACCTTGTCTGGCTCGTATGATTGGTCGAGTGGAGGGATCCTCCTGGCTCCTTGGGGGTTGTCCTTATTCCCTGTGATGGCAGTCATCCACCTCTCCAGCGTGGCATCCTCGACCTCCTCCGGGTGGACCCGAGTGGTGTCTTCAGTGCCAGAATACATCCACATCGGATGGTCTTGATATTGAAGTGGCTGGATGCGTCATCGAAGGAAAACCTCCAGAAGATCCATGCCAGACACCCTGTCACGGATAAGCTGGACTACTCGCTCGACCAGCACCTTAACCTGAGCCTTCTCCTCCGGGACCACCTTCAAAGAGGACGGCTTGATCACTCGATCCATGGAAAAAGGAGGGAGTCCAGTCGACTGCCCTGGCGTCAGCTGGTCTTGGCAGTAGAACCAGGTCGACTGCCACCCTCGGACCGACTCGGGAAGGACCATGGCTGGAAAAGCACTTTTCCCCTCATTTGAACCCCAAGACCGCCACACATCTGAATCACTTGGGTTTTCTCGTCACTCAGATTGGCCTTTTTCACCGTCTGGGAGCGACAGGTGAAAATGTGTTTGAAAAGGCCCCAATGCAGCCGGCAACCCAAGAAATTCTCACACAAGGACACGAAAGCAGCGAGATACACAATGGGGTTGGGTGTGAAGTGGCGGAGTTGTGACCCAAAGAAGTTCAGAAATCCCCGAAAGAAAGGGTGGGGCGGCAAAGAAAACCCGCGGTCAACGTGGGTGGCTAAGAGGACACAATCACCCTCTTGAGGCTGCGGCTGCCACTCCTTCCCCGGGAGCCTCGGTGATCCATGAGGGATCAGTCCTTCATTGGCCAGGTCATCAAGATCTTTCTGACGGATAGTCGAGCAGATCCAGTCGCCCTGGATCCAGCCCTGCGGCAGACCGGCCTGCGACGAGGATCTGCCCCACTGGTCGCCCTTCCCTTCGCCTTCGTCGTCGCCTTCTTCGCCCGCTCCAAAGCCGCCGTCTTCTCCTTCACCATCGTCGCCGGTGAAGCACGCACAGAGCAGCAGCACTGGGATGGTGGCGAACGCAGCAGATGAATCTGAGGAAGAGGGAGAGGAAAATGAGGGTGCACTGTTCAAAAACACCCGTCCGGCGCCTTATATGGGGTTGCTTCCGAGTGACTGACTCATAGGCCCGCACGATCCTGTCAAATCCCGCAACAGTCGCGCGCGCGATACGTGGCGAAAAAGGTGGCGCAGAGATCAAGACGTTCCTGCCTTATCCCATCCGAGTACCGCGGCCTCCTCCGCCTCACGCGGTTCCCGAAATTCGGATCCCGCTAAATCCGCGAACTGCAGAGCAACTTGTCAAACTGGAGATTTCCTCCGATCTGTCGCTCGGAGATCTCCAAGTACAGAAAAGTCACTCGATGGATACAAAGAATGGATCAAGGCGACTAAAAAGAAGTTGGTGCCGTCACCTAATGTCGTTGATCCAGAACAAGACATACTCATAGCACGAAAGATGGGTCGGAAGAGTTCTCAACTCCTTCCCCACTCAAACCTCGATCCATTCGGGGGATAATGATGAAGCCATGTACCTAGGTTAGGGTCATGGACCTGTCCAAGATACCCTCCCCAAGGACATCTCTAGAAGAAACTACCTTTCAGTCGACCTGGAAGGATTTCACTCGATGGACTCGAAGACACTCGACCATGAAGCCACTCACTCGACCACCAGGAGGTCTAGAGTCACTCTGCACACAAACGGTCTGTCATTAAGTAGTCTTTATGGTCATCATAGCACTTTATGTATGGCGTTACCAGTAACGCCAGATCTTAATGTACCTTAAACCCTGCATAGCTGAGGGCCGGAGGGGTCTGGCGGACTCTATATAAGCCACCCCCCTCCTCAGTGTAAAGGGTTCGCACCCCTGTAACTCATACGCACATAATCCAGTCGACCGCCTCCGGGCTCCGAGACGTAGGGCTGTTACTTCCTCCGAGAAGGGCCTGAACTCGTAAACATCTTGCGTATACAACTACTCCATAGCTAGGATCTTGCCTCTCCATTCCTACCCCTCTATTCTACTGTCAGACTTAGAACCACGACAGTGCACTCTATGAAGTTCTATTTATCCCATGTCTTTGCTCCCAATAGCAAATATAATTTCATCTTGAGCACCCAAATATTGCAGCTCTATTGTTGGTCATGGTTATTGGCCTATGCCCTACAGAGGGAGTTATTAGTATAAACTCCATGCATTATGTGCCAGACTATGGTGGAACCGCATGCTTCTTGTACTATTTTTATCATTGACAGATGGAAGTAGAAAATTATCATTCCAAAATGTTGTGGCTACAATGTTTGTCTTGTTAATTCTGCATTCATCCCTTTTGATAAAGTGCTACTTCTGTGTTGAATCTAACCGCTGCTCTATTTTTTTGCTTTTGTTGACTATAGATTATGCATATGTGGAGAGGCATGTCGCATGTCTAATTGGTCTCGGGTTCAGAACAATATTTTTTCTAGTGCCAATTATTCATGTACATGCAACACTTTCTGAACCTGTATATACTCTCTTGTGTATTCAAGTGCTGTATCAAGTACTTTTGTTTTGTGTTTTCTTCTTTTTCTGTATCAACACATAGAACAATTTGGAGTGTCATTGAAATTGACAAATTTGTGTGTGGAAGGATTTTCTATTGTTGCATACTCTCAGTCCCCTCACTTTAGGCTACAACAAGGAATGGTGATTTTTTTGGGAAAATAGTGTGTTGGCTGGGACTTGACCCTATAACCTCTTATTTAATCCTCTCTCTTTTACCAGTAGACTATGCAGTGATTTCCTAGAGAAAGGAATGATAAACCACAATAAGTCCTCCTGCAAGGTGAATATGGAGAAGAAAACATTTGACTTAGAAGGAGGGTTTCTTAGTTGGAAATTGTATGTTTGATTTCGCTTGACATGCACTAACAAAAGAAGAAACAATATAACATTACTTTGATTAGTATGTCGGCGGTACATATGTTTTCGTTCTGTAGCAAGCACCGACTCTTGTCTATAACTTAAGTAAATAATGTACCATCTGGGTTTTTGTGATTCCGCCGCATAGCACGGGCATCTTACTAGTATAGCCAAAATTTCCTAACTTTGACCTTTTGAAAAAGAGGTTGAAACTTCTGACATCTGCATCATTTTGTTGCACAAAATCATCTTTATTGAACTTGATGCATGTCAATAAAGCTAAAGTCATCAGCAAGCAAAGTACAAAACATATAAAAGTACGATAAAACCATTAAAATGTATAGATTAACACATACCACTAAGTTGACATTTTCTTATCAACGCCTTTAAGAAGGGATAAACACCCTCGCGATGTCATTGCCACGTATGTCCGGAGACGACTAGGACAATGATTTTCATCCTAGTTACCAAGCAAACCAGTGAAAGGTCAACACATCAGCAAGTAGACTCCGCCTTCAACATGATAAAAACATCTGTTCATCGCTACAAGGAGCGACTAATATAAGCCAGAAGAAGAGTTTTCACCTCGGACATGAAGTGGTGCTCCAGTCACTATCTTCATGATGAACTTTGGATAGTCATGGCAATCAGTACTCCAAGCCATTCTAGAGTGGCCTAGAAATGGGTGGGATTTCTTCGCACCTCTGCCGCCGGAGGGCTTCCCACGTCGGAGCGTAGATTTGGTTGTTGCCACTTCGCACCATTGTGAAGCAACTTGCAGCATCTAGCATGACCCCGGGGCCGCCGCCCTACCATCCTCAATGTGAACTAGCTTGTCGAGGAATAGCCTCGCAAAGCCAACACTGACCTAGGGTCCTACACAAGAAGCATGTGCGGGAACTGGACGCGGTGAAGAGGGTCGACATCGCCGTGTCGAATGCCAACAAGGAAGTTTCGATGTGCCCCTGTCCATCGACATAAGGAATATAAATAAGATTATTTAAACAGGTAAGGTGAAACTAGTATCATTAGTTAAAAAATATTTTCATAACATGAAATTGCATAATTTTGCATTGATCATTTGCCATTTTTCAGGTAAATCAGTCTAATATGATAAACCTAAATTTGTAAATCATTAGCAGTAGCAGTACAAAAAAATGTTGTGATATATGCAATCCTAGGTATCGCTTTAGCAAGTACTCCCTTTTTAAACTAATATAAGATCTTTAAATCATTTCAGCAAAAAATGATCTTAAGTTAGTTTACACAAGGAGTATTTATTAAACAATTCGTGCTTAAGGTGAAAATAAGTCCACCTACAACAAGGAATGTAGAGGCCAGAAGTAGAAATATATATTGGCTTAGAATATACAATAAGGAATTCTTTTGAATAGGTAGTGGCAGTTTCGCAATATTTAATGTCCTCATGATTTGTAGCTACTAAAAAATCTAAGGGCATCTCCAACATGGACCCTCAAAACGCCCAAAAACGTCCAAACCGAGCTGTCTGGACACTGCAAGCCATCAACGATGGACTCGTATTTGTCCGTGAACATGTCCGTGTGTCTGTTTCCCGCAAACCAGATGCAAAGTACCCGGGGGCTTTGTGGAGACCGGATCACTACTAGGGAAAACTGCAGCATCGTAGTAGTAGCGCTGGACAAAATGAAGCGCTACTGCTACTTAGGAGTAGTGCGTGTAAGTAAACGGCGCTACTGCTATCCTTTTAGCAGTAGCGCATATTAGCAAAACGCGTTGCTGCTACGTTTGAACTAGGTGCACATGGCTAGGCCCGCTTAGCAGCAGCGCGTATCCGTACCCAGCGCTACTGCTATGCTCCGTAGCAATAGCTCTTTTCTCGAACCCGCGCTACTACTAACCCTACCTTATCGTCCCCATGCGACCGACCCTCTCACTCTCCCTCTCAGTCACTCTCCCCTGCACGCCCCGTCGTCTGCCGCCGCCGCCGCGCTGTTCCTCCTCCACCGAGGTACTCCCTCCATCCCTCCTCCTCCCTCTTCCCCTCCCTCCTCCTCCCATTGCGCCCTCCTCCCTCCTCCTCCGGCAGCCCTCCTCCCACCGCCCCTTCCATCCTCTCTCCTTCCTCCTCCCACCCACTCCTCCCTCCCTCCTCCTCCTCCCTCTTTCCATCCCCGCCTCCCTCCATCTCTATTTTTTATGTTTTACTATAGTTTTTTTACTATTGTATAATGTAGTTTTTTTACTATTTTTTAGTAAGTGTTTAATAGAATTAGTAAGAAAATTAATAGAACTAGTTGGACTAGTTTATTTTTAGTAAGAACTAGTTTATTTTTATTTATAGTAAGTGCTTAGTTGAACTAGTTGAATTAATAGAACTAGTCTAATTAATATTTTACTATAGAACTAGTTTATTTTTAGTAAGAAAATTAATAGAACTAGTTTATTTTTAGGTGTATTTAACAGAATTCTAGGTTGATTCATTTTGAAGTGGACATGTAATATTTTGAACATGTCACATTTGTTGTTATTTTTTTAGTTAAGCAATTATTCCCGCATCAACATCGATGATGCCTATCCCGCATCCTCGTCGTCGACTCGGTGGAGGAGGCCTGCTTGATCAGAGGGGCCATGTCCGGAACTGGGCTCCCCCGGGCTGGTACTGGGAGGTGCTACCATCCGGGGGGCGCAGCTTGGTGAGGAGCCAGCCCGTCGTTGACCCGAACCTTCTTTGGTGGCGGTCGCGTGGGCCAGTGACGGTGCGAAGGCTTGAGGACCCTGCGAAGGTGGTACGTCACCGTGTCAGCGAGGAGGACGAGCATGTTCGTCGCTACATGGTTGCGTTGGAGGGCAGGTTCTCCAATACCTGGCAGGTTCTTCAGGTATCTCACTAGAGCTATGATCCTGTGATGGTTCCTTCTCTTTGGATGTCCACCGCTCGCACCAATACCCGTTGTTCGCTACGGTTTTAGCTGTATTAGTGATGTTATATGTATGATACTATTCGGGATGTATTAGTGATAATATTCGACGATGTGAGGACGCAAGAGATGATTTAGTTTTGCTTATTGAATGCATACTAATTTGAATACTAGTTTATTTTATGATTTGGTTTTGCTTATTGAATGCTCAAATCGGAGAACTGCTCCTATTTTGAATGCTCAAATTGGAGAGCACTATGCAAGGCCTATGCATTTGATTAGTTGATAGCTTATAGGGTTTTTGTTTTTGCAGAAATCAAGGAGCCCCTCCATCATCCCCGCCGTCGTCCCCGTCACCGACCCCCTCCGACCTCGACGTGAGGCCATCCAAATCTCCATGTCAATATGAGTCCTATAATATATTTTGAAATATTCTTGTTCATATTTTCAACCATTGAAATGCAATGACCATCAAGTTTGGATGTTCATATGATGTAGATATAAACATGTATATCTCGTGTTGCTCAAATAGGATATGTGCTTGCTCAAGTGGCCGGCCATGTTTGCAGGTTACACCTCCGAGTGGCCTATGTTTTGTCGGAGTGTTGATTAATTTTTGTTTCAGCAAATTTCAGGCGCTCGATATGTCCTTTTTTAGCAAAGGTCTTGCCGAATTTTTCCGTGAATTTTGGCATGACATGTGCTAGAATATGTAGGAAATATCGAGTGGCCTGGATTTTCTAGAAAGATAATTAAACAACATTTTGGGTTGATTTTAAGTCTGTCGAGGCTCCATACATGATAGTCAACAAATGAGTGAGGGAGAAAGTCTACACCATATATGAGAGAAGAAGAATCCCGACTGTTGTCACGGGGGTCGTTTTTCCTTCTTCTCCTTGTGCTAGACCTTTGTTATGCACTAGGGGAAGGAGGAATAATGAACATCACCGACGGTCGAAAAATCAGTGAGGGATTGTGTCCACCATATATGAGAGAGGACGAAGAATCCCGATTGTTGTCATGGGGGTCGCTTCTCCTTCGTTCCCCTGTTTTAGACATTTTAGTGTAATGCACTTGGGGGCGAAAGGAGGAGCGACCATCACCAACGGTCGAATGTATACACCAAGTCTGTCGGGACTCCACCATATATATGAGAGAAGAAGAATGTCGACTGTTGTTGTGTGGGTAGCTTCTTCTTCATTCCAAGGTGCTAGACATTTTGGTGTAATGCACTTTGGAATGACAGGAGTAGCTACCATCACCCACGGTCAGATATATACACCACGTGAGCTGAGAGTTTTTAGGAAAAGACTCGACAGACCGATAGCCAACCCGTGATGAATAATAATGGTCAAATTTAGTTTTTGTAGTACATATATTTAATTGTAAAAGTTTAATCTTTGAATTATGAACATAGGAAATGTCGCCGATGTCGTGCCGGACGACAAAAGTCTCCCGGCGGAGTGCGACTAGTGCGGCGACGACCGGGGTCTGTGCGACACGCCTCACCTGGTAGAAGGTCAGTGCTTCAGCATTAAGCTCCAGGAGACCTTCGATGTTGAAACGGTATGCAACGACGACAAGTGTTTTTTCCTAATTAAGCGTGACTTCTGCTACTTCAACGTGTAATTTTCTTCTTTTACAATTCAACTAGCTTATCCCATGCCACGCAAGACGCTATGTCTTGGAGAGGATGGATTTTGAAGATCATGGAAGTATGGAAACACAGATAATTCAGCTAAGGACCCATCATGGTATGGTTTTTGTTGTAAATCTATACAATTCTGAGACGTAACCCGTTTTGGTTGCCCGAATTGGGAAGCACTTTGCAAGACGTATGCTTTTCATGAGGGTATGCTTGTCACCATGGATCTTGGTGGTCCTGGCATCGAGCAAGATAATATGGACATTTGGGTCCTTGTTGATACGCTTCCAATTCTACCACAATGTGAGTTTCTCAAACACATAGTTATTAAGTAATTTATATTATTTATTTCAAAATAGTTGACAACTTATTTCCATTGATAGCTTATTTTCATTCTTCAAAGAATGTGCGGAAGATGGTAGACAAAACCTACTACACCGATGGCTCAGAATTAACTTATCAGGAGAAAAATCATCTGATCTCATTTATTAATGATCTTGATATTTACAATATCTATTATCAAACTCCTCCACATTATGGTCAATACGTGCCACTAGTGCACATGTTGAACTACGGTAACATCCATGGAGATGCCATGGTAAGATTCTTTACTATTACGACATCCATGCATCTTTTGCATAAATTCTTATAAAACTCAACTACATTGCTAACTACGAAGTTATTACTATGTTTTTCAATAGAAAATCCCAAAGGATTGTGTGCCTCATCTGATGTTTTCGAAAGGTCGCCTTGATGTTATGAACTTATGGCCAGGTCATCCTATGAATCACTCCTGTTCATACCAGATTTCTAAAACTGATGAAGGCATGACAATCAAAGATTGGAAAAAATGCATGCTCAATCGTAGGGAGCTACTTGGAAGCAACATTGTGCGAAGCGCAAGAACTGAAGACAGGATAATCTCCATTCTCCATAATGGAGAGTCAAGGCCTATCTTGTTTTATGCTATTTTACCTAAGAGAGGGTAGTAGGTCCTACGAGAGAGGAGTAGGTCCTAGGTACAATGTGTCATTATGTGCTACAATGTGTTAGAGTTGATGATGAGGAGGAGGAGTTGTGATTATGACTAGTGACCAAACTGCTATATGATGTCTCATTGATGAAAATGATGATCGTGAGGAGGTGTTATATGACAATGATGTATTATGATGATAAGTTGTTAATGATATGATGATGATGAGTTATTACATCACTGGGTGTTCAAGTGGATGGATCCATCCACTTGAAACTAGTCCACGGTTCTTTCACCCAATGATGTAATAACTCATTATGATGTAAAAACAATCTCTAAATTGCTAATGTATGAAAACTTGTATAATGGTGTATGAAACGACATAAAATGAAAAAGAAATAGAATACGCAATAATAGTAGTAGCATGGGAGCAGAGGTGCGCTGCTAGTACTTACCAACAGCGCGCTATAGGAAAACCGCTGCTACTAAGTACATATAGCAGTAGCGTGTGTTCACAAGCGCTACTACTAACCTTTAGCTATAGCGCCTTAACAGTAGCGCGGCAACCCGCGCTACTGATAGGCCAAAAACCCACGCTACTGCTAGGCTTTTCCCTGGTAGTGGATCTACACCACGTTGAACTCCGACACCCCCTACCAACACAAAATCAAGGCAGAGCCCACACATTTGAAGCGGTCCGCATTATTTTTGCGCTAATACCCCTTTCCCCATGCTCTCCGCTCAGACCGTCGTCACCCTCTACCCCAATTCCCGCGCTTTTTAGTTTCCCTGCCACATTGATCTGTATGAGAGCAACTGATGACCCACAAGTATAGGGGATCGATCGCAGTCCTTCCGATAAGTAAGAGCGTTGAACCCAACGAGGAGCAGAAGGAATTGATAAGCGGTTTTCAACAAGGTATTCTTTGCCAGTGTTGTAAGTTGTAACAATAGATAGTTTGGTAGCAAAACAATTCGTAACAAGTATCAAGTGACAATAGTAACAAAGGTGCAGTAAGGTGGCCGAATCCTTTTTATAGCAAAGGACAAGCCAAAAGTACTTATTATAGTGAGCAAAATGTTCTCGGTGACACATGGGAATTCCATCTAGTTACATTCATCATGTTTAGTTGATTCACGTTCACTACTTTGATAATTTGATATGTGGGTGGACAAGTGCTAGGGTGTTGTTCTTACTTGAACAAACCACCACTTGTTATTACCTCCTCTCGCAAGCATCCACAACTACAAAAGAAGAATTAATATAAATCTAACCATAGCATGAAACATATGGATCCAAATCAACCCCTTATGGAGTAGCGCATAAACTAGGGTTTAAGCTTCTATCACTCTCGCAACCCATCATCTACTTACTAATCCCCAATGCCTTCCCCTAGGCCCAAACATGGTGAAGTGTCATGTAGTTGACGTTCACATGACACCACTAGAGGAAGAATAACATATCCACCATCAAAATATTGAACGAATACCAACACTTCACATGATTACTTATAACAAGACTTCTCCCATGTCCTCAAGAACATCCGGAACTACATGCAAATCATATTCATGTTCAAGATCAGAGGATATAAATATATGAAGAAGGACCCGAACATATGATATTCCACAAAATAGACAAACTAGCATCAACTACAAGATGTAATCAACACTACTAGCAACCCACAAGTACCAATCTGAGGTTTTGAGACAAAGATTGAACACAAGAGATGAAGTAGGGTTTGAGATGAGATGGTGCTGGTGAAGATACTGACGGAGATGAGTCCTCCCATGATGAGAGGGTCGTTGGTGATGACGATGACTTCACTTTCCCCCTCATGGAGGTAAGTATCCCCGATGAAATTCCTCCTCTGAAGACCAAAAGTGATCCTGCCCAAGTTCTGCCTCGAGATGGTGGAGCTTCGTCCCCAAAGTATTCTCCTATTTTTATATGGCAAATGGCCGCATATAGCAGAAGGAGGTACTAATGGGTCTCTGTGGGCCGCACAAGGCATCAGGGCGCGTCCCCTTGCCTTGTGGGCCCATGGTTGCTCCTTTCCAGTATTTTTTTATATATTTCAAAATAATTCTCTATAAAATTTTAGATCATCTGGAGCTCCAGAGAATAGCTATCTCCGTTGTAGCTCTTTTAGGTCTAGAATTCCAGCTACCGGTAATTTCCTTCTTCATGTAAATCTTGCTTGTTAAGACAGAAAAGGCATTAGAATTGCATCATAAAGTGAAATATTGAACGAAAACATTATAAATAACAGTAGGAAAACATGACACGAAATGGACGTATTAGCAGCTACTGTAGCCGGCACAGGTGGAGGATCCAGAGAAGGTGGCTGCTAATGTTTCTTGAACTACGTCGGTATTTCCCCAAAGAGGAAGGGATGATGCAGTACAACTGCGGTAGGTATTTCCCTTAGTTATGAAACCAAGGTATCAATCTAGTAGGAGAACCAAGCAACACTATGTAAATGGTACATGCACAGAAAGAACAAATATTAGCAACCCGACGCTTATGAGGGGTTGTCAATACCTCTACAGGTAACAGCGCCAGAAATTGTCAAGTTGACGGGATAAAATTTGTGTAGAGATAAATAGATCTCGATAAAACATGAAACAAAATAAGTAATAAAAAAGTGCAGCAATGTATTTTTGGATTTTTGGGATAATAAATCTGAAAATAAAAGCGAATAAAAATACATCTCAAAGCAAATTTGATAAAGAATAGACCCGGGGGCCGTAGATTTCACTAGTGGCTTCTCTCTAGAAAATAGCACCCGGTGGGTAAAAAAATCACAGTTGGGCAATTGATAGAAGATCGAATAATTATGACGATATCCCGGCAATGATCAATATATAGGCATCACATCCAAGATTAGTAGGCCGACTCCTGCATGCTGATACGTCTCTAACATATCTATAATTTTTGATTGTTCCATGCTGTTATGTTATCATTCTTGGATGTTTTGCAATCATTTTATAGCAACTTCATATCATTTGGAACTAACCTATTGACATAGTGCCCAGTTGTTGTTTTTTGCTTGTTTTTTACTTCATAGAAAATCAGTACCAAACGGAGTCCAAATGCAGCAAAACTTTTTGGAGAATTTTTCTGGGCCAGAAGACACAGGATGGGCCAAAGAAGTACTAGAGGGGTGCCTCGAGGGGGGCATAACCCACCTAGGCGCGCCTGGGGGCCCAGGCGTGCCTAGGTGGGTTGTGCCCACCTTGGTGGCCTCTCGCACCGCCTCTTGGATCATAAACTCAAAGTTCATCGGATCCCAACAAACACACGGGAAAAAGAGTTACATCAAATAGATACCCAAGAGACCATTGTATTGAGAATCAAAGAGAGGGGAAGCCATCTAGCTACTGCCTACGGACCCGTAGGTCTATGATGAACTACTCACGCATCATCCGAGAGGCACCAATCAGGATGATGAACCCCTCTGTGATGGTGTCTAGATTGGATTTCATGGTTTTGGAACTTGCGGTGACTGGAATTGTGTTTCGTCAACTTACCTAGGGTTTCTGGAATACTTGGGTATTTATATGGCGAAGAGGCAGTGTGGGAGCTCACCGAGGGGGACACAACCCTCCTTGGCGCGCCTGGGCTCCTGGGCGCGCCCTGGTGGGTGTTGCCCACCTCGGGCCTTCCCTCTAGTACTTATTCGGCCCGTCTTGTGTCTTCTGGTCCAAAAAGATTCTCCAAAAAGTTTTGCTGCGTTTGGACTCCTTTGGTACTGATATTCTGCGAAGTAAAAAACAAGCAAAAAACAATAACTCGCACTGGGCACTATATCAATAGGTTAGTCCCAAAAATGATATAAAGTTTCTATAAAATGATTGCAAAACATCCAAGAATGACAATATAACAGAATGGAACAATCAAAAATTATAGATGCGTTGGAGACGTATCAGCATCTGCAAGCTTAATTCCTCCTTAGGTAGTAGCTAGATGGCTTCTTCTCTCTTTTTGATTCTCAATACAATGGTCCCTTAGAGATCTATTTGATGTACTCCTTTTGTGGTGTGTTTGTTGGGATCCAAAGAACTTTGAGTTTATGATCAGATCTATTTTGTCCATGAAAGTTATTTGAGTTTTGATCTCTTATATGCATGATTAGTTATAGCCTCGTATTTCTTCTTCGAATCTTTGGTTTAGTTAGGACGACTAGATCAATTTTTCTTGCCATGGGAAGAGGTTCTTTGTTATGGGTTCAGTCATGTTGTGTTCTTTCCCAGTGACAGAAGGGGCAACAAGACACGTATTGATTGTTGCCATTAAGGATAACAAGATGGGGTATATTCCTACATGAATAGATCTTGTCTACATCATGTCATCATTCTTATTGCATTACTCCATTTCTCCATGAACTTAATACACTAGATGCATGTTGGATAGTGGTTGATGTGTGGAGTAATAGTAGTAGATGCAGGCAGGAGTCGGTCTACTAATCTTGGACGTTATGCCTATATAATGATCATTGCCTAGATATCGTCATGATTATTTGAAGTTCTATCAATTACCCAACAGTAATTTGTTTACCCGCCGTATGCTATTTTCTCAAGAGAAGCCACTAGTGAAATCTACGGACCCCGGGTCAATTCTTTATCATATTTGCTTCAAGATCTATTTTTATTTGCTTTTATTTTCAGATCTACAATTCTAAAACCCCAAAAATACCTTGATGCACTTTTTCTTTATTTATTTTATTTTCTTTTATAGAGAGATCTATTTATACAAAATCATACAAACTATCTTTTTACCCAGGAGGGATTGAAAACCCCTCTTAAGCGTCAGGTTGCAAGTATTTGTTCTTTGTTTCCAGGTACCTTTTACATAGTGTTTCTTGGTTCTCCTACTGGTTCCATAACCTTGGTTTCATCACTGAGGAAAATACCTAATGTAGCTGTGCTGCATCATCCCTTCCTCTTCGGGGAAAAACTGATGTGGACACGAGCCATCAAGAAAGGGTTTTTGGCACCGTTGCCAGGGAGACATCATCAACATCTACCAGCTTCCTAATCACAAATCTCATCTTCTTGCAATTTACATTATTTGCCATTTGCCTCTCATTTTCATCTCCCCCACTTCACAAAAATTTGTTGTTTTATTCGCCCTCTTTTTTGTTCGCCTTTTTCTCGTCAAATTTCTTATTTGCTTGAACTTGTCGTCATGAGTGACTTTGGTATGGCAGAAACAGATGATGGCCTAACTCCTAAAATTGGACAATGTGGCGATCTGGATGCCAAAACTTTTGGTTTGGGGCAAGGGAACATTATGGTAAAAGAACATATTCAAGAATTTTACAATTGTGTTGGAACCTTGACTCTTGATGATACTCTTATACTTAAAAGAACTAAATCTTATGCGGAAGCTATTTCAGCGCTAGTTCTAAAACTTGAAAATAGATTCATCCATACCCATCCCACGTTGCAAAGATTGTTTTATGAGTTACTTGGTATAAAGGATCCTAAGGCTAAAAAGATAGCTACGCAAGTTCTTATGAATGAATTTGATTTCATAATACGGGAAGCTAGGGAAATTTTTGTTTTTTATGGTATGAACCATAAAAAACCGGTGATAGATGAGATCCTTTATAATAGTGATTATATGTTGAGACATTTTCTTGGAAATGATCAATTTTTTTTGATGAGAATCTTAAAAAGGAAGTTCCCTTTCTAGATATAATCCAACAAGTTTTCAATGATGTCAACCAACAATATTCTTGGATTGTTGCTGGAAATCAAAGGGGGTACACAAATGGGCAACTTCATAATGCTAAAATTATTTTGGATAATGTGTTTCAAGTTATTTTTGCAAAACCTCCTAATAAGAACACATCTACTGAAAACAAAAACAAAGATGATAATACTTAGATCTATGCATTATGCCTAGCTAGGGGCGTAAAACGATAGCGCTTGTTGGGAGGCAACCCAATTAATAAAATTTATTTTTTACCTTTTTCTGTTTTGAGTGTATACACAACTATGCTACTTTTATCATTGTGTTTTTAGATTTTAATTAGTGTTTGGGCCAAGCAAAGCCTTTGGGATCATGTTGGGTGATAGTTGATTTGATCTTGTTAGAAAACAGAAACTTTTACACCTAGTAAAACAATTTTAGAAATTCATAGAAACGTGATTTTGCTCTGAATATTTTACAAAAGATTGATATACAAATTTCCTACATTTTCAGAATTTTTGGAGTTACAGAAGTATACGAAGTTTTCTGATTGCTACAGACTGTTCTATTTTTGACAGATTCTGTTTTCTTTGTGTTGTGTGCTTATTTTGATGAATCTATGGACTTTATCGGGGGTATGAGCCATAGTAAAGTTTTAATACAGTAGATATAATGCAAAAATAAAATATTAATGGGTTTGCAACAGTACCTGGAGTAGTGATTTGCTTTGTTATACTAACGGATCTCACGAAGGTTATGTTCACTTTTGTGTGATTGAAGTTTTCAAGTTGTGGGTGAGATCACGATGGATGAAGGAATAAGGAGTAAGAAGAGCTTAAGCTTGGGGATGCTACCGCACTCCAAGGTAATATTCAAGGATGAACAAGCAACTACGGTTGGGGATGCCCCGAGTGGCATCCCCTCTTTCTTCTAACGACCATCGGTATTTTACTTGGAGCTATATTTTTATTCGTCACATATCATGAGTTTTGCTTGGAGCGTCTTGTATTACATGAGTATTTGCTTGTTTTGGTTTTTAGTTAGTGTCATCTATCCTTGATGGACACACCTATTTGAGAGAGCTAAAATTATGCTATGATTTGTTAGAATTTCTCTTTATGCTTCACTTAAATTTTTTTTGAGCTATGGAATTGCTCTAGTGCTTCACTTATATCTTTTTGAGCACGGTGTGCTTTAATATTTTTGAAGAAAGGCTCTCATATTTCACATAGATTTATTTGAGAGTTGTAACTTTGAAGAAATTCTCTCATGCTTCACTTAAATTATTTTGAGAGATGAAAATTTTATGCTCATGTTCTTCACTTAGATTTGTTTGAGCTTTCAAAAGCAACATATTAAACTAGTCCCAAAGTGATAGATATTCAAGAGGGATATAATAAAAACGTTCATGAACATCATTGGACAAAATAAACTTGATTCTTTGTAACAGTTTTGAGATATGATGATAGTGGTATGTGAGTCATGTTGATGAGTAATTATGCTTTAGTAAGAATATTGGTGTTAAGGTTTGTGATTCCCTATGCAAGCATGGAAGTCAATAGTTATGCAATGAAATTACATCCTACTTGTGGTGCATTATTTGGTGTTAGTTATGCTTAATGCTTGCTTATGAGATTTTTTGTTTCTTGGATGAATGCTTCCCAATCTTTTGCTAGCCTTCATTTGCACTAAGTATGATCACTACTTGTGCATCCAAAATCCTTAAACCAGTTTTTGCCACATGAGTCGACTATACCTACCTATATGATGTATTATTTTGCCGTTCTAAGCAAATTTGTATGTGCCATCTCTAATTTTCAAAATAAATTTCTCTTTTGTGTGCTCGTACCGCTCATGAAACGGTAGGGGGTGGCTGGTATATTTCCATGCTAGATGTGTGATTCTCAAGATGAGTGTTTATTTACTTGTCATTGCATGAGAGTATAGCAAAGGTAGTAGGTATGCCCAGTACTGAAATGAAAAATGAATTTAGTTTATGTTGTCAAATAATAAATTTCTTGTAAAGTGTTGGTATGGAAGGCACTCATGGATACGGTTAGCCATGGAAAGTGAAAGTATGGTGGAAAAATGAATAAATTTCATTTTCTACTTGGGAACCGCCTATGATATATCTAGCATGGAAAGTATTGGGAACTACTCGATCGTTTTCATTGACAGGAAAAGCATGCCACCCAAAATGTTTTATCTCTTAATTTTCACTTTGAGCTCTGGCACCTCTAAAAATCCCTACTTCCCTCTACGAAGGCCTTTCTATTTTACTTTATGCAATTTTTATTTTTATTTGAGTCTCCATCTTCCCTTATAAAGCACGAACGAAGGGGCACTATGATCATACTTGAGCATTAGATGTAGCTATAATGCGATTGTGTTTCATGAATGGATCAATGATTGAGCATGATGGCCTAGGGATAACTTTCTTTAGTATTGATATTTTGAAAGACATGGTTGCTTGTTGATATACTTGAGTATTGGAATCTTCATGTCAAAACTAGACTATTGCTTTGAACCATATAAAAGTCCATATGTCCATGATACAAAAGAAAAGAATGTGATGAACATGTTAGGCAGCATTCCACATCAAAATTCTGTTTTTATCATTTACCTACTCGAGGACGAGTAGGAATTAAGTTTGGGGATGCTGATACATCTCTAATGTATCTATAATTTTTTATTGTTCCATGCTGTTATATTATCATTATTGGATGTTTTACAATCATTTTATAGCAACTTTATATCACTTTTTGGGACTATCCTATTGATATAGTGCCCAGTGCCAGTTGTTGTTTTTTGCTTGTTTTTTACTTCGCAGAAAATCAATACCAATCGGAGTCCAAACACAGCGAAAATGTTTGGAGAATTTTTCTGGGCCAGAAGACACAGGATGGACCAAAGAAGTACTAGAGGGGTGCCCCCCTTGGTGACCTCCCGCACTGCCTCTTCACCCAAATATTCCATTTTTAATAAATCTGAAGATAAAAGCGAATAAAAATAGATCTCAAAGCAAATATGATAAAGAATAGACCCGGGGGCCGTAGATTTCACTAGAGGCTTCTCTCAAGAAAATAGCACATGATGGGTAAACACATTACTGTTGGCCAATTGATAGAAAATCGAATAATTATGACAATATCCAGGCAAAGATCAATATATAGGCATCACGTCCAAGATTAGTAGGCCGACTTCTGCCTGCGTCTACTACTATTACTCCACACATCGACCGCTATCCATCATGCATCTAGTGTATTAAGTTCATCGAGAAATGGGGTAATGCAATACGAATGATGACATTATGTAGACAAGATCTATTCATGTAGGAATAGCCCCCATCTTGTTATCCTTAATAGCAATGATACATGCGTGTCTTGTTGCCCTTCTATCAGTGGGAAAGAACCGCACGATCGAACCCATCACAAAGCACCTCTTCCCATGTCAAGAAAAATCAAACTAGTTGGCCTAACTAATCCAAAGATTCAGAGAAGAAATACGAGGCTATAAATAATCATGCATACAAGAGATCAAAGAAGACAAAAATAATATTCATGGATATAGATCTGATCATAAACTCAAAGTTCATCAGATCCCAACAAACACACCGCAAAAAGAGCTCATCAAAAAGATCTCCAAGAGACCATTGTATTGAGAATCAAAAAGATAGAGGAAGCCATATAGCTACTGCCTATGAGCCCGTAGGTCTATGATGAACTACTCATGCATCATCGGAGAGGCACCAATGAGGACGATGAACCCCTCTGTGATGGTGTCTAGATTGGATCTCAACGTTCTGGAACTTACGGCGACTAGAATTGTGTTTCATCGACTCCCCTAGGGTTTATGGAATATTTGGGTATTTATAGGGTGAAGAGGCGGTGCAGGAGGTCACTAGGGGGGCACAACCCCCCTGGGCGCGCCTTGGTGGGTTGTTCCCACCTGGGGCCTCCCCTCTAGTACTTCTTTGGCCCATCTTCTATCTTCTGGTCCGAAAAAATTCTCCAAAAACTTTCACTGCGTTCGGACTTCATTTGGTACTGATATTCTGCAAACTAAAAAACAAGCAAAAAACAACAACTGGCACTGGCACTATGT
This sequence comes from Triticum aestivum, assembly GCF_018294505.1. Taxonomy (NCBI): domain Eukaryota; kingdom Viridiplantae; phylum Streptophyta; class Magnoliopsida; order Poales; family Poaceae; genus Triticum; species Triticum aestivum. Next base: position 423,680,261 of record NC_057804.1, read on the forward strand.
CAATAGGTTAGTCCCAACAAATGATATAAAGTTGCTATACACTGACTGTAAAACATCCAAGATGGTAATATGACAACATGGAACAAGCAAAAATTATAGACACATTGGAGACGTACCAGCTGCCCGGAAGACCAATTCGATGACACGACAAGTCCGCCACCTCAAAAAGAAGGGAAAGGATAAGGTGGATAGAAAAAATAATGGTGGTAGGAGAGGTGGGGGCAGCCAGAGGCACCACCACCAGCGGCATCCATGTACACATCGCCCTGGCCAGAACAATATCAGTCGCCCTACTTATACGCTGCCAAACAGCTCGGTCGGCAGGAGTAGTCCCTGGCCTCCATTGTCGGGTACGTGTCAGACTCTTTCAAAGTCGACACAGAGCCTCTCCATTTCCTTATTCGGCATCACCGCATGTTGTCTGATAGCGGCTGGCATGGATCAACTTGGTGTCCGCTCTTTGTACGCCAGCATGTCTCAACGGTGGAGATGGCGTATGACGACGCTAACAGGGAGATGATGGAGATATTCCACAACAGAGATGAAGCCAGAGCCGGATTCAAGGATGGACAATTGGATGAATCAGAGCTGGAGGTGTACGCCCAACAGTCGGGTACGTACACTAGGCATCCGGGCATGTACACCCAGCAGCTGGACTCGTACACCGAATAGTCAGGATAGGACACATATGGCGGACAGGTGGAGGATTGGCAAGTCGATCCAAAGAAAAGGGGTAGAGGAGAAAGCTTCAACCTATGATATGATGAATTATTGTGTGATGCATGGTTGCTAGTAGCATCGATCTGATCCATGGCACGTCAGAAAGAGGTGGAAGATTTTTGTCCAACATACATTCTTGGTTCCATGGGACCAAATCGCTCAACCATTGATGGTACATCATCCAAGAGGTCATGATCAAGTATTATAGCCTTTTGAAACAACTAATCGGTCGGTGGCCAAGTGGTGCGCATTGGAAATATGCCCTAGAGGCAATAATATTGTATTATTATAGCAGACTAAGGCATAGCCTAGTGGTGGGAAGGGGCTGATGCCTTCCCACCCACCCAGGTTCAAGGCATGGTACTTGCAATTTGGGGTTGTTGCACCAATTATACTGTACGGGGTTCCCTTATAGTCTTTCTGTCAAAAAAATTGTATTATTATATTTCCATGTTCATAATTAAGAGTTTATATTCTATGTTATAAATTCTATGATCCTGGAATGTATGATTCAGTGGAGAACTCATATGCACGTGTGGAATAATAAACAGTAAAAATAAGATTCCTAGTCTCGCCTCTAAGACTAGTTCAAGTGTTGTTGGTGATCATGTTTTCCAGATCTTAGGATATCATCAAGTGTAACGATTGTCCTAAAACAACTTTGAGAATATGAAGTTGGAAGAACAATCATACTGAATCGACCCAAACTTGTTTGTTATACTTTTATATGTAATTGTCACAAGTCAATTGTTATAACATGGAGAGTTAACGTGTGATATAATTCCTTGGACCATGGGAGTATCGTAATCACTTCTTACCGTACGGTGGACTTTGGAGTTGCTCAAACGTCATCCATAACATGGTGATCATAACAACAACTTACGGTTCAACAAAAGGTTGACAATGGACTAGATAGGTTGAGGATAGAATTTGCTCCTCTAACGATGGAGAGATATTCTAAGGGACCTCTTGGTGTGAGGGCATCCATCATCGTCTGGCCAGCACTACAAAAAAAGACACATCCATGACATTTTGGGCTGAACAATTTTTTTCCTATCATACTTATGACACTTATATGATGATAATTGTGACAAAACCCGGTATCATCATAGATGTCATGGGCTCCTACTTCTATGACAAAAAATCATGACAGAAAATGGGCTTTTCGTCCTGGGTGGACCGAAGAAGCAGCTGCATGACATTCTTTGGGCCGTCCATGACGGAAAAACCGCGGTAGAAGCAAGGGTGAGGAAAATATCGGGGAGTTCTCAGTTACAGTGGGTGGTTGGGGGACGAGCGATGCGCATTTCTCTCGTACCGTACGGGCGTGGTGCGAGACATTGTGCTCTAACTGAACCCGAGCGAGGCGTCGCCTAACTGAACCCGAGCGATTCCTTCGCTACTGCTGCTAACTGAAGACGATCGATGTTGTCTCTGGATGAACAGTGAGAATTGCTGGGGGGGGTGGACGAACAGTTCCCAGTGGGGGTGGATGAACAGGACCCGTGGTGTTGATGAACAGGACCCCGATCGAGCCGGTTGGGGCTGGATGAACATGACCCCGTGGAGGGCTGGATGAACAGGATGACCCCATGGAGGGCTGGATGAACAGTAGCCGGTGGAGGGCTGGACGAATAGTAGCCCGTGGAGGGGTGGTTGAACAAGACCCCATGCAGAGGGCTGGTTGAACAGTAGCCGGTGGAGGAGCGCGTGGTGGAGGCTAGATGAACAGGAGCCCATGGATGAAAAGTCGCATGTGGAGGCTGGAGAAGGTCGACAGTGGATGAACAGTAGCCCGTGAAGGCTGGAGGAGGTCGATGGTGGAGATGAATAGTATCCGTGGAGTCCCGTTTTGCGGTACGCCACACCCCTCGCGATGAACAGGACCCTGATACGTCTCCAATGTATCTATAATTTTTTATTCTTCCATGCTATTATATTACCCCTTTTGGATGTTTATGGGCTTTATTTACACATTTATATCATTTTTGGGACTAACCTACTAACCGGAGGCCCAGCCCGTATTGCTGTTTTTTGCCTATTTTAGTATTTTGAAGAAAAGGAATATCAAACGGAGTCCAAACGGAATGAAACCTTCGGGAGCGTGATTTTTGGAAGGAACGTGATCTAGAGGACTTGGAGTGCAAGTCAAGAAGCAGCCAAGGCGGCCACGAGAGGGTAGCCCCCGCCCTATAGGGCGCGCCCCCTGTCTCCTGGGCCCCTCGGGCGGCCACTGACGCACTTCTTCCTCCTATATAAGCCTACGTACCCCGAAAACATTCAGGGAGCCAACAAAACACAACTTCCACCGCCGTAACCTTCTTATCCGCGAGATCCCATCTTGGAGCCTTCGCCGGCGCTTCGTCGGAGGGGGAATCAACCACGGAGGGCTTCTACATCAACACCATAGCCCCTCCGATGAGTTGTGAGTAGTTTACCATAGACCTACGGGTCCATAGTTATTAGCTAGATGGATTCTTCTCTCTTTCTGGATCTCAATACAATGTACTCCCCCTCTCTTGTGGAGATCTATTCGATGTAAACTCTTTTTGCGGTGTGTTTGTCGAGATCCGATGAATTGTGGGTTTATGATCAAGTTTATCTATGAGAAATATTTGAGTCTCCTCTGAATTCTTTTATGTATGATTGAGTTATCTTTGCAAGTCTCTTTGAATTATCAGTTTGGTTTGGCCTACTAGATTGATCTTTCTTGCCATGGGAGAAGTGCTTAGCTTTGGGTTCAATCTTGCGGTGTCCTTACCTAGTGACAGCAGGGGTTGCAAGGCACGTATTGTATTGTTGCCATCGAGGATAAAAAGATGGGGTTTATATCATATTGCATGAGTTTATCCCTCTACATCATGTCATCTTGCTTAAGGCGTTACTCTGTTCTTATGAACTTAATAATCTAGATGCAGGCAGGAGTCGGTCGAGGTGTAGAGTAATAGTAGTAGATGCAGGCAGGAGTTGGTCTACTTGTTGCGGACGTGATGCCTATATACATGATCATGCCTAGATAATCTGATAATTATTCGCTTTTCTATCAATTGTTCGACAGTAATTTGTTCACCCACCGTAATACTTATGCTATCTTGAGAGAAGTCTCTAGTGAAACCTATGCCCCCCGGGTCTATCTTTTATCATATTTGCTTCCAATCTACTTTTATTTGCATCTTTACTTTTTGCATCTATATTATTAAATACCAAAAATATATTTATTTTATCATACTATCTCTATTAGATCTCACTTTCGCAAGTGGCCGTGAAGGGATTGACAACCCCCTTATTGTGTTGGTTGCGAGTTCTTTGTTTGTTTGTGTAGGTGCATGGGACTTTTGAGGAGCCTCCTACTGGATTGATACCTTGGTTCTCAAAAACTAAGGGAAATACTTACGCTACTATTGTTGCATCACCCTTTCCTCATCAAGGAAAACCAACGCAAGCTCAAGACGTAGCAAGAAGGATTTCTGGCGTCGTTGCCAGGGAGAGAAGGATTCTGGCGCCGTTGCAGGGGAGGTCTTCGCTCAAGTCAAGACATACCAAGTACCCATCACAAACTCATCTCCCTCGCATTTACATTATTTGTCATTTGCCTCTCGTTTTCCTCTCCTCCACTTCACCCTTGCCGTTTTATTCGCCATCTCTTTCCCAATCTCCTCCTCTCTTTTTCGCTTGCCTTTTTCCGTTTGCTCATGTGTTAGTTCGGTTACCTTGTCGTTATGGCTAGTCCTCCTATCCTTGTTATCACTCCCGAACATGAAATTCTTAATTTTAAGCAAAGGGAGGGAGAAAATTTAAAAGATGCTTGGCATAGAATTTGCAATGCTCAAAATAAATCTACTAGGAAGCTTTCTACTTCCGTTCTTCTTCGCAATTTTTATGTCGGCATTACTCCTTGGAATAGATGTGTTCTTGATACTGTTGCTGGAGGGGATTTCTTGAGTATCAATACGTTTGATGCTTATAATGCTATGTTAGATTTGTTTGGCCCACCACCTCTTTTGGTTAATGAAACGGTTTTAACTTTAGAACATGTGATGCAACGGCTTGATATTATTGAAAATAAAATGGCCACTATTGAGTTGATTGAAAATTTGGATAAAAAGATCCATAATCACATTACCCAATATGGATCTAGGGTTGGAGTTACTTTGAAAAATCTTAAAGAGAAAGAACGTATAGTTAATGAAAAAATAGATCTAGATTCTGAAAGAATCGATAAACTTGAGGATATCATTACCAACCTAGGTTCCGTGTTTTCTTCCATGTAAAACACTCCAAAACCCCCTACCAAAACTGCCAAGTTTATTTATGTTCCTAAAAATAAGGGGGAATCTTCTAGTAAAGGAGACGCGGATCTCAAATCCATAAGTGTTCATCCCAATTGTCTCTCCATCGTTAAGGAACCTTTTGCTACAAACGAATTTCTTGAATTTTTGCCTAAAGGTTTAATCATTGCTAAAAAGGGAGAAACCCCTAAAGATTATAAGTGCTCTATTGAGGAATTTAGTGCCAAAGATGGCACTACTTAGATCTATCTTCGCTTTTATGCCTAGCTAGGGGCGTTAAACGATAGCGCTAGTTGGGAGGCAACCCAATTTTCTTTGTGTTTTTTGTTTTTGTTCCTGTTTAGTAATAAATCTTGCATCTACCTCATGTTTCTATGTGTTTTTATCTTTCAATTAGTGTTTGTGCCATGTAGAACCTGTAGGATAACCTATGATGATAGTTGATTTGATTCTGCTGAAAAACAGAAACTTTGCACGCACGAATTTAGTTTTGTTAAATCACAGAAACGTGATTTTGCGTTGATTCTTCTTGATGCTGATCAATAGACAAATTTTCCAGGACTTCCTATTTTAGTAGGATTTTTGGAGTTCCAGAAGTTACAGATTTCTACAGACTATCTATTTTTGACATATTCTATTTTTCGTGTGTTGTTTGCTTATTTTGATGCATCTATGGCTAGTAAAATAGTTTATAAACCATAGAGAAGTTGGAATACAGTAGGTTTAACACCAATACAAATAAAGAATGAGTTCATTACAATACCTTATGTGGTGGTTTTGTTTTCTTTCACTAACGGAGCTTATAAGATTTCCTGTTGAGTTTTGTGTTGTGAAGTTTTCAAGTTTTGGGTAAAGCTTTTATGGACTATGAATAAGGAGTGGCAAGAGCCTAAGCTTGGGGATGCCCATGGCACCCCAAGATATTCAAGAATAGCCAAAAGCCTAAGCTTGGGGATGCCCCAGGAAGGCATCCCCTCTTTCGTCTTCGTTCATCGGTAACTTTACTTGGAGCTATATTTTTATTCGCCACATGATATGTGTTTTGCTTGGAGCGTCGTGTATTATATTAGTCTTTGCTTTTTAATTTACCACAATCATCCTTGCTGTACACACCTTTTGGGAGAAGCCTACTTGATTAGGATTTGCTAGAATACTCTATGTGCTTCACTTATATCTTTTGAGCTTGATAGTTTTTGCTCTTGTGCTTCACTTATATTTTTTAGAGCACGGCGGTGACTTAATTTTGAAGAAATTGCTAGTCTCTCATGCTTCACTTATATCTTTTTGAGAGTCTTTTAGAACTTCATGGTATTTTCTATGGTTACAAAGTTGGTCCTAGAATGATGAACATCCAAGTTGGGTATAATAAAAACTATCATAGAAAGGAATTGGATGCTATGATCAATTTGATGCTTGATAATTGTTTTGAGATATGGAAGTAGTGATATTAAAGTCATGCTACTTGAGGTGATTATGAAAAATACTTGTGTTGAGGTTTGTGATTCCCGTAGCATGCACGTATGGTGAACCGCTTTGTGATGAAGTTGGATCACAATTTTATTTATTGATTGTCTTCCTTACGAGTGGCGGTCGGGGACGAGCGATGCTCTTTTCCTACCAATCTATCCCCCTAGGAGCATGCACGTAGTGCTTTGGTTTTTGATGACTTCTAGATTTTTGCAACAAGTACATGAGTTCTTTTGACTAATGTTGAGTCCATGGATTATACGCACCTCACCCTTCCACCATTGCAAGCCTCTCTTGTGCCGTGCAACTTTCGCCGGTACCATACACCCACCATATACCTTCCTCAAAACAGCCACCATACCTACCTATTATGGCATTTCCATAGCCATTCCGAGATATATTGCCATGCAACTTTCCACCGTTACGTTCATATGACATGCATTACTTTTGTCATATTGCTCTTTGCATGATCATGTAGTTGACATCGTATTTGTGGCAAGGCCACCTTTATAATTTTCATACATGTCACTCTTGATTCATTGCATATCCCGGTACACCGCCGGAGGCATTCATATAGAGTCATATCTTGTTCTAGCTTTGAGTTGTAATTCTTGAGTTGTAAATCCATAAAAGTGTGATGATTTTCATTATTAGAGCATTGTCCTAGTGAGGAAAGGATGATGAAGACTATGATTCCCCCACAAGTCGGGATGAGACTTCGGACTTTACAAAAAGAAAAAAAAGAAAAAAAGAAAAAAAAGAGAAAGGCCAAAAAAAGAAAAAAAGAAAGGCCAAAGAAAAAAAAGAAAAAAATGAGAGAAAAAGAGAGAAGGGACAATGCTACTATCTCTTTTTACACACTTGTGCTTCAAAATAGCACCATGATCTTCATGATAGAGAGTCTCATATGTTGTCACTTTAATATACTAGTGGGAATTTTTCATTATAGAACTTGGCTTGTATATTCCAATGATGGGCTTCCTCAAAATGCCCTAGGTCTTCGTGATCAAGCGAGTTGGATGCACACCACTTAGTTTCTTTTGTTGAGCTTTCATATATTTATAGCTCTAGTGCATCCGTTACATGGCAATCCCTACTCACTCACATTGATATCTATTAATGGGCATCTCCATATCCCATTGATACGCCTAGTTGATGTGAGACTATCTTCTCCTTTTTGTCTTCTCCACAACCACCATTCTATTCCACATATAGTGCTATGTCCATGGCTCACGCTCATGCATTGCGTGAAAGTTGAAAGGGTTTGAGATTATTAAAGTATGAAACAATTGATTGGCTTGTCATCGGGGTTATGCATGATTAAATACTTTGTGTGATGAAGATAGAGCAACAGCCAGACTATATGATTTTGTAGGGATAACTTTCTTTGGCCATGTTATTTTGAGAAGACATGATTACTTTGATTAGTATGCTTGAAGTATCACCATTTTCATGTTAATATGAACTTTTATTTTGTATCATTTGGATCTGAACATTCATGCCACAATAAAGAAAATTACATTGAGAATTATGCTAGGTAGCATTCCACATAAAAAATTCCGTTTTTATCATTTACCTACTCGAGGACGAGCAGGAATTAAGCTTGGGGATGCTTGATACGTCTCCAACGTATCCATAATTTTTTATTGTTCCATGCTATTATAATATCCCTTTTGGATGTTTATGCGCTTTATTTTACACATTTATATCATTTTTGGGACTAACCTACTAACCGGAGGCCCAGCCCGTATTGTTGTTTTTTTTGCCTATTTCAGTATTTCGAAGAAAAGGAATATCAAACGGAGTCCAAACGGAATGAAACCTTCAGGAGCATGATTTTTGGAACGAACATGATCTAGAGGACTTGGAGTGCAAGTCGAGAAGCAACCGAGGCAGCCACGAGAGGGTAGGGCGCCCCCCCTTTAGGGCGCCCCCCTATCTTGTGGGCCCCTCGGGCGGCCACCGACGTACTTCTTCCTCCTATATAAGCCTACGTACCCCGAAAACATCCAGGGAGCCAATGAAACACAATTTCCACCGCCGTAACCTTCTGTATCCGCGAGATCCCATCTTGGAGCCTTCGTTGGTGCTCCACGGGAGGGGGAATCGACCATGGAGGGCTTCTACATCAACACCATAGCCCCTTCCGATGAGTTGTGAGTAGTTTACCACAGACCTACGGGTCCCTAGTTATTAGCTAGATGGCTTCGTCTCTCTTTCTGGATCTCAATACAATGTTCTCCCCCTCTCTTGTGGAGATCTATTCGATGTAAACTCTTTTTGCTGTGTGTTTATCGAGATCCGATGAATTGTGAGTTTATGATCAAGTTTATCTATGAGAAATATTTGAATCTCCTCTGAATTCTTTTATGTATGATTGAGTTATCTTTGCAAGTCTCTTTGAATTATTAGTTTGGTTTGGCCTACTAGATTGATCTTTCTTGCCATGGGAGAAGTGCTTAGCTTTGGGTTCAATCTTGCGGTGTCCTTACCCAGTTACAGCAGGGGTTGCAAGGCACGTATTGTATTGTTGCCATAGAGGATAAAAAGATGGGGTTTATATCATATTGCATGAGTTTATCCCTCTACATCATGTCATCTTGCTTAAGGCGTTACTCTGTTCTTATGAACTTAATACTCTAGATGCAGGCAGGAGTCGGTCCATGTGTGGAGTAATAGTAGTAGATGCAGGCAGGAGTCGGTCTACTTATTGCGGACGTGATGCCTATATACATGATCATGACTAGATAAATCTTATAATTATTCGCTTTTCTATCCATTGCTCGACAGTAATTTGTTCACCCATCGTAATACTTATGCTATCTTGAGAGAAGCCTCTAGTGAAACCTATGGCCCCCGGGTCTATCTTTTATCATATTTGCTTCCAATCTACTTTTATTTGCATCTTTACTTTTTGCATCTATATTATAAAATACCAAAAATATATTTATTTTATCATACTATCTCTATTAGATCTCACTTTCGCAAGTGGCCGTGAAGGGATTGACAACCCCTTTATTGCGTTGGTTGCAAGTTCTTTGTTTGTTTGTGTAGGTGCGTGGGACTTTTGAGGAGCCTCCTACTGGATTGATACCTTGTTTCTCAAAAACTGAAGGAAATACTTACGCTACTATTGTTGCATCACCCTTTTCTCTTCAAGGAAAACCAACGCAATCTCAAGATGTAGCAGACCCCGTTTCGACCATGGCGCTCCAACACAAGTCTGTTTCCTCCATTTTGCGGTACGCCACACCCCTCCCGATCAACAGGACCCTGTTTCGACCGTAGAAGGTCCAACAGAAGTCTGTTTCCTCCGTTTTGCGGTACGCCAAACCCCTCCCGATGAACAGGATCTCGTTTCGACCGTGGCCGGTCGAACACAAGGCCGTTTCCTTCGTTGTGTGGTACGCCAGGCCTCGTTTCCATCGGTTGTTCCGTCCAAGCCCTCCCGATGAACACGATGACGCATTCCGTTCTGACCCAGCCGGTTGGCTCCCCATGAACACGGCGATGACGCAGTTTCTCCATTTCGACCCAGCCATGTACACGAGCCCTGGCCGTATGTATGCACGAGTAGGCGTTCGAGACCCCGCCCGTATGTACGTACGTGGCCGTATTTTCTTTCTTGCACACTGGTCGTTGTACGTACGTGTACATGCTACGTGCGCACCTCTACTACGACACATGCACGCCTCTACATCAACCAATATGTGCGTACACGTTCGCGACCAGAATGACAACGCTACGTACGCTTCGACCAGGTGGGTCCCGACTATCAGGCACTTCCTTGTGTGTGAAGATGTAGCTGGTAGGTCCTAGCATTTAGGGAGGCGAATCATTTTTTTGCCCAGACGCACTTCCTTGCGTGCGAAGATGTAGCTGGTGGGTCCCAGTAGTCAGGGGCGAATCGTTTTTTTTGCCCGAACACACTTCCTTGCATGCGAAGATGCAGCTGGTTGATGACCCACAAGTATAGGGGATCTATCGTAGTCCTTTCGATAAGTAAGTGTGTCAAACCCAACAAGGAGCAGAAGGAAATGACAAGCGGTTTTTAGTAAGGTATTCTCTACAAGCACTAAAATTGTAGGTAACAGATAGTTTTGTGATAAGATCATTTGTAACGGGTAACAAGCAATGAAAGTAAATAAAGTGCAGCAAGGTGGCCCAATACTTTTTGTAGCAAAGGACAAGCCTAGACAATTTCTTATAATGAGAAAAGCGCTCCCGAGGACACATGGGAATTACCGTCAAGCTAGTTTTCATCATGCTCATATGGTTCGCGTTCGGTACTTTGATAATTTGATATGTGGGTGGACCGGTGCTTGGGTACTGCCCTTACTTGGACAAGCATCCCACTTATGGTTAACCCCTATTGCAAGCATCCACAACTACAAAAGAAGTATTAAGGTAAACCTAACCATAGCATGAAACTAATGGATCCAAATCAGCCCCTTACGAAGCAACGCATAAACTAGGGTTTAAGCTTCTGTCACTCTAGCAACCCATCATCTACTTATTACTTCCCAATGCCTTCCTCTAGGCCCAAATAATGGTGAAGTGTCATGTAGTCAACGTTCATATAACACCACTAGAGGAGAGACAACATACATCTCATCAAAAATATCGAACGAATACCAAATTCACATGACTACTAATAGCAAGACTTCACCCATGTCCTCGGGAACAAATGTAACTACTCACAAAGCATATTCATGTTCATAATCAGAGGAATATTAATATGCATTAAGGATCTGAACATATGATCTTCCACCAAGTAAACCAATTAGAATCAACTACAAGGAGTAATCAACACTATTAGCAACCCACAGGTACCAATTTGTGGTTTTGATACAAGATTGGATACAAGAGATGAACTAGGGTTTTGAGAGGAGATGGTGTTGATGAAAATGTTGATGGAGATTGACCCCCACCCGATGAGAGGATCGTTGGTGATGACGATGGTGATGATTTTTCCCTCCCGGAGGGAAGTTTCCCCGGTAGAACACCTTCCGCCGGAGCCCTAGATTGGTTTCGCCAAGGTTCTGCCTCGTGGCGGCGGAGTTTCGTCCTGTAAGCTTGCTTATGATTTTTTTTTTCAGGGTAAAAGCCTTCATATAGCAGAAGATGGGCACCGGAGGGCCACTAGGGGGCCCAGGAGACAGGGGGCGCGCGCCCCCACCCCCTGGCCAGGGTGTGGGACCCCTCTGGTGTTTTCTTCGCTCAATAATTCTTATTAATTACAAAAGTGACTTCCATGGAGTTTTAGGATTTTGGAGCTGTGCAGAATAGGTTTCCAATATTTGCTCCTTTTCCAGCCAGAATTCCAGCTGTCGGCATTCCCCCTCTTCATGGTAAACCTTGTAAAATAAGAGAGAATAGCCATAAGTATTATGACATAACGTGTAATAACAACCCATAATGCAATAAATATTGATATAAAAGCATGATGCAAAATGGACGTATCAACTCCCCCAAGCTTAGACCTCGCTTGTCCTCAAGCGGAAGCCGAAATAGAAAAATATGTCCACATGTTTAGAGATAGAGGTGTCGATAAAAATAAAATACGGAGATGAGGGCATCATGATCATTCTTATAACAGCAACATATATATATATATATTGTCATATGATTTCTTATGCTCAAGTAACAATCTATTCACAATGTCAAGTATGGTTCACAAACTTCATTGAGAACTAGCAAACTATAATCTCAGTCATTGAAGCAATTGCAATTTATCATAACATCGGAAAGAGTCATAAATAGAGCTTTTCAACAAGTCCACATACTCAACTATCATATAGTCTTCTACAATTGCTAACACTCATGCAATACTTATGGTTATGAAGTTTTAATCGGACACTGAGAAAGATAGGGGCTTATTGTGTTGCCTCCCAATGTATTCACCTTTGGGTGATGTCAACAATAATAGTACATGCTAACTTACATCCAATTATATATATATATATATATATATATATATATCAGGATATTTCCAACACGAGGTGCTTGCCAAAGGATAAAATGAAAAAGGGAAAGGTGAAGATCACCTTGACTCTTGCATAAAGTAAAGACATAAAGTAAAAGATAGGCCCTTCGCAGAGGGAAGCAGAGGTTGTCATGTGCTTTTAGGGTTGGATGCACAAAATCTTAATGCAAAAGAACGTCACTTTATATTGTCACTTGTGATATGAACCTTTATTATGCAGTCCGTCGCTTTTATTACTTCCATATCACCCAATCGTATAAAGCTTATTTTCTCCGCACTAATAAGTCATACGTATTTAGAGAGCAATTTTTATTGTTTGCGACATGACAACTTACTTGAAGGATCTTACTCAATCCATAGGTAGGTATGGTGGACTCTCATGGCAAAACTGGGTTTAAGGATATTTGGAAGCACAAGTAGTATCTCTATTTGGTGCAAGGAATTTTTGGCTTGCATGAGGGGGAAAGGCAAGCTCAACATGTTGGGAAGATCAATGACAATATACTTTAACTGAGATGTGAGAAAACATAAACCATTATGTTGTCTTCCTTGTCCAACATCAACTCTTTGGCATGTCATACTTAATAAGTGCTCACAATCATAAAAGATATCCAAGATAGTATATTTATATGTGAAAACCTCTCTTTCCTTATTACTTCCTATTAATTGCAACGAAGACCAAAACTACGTTTGTCAACTCTCAACAACTTTTATGCCTCATACTCTTTATATGTGAAGTCATTACTATCCATAAGATCAATGTGAACTCTTTTTATTCTTTCTATTTTCTCAAGATCGTAGCAAGATAGCAAAGCCCTTGACTCAACACTAATCTTTATTATTGATAGCTCACGGACTCGATTACATAAAGAGATCACAAAGCAAAACTCAAAACTAATTCATACCAAAACTTCAATCTACTAGATCAAGATATTACTAAAAGGATCGAACTAAGTAAAACAGTAAAGATAGGAGTGTGATGGTGATACGATACCGGGGCACCTCCCCCAAGCTTGGCAGTTTCCAAGGGGAGTGCCCATACCCATGTAATTATGTCCTCAGAGGTGACGGAGGGGGTGATGATGATGGTTGATAATCGCACATCGAGCGTAAAAGCTCCTCCAACTTGCGGATGATGCCCTTGAGTCCGACAATATGACCCTTCAACAAAATATTTTCCTGCATGAGATACTTGTTTTGTATGCGAGCTAACTCAATCATCTTGAAAGCCTCAATCCCAGTTGGAGTAAAGATGTTGGGTAGAGGTTGAGGGATGTCTTCTTCCACCGCCGGAGCTTGATCCTCCATGGCCTTCTTGATCCCTTTATCCTTGTTGATCTCCTCCAGTTCTTCTCTTTTCAGCTCTGTCTTCAATAGCCAAGCATCCTTGTCTTCATTGTTGAAGGAGGGCGATGTCATGGTGCTCTAGATCTGTCAGTAAAACAGCTCGAAACGAAAATAGAGGATATTTGCGTGACACGGTAGTCAAAACCTTCGGGAGATTATATAATGAATTTTTACCGACCAAAATACGTAACGTGCAAGAAAACAAAGTCCGGGAGGCACACGAGGTGCCTATGAGACAGGGGGGCGCGCCCAGTAAGGGTGGGCGCGCCCTCCACCCTTGTGGAGGCATCGTGTCCTTCCCGGATTACTTCTTTCTTTCCAAAATTCTTAAATATTCCAAAACAGAAAAAATTGACATTAGAATTGTTTTGAAGTCGGTTTACTTACCGTACCACATACCTATTCCTTTTTTGAGTCTGAAACATTCTGGAAAGTGTCCCTTATGTATTCCTCCAGGGTTACGGACTCAATAATATTGGTTTCAACATTGATAGGATTACCTGAGATATAATGTTTGATTCTTTGACCGTTCACCACCCTCGGACTTGTGCCTTCGAAGTTGTTGAATGACAGACCTCCTCGATAATGTAAGGACCTTCCCATTTAGAGAGAAGTCTTCCTGCAAAAAATCTTAAACGAGAGTTGAATAGCAACACATAATCACCTACGTTAAACTCACACTTTTGTATTCTTTTGTCATGCCATCTTTTAACTTTTTCTTTGAATAGCTTGGTATTCTAGTAGGCCTGGTTCTCCATTCATCTGGTGAGCTAATATCAAATAACGTCTTCTCACCGGCAAGTTTGAATTCATAGTTGAGCTATTTAATAGCCCAATATGCTTTATGTTCAAGTCAAGAGGTAAGTGACATGCTTTTCCATAAACCATCTTATACGGAGACATACCTATAGGATTTTTATATGCAGTTCTATAGGCCCATAATGCATCATCAAGTTTCTTGGACCAATTCTTTCTAGATCTATTCACAGTCTTCTGCAAAATTAATTTGAGCTCTCTATTGCTCAACTCTACTTGACCACTAGACTGTGGGTGATTAGGAGATGCGATTCTATGATTAACATCATACTTAGCAAGCATCTTACAGAAAGCCCCATGAATAAAATGTGAACCACCATCAGTAATAAGATATCTAGGGACTCCAAACCTCGGAAAAATAACTTCTTTAAGCATCTTAATAGAGGTGTTATGATTAGAACTACTTGTTGGAATAGCTTCTACCCACTTAGTAACGTAATCAACAACGACTAAAATATGTGTGTAACCATTAGAGGCAGGAAAAGGTCCCATATAATCAAAGCCCCAAACATCAAATGGTTCAATAACAAGAGAATAATTCATAGGCATTTCTTGACGTCTACTAATATTACCAATTCTTTGACATTCATCACAAGACAAGACAAACTTACGAGCATCTTTGAGAGAGTAGGCCAATAAAAACCGGATTGCAATACCTTATGTGTAGTTCTATCTCCAGCGTGGTGTCCTCCATACGATTCAGAGTGACACTTGCGTAGGATCTGTTCCTGTTCATGCTCAGGTACACAATATCTAATAACACCATCTACTCCTTTATAAAGGTGTGGGTCATCCCAGAAGTAATGTCTTAAATCATAAAAGAACTTTTTCTTTTGCTGGTATGTGAAACTAGGTGGTATAAATTTAGCAACAATGTAATTAGCATAATTAGCATACCATGGAGCAGTATGAGAAGCATTAATGACCGCTAATTGTTCATCAGGAAAGCTATCATCAATAGGTAGTGGGTCATCAAGAACATTCTCTAACCTAGACAGGTTGTCTGCAATGGGGTTCTCAGCTCCCTTTCTATCAATAATATGCAAATCAAATTCTTGAAGCAAGAGAACCCAGCTAATAAGTCTAGGCTTAGCATCTTTCTTTTCCATAAGATATTTAATAGCAGCATGATCAGTGTGAATAGTAACTTTAGAATCAACAATATAAGGTCGGAACTTAACACAAGCAAATACAACTGCTAAGAACTCTTTTTCTGTAGTAGTATAATTTCTCTGGGCAGTATCAAGAGTTTTACTAGCATACTGGATAACATTCAATTTCTTATCAACTCTTTGCCCTAGAACAGCACCTACAACATAATCACTAGCATCACACATAATTTTAAAGGGTAAATTCCAATCAGGTGGCTGAACAATAGGTGCAGTGATCAAAGCTTTCTTAAGTATTTCAAATGCTTCTACACAATCCTCATCAAAGACAAAAGGAATATCTTTTTGCAATAAATTAGTCAGAGGCCTAGAGATTTTAGAAAAGTCCATAATGAACCTCCTATAAAAACCAGCATGACCAAGGAAACTTCTTATACCTTTTATGTCCTTGGGACATGGCATCTTTTCAATAGCATCAACTTTAGCTTTATCAACTTCAATACCTCTCTTAGAAATCTTATGCCCCAAGACAATGCCTTCATTAACCATAAAGTGGCACTTTTGCCAATTCAAGATGAGACTAGTGTCTTCACATCTCTGCAAAACTCGATCAAGGTTGCTCAAGCAATCGTCAAAAGAGGATCCAAAAACGGAGAAATCATCCATGAATACCTAACAAATCTTTTCACAAAAGTCAGAGAATATAGCCATCATGCATCTTTGAAAAGTAGCAGGTGCATTACATAAACAAAAAGGCATACGTCTATAAGCTAAAGTACCGAAAGGGCAAGTAAAAGTAGTTTTTGATTGATCTCTCCGCTGACACAGGTATTTGAGAGAAACCAGAATAACCATCTATAAAGCAGAAATGAGTATGTTTGGATAGTCTTTCTAGCATATGATTGATAACCCTCAAGTATAGGGGATCGCAACAGTTTTCGAGGGTAGAGTATTCAACCCAAATTTGTTGATTCGACACAAGGGGAGCCAAAGAATATTCTCAAGTATTAGCAGCTGAGTTTTCAATTCAACCACACCTGGAAACTTAATATCTGCAGCAAAGTGTTTAGTAGCAAAGTAATATGATAGTGGTGGTAACGGTAACAAAGTAAAGACAGCAAAAGTAATGTTTTTGGTATTTTTGTAGTGATGATAACAGTAGCAACGGAAAAGTAAATAAGCGTAAACCAGTATATGGAAAACTCATAGGAACCGGATTAGCGATGGATAATTATGCCGGATGCGGTTCGTCATGTAACAGTTACAATATAGGGTGACACAGAACTAGCTGCAGTTCATCAATGTAATGTAGGCATGTATTCTGTATATAGTCATACGTGCTTATGGAAAAGAACTTGCATGACATCTTTTGTCCTACCCTCCCGTGGCAGCGGGGTCCTATTGGAAACTAAGGATATTAAGGCCTCCTTTTAATAGAGAACCAGAACAAAGCATTAGCACATAGTGAATACATGAACTCCTCAAACTATGGTCAACACCGGGAGTGGTCCCGATTATTGTCACTTCGGGGTTGCCGGATCATAACACATAGTAGGTGACTATAGACTTGCAAGATAGGATCAAGAACACACATATATTCATGAAAACATAATAGGTTCAGATCTGAAATCATGGCACTCGGGCCCTAGTGACAAGCATTAAGCATAGCAAATTCATATCAACATCAATCTCAGAACATAATGGATACTAGGGATCAAACCCTAACAAAACTAACTCGATTACATGATAAATCTCATCCAACCCATCACCGTCCAGCAAGCCTACGATGGAATTACTCACGCACGGTGGTGAGCATCATGAAATTGGTGATGGAGGATGGTTGATGATGACGACAGTGACGAATCCCCCTCTCCGGAGCCCCGAACGGACTCCAGATCAGCCCTCCCGAGAGAGATTAGGGCTTGGCAGCGGCTCCGTATCATAAAACGCGATGATTCTTTCTCTCTAATTTTTTTTCTCCCCGAAAGCCAATATATGGAGTTGGAGTTGGCGTCGGAGGGCCACCAGGGGGCCCACGAGGTAGGGGGGCGCGCCCAGGGGGGAGGGGCGCGCCCCCCACCCTCGTGGACAGGGTGTGGGCCCCCTGGTCTTCATCTTTGGCAAGGAGTTTTTTTATTTATTCTAAGATATTCCATGGAGTTTCGGGTCATTCCGAGAACTTTTGTTTTCTGCACATAAAACAACACCATGGCAATTCTGCTGAAAACAGCGTCAGTCCGGGTTAGTTCCATTCAAATCATACAAGTTAGAGTCCAAAACAAGGGCAAAAGTGTTTGGAAAAGTAGATACAACGGAGACGTATCAACTCCCCCAAGCTTAAACCCTTGCTTGTCCTCAAGCGAGTCAGTTGACAAACTGACAGAGAAAAAAGAAAAACTTTTACAAACTCTGTTTGCTCTTGTTGTTGTAAACATGAAAAGCCAGCATTCAAGTTTCAGCAATTATTATGAACTAACCA
The DNA here is from genome assembly GCF_018294505.1 of Triticum aestivum. Lineage (NCBI taxonomy): Eukaryota > Viridiplantae > Streptophyta > Magnoliopsida > Poales > Poaceae > Triticum > Triticum aestivum. Next base: position 423,698,474 of record NC_057804.1, read on the forward strand.
TACTCACAATGACACGTAGGTCTCACAATTACTCATATCAATAGCATAATCAGCTAGTGAGCCATAATAGCAAAACTCGGATGACAACACTTTCTCAAAATAATCATAACATGATATAAAAAAATGGTATCTCGCTAGCCCTTTCTAAGACCACAAAACATAAATGCAGAGCACCTTTAAAGATCAAGGACTGACTAAACATTGTAATTCACGATAAAAGAGATCCAGTCAAGTCATACCCAATATAAACGAATAATAATGAATGCAAACGACAGTGTGCTCTCCAGCGGGTGCTTTTTAATAAGAAGGGTGATGAATCAACATAAAAGTAAATAGATAGGCCCTTCGCAGAGGGAAGCAGGGATTTGTAGAGGTGCCAGAGCTCGGTTTTGAAATAGAGATAAATTATATTTTGAGCGGCATACTTTGATTGTCAACATAACAACTAAAAGACGATGATATCTTCCATGCTAAATAGATTATAGGCGGTTCCCAAACAGAATGGTAAAGTTTATACTCCCCTTCCTCCACAAGCATCAATCCATGGCTTGCTCGAAACAACGAGTGCCTCCAACATTCAACTGGTCCCAAGGGGAGTTTTGTTTGCAGTTATTTTGATTTAGGTTGCATAAAGCATGGGACTGGGCATCCCGGATATCAGCCATTTTCTCGTGAATGAGGAGCGGAGTCCACTCCTCTTGAGAATAACCCGCCTAACACGGAAGATAAGGGCAGCTCTAGTTGACATATGAGCTATTCGAGCATGCAAAACAGAATGTTTATTTGAAGGTTTATAGTTTGGCACATACAAATTTACTTGGAACGGCAGGTAAATACCGCATATAGGTAGGTATAGTGGACTCATATGGGATAACTTTGGGGTTTAAGGAGTTTGGATGCACAAGCAGTATTCCCGCTTAGTACAGGTGAAGGCTAGGAAAAGACTGGGAAGCGACCAACTGAGAGAGCGACAACAGTCGTAAACATGCATTAAAATTAATTTACACCGAATATAAGCATGAGTAGGAAATAATCCACCATGAACATAAATATCATGAAGGCTATGTTGATTTGATTCAACTACATGCGTGAACATGTGCCAAGTCGAGTCACTCAATTCATTTAAAGGAGGATACCATCCTATCATACCACGTCATAATCATCTCAATAGCATGTTGGCACGCAAGGTAAACCATTATAACTCATAGCTAATCAAGCATGGCACAAGCAACTATAATCTATAAATGTCATTGCAAATATGTTTACTTCATAATAGATGAATCAGGAATGATGAATCATCTATTTACAAAAACAAGAGAGGTCGAGTTCATACCAGCTTTTCTCTTCCCAATAAGTCCATCATATATCATCATTATTGCCTTTCACTTGCACGACCGAATGGTGTGTATAATGATAAGAGTGCACGTGCATTGGACTAAGCTGGAATCTGCAAGCATTCAACTCAAGAGAGAAGACAAGTAATATGGGCTCTAAGTTTAAATAATCAATCATGCATATAAGAGCCACTAAGCATTTTCAATATAGTCTTCTCGACCCCCAAAGAAAGGAAAAGAAATAAAAACTATTTACATGGGAAAGCTCCCAACAAGAAAAAGAAGAAAGGGAAATATTTTGGGTTTTCTTTTTAATTCTACTACAAGCATGAAAAGTAAACTCACTAATTTCTTTGGTTTTTTCTTAAGGTTTAACAAACACACGAGAAGAAAGCAGGAAAAAGAAAATAAACTAGCATGGATATTACAGTGAAAGAGTATGAGCACCGACATCTAGCAATGAGTGTGTGTGAACATAAATGTAATGTTGGTGGGAAATGTGTACTCCCCCAAGCTTAGGATTTTGGCCTAAGTTGGTCTATTGCCAGGGATGGTCTGGCGGATATCCGTAGGTGAAGCTGGGGTCATAGTGTGACGCAGCGGCTATCGCCGCTTGAGCTATAGCATGGAGTCGAGCAGCCTCCACTCTCCTTTCGTACTCATCTGCCTCCTCTCTCGTAATAATATATCTTCCTCTCGCCTGAAAATCAAAGAAGGTAGGAGTAGGAAGAGCAACACGGACCACATGCCGTTTGTTAAAGATTAGTCGATACTAGTAAGGTGGTCCAGTCCTCTCAATGAACTGGTGGGAAAACATAGAATCAAGATCTAAATAAGAAGAGGGTAACTCCATATCACCCTCACGAATGTCTACATCAAGAAAATTAGCTAAGCGGGTTGCATAAATTCCTCCAAAGAAATCTCCGTTATGCCTATTCTGATGCAACCTACGAGCTACAATGGCTCCCAAATGATAAGATTGGTCTCCTAACACAGCACTCCTGAGAATACTCAGGTCATGGACACACATGTGACATGCTTCATCCTTAGCATTTATGCATCTACCTATGAAGAGAGCAAAATAATGTATAGCAAGAAAGTGAACGCTCCCTATAGTAGCTTGTGTTATATCTCTAGATTCCCCTACAGTTATTCTAGCAAGAAAGTCTCTATATTCGGATTTAGGGGGATCCCTGACATTACCCCAAGATGGAAGTTTGCAAGCAGAAGTAAAATCCTCTAAGTCCATGGTATAAGATTTGTCATACATGTCAAACATGACTGAAGGAGAATTACGCGAAGATGAAAACTCAAACCTCCTCACAAATGAACTTGTGAGATCATGATACTGGGGGCATTTGTCAGCTTCAAAGTCCTCAAGACCGGCATTACTCAAATATGTGCTAAATTCTTCTTTGATTCCCACTTGATTCATAAAATTTTCCGACGGCCATTCACAAGGCCTTACAGGAGCGTCTCTTGGTGGCTCCTCATCAGCATCACGTATTGCAAGCCTGGGACCTTGCTTCCTTGAAGGACCACCTTGGAACATCCTCCTAAGCATATTGTTTCCTCTGAAAAATTTCTGAAATTTTTTAGTAGCTTCAAATAAAAGTGAACCAACTTCAATAAAATTGGTAGTAACAACTCCCACAAGTGCCTAGAGCCTATATAAAGCATTAGAACTACTTGGAAACATATAAATTTGACATGCAAGCTCAAGAACATGGTCACCTATGCAGCACCAATTTACAATGAATAAAGCACTAAAACAAAAACTAATTGGACCAATGGAGGAGTCACATACCAAGGAACAATCTCCTCAAGCAGTTTTGCGAGAGGTGCTTTGAGCAAGGAGATCGAAAATCACAGCAACGGGGGTTGGAACTCGTGCTTGAGTTCGTTTTTCGTGTTTGGGTGAGGCAAAGAAATAAGATGGGTGTAGGAATAAGTGGAGGAGGGCCACCATGGGCCCATGAGGTAGGGGGGCGTGCCAAGGGGGGTAGGGCGCGCCCTCCACCCTCTTGACCAGGTGGCAACTCCCCCCGCGATAATTTTTGCACTAAAAATCCTCAAATATTCCCGAAAAAATCATATTAAATTGGCATGGCATTCTGAGGACTTTTATTTTCGGGATATTTTTATATTGCACGGATAAATCAGGAGACAAACAAAAAATACTATTTTACTTTATTTCTACTAAATAACAGAAAATATAAAGAGGGTACAGAAGGTTGTGCTTCTAGTTTCATCCATCTCGTGATCATCAAAATGAAACCGCTAACAAGGTTGATCAAGTCTTGTTAACAAACTCATTCCGAATAATCACGGAACCGGAGAAATTTTGAATAACACTAAGTTACCTCAACGGGGATATGAAAATCTCCAACAGTAAGAATATCATACTTTTTCTTGACAGTAGGGAGAGGAAATTCAAAGCCTCCAAATATAATCGATGGAATTTTTCCAATAGAGTTAATACTATAAACTTGAGGTTGTTTCCTCGGAAAGTGTACCGTATGCTCATTACCATTAACATGAAAAGTGACATTGCCTTTGTTACAATCAATAACAGCCCCTGCAGTATTAAGGAAAGGTCTTCCAAGAATAATAGACATACTATCATCCTCGGGAATATCAAGAATAACAAAGTCCGTTAAAATAGTAACGTTTGCAACCACAACAGGCACATCCTCACAAATACCGATAGGTATAGCAGTTGATTTATCAGCCATTTGCAAAGATATTTCAGTAGGTGCCAACTTATTCAAGTCAAGTCTACGATATAAAGAGAGAGGCATAACACTAACACCGGCTCCAAGATCACATAAAGCAGTTTTAACATAATTTCTTTTAATGGAGCATGGTATAGTAGGTACTCTGGGATCTCCAAGTTTCTTTGGTATTCCACCCTTAAAAGTATAATTAGCAAGCATGGTGGAAATTTCAGCTTCATGTATTTTTCTTTTATTAGTAATGATATCTTTCATATACTTAGCATAAGGATTTGTTTTGAGCACATCAGTTAATCGCATACGCAAAAAGATGGGTCTAATCATTTCAGCAAAGCGCTCAAAATCCTCATCATCCTTTTTCTTGGATGGTTTCAGAGGAAAAGGCATGGGTTTCTGAACCCATGGTTCCCTTTCTTTACCTTGTTTCCTAGCAACAAAGTCTCTTTTATCATAACGTTGATTCTTTGATTGTGGGTTATCAAGATCAACAACAGGTTCAACTTCTACTTCATTATCATTACTAGGTTGAGCATCAACATGAACATTATCATTAACATTTTCACTAGGTTCATGTTCATTACCAGATTGTGTTTCAGCATCAGACATAGAGATATCATTTGGATTCTCAGGTGGTTCAGCAATAGGTTCACTAGAAGTTTGCACAGTTCTATCATTTTTCTTTTTTCTTCCTCTTAGAAGAACTAGGCATATCAATATTATTTCTCTGAGAATCTTGCTCGATTCTCTTAGGGTGGCCTTCAGGATACAAAGGTTCCTGAGTCATTCTACCAGTTCTAGTAGCCACTCTAACAGCATAATCATTTTTCTTACTATTCATTTCATCAAGCACTTCTTTCTGAGCTTTAAGTACTTGTTCTACTTGAGTGGTAACCATAGAAGCATGTTTGCTAACAAGTTTAAGTTCACCTCTAATATCAGCCATATAATCACTCAAGCGTTTAATCATAAAGGTATTGTGTTTTAATTGTCTACCAAAATAAGCATTAAATCATCTTGCTTAAACATAAAGTCATCAAACTCATCCAGGCACTGACTAGCAATTTTAGTAGGAGGGACTTCAGCTTTATCATATCTATAGAGAGAATTTACCTTTACTACCTGTGTCGGGATATCGGGAGGTTCTTCAGTAAATAAGTAATTGAGATCATACACTTCTTCAACAGGCGGTAAATTAAGACCATGTATTTCTTCAATAGGAGGTAAATTCTTAACATCTTCAGCTTTAATACCTTTTTCTTTCATAGATTTCTTTGCCTCTTGCATATCTTCGGGACTGAGAAATAGAACACCTCTGTTCTTCGGAGTTGGTTTAGGAATAGGCTCAGTAATTGGTTCAGGAGCTGGCTCAGGAGGTGCCCAATTATTTTCATTTGCCAACATATTATTCAATAGAATTTCAGCGCCATTCGATGTTCTTTCCCTGAAAAGAGAACCAACACAACTATCCAGGTAATCTCTAGAAGCATCGGTTAGTCCATTATAAAAGATATCAAGTATTTCAGGTTTCTTAAGAGGATGACCAGGCAAAGCATTAAGTAACTTGAGAAGCCTCCCCCAAGCTTCTGGGAGACTCTCTTCTTCAATTTGCACAAAGTTGTATATTTCCCTCAAAGCAGCTTGTTTCTTATGAGCAGGGAAATATTTAGCAGAGAAGTAATAAATCATATCCTTGGGACATTGCACACAACCAGCATCAAGAGAATTAAACCATTTCTTAGCATCACCCTTTAATGAGAACGGAAATATTTTGAGTAAATAAAGGTAGCGCGATCTCTCATTATTAGTAAACAGGGCAGCTATATCATCTAACTTACGAAGATGTGCCACACAGTTTCAGATTCATAGCCATAAAAAGGATCAGATTCAACCAAAGTAATTATATCCGGATCAACATAAAAATCATAATAATCCTGATCGGGAACACAGATAGGTGAAGTAGCAAAAGCAGGGTCAGGTCTCATCCTATCTCTAAAAGATTCTTTACTCCACTTAACTAGCAACCTCTTACGTTCAAGACTATCCTGGCAAGCAAGAATAGCTTCAATAGATTCAGCATTCAAAAGATAACCCTCAGGAATTGCAGGCATATTTTCATCATCACTAACATCATTGTGTTCAGTTTCAATAATTTCTCTTTCTCTAGGCCTAGAAATTTGTTCATCTAGAAATTCACCACGGGGCACAGTAGAAATCAAGCATAGAAGTAGTTTCATCATAAGTATCATGCATAGCAGAAGTGGCATCATCAATAACATGCGACATATCAGAATTCATAGCAGTAGTAGGTTTAGGTGTTGCAAACTTACTCATAACAGAAGGAGAATCTAGTGCAAGGCTAGATGGCAGTCCCTTACCTCCCCTCGTAGTTGAGGGCAAAATAGTAGTTCGATCATCTTTCAAGTTCTTCATAGTGTCCAGCAGATATAAATCCCAAGTGACTCAAAGAATAGAGCTATGCTCCCCGGCAACGGCGCCAGAAAAAGGTCTTGATAATCCTCAAGTATAGGGGATCGCAACATTTTTTGAGGGTAGAGTATTCAACCCTAATTTGTTGATTCGACACAAGGGGAGCCAAAGAATATTCTCAAGTATTAGCAGCTGAGTTGTCAATTCAACCACACCTAGAAACTTAATATCTGCAGCAAAGTGTTTAGTAGCAAAGTAATATGATAGTGGTGGTAATGGTAACAAAGTAAAGACAGCAAAAGTAATGTTTTTGGTATTTTTGTAGTGATGATAACAGTAGCAACGGAAAAGTAAATAAGCGTAAACCAGTATATGGAAAACTCGTAGGCACCGGATTAGCGATGGATAATTATGCCGGATGCGGTTCGTCATGTAACAGTTACAACATAGGGTGACACAGAACTAGCTCCAGTTCATCAATGTAATGTAGGAATGTATTCCGTATATAGTCATACGTGCTTATGGAAAAGAACTTGCATGACATCTTTTGTCCTACCCTCCCGTGGCAGCGGGGTCCTATTGGAAACTAAGGGATATTAAGGCCTCCTTTTAATAGAGAACCGGAACAAAGCATTAGCACATAGTGAATACATGAACTCCTCAAACTATGGTCATCACCGGGAGTGGTCCCGATTATTGTCACTTCGGGGTTGCCGGATCATAACACATAGTAGGTGACTATAGACTTGCAAGATAGGATCAAGAACACACATATATTCATGAAAACATAATAGGTTCAGATCTGAAATCATGGCACTCGGGCCCTAGTGACAAGCATTAAGCATAGCAAAGTCATAGCAACATCAATCTCAGAACATAATGGATACTAGGGATCAAACCCTAACAAAACTAACTCGATTACATGATAAATCTCATCCAACCCACCACCGTCCAGCAAGCCTACGATGGAATTACTCACGCACGGCGGTGAGCATCATGAAATTGGTGATGAAGGATGGTTGATGATGACGACAGCGACGAATCGCCCTCTCCGCAGCCCCGAATGGACTCCAGATCAGCCCTCCTGAGAGAGATTACGGCTTGGCGGTGGCTCCGTATCGTAACACGCGATGATTCTTTCTCTCTGATTTTTTTCTCCCCGAAAGCCAATATATGGAGTTGGAGTTGGCGTCGGAGGGCCACCAGGGGGCCCACAAGGTAGGGGGGCGCGTCCAGGGGGGAGGGGCGCGCCCCCACCCTCGTGGACAGGGTGTGGGCCCCCTGGTCTTCATCTTTGGCAAGGATTTTTAATTATTTATTCTAAGATATTCCGTGGAGTTTCAGGTCATTCCGAGAACTTTTGTTTTCTGCACATAAAACAACACCATGGCAATTCTGCTGAAAACAGCGTCAGTCCGGGTTAGTTCCATTCAAATCATACAAGTTAGAGTCCAAAACAAGGGCAAAAGTGTTTGGAAAAGTAGATGCGACGGAGATGTATCAATGATCAATAAAAGGTAAAGGGTAATGATCTTTCTTAGTAGCTTTATTTAATTTACAGAAATCAATTACCATCATATAGCCTGTAATAATTGTTTGCGGGATCAATTCATCTTTATCATTAGGAACAACAGTAATATGCAGCGACCAGACCTCAAACAGTCTGATCTCCGTGCATCAGTGTCATCCCTGGATCGGTAATGCTGACACGCACAATACTTGAAGGATTTATAACAGAGTAGCAATCACACGCTTATTACATCGAATTTCTCAAAATAGAACTTATTATAATAAATATGGCTTAAGGCCATCTAATAACGATAACAGCAGAAGGCTTGGAAGATAAAGCGAGTCCATCAACTCCAACGGCATCACTGAGTATAAGATCACGACCTAAGGCACCTTACTCGTCGTCTGAAAAGTCTGCAACATGAACGTTGCAGCCTGAAAACGGGTCAGCACATGGAATATGCTTGCAATGTAACACATAGAGAATAATAAATAGAATAATGATATCACTACATGCATTTATGACTGGTGGAAAGCTCTATGGTTACAGTTTTGCATAAAGCCATTTTTCCCTACAACAAAGGAATAAATTTTGTTTAACTATCATGGTGGTTGTTAAACATTGAGAAGGTTCACCCAACTCAATCCCAATTAAGCATCAACATTAAACCCCAAATAGAATTAATTAAGTAACATGATGAGATTCACATGATAATCCAGGTACTAGATACTCAAAATGTCCCTAACCGGGGACACGGCTAACCATGATTAGTTTGTACACTCTGCAGAGGTTTGCGCACTTTTCCCCACAAGACTCGATCTCCTCCGTTGGATTTCTCGCACTACATGGTGTTTGAGAAACGGATGACCGAGACATAGTCTTCAGAAGCGTTTGCACCTTATGATGGGTAGACAGTTACACCTACTTTCCCCTACATCTGCTAGTCTACCACTGTAAGAGTTCACACGACTTAATCAACTATGCTAGAGCCCATAGTAGCTTGCGGCTGCACATGGAAGTTTCTAGCATGAATAATCTCATGATCCCTTTGAGCCTGGGTGGCGGTCCATAGGAGAATCACACGGTACCCCGGGATTTCCAAAAATACAGGCAACATTGGGTTCCCCAGGTGCCTGAATACACCCAGATGTGTATTAAAGTTGCCACATTATGTAAACCATTAATTAACAATCTCACATCTGTCATGGATACACTCACCCAATCCACGTCTACTAGCATAGCATAGCAATATAAGCAAACATAGAAGTAACTCCCAAAGGTTTGATAATAAACAGGTAATAGGTACTACCTCATCTACTTCCCAAAACCCACATGTTAAACAGATCCTAACTATGCAATTGTTTAAGTGTTGATCTTATGCAATACAACTGGTAGTAAAGAAGTATGATCAAAGTGTTACTTGCCTTGCTGATGATCCGTGAAACCTAGAGACTCGTAGTAGCAAGCTGCGCACTCCGGGTACTCTATCGCAACAAACAAGCATATGATAAGTACTCATCTAATGCATGGGTAAAACTCAAATAAGAGATCCAACCAGAAAGTTCAACTTAAGAACTCCGGTTTGCAAAAAGAATCAAATCAAATGAAGCAACGAAACTCAAACGGCGAAAGAAACAAGCTTTGTTTACTAATCTAGACCTCAGTCAAGTTTTAAAGTAGTAAAAACTTGTTTGAGTTGGTTAAACGGAAAGCAGGTTTCGAGACGAAACTCTAGGAGCTTGAATTGCCTGATTCCGATAAACAAGCAAAAAGTTATACTAGAACGAAAATCGGATCAGAAATCACGATCGAAAATAATCGCGGAAATCCGAGAAAAAGAAAAATGGACGAACAGGCTAACGAACGAACGTTCGCTGTCTGCGGCTAAACGACGAAAACCGTTCGTTAAAATGAACGTACGGACGAACGCCCGCAAAATAAATAAACTGGAAAAAAACTAAACTCATCTATATAAAAAACAACCGCGTTTTTTTTAAACCGGGCGGTTTTCTAAAGAAAACCGCCGCCGGCGGCCGGCTACCTCCGGCGAGACGGGGCGGGTGGCGGCGGCGGCGGCTTCGGAGGCAGGCTCTGGCGATGGCAGTCGACAACGAGGCAACGGCATCGGGCGGCAGGGCGAGGGACGGCGGCGTCGGCGGAGGCGACGAGGGCAACCGGCGGCGGCGGCGCACGGATCGAGGCATGGCTAGAGTTAGGGTTTCGGCGGCGGCGCGGGCTGGGGTGGGCTGGGCAGCTTATAAAGGCTGGGCGGAACGGAGTCTGGGTCGCCCACGGTGGCCCAAGTCGGTTGACTTTAAAAAAAAATATTCCGCGTCGAAAAACAAAGAAAAGAAATACTAAACGGACTCGAAAAATCCCGAAATAAAATTTCCCCATCCTATAAAAATAAGCCGGACAAGATGAACATTTATTTTGGCCTAAAATGCAATTTTAAGAAACACGTATTTTTCCTAATTCAAATAAAATAGCGATAAAACTCCGAAATAAAATCTTATTTGATTTTATTATTAAATCCCCAATATTTATTTATTTTCAGAAAGTCATTTTATTCCCTCTCTTTTATTTTTATAATAAAACTATTTAAAGATAAAATAATTTAAATCAAACGATCCTATTTTCAAAATTTGAGAAAACTCAAATATGAAAATAACGAAATCCCCAACTCTCTCCGTGGGTCCTTGAGTTGCGTAGAATTTCTAGGATCAAGCCAAAATACAATAAAATATGATATGCAATGATGATCTAATGTATAACATTCCAAATTGAAAATTTGGGATGTTACAAACCTACCCCCGTTAAGATGAATCTCGCCCTCGAGATTCGGGTTGGCTAGAAAATAGGTGAGGGTGGTCCTTCAGTAGGTCTTCCTCTTGTTCCCAGGTGGCTTCGTCTTCAGTATGGTGGCTCCACTGAACTTTGTAAAAGTTGATAACCTTGCTGCGTGTGACTCGGCTGGCAAACTCGAGAATCTTGACTGGTTTCACCTCATAGGTCAAATCGCTGTCCAACTGAATTGCCTCGAGTGGCACTGTATCCCTCAGAGGTATACCGGCCATCTCGGCGTGGCACTTCTTCAACTGGGAAATGTGGAACACATCATGAACTCCTGATAATCCTTCGAGTAATTCCAACTTGTAAGCAACTTCTCCCATACGCTCCAAAACTTTGTATGGTCCCACAAAACGTGGTGCTAACTTTCCCTTAACTCCCAAACGCTTAACTCCTCGAAGTGGGGACACACAAAGATAAACTCTGTCTCCGACTTCGTAAACTGTCTCCTTGCGTTTAGAATCCGCATAGCTCTTCTGTCTGGACTGGGCTACCTTGAGTCTATCGCGAATCAGCTTAACCTTCCTTTCAAACTCTTTAATCAAATCTGGTCCAAACAACTGATGGTCTCCAACTTCATCCCACAACAATGGTGTCCTACACCTCCTTCCGTTCAAAGCTTCGAAAGGGGCCATCTTCAAACTAGATTGATAGTTGTTGTTGTAAGAGAACTCTGCATATGGCAAATTGTCGTCCCAACTAGATCCATAATCTAGCGCACAAGCTCTCAGCATGTCCTCCAGAATCTGATTGACTCTCTCGGTCTGTCCATCTGTCTGTGGATGAAAGGTTGTACTAAACTCTAGCCTGGTACCCAAAGTTTCATGCAACTAATTCCAGAACTTTGAGGTAAACTGGGTTCCTCTATCTGATACAATGGTCCTCGGAACTCCATGCAGACATACGATCCTGGTCATGTATATCTTTGCCAACTTAGCACTTGTTTTAGTGTCTTCACTGGGATGAAATGAGCTACCTTCATCAAATGATCAACTACAGCCCATATCGAGTCATAGCCTGAACGAGTCATGGGCAATCCCGTGATAAAATCCGTGCCTAGCTTATCCCACTTCCAATTGGGTATCGGCAATGGCTGTAGCAATCCTGCTGGCTTCTGATGCTCTGCCTTCACTCTCTGACATACATCACAAACTGCTACATACTCCGCAATATCCTTCTTCATTCCGGTCCACCAGAAAGTGTCCTTCGAATCCAGATACATCTTGGTATTTCCTGGGTGAATCGAATACGGTGAATCATGGGCCTCCTGTAGAATCAACTTCCTGATCTCCGGGTCATTAGGCACATAAACGCGGTCCTCAAACCATAAGGTATCATGCTCATCCTCACGAAACCCCTTAGCTTTTCCTTTGCTCATCTTATCCTTTATCTCGGCAATCTCCTTGTTACTCTTCTGAGCTTCTCTGATCTTATTCATCAAAGTTGACTAAATTTCTAATGCTGCTACATAGCCTCTCGGAACTATCTCTAAACATAGCTCACGAAGATCTTCGGCTACCTCCTTTGGTAACTCTCCGGTCAAGAGTGTGTTGACATGGCTCTTGCGGCTCAACGCATCGGCTACTACGTTAGCCTTTCCGGGGTGATAATGCAATCTCATATCATAATCTTTTATGAGCTCCAACCATCTCCTTTGCCTGAGATTCAACTCCTTCTGTGTGAAGATGTACTTCAAATTCTTGTGATCCGTGTACACCTCACAATGGTTTCCGATGAGAGAATGTCTCCATGTCTTCAATGCATGCACTACGGCTGCTAACTCCAAATGATGTGTAGCATAATTCAACTCATGGGGTTTAAGTTGTCGTGAGGCATACGAAACAACTCTTCCCTCTTGCATAAGCACTGCTCCAAGTCCTCGACGAGAAGCGTCGCAATAAACTTCATAATCCTTGCGCTGATCTGGCAGGATCAATAATGGTGATGTAACCAGACGTTTCTTCAGCTCCTGGAAACTGGCCTCACATTCCTCAGTCCATTTGAACTTTGTGTCCTTCTTCAATAACTCTGTCATGGGCTTCGCAATCTTCGAGAAATTCTCAATGAACCTCCAGTAGTATCCTGCGAGTCCAAGAAAACTTCGGATCTCTCCAATTGTTGTGGGGGCTTCCCAATTTGTCACAGTGACAACTTTGTTGGGGTCTACTGCTATTCCTTCTCCGGATATAACATGTCCGAGGAATCCAACTTCCTTCAACCAAAACTCACCCTTGCTGAATTTGGCATATAGCTGATCTTCTCTGAGCTTCCCAAGTACCAAATGCAAATGCTCCTTATGCTCCTCTTCATTCTTTGAGTAGACCACAATATCATCAATGAGCACCATGATGAACTTATCCAAAAACTCCATAAACACTTTGTTCATCATGTTCATGAAATAGGCAGGTGTGTTAGTCAGGCCAAATGACATAACGGTATACTCATACAACCCGTACCTGGTGGTAAAAGCTGTCTTAGGTATATCATGCTCTTCAATCCTCAACTGGTGGTATCCTGATCGCAGATCGATCTTGCAAAATACCTTAGCTCCTTGCAACTGGTCAAACAGATCATTGATCATCGACAGTGGGTACTTGTTCTTGATTGTTACTTCGTTCAATCCCCGATAATCAACAACCATCCTCAATGATCTGTCCTTCTTCTCCACTAGAAGCACTGGTGATCCCCAAGGTGATGAACTTGGGCGAATATAGCCTTTATCCAGTAACTCCTTAATTTGCTTCTTAATTTCCTCCAAATCCTTTGCGGGCATCCTGTACGGTCTCTTAGATATTGGCCCTGTGCCTGGAAAAAGCTCAATAAAAAACTCAATGTCTCTGTCCGGTGGCATGCCTGGCAACTCTTCTGGAAATACGTCAGGGAAATCCTTCACCACTGGTACTTCCTCCTGTACAACTCCTGATAAGGAATTCACTTGAGTCCTCTTCGGCACATGCCGAGATACATACTTGATCCTTCTTCCTTCTAGGGTGGTAAGCAAAATCGACTTACTGGCGCAATCGATGTTTCCTCCATACATCGATAGCCAATCCATACCCAGAATCACATCCAAACCTTGCGACTCCAAAATGATTAAATCTGAGGGGAAAACATACCTACCTATGGTCAATGGCATCTGAAAACATCCTTGACTGGCCATATACTCCGCTCCTAGTGAGCTTACTAACATCGGTGTTCTAAGAACCTTGGTGGGCAGTTTATACTTATCCACAAACCCCCTTGATATGTATGAATGCGATGCACCAGCATCAAAAAGGACGATTGTAGTAAATGACTTAACCAAAAACTTACCTATTACTGCATCTGGCCGGGCTTCAACCTCCTCCATGTTAACGTGGTTCACCTGTCCCCTGTTGAAAGGGGTCGGTTTCTTCCCAGAGCTTCCATTGCCATTTCCATTCTTAGCTTTAGGACTTTCATTGGCATAATGTCCAGTCTTCTGGCACTTGTAGCAAGTGACGTGGCTCAGATCCTTCTTGGCTGGGGTTGATGGGTTGGTACGGTTCTGGCCGTTGCTTCCTCCATTCCCATTACCATTCTTGGGGCCACTATGGTTGTGCGAACTCCCTCCTCCATGGGTATGCTGAAAAGGTCCTCCTAAGTTCGGGGTAAAACAAGGCTTCTGCTGAGCTCCAGAGTTGTACTTCCCCTGTCCATACTTCCTCTTGCAGTTGTCAATCTGCTGCTGCTTCCCTTCAATCATGAGAGCTCGATCTACCAACTCCTGGTAGTTGTTGAAGGTTGCCACCATCAACTGCATGCTCATCTCATCATTCAGTCCTTCCAGAAACTTCTCCTGCTTAGCTGCATCTGTAGCAACATCATCTGGGGCATAACGTGCTAACCTACTAAAATCATCCACATACTAGCCAACTGTACGTCCTCCTTGGCGCAAGTTGTGAAACTCATGCTTCTTCATGGCCATAGCTCCTGCTGAAACATGGGAAGTACGGAAAGCCTGCTGAAACTGGTCCCATGTGACAGTGTCGATGGGGTAAGTGGTTGTGAAATTCTCCCACCATGATGCTACGGGTCCATCAAGCTGATGTGCGGCAAAACGCACTTTCTCCGCATCTGTGCATCCTGCAGTGGTCAACTCCCTTCCCATCTTGCGGAGCCAATCATCTGCAACTATCAGCTCGGTGCTACTGGAGAACACCGGCGGGTTTAGCCTCAAGAAACGGGCTAAGTGATCAACATGTGGTGGTGGGTTGTTGTTGTTGTTGTTGTTGTTGTTGTTGTTGTTGTTGTTGTTGTTGTTGTTGTTGTTGTTGTTATTCCCCTGATTCTGATTCTGGACTAGTATCTGCATCAATGCATTCTGCTGCTGGATCAACTGAGTGAGCTCTGGTGGGAAAGCAAATCCATTGTCACGTCTCGGAGGCATCTGAGGGTTTAGAAAAGATGAGAATACAGAATAGAATGAGGTCTATAGAGAAAAACACTACCCATATGCACATGAGACAAACTCAATCAATATCACTTCAATGAATTCAAACAGGGCATACAACGGTCTAACTATCGTTACAAAAGTGCTCAGACTATACTATATACATGGGGGAATACTACTACTTTTATGGTGGTCGACTAGAAAAATTGATCGGTCGAAGACTCCATGATATCTGCTCCAGCTTCATCAACAAAGTCATCATCGCTATTGTCTGGGTCCGAGTCAGTGTCATCGATGATGATGTACTTCTCTGGGCAAGTGCAATCATCGTCTTCTCCTCCAGTCGCGGGAAATCCCATGAATACTTTTAGCTTCTTCTTCAGATCATCATTCTTCTCCATGAGTGTCATCATTTCCTCCTCATATCCATCGCGTGTAGACTTGAGTTCTTCCTCCAGCTCCGTGATCTTGGGTATTGCCTTCTTCAGATCCATCATGCCTGCGCACATCTGGTTCTCCTAGCGACGAATGTGCTGGTTTAACTCCTGGATGAATGCTGGAATCGATCTATCCTTCCTGGTGCTATTCATCTCCCATTGCTCATCTCGGCACCCACAAATCTGGTAGATAGTATCCTTGAGGTCCTTGTGGTAAACTTCTCCAATGCGTCCCATGGTGATGTGGGCTGCCATGCTCTTTCCTAGACTCCAGGTTGGTGCATCAAAGGAAAACACTATGGGCTCAGTGACGGGCATGAACGTCCTTCCTGCAACTTGCACTTGAATCATCCAACGCTCCTCTTCTGGTAGAGTGGCGATGTAGGTCCCGGTGAAGCTTGGTACTCCGATGTTCAGGTATCTAGTGACTTCCTTCAAGTGGCGTCCAAAAGGTGTATCTTCATCCGGTTGCGTGAACTTGTTCCTTGCATCCACCATCCTAATGAGTAGAAAAGGTGAGGAGTCAGAAATGAGAAGAGAGTAGTGATCTAGGGCTTTAGCTTAGTGATTGTGTCCTATAGTCAGTGTGTGCTCTGATACCATCTTGTAGCAACCAGACCTCAAACAGTCTGATCTCTGTGCATCAGTGTCATCCCTGGATCGGTAATGCTGACATGCACAGTACTTGAAGGATTTATAATAGAGTAGCAATCACACAATTATTACATAAAATGTCTCAAAAGAGAACTTATTACAATAAATAAGGCTTAAGGCCATCTAATAACGATAACAGCTGAAGGCTTGGAAGATAAAGCGAGTCCATCAACTCCAACGGCATCACTAAGTATAAGATCACGACCTAAGGCACCTTACTCGTCATCTGAAAAGTCTGCAACATGAACATTGCAGCCCGAAAATGGGTCAACACATGGAATATGCTGGCAATGTAACACATAGAGAGTAATAAACAGAATAATGCTATCACTACATGCATTTATGGCTGGTGGAAAGCTCTATGGTTACAGTTTGCATAAAGCCAATTTTTCCCTACAACAAACGAATAAATTTTGTTTAACTATCATGGTGGTTGTTAAACATTGAGAAGGTTCACCCAACTCAATCCTAATTAAGCATCAACATTAAACCCAAACAGAATTAATTAAGTAACATGATGAGATTCACATGATAATCCAGGTACTAGATACTCAAAACGTCCATAACCAGGGACACGGCTAACCATGATTAGTTTGTACACTCTGCAGAGGTTTGCACACTTTTCCCCACAAGACTCGATCTCCTCTGTTGGATTTCTCGCACTACATGGTGTTTGAGAAATGGATGACCGAGACATAGTCTTTCAGAAGCGTTTGCACCTTACGATGGGTAGACAGTTACACCTACTTTCCCCTACATCTGCTAGTCTACCATTGTAAGAGTTTACATGAATTAATCAACTATGCTAGAGCCCATAGTAGCTTGCGGCTGCACACGGAAGTTTCTAGCATGAATAATCTCATGACCCATTTGAGCCTGAGTGGCGGTCCATAGGAGAATCACACGGTACCCCAGGATTTCCAAAAATACAGACAACACTGGGTTCCCCAGGTGCCTCAATCCACCCAGATGTGTATTAAAGTTGCCACCTTATGTAAACCATTAATTAACAATCTCACATCTGTCATGGATACACTCACCCAATCCACGTCTACTAGCATAGCATAGCAATATAAGCAAACGTAGAAGTAACTCCCAAAGGTTTGATAATAAACAGGTCATAGGTACTACCTCATCTACTTCCCAAAACCCACATGTTAAACAGATCCTAACCATGCAATTGTTTAAGGGTTGATCTAATGAAATAAAACTGGGTAGTAAAGAGGTATGATCAAAGTGTTACTTGCCTTGCTGATGATCCGTGAAACCTAGAGACTCGTAGTAGCAAGCTACGCACTCCGGGTACTGTATCGCAACAAACAAGCATACCATAAGTACTCATCTAATGCACGGGTAAATCTCAAATAAGAGATCCAACCAGAAAGTTCAACTTAAGAACTCCGGTTTGCAAAAAGAATCAAATCAAATGAAGCAACGAAACTCAAACGGTGAAAGAAACAAGCTTCGTTCACTAATCTGGACCTAAGTCAAGTTTTACAGTAGCAAAAACTTGTTTGAGTTGGTTAAACGGAAAGAGGGTTTCGTGACGAAACTCTAGGCGCTTGAATCGCCTGATTCCGATAAACGAGCAAAAAGTTATACTAGAACAAAAATCGGATCAGAAATCACGATCGAAAATAATCGCGGAAAATCCGAGAAAAAGAAAAACGAACGAACAGGCTAACAAATGAATGTTCGCTGTCTGCGGCTAAATAATGAAAACCGTTCGTCAAGATGAACGTACGGACGAACATCCGCAAAATAAATAAATCGGAAAAAACTAAATCGATCTATATAAAAAAACAGCCGCGTTTTTTTTAAAACGGGAGAAAATCGCCGCCGCCGGCGGCTACCTCCGGCGAGGTCCGGCAAGATGGGGCGGAGGGCTCCGGCAGGGCGGGTGGCGGCGGCGGATCTGGCGGCGGCGGTCGACGGCGAGGCGGCGGCGTCGGCGGGCGGCGGGGCGAGGGGAGGCGGCGTCGGCGATGGCGAAAACCGGCGATGGCGCGGGCTCAGGTGGGATGGGCGGCTCGGGCGGCTTATAAAGGCTGGGCAGAACGGAGTCCGGGTCGCCCACGGCGATCCAAGTCAGTTGACTTTTATTAAAAATATTCCGCGCAGAGAAACAAAGAAAAAAAATACTAAACGGACTCCAAAAATCCCGAAATAAATTTTCCCCGTTCTCTAAAAATAAGCCGGACAAGATGAACATTTATTTGGGCCTAAAATGCAATTTTGAAAAACGGATATTTTTCCTAATTCAAATAAAATAGCGATAAAACTCCGAAATAGAATCCTATTTGATTTTATTATTAAATCCCCAATATTTCTTTATTTTGGGAAAGTCATTTTATTCCTTCCCTCTCTTTTAGTTTTACAATAGAAACATTCAAAGATAAAATAATTAAAATCAAACGATCCTATTTTCAAAATTTGAGAAAACTCAAATATGAAAATAACGAAATCCCCAACTCTCTCTGTGGGTCCTTGAGTTGCGTAGAATTTCTAGGATCAAGCCAAAATGCAATAAAATATGATATGCAATGATGATCTAATGTATAACATTCCAAATTGAAAATTTGGGATGTTACATAATACCTCCCTTTTTAGGAACACAATGGACATGACTTACCCATTCACTGTCTGCAACAGGATAAATTATACCTGCCTCAAGGAGCTTTAGTATCTCCTTTCTTACCACTTCTTTCATCTTAGGATTTAATCTTCGTTGAGGATCTCTAACTAGTTTGGCATCTTTCTCCACTTTAATTTTGTGTTGCATAGAGTGCGACTAATGCCCTTAAGATCATCCAGAGTATATCCAATAGCAGCACGGTGCTTCTTCGGATTTTTCAATAATCTTTCTTCTTCTTGCTCTGAAAGGTTAGCACTAATAATAACAGGATATATTTTCTTTTCATCAAGATAAGCATACTTAAGATTATCAGGTAATGGTTTGAGCTCAAACACGGGATCACCCTTGGGTGGAGGGGGATCCCCTAGGATTTCAGCAGGCAAGTTGTGTTTCAGAATAGGACCCTGTTGAAGGAACACTTTGTGTATTTCCCTTCTTTCATTCATAAACATATCATTTTCATGTTCTAGCAAATATTGTTCTAACGGATCAGTAGGGGGCACGGCAATAGAAGCAAGACCAATAATCTCATCCTTACTACGTGATTCTTTATCACGGGGTTGTCTACGAAATTTAGCAAAATTAAACTCATGAGACATATCCTCTAAGCCAATTGTAACAATATCCTTTTCACAATCAATCCTAGCATTAACAGTATTCAAGAAGGGTCTACCAAATATAATGGGACAAAATTCATCTTGTGGGGAACCAAGAATGAGAAAATCAGCAGGATATTTAACTTTCCCACACAAGACTTCAACATCTCTAACAATCCCAACTGGCTTAATGGTGTCCCTATTGGAA
The DNA here is from genome assembly GCF_018294505.1 of Triticum aestivum. Lineage (NCBI taxonomy): Eukaryota > Viridiplantae > Streptophyta > Magnoliopsida > Poales > Poaceae > Triticum > Triticum aestivum. The sequence goes on from NC_057804.1 coordinate 423,718,271, forward strand.
AGATTAATAGTAACATCAATACCTTCTATTTCAGCAGGTGCATTATCATGCATAATTTCTTTATATAAGTCAAAGGGTATTGCACTAGCACTAGCACCCATATCACATAAGCCATGATAACAATGATCTCCTATTTTAACAGAAATAATAGGCATGCCTACAACAGGTCTATGTATCTTAGCATCGGGCCTAGCAATATTAGCAGTTTCACCACAGAAATAAATAACATGCCCATCTATATTATCATCCAAGAGATCTTTAACCATAGCAATACTAACTACTAGGAAAAGGGCTATAGATGAAATGCATACTAATAGCGCACCTGACATGTGGTGCGCCACTACTATATAGCAGTGGTGCACCATGTGCAGGTGCGCCATTAGTGTGGAAGGCACTAATGGCGCACCAGACACATGGTGCGCCACTAGTAAAAAAATTTATTTATTTTTCCAAACATACTAATGGCGCACCCAGGCACAGTGCGCCATTACTATTTCTAACTAGTAATGGCGCACCAGCCACACATGCTCCACTACTATTGTTTTTTATTCTTTTTTGCAAAACTACTAATGGCGCACCGTGGCATAGTGCGCCATTAGTATATATATATATATATATATATATATATATATATATATTATTTTTTTGCAAAACTACTAATGGCGCACCACCAGCAGGTGCGCCATTAGTAACCAGGGTTACTAATGGCGCATTTGCAGGTGGTGCGCCATTAGTAACCTGGGACCAACAAGATATTTTGGACAGCCACACCTACCCACTCACTTTCCCCACTTCATTCTCTTCACCTCCTCCTCCAAGCTTGTCTTGGCTGCCTCCTCCTCCTCACCTCATTTGCACCATAGATTCATCCAAATTAAGTGGTTAAATTACCTTTTTTTGATAGGTAAGTAAGGGGGAAGCTATCTTTATGTTGTTCTCCCTCCAACAACATGCACATGCACTTTTTGTGGCCTAGCTAGATCTATGTATGTTTGTGGTGTTGCATATGTTTGTGGTGTTGCATATATGTTTGTGTTTGCAGGTATCGGTATTTGAAATGCGATAGTTGCCAATATTTTGCCGGAATGTTGATTCATTTCCGTTTCAGCGAGAATTTTGTCACTATGCATTCTTTTTGGTCCTATTTTTAGGGAAAGTCATGCCAAATTTTTTCTTGGTTCTAAAATATCGTTTTGCTATACCCCGCAGGCGACCATGGTCCGCACAATGACCGAAGGCATCGTGAATAGGTTTTTGAGCTCCGCGAAGGCCGAGATGCTTCAAAATAACGAGACAGAGATAAGATGTCTGTGTCGAAGATGCAAGCTGAAGAGCCTTATTACGCACCTGGATTCCGGGCAGGTGCGGGACCACCTGCTCTTGCGTGGTTTCATGGATGGCTATCGGTGGCAAGGTGATGAAGATGACTATGAAGTCGTCCATGGGGGTCGTGCAAGAAATGAGGAAGGGCAGCAAGACAACCACCGCGGCTCGGGCGGGCGAGAAGACGAAGAATCTCTAGGACATGATCACGACAGTGATGCTATACATAGTCATCATGTAGAAGATGCAGGACATGATGATGAGGAAGATGCCGGAGCAGACAAAGGGCATGATCATGAAGATGAAGATGCCGGCGGAGCAGACGATGATGGATCATCGATGGGCTGGGTGCAGGACCCTCATATTCAAGAGCTGCTCCTCAAGCAGACGGATAACGCAAAAGCTGCCGCCCAAGAGAAAGCCAAGCTGCATCAACTGGAGATAGACGTGGTTACTCCATTGTATGAAGGATGCAGGCCCGAGGATACCCGCCTGAAAGTAACGCTCATGGCTCTGGAGATGAAGGTAAAACACAAAATGACTGACGCATGCTTCGACGAGAACATGTCATTCTGGCACGAACGTCTTCCCAAGGGGAACAAGTGCCCGACCAGTTTCGAGGAGGCGAAGAAAATCGTGTGTCCTCTGGATTTACCGCACGTGAAATACCATGTGTCCATGAACAATTGCATCATTTATCGGGACGAGCACGCGGAGTCTATAATATGTCTGGTGTGCAGCGTCACTCGATACAAGAAGAGGAAGAAAGCTCCTCGAAAAGTGGTGTGGTACTTTAAGATCACTCCTCGTCTGCAACGGTATTTCGCGGACCCTAAGGTAGCAAAGCTCTTGCGTTGGCACGCGGATAGGGAGGAGAAGAAGCGAGAAGATGACGCATGATCCAGAGATAAATAAAAAAGACAAGATGCTGAGTCACCCTAAGGATGGGAGCCAGTGGCAAGCGTTGAACTTCGAACACCCAGAATTTGGGAAGGATCCAAGGAACATCATGCTGGGCGCGAGCACCGATGGAGTCAATCCGTTTGGCAGCCAGAGAAGCACACATAGCACCTGGCCTGTGTTTGTGTGGATGTACAACCTTCCCCCCTGGTTGTGCATGAAGAGGAAGTACATTCACATCAGTATGCTAATTGAAGGGCCGAAACAACCAGGGAATGACATCAATTTGTATATGGGGCTGCTGAAAGAGGAGCTAGACACGCTATGGAAAACGCCAGCCAATACGTGGGACGCCACAGAGAAAGAATATTTCCCTATGAGAGTCGCACTGCTCACGACGGTGCACGACTATCTCGGTTACGGATATCTCGCGGGGCAGGTGGTCCACGGATTTTCTGGATGCGTCAGGTGCATGGATGACACAACGTATCGCCAGCTAGATAGAGATCCCGGGTCTTCGAAAACCGTGTTCATGGGACATCGAAGGTGGCTTCGCGACGATGACCCATGGAGGAAATGCAAGGATCTGTTCGATGGTGAAATCGAACCCCGAAGACGCCCGCGTACGAGGAGCAGCGAGGAAATAGACGAGCTGTTGAAAAATTGGAAAGATTGCCCACTGCCGGGAAAGAAGCAAAAGGCGCCAGAGCTGGGAAAGAAGAGAAAGGCGTCAGAGCCGCTGCTGAAGGTATGGAAAACGAGGTCTGTTTTCTAGGACTTGCCGTACTGGAAGATCCACCATGTGCCTCACAGCCTTGATGTCATGCATATCACGAAGAACATGTGCGAGAGTCTGCTTGGTACCCTGCTCAACATGGCAGAGAGGACCAAAGATGGGCCGAAAGCAAGGGCAGACTTGAAATCAATGGGCATCAGGGAGGAGCTTCACGCTAATGATGATGATGATGATGATGATGAGGTGAAGCAGGACACGGAAAGTCGTCGCAAAGGCAAAAAGGCCAAGAAGACCGGAAATGACTACCCTCCCGCATGAGATCGATCAGTTTTTCAACTGCCTCGTAGGAGTAAAACTTCCTTACGGTTACACGGGGAAGATAAGCAGATACCTAGACCCAGCGAAGCAGAAGTTCAGCGGGATGAAGTCTCACGACTGTCACGTGCTGATGACGCAGATACTTCCAGTTGCAATCCATGGGATCATGGACGCGCACGTCCGTGAAATGCTATTTGGCCTATGCAAAAATTTTGACGTCATCTCTCGGAAGTCGGTTGGCATGAGGCAACTCAAAAGGCTACAAGAAGAGATTGTGGTGATACTATGCGAGCTTGAGATGTACTTCCCGCCCGCATTCTTCGATGTTATGGTGCATCTGCTGGTCCATATCGTGGAGGATATCATCCTACTCGGGCCGACATTTCTGCATAGCATGATGTTGTTCGAAAGGATGAATGGTGTCATCAAACGATACATTCGCAACATGTCACGTCCAGAGGGAAGCATAGCCATGGGCTTTCTGACCGAAGAGTGCATCTCCTACTGCACGAATTATCTAGGCATCGAGAACCCCGTTGGTCTGCTCGTCAATAGGCACCTCGGCAGGCTTGCTGGATGGGGTCACCGTGAGGGTCGCCGCAAAATGCATGTCGACTTCGAGGGTCGACTCACCGACTTTGAAAGAGCAAACCTAGTCGCGCTACAACACATAGACGTGGTCGATCCTTGGGTGGTAGAGCACAAAACCTTTATTGAGAAGACGTACAATGACCGAGGCCAACAGAGGACGGACGGAGATATAATCAAAGAGCACAACTCATGTTTCACGCGTTGGTTCAAGAAGAAGCTTCTGTCGTACCCTTTACATGAGGATTCTTCCGCGGAAGAACAACTCATATTCGCCTTGTCATAGGGCGCCGAGCACAACCTGATGATGTATGAGGCATACGATATCAACAGCTACACATTCTACACCGAGGGAAAGGACATGAAGAGCGATGGTTATCAGAACTCCGGGGTAACAATGGAATCCTACACCGGTAATGACAAGGACAGATACTACGGAAGGATCGAGGAGATCTGGGAGCTGAGCTACGCTGGAGAGAAGGTCCCGATGTTCCGTGTCAGATGGGCCAAGAGCGTAATAAAAGAAGACCGGTATTTCACCACCATGGTTATACCCGAAGCCAAATCCAAGACCGCGGGCGCAAACATCACCGCGAAAAATGAGCCATGGGTACTGGCTTCCCAAGTGGACCAATGCTTCTTCATTACCGACCCGCCAAAGCCCAATCGTGTTGTCGTGAGGAGAGGCAAAAGGAAGATCATCGGAATGGATGGAGTCGCCAATGAGCAAGACTTCGACAAGTACGACGACCCGAAGATGGAAGATGACGATGATGATGAAGTATCAACATACACCACAAGAAGAAGCAGGACCACCCTACCTAATGGACGTCAGTTCAAGAGAAGAACTCCATTTACGAAAAATAAGGGCAAGAAGATTGTGAACAGATAGCTAGCTAAGATCGATTGTATTTAAATTGTAGCCTTCATTTCTCGATTGTATTTCATGGGCAGTTTAATTTTGAACTCATGAATATTTTTAAATTTCATGGACACTCGATCTCGATCCCCCTCCATCTCAATCGCTATCCCACCTCGCCAGATCCGGTCCCCCTCGCCGCCGAGCACCCCCCGCACCCTCTCCCCCGCTCCACCGGCCGCCGCCGCCGACCCCCCGCACCCTCCCCCGCTCCACCGCCACTGACGACCCACCGCACTCTCCCCCGCTCCACCGCCGCTGAGCACCCCCCGCACCCTCTCCCCCGCTCCACCAGCCGCCGCCGCCGACCCACCGCACCCTCCCCCGCTCCACCGCCGTCGAGCACCCCCCGCACCCTCTCCCCCTCTCCACCGTCCGCCGCCGCCGACCCACCGCACCCTCCCCCGCTCCACCGCTGCTGACGACCCACCGCACCCTCCCCCGCTCCACCGCCACCGACGACCCACCGCACCCTCCCCCGCACCCTCCCCGGCCCGCTCCATCGTCACAAATGAATGCAACTAAAATTGCAAAAAAAAACAAATTTGATTATATTTTCAAATAACAAATTTGATGATATTTTCAAATAATAAATTTGATGATATTATTTCATATTCATAAATATTTTCAAATAACAAATTTGATGATATATTTTAAAAAATTATTACTATTTTTATAAAAAATTATTACTGTTTCATATTCATATTCATTTTCTTAAAAATTATTGGATGCAACAAAAAAATTAATTACTTATGGCGCACCTCTGGCTGGTGCGCCATTGTATATAAAAAAAGATCACTAATGGCGCACGTCTGGCTGGTGTGCCATTGCTATATAAAAAAAGATTACTAATGGCGCACCGGCGGGGGGTGCGCCATTGCTATCTAAAAAAACATACTAATGGCGCACCGCTGCGGGGTGCGCCATTAGTAAGCTTCCCCCCACACTAAATTCCCAATCTATCACATTTCTCTCTAATCTCTCCCCCTGCCTCATCTCACCCGCGCCCGACCACCACCGACCACCACCGCCCCCGTGCTCGCCGTCCCGGGCCGTGCTTGCTGCCCCCCTCCCCCCGTGCTCGCCGTCCCCAAGCCAAGCGCCGCCTCCCTCGTCGTCCCCCTCCGCCCGCGGCCAGGTTTGCCAACTCGCGTCCGGCCTTCCTCGCGCTCTGCGGCTTCCTCATCTTCCTCAACGTCTTTGCCTTCCTCCTCGCCGTTGGCACCGAGCAGCGACGCAGCACCGTACGCCCCCCGACCCTCCCACCGCTCCTCCTCCCCTTGCCCCCCGCCTACGCCGGGGCTGACGGCCCCTTCTCTGTCTCGCAGGGCAAGGTGGTGCTGGACGAGTAAGACGAGCGCTCCTACTGCCTCTATGACACCGACACCTCCACCGTCTACGGCGTCTGCGCCTTCTTCGTGCTCCTCCTCGCGCAGCTGCTGGTCTCCGGCGTCACCCGCTGCCTCTGCTTCGCCGTCTTCGCCGTCTCCTGGTGCGCCTCACTCAAACCCTAGATTCGGCTCCATTCGTGCTCTGTTCGTCGGGTGTACGGAGAGATCTGCTTCTCTTTCTTCAGAACTAGTACTATGGCTTGGGAGTATAAAATTGTTTTTCTTGTGAGCACTGAATATTTTAGAATGCACCATGATAATACGCCCACTAAAAGTGAAATCACTCACTACCTGTTCCCCTCTGCGTATCAAGCTTGGTCTGTAACAGAGAGAATCTGAAGCATCATACATTTGAAACTAGATACCGTAGATGCATATACATCTTGTACTTAATCTGCCAGGACTCTAGTCTCTTAAGATTTGGCGAAACAAAGATGTATACTTTTTTCTTCACAAAGATGTATCTCACTACAAGCAATTTGTTTTGCATCTATATTTGACTGAGAAAATACCCTGTCCTGTCTAGTTAAAAACCTGCAATGTAAGTTTTTTGGTGCTGTCAATACTGGCTTAGTTGTTACATATCCATATGGATCTTCACTCTGTAGCCAGGTGATAGTAATAGGATGCTTGAAACCTGCAGTTTTTAGTAGATTCACACGACCGTGCGGAGTCTCCTTACTTTTTACAGTGCTTTGCATATTTCCATTCTCGAAGGCGTCATTCTGGCAAACCCAGATAAGGATAACTTCCTCGTGCCTTACTTTCCCGAGTAAGTCATCCCCTCACCGCCCCGTAACATATGGTTTCTTAGATTTCGATCGTTCTTTTTTTCTAACATTCCGTGTTCTGTGCAGTGACACACATTGCACACTCATCCTCTTAAGCCCGAAATATTCCATGGCCACGTATTTCGACCCAGACCGTGACTCCAAGATAGACTACACAAATATCAAGAAAGTTCTTGATGATGCTCTCCCCGGCTACGCCACATCTGGAGGCACCTTTAAGAGGCCAGTTCGTAGGTACGACAGGCACATGTTCACCCACAATACGACGTTCCCCTGTGTCAAGCAGCCGCCTGGCGGTCAGAAGGATGCCTACTACGCCCTCCATCACATGCGGGCAATCGTACGGGACCATAATCACCTTCTGCTACCAAATAATGTCAAAGATTGGGCCGCAAGCTTGGCGGCAATCAAGGACGCGGGCCTCCGACAAGAATTCTTTCGCATCCAGTCAGAGTTTGCACAAATCATCCATCTAGATGTCCTTCGTACCTCGGGGCAGTTCTACCTCAGGTATCAACCGTCCAACAGTGAGATAGACACAACGCTACAAATGCAGGCTGACAATGCCCGCGACTTCATGACCATCACGAAAGACGGCAACTTCATCCATGCTCCGGTCCCATGAGTCGAGTCGAAAGTAGTGATGCTATGTGTATTCTGAAACATCGATTAGCTCATGTTGTAATTAAACTTTAATGAACTTGTATGTCTCTTTGGTTTGGATAGTCGTTCAACTTAGATGTAATCAATGCTATTTATTAGTAGGACCATGAATCGTGCTATTAATGTCTTGCTTTTCTCTTTTGATCCTTTTGTTGCATACTTATATATTGCTTATGTATTGTCTGTTGTTTGGCTTGTGCATAGAGATGTCGTCGTATGTCGTGTACAAGGGTAAGGTTCCCAGAGTCTACGATGACTGGGAGGACTGTCGGAGACAGGTTCACCATTTCAGCGATAATAGTTACAAAGGGTACACCACTAGGGTGGAGGCGGAATCTAGATACGCCCGCTATCTAGCGGGAGAGAGGAGGGAGCGTTGGAGGAACCGGATGAAGACCAGTTTCATCGCGATGATGCTCATCGTGATGACCGCAACTCTCTTCTATGTGATGGTAGTTTAGATGATCAATATCGACTTGTAATGTGAAGACAAACTCGCTACTCGCGGTCTCGAGACTTGTAATGTTCTATCTTTGTTCGGTCTTTTGAATTCAGAGACTAATATGATGAATTGTATTCGGAGACTAATCTTCTATTGTATTCAATGAATCTGCTGTTGCTGTGTGGTGCTGTCTATATTCTGTCCAATAATATATTTTGTAACCTGTGCAAAAATCAGAAAAGTAAAAAAACTAATATTCATACTAATGGCGCATCACCTCAAAGTGTGCCATTAGTATGCCAAAGGATACTAATGGCGCATCACTCCACAGTGCGCCATTAGTATGCCAAAAGATACTAATGGCGCATCACCCCACAGTGCGCCATTAGTATGCCAAAGCACATGGGTAAATATGGCCCCCTGGGAGGCATACTAATGGCGCATGTTGGTCTATACTAATGGCGCACGGCGTGGTGCGCCATTAGTATATAATACTAGTGGCGTGGTACTAGTGGCGCACCAGTAGTGCGCCATTAGTAGGCAAAACTGGTGCGCCACTAGTAGGCCTTTTCCTAGTAGTGCTAGGTTCAACTTTGATTTGCGCAGGGGGTGTATAAGTTCTAGTATTACTCTTACGAACAACAGTTGAAGCTTTAGCATGATCATTTATCCTAACAGGAAAAGGAGGTTTCTCAAGATAAGTAGTAGGAATAATAGGTTCATTATAAGTGATAGTCTTTTCTTCAAGTGTAATAGGTGCAACTACCTTTAGTTCAGTGGGAGGATTATATTTAAACCACTTTTCCTTAGGGAGATCAACGTGAGTAGCAAAAGATTCACAAAAGGCAGCTACTATCTCAGAGTCAAGTCCATGTTTAGCGCTAAATCCACGAAAAGCATTGGTATCCATAAAAGATTTAACACAATCAAACTTAAGTGTTATACCAGACTCCTTACCATTGTCAGAACCCCAATCTTTAGAGTTGTGTTTAATTCTTTCCAATAAATCCCACTTGAATTCAGTAGTCTTCAGCATATAACAACCAGCACAGGAAGTATCGAGCATGGTGCGATCATTGAGAGAAAGGCGAGCATAAATTTTTTGAATAATCATATCTCTTGAGAGCTCATGATTGGGGCATGAATATAACATTGACTTAAGCCTCCCCCAAGCTTGAGCGATGCTTTCTCCTTCGCGAGGCTGGAAATTATATATGTAATTACGATCACGATGAACAAGATGCATAGGATAGAACTTCTGGTGAAATTCCAGCTTCAATCGTTTATAATTCCAAGATCCCGTATCATCACATAGCCTATACCATGTCAATGCATCTCCCTTCGAAGATAAAGGGAAGACCTTCCTTTTGACAACATCATCAGGAATACCTGCAAGCTTAAATAATCCACAAACTTCATCCACAAAGATAAGGTGTAAATCGGGATGGAATGTTCCATCTCCTGCAAAGGGATCAGCTAGCAGTTTCTCTATCATACCCGAAGGAATATCAAAGTAAACATTTTTAGTAGGTTCAGTAGGTTGAGGAGAAACTCTTTGCTCTACTGGTCGGGGTGAACATACCCCGAACAAGCCCCTCAAAGGATTAGTTTCCATAGTAACAAGTGACAGAAAATTTCAGCACACTACATAAATGTTTCCTTACCAAGTCCCACTCACCAAAGGCGCTTCACTCCCCGGCAACGGCGCCAGAAAAGAGTCTTGTTGACCCACAAGTATAGGGGATCTATCTAGTCCTTTCGATAAGTAAGAGTGTCGAACCCAACGAGGAGCAGAAGGAAATGACAAGCGGTTTTTAGTAAGGTATTCTCTGCAAGCACTGAAATTGTAGGTAACAGATAGTTTTGTGATAAGATAATTTGTAACGGGTAACAAGCAATGAAAGTAAATAAAGTGAAGCAAGGTGGACCAATATTTTTTGTAGCAAAGGACAAGCCAGGACAATTTCTTATAATGAGAAAAGCGCTCCCGAGGACACATGGGAATTATCGTCAAGCTAGTTTTCATCACGCTCATTTGATTCGCGTTCGGTACTTTGATAATTTGATATGTGGGTGGACCGGTGCTTGGGTACTGCCCTTACTTGGACAAGCATCCCACTTATGATTAACCCCTATTGCAAGCATCCACAACTACAAAAGAAGTATTAAGGTAAACCTAACCATAGCATGAAACTAATGGATCCAAATCAGCCCCTTACGAAGCAACGCATAAACTAGGGTTTAAGCTTCTGTCACTCTAGCAACCCATCATCTACTTATTACTTCCCAATGCCTTCCTCTAGGCCCAAATAATGGTGAAGTTTCATGTAGTTGACGTTCACATAACACCACTAGAGGAGAGACAAAATACATCTCATCAAAATATCGAACGAATACCAAATTCACATGACTACTAATAGGAAGACTTCACCCATGTCCTCAGGAACAAACGTAACTACTCACAAAGCATATTCATGTTCCTAGTCAGAGGAGTATTAATATGCATTAAGGATCTGAACATATGATCTTCCACCAAGTAAACCAATTAGCATCAACTACAAGGAGTAATCAACACTACTAGCAACCCACAGGTACCAATTTGTGGTTTTCATACAAGATTGGATACAAGAGATGAACTAGGGTTTTGAGAGGAGATGGTGTTGATGAAAATGTTGATGGAGATTGACCCCCTCCCGATGAGAGGATCGTTGGTGATGATGATGGTGATGATTTCCCTCTCCCGGAGGGAAGTTTCCCCGGCAGAACAGCTCCGCCGGAGCCCTAGATTGGTTCCGCCAAGGTTCCGCCTCGTGGCGGCGGAGTTTTGTCCCGTAAGCTTGCTTATGATTTTTTCCAGGGTAAAAGCCTTCATATAGCAGAAGGTGGGCATCGGAGGGCCACCAGGGGGCCCAGGAGACAAGGGGCGCGCCCAGTAGGGGTGGGCACGCCCCCCACCCTCCTGGCCAGGGTGTGGGCCCCCTCTGGTGTTTTCTTCGCTTAATAATTCTTATTAATTCCAAAAGTGACTTCTGTGGAGTTTCAGGATTTTTGGAGCTGTGCAGAATAGGTTTCCAATATTTGCTCCTTTTCCAGCCAGAATTCCAGCTGCCGGCATTCCCCCTCTTCATGGTAAACCTTGTAAAATAAGAGAGAATAGCCATAAGTATTGTGACATAATGTGTAATAACGGCCCATAGTGCAATAAATATTGATATAAAAGCATGATGCAAAATGGACGTATCACTGGTGGGTCCCAGCAGTCGGGGGGAAACGTTTTTTCATGAAATACGGTGACCCGTCCGGTGGGTCCCTGCTGTCAAGTGGAGGAATCATTATTTTCCATGTAATAAGGAGGCACTTCCTTGCTGCAATCGTGGACCCAGCTGTCAGCCTCTTCAGGTACAGTACTCTTCCGATGGAAGTCGTTCCTTGACCATGTTGACCACGCCGCGTTTCGCTGCATGCATGCGTCCATGGGCGTGGTGTGTCCCCATTGTCAGCCTCTCACGTACAGTCATCTTCTGATGACTCTCGATTGTTGACCATGTTGAACACACCGTGCTGAGCGCACCAAGGCCGGTGGACGACGGCGAGGCCCCACACTGGAACGACCCAGAGATGAGGAAGATGCGGTAGTGGAGTCGCAGATGGAGAGGAGTGGGAAACTTGACTGGTTCGGGTGCGCGGCAGCACAGCTGCGGTGCCGCCCACGGGAGACAGGAGCAAGAAAAAAGGTTGAAGAAGAAGCACGGCTGTTGGATTAACATCCAACGGTCCAGCTGCTAGAATCATTTGTTGATTAAGTTGACAAAGCCCTGCGTACGCGTCCATTTAGTAGGCCCATAAGTCCGCCACCAAATCTGACGGGTCCCAGCTGTCAACGGGAGGAATAATTTTTTTCGCATAACAAGGAGGCACTTCCTTCCGTGTGAAGATACAGCCGGTGGGTCCCAGCTGTCAGGGGGAGGAAACACTTTTTTCAGCTTAATAAGGAGGAACTTTCCTTGCATGCGACCATGGACCTCGTGGGCCCTAGCCGTGAGGCTCTCCACGTACAGCCCTCTTCCGATGACTCTCTTTGTTGACCACGCCACACCGAGCGCAGCGAGGCGGTGGACGACGGTGAGGCCCCGGACGGGAACGACTCGGAGATGGGAAGACGCGGCAGTGGAGTCGCAGATTGAGAGGAGGAGAAGGGTTATAACTTGTTCTGGTGCAGCGTGGGGTTGCAGTCGGTGGAGAATAACCGGAGGTGTGGAGGGGTGGAGGGATAGCCCAGCCGACGGTAGGGTAGTGCTTCCCAGCGATGCATGCTAAGCTGAGCCGCTAGCCGCCGGAGGCCGGACCAGGTGGTCCCGGCAATGCTGGAGGAAGAAGACGAGAGATTGAAGGTGCATGTCGGCCGTTGGATATAAATCCAATGGCTGTGGATGTCATAATCATTTTTTGACCAAGTTGACAACGCCCTACGTAGGCTTCGACCTATTGGCCCACATGTCAGCCTGCAAAAATGTGGCATATATTTAACCCATGTTATCTAGAATGTATAGTCCATTTGCTGGGCTGGGTGAACAAATAATTTTACGCCAATGCGACCCATTTATATTTTCCAAGAAATCCCACCCCATTTGCACTTCCTTGAAATACACGAATTAGCTGGACTCGTTCTATATATAATGTTATGTTAGAAGGAGCAATAATATAAAAAAATAAAGCGGAGAGGCACATTTTTTATATATAAAATTAACAAATTAGCGAGTTATTGCTCAAAATAAAAATGAGCGCGTTATTATTACATTGGTCCTTAAAATCTTTGCAAGCTTTTGTACGCAATCACTAGAATTTTCCTTGCCTGTGAGTCGAAAACAACCAGGATTTTCCTTACCAACTTCTGTTATACATTTACTTTTATAAGTTAATAACACGTGGCATGTTTTTATAATGTATATATAAGTCTCTATAAAATATACGATAATAGTAATAATATAAATATATATAATCTGGTTAGAAGGAAAAACATAAATTGGACACATCATTATTATTCTTATATATAGATAAATAGAACAGAGATCTGCGTTTTATTGAAAAAACATTGGGCTGCCGATCTTCAAGAAAAAGCCCATAGGCCGGTATGGACCTCAAAAAATAAGTTGAAACAACTGTCTCCGTATGTTGTGGGCTACGCATGTTAAAATACAAAACCTAGGCCTAGCTGATACTTGTTCGCCCTCTGGAAAAAAAGATGCCAGCTAGATTCCCGAGCGAACTGGATTAATGAGGGGGCCGGCGGCACGACTGAAGAAGCACATCAGGAGCAATTTTTTTTATTAAGTGGATGGCTCTAGATGGCGTTTTTTACTTGCCTCTGCACCATACAACTTGCATTTTTAGCCTCCCAGACCGTGGTGGACCAGCAGCCCATTTGCTGGGTGGGCCAACCTACAGTAACCAGCACTCAATTTTTCATCAAGCCCCAAAAACAACGCAATACTGTGTTTGTTTTGAGGCCAAAAAACATTACGGCAGGGGTTGAGCGGGGGAGGGGGAAGACAGAGCAAAAAGATTAAAAAGAGCTAATGCGTCGTTGCTACCCTAACAAAGCAGGTGCAATTCTCCTCGGGAAGAAGGTGTGTCGTTGACACCCACACGTCACATATCCCATAGTAGGCATACTAACAAGTTCACACACAAGCACAACAGAAAAGGTAAACATTTGTATCAAACTCAGGTTCATAGGACACGTTCATATTCATAGCCAACATTCACAATCAACAACTCAAAAGATTCATATATACACAAGTTCAGCATGTCTATGCATCCAAATGATTGATAGATCATACGCCAATATTCATATATAATTCACAAAAAGATTCAGATATACACATGTTCAGTATATTTATGCGTCCAAATGATTGAGATCACAACCAATATGATCTATGGACGAACTTTAATTACCTAGGGTATAGACTGGTAAATGGTGTTCAGTCGGAGATACTTTTTGCTAAAATTAATGCTTGTACGAGTAAACTTTCAAGTACATAAGAGGCAGCACAGACAATCTGAACTTTGCTTGTAGGTTTATCCTCAAATAGTGGCCTCGTGCCGAGGGAGGTTGGCCACTACTTTCATCCAACTAGTTTACTGGCTCATCTTGGTCCTGTAACTCACCAAAATTCTACATTGCAGATAAGTAAAGAGGTGGTTGAGAAAATGAACCACCCAATTTTTTTGTGCAGTTCAACTGAAATGGAGCATCCCTGGCGTGCAGACTGATTAAGTGACAGATGAATATACGCGTCAACCAACTTGTCTGGAATCTTTAGACTATATTCCATACAGTTCGCTACCATATCTGCCAATAACCAAAAGGCACAAGTTGGGACCAAAGACTGGACTGTGTTTTTCTGGGCTATGTGCCAAGCAATATTTTTGGTGTTCACTCTCTTAATACTTGGAGTTTGACAACTGGTTGACGCCGGTTGATACTCGAATGAATATAGACACTTCTTCTTGTCAACATCGATGCTTGTCTAAGTGAACTTTGGAGTACATAGTAGCAGCATAAGCATCTGTCCATCTGATCTTTTTGTGCAGTTCTACTGAAATCACCCAATGCAATGATTTGCCTGTGAGTTCAGGCTCATCGGCAAACAGTAGCACAATACCAAATTACCAATACATGACAAGCACAATAATCAGGATAAAGACCAGTACCAACCTGTGTGAGTTAGCATATCAATTACTATTTGCTTTGACTGGAAGCCTGAGATAAGCGAAGCGACTGACAACAAAGGAAGGAAGCAGGCCCAGATTAGCGACTGACAGGAAAGGACGGAAGCTGTCGAGGCAATGAAGCACCCAAAGTTTTTATGTAGTTCCACCAAAATCGAGCATCCCTGTTGGCACATATATTGAGAGAGTGAGATTACTGTAATAGTGGGACTAGTTGATGAAACATACACTAACAAATAGAAGCACCCTCATTATCTTAATGGGTAAAGTTAGCAACATAGTAGGCTTGCTTAAAGAGAGGTATTAGTTTATTTAATCAGTGCCAATTAGCTCAACACTCAAAGCATTGCCATGTATCATAGGTTGCAAAACTTTAACGTGCAAAGGTAAAGGAATTTCTCATGACAGTAGCACGATACAAATAGAGATGACAGCAAACTAATATGGATGAAGGCCTTAGGCCCGTACCAACCCGAGGAAAAAAAGCTTATTCATCTAGTCCCATAAGAGATGATAAAGCACTCACTGGAATCACTCAATAGTATATATTTTTGTGCACTTCAAATGTATGGTTGAAATCACTCTTGTTTACCAGTGGTGAGATTATATCGAAAGATTATCAAGAACTTCCAGCAGAGTTAAAGCACTGGCTGGGATACAGTTCATTGTATTGTCTTGTGTAGTTCCACTAAAATGTATGATTGGCACAATCCTTGTTTGCACAAGTAGGAACAAGGTGAAACCTTCATTAGCTTAGTGAGAAAGGATAGAAAGACATTAGCATATTACTCTAACAGTAGCATCAAATTCATGATGGACAATACGCAAAAACATTGCCTCATTGTACCAATGGCAATAAATTGACATGCAAAACAATAGCACTATTATGTCATGACACTAATAATATTCCCTCCTTGCTCCACCACATGATTCACCTCCATAGACAAACATACACACGTACATGATTTAGCATAGGGTGCTACTAAAGATTTGTTTAACTCCGACAGAAAAATTAGGCAGCAATAAATTAGTGGTACTTAAGTACTCCTAATTAATTAAGTGACCTTGCAGAAGTGGAAGGGCTCCCTGGAGGATCGTCTCACATGTAAGGTAGTCATTGCCAGAGCCCTTGAATGGCCTCGACTGAGGCCTCTAGCTTCAGCAAGATCACGTTGCCACTGTTTATTCTTCTTCTTCTTCCTCTTCATGCTCTGTTTCTCTTTCTCCTCACTAGTTGGTGAAACCAAGTACATGATTGTCCTTCTAATTCAGAATTGGTTTTGTCAGTGAGGGGGTACAGGTGTACTAGTAAAAAATAGCATTATTTTCTCATGGCAGTCGCAAAATAGAGATGAACACATGCATTAAATATCATTCTTACCTAAAGGAAGGTAATGGTGCCAATATGGATGATGAGGATTGGAACACAGATCTCCCTTTGTGTAGTTCCACCAAAATGAACCAACTGTTCCATTCTGAGATTCCAGTTAAACAGCACAAGAGTCACTTCTTTTAAGAAGTGTTTTGTGCAGTGCACCAAAAGGTCACAACAGCAACTAGGTGAAATGGATATCCCTGTTTGCATAAAAAGGTACAGAGGAAACAATCAGAGTCTCAAAGAATTACAGGCAAAAACATTTGGCTAAACTTGTCATGGCTTATAACAGTGGCATGGCTTCATTTTACCAGGGGCATTAGATTAAGAACAGCTAAATATTTGGTACAAGGGCATGGGACAGTGGGTGCACCAGCAGTCCAGCACCATGTACCTAAACAGGGGCATAAAGTGGTGATTCATAGTTTGTTGCCCCAAGAAACAAACATCCAAGAAACATATATGTGTTGGTACCATTTTTGTTCACTCTAGCCACCTACTCCTATGTGTGGATAGCAAATCTAGTCCTGGTCATACCACTGTGTACATCATTACCCCTATATTTCCCTTTTCGACCAAGAGACCGGTTGGATGACCAATCTGTACTACTTTCACCCCCTTTCCTACCTGTTTGTACCAAGTCCGATGTACATACTAAATTCCCCCACCCCCACTTTATTTCTTGTTTGAACCAAGTACAAGATTCGACTCCATGAAGTAGCTTTACCTCTAACAATAAAATAAAAAAATAGGTGACGTTGGACCATCCGATCAAGAGGGGCTGAGAGGTTGCCTTTAGGGCATACTTAGAACAGCTCGGACAACCGGTATAGTAGGTTGCTACCTCTTGAGCACGGCGTTGGTTTTCCCTTGAAGAGGAAAGGGTGATGCAGCAAAGTACCGTAAGTATTTCCCTTAGTTTTTGAGAACCAAGGTATCAATCCAGTAGGAGGCTCCACACACGTCCCTCGTACCTACACAAACAAACAAGAACCTCGCAACCAACGCAATAAAGGGGTTGTCAATCCCTTCACGGCCACTTGCGAAAGTGAGATCTGATAGAGATAATAAGATAAGATAAATATTTTTGGTATTTTTATGATGTAGATTGAAAAGTAAAGATTGCAAAATAAATTAGATTGGAAACTTATATGATTAAAGATAGACCCGGGGGCCATAGGTTTCACTAGTGGCTTCTCTCAAGATAGCATAAGTATTATGGTGGGTGAACAAATTACTGTCGAGCAATTGATAGAAAAGTGCATAGTTATGAGATTATCTAGGCATGATCATGTATATAGGCATCACGTCCGCAACAAGTAGACCGACTCCTGCCTGCATCTACTACTATTACTCCACACATCAACCGCTATCCAGCATGCGTCTAGAGTATTAAGTTCATAAGAACAGAGTAACACATTAGGCAAGATGACATGATGTAGAGGGAAAAACTCAAGCAATATGATATAAACCCCATCTTTTGTCCTCGATGGCAACAATACAATACGTGCCTTTCTGCCCCTGCTGTCACTGGGAAAGAACACTGCAAGATTGAACCCAAAGCTAAGCACTTCTCCCATTGCAAGAGAGATCAATCTAGTAGGCCAAACCAAACTGATAATTCGAAGAGACTTGCAAAGATAACCAATCATACATAAAAGAATTCAGAGGAGATTCAAATATTTCTCATAGATAAACTTGATCATAAACCCACAATTCATCGGATCTCGACAAACACACCGCAAAAAGAGTTACATCGAATAGATCTCCAAGAAGATCGAGGAGAACTTTGTATTGAGATTCAAAGAGAGAGAAGAAGCCATCTAGCTAATAACTACTCACAACTCATCGGAGAAGCTATGGTGTTGATGTAGAAGCCCTACGTGGTCGATTCCCCCTCCGGCGGAGCACCGGCGAAGGCTCCAAGATGGGATCTTGCAGATACATAAGGTTGTGGCGGTGGAAATAGGTTTTCGTGGTGCTCCTCGATGTTTTCAGGGTATGGAGGTATATATAGGCGAAGGAGGTCGGTCGGGGGAGCCACGAGGGGCCCACGAGGGTGGGGTCGCGCCCACCCCCTAGGGCACGCCTTGCACCCTCGTGGCCGCCTCGGCTGCTTCTTGACGTCTACTCCAAGTCTCCTGACTTGCGTTTGTTCCAAAAAGATCGCCCTTGAAGGTTTCATTCCGTATGGACTCCGTTTGATATTCTTTTTCTTCGAAACACTGAAATAGGCAAAAAAAACAGCAATTCGAGTTAGGCCTCCGGTTAGTAGGTTAGTCCCAAAAATAATATAAAAGTGTAAAGTATAGCCCATAAACATCCAACGGGTAATATAATAGCATGGAACAATCAAAAATTATAGATACGTTGGAGACGTATCACAAGTCAAAAATGCCGGGTTTTTTCACGGACCGTGGGATTCAAACTTTGTGAACGGGCACATGTAAAAAATATGTATATCCACTTCTATTTGGTGGTGATCAGGTGCTATGAGCACCACCCTTTAATTTTCTCACGTTGCTATGCATTTGAAATGAAATTGGCCGGACCTGAGCAGACATTTAGGGGATGCGGTTAAGTGGCCGGCTCCTACATCCATGTCCGCGGATTGACGCAAACAAATAGTGTGTCTGTTTTTTGGGATGGCCTTGAAGATGCCCCAAGTCTGGATGAACTTATGGTACAATTGTGAGAACTCTAGTAGGAAAGTGTTGTTCTGATCCCGAGCTCATGTGAGCTCAGGTGAACAGTAAAGTAAAATTAAAAACTTCTTATTTTTTTGGTATCGAACAATGACAAATATTTTCAATGCTTACAAAGTTTCATCTTGAAATGATATCCGTGAAAGACGTGAATAAACATAACATTTTGAAGTCTCAAGTTTTCATCCGGTGAAAAACTTTGCAATTCTAGTGCCATTTTTTCACGTTTTCCACGAATTCTTTCCAACTCTAGTACCATGCTGATGGGATGTCATATTGAATAGCACCTTCTATATGTTTTGAGGAGATCGTATCCAGCACACCCGGTGCAGTCGCCCTTGGTGTACACGTCTAGATGTTGATAAAAAAACAAATCAACACATAGACACAATATATATTTATCATGTTGGACATTTCAACTCAAAATTTAAAACATAGTGGCTTACTCATTGCAATCTGTGCTTTGAATTTAGATTCGATTTTTTTTCCAATGTGACCTCATATCAACATACCCACACTATTTTAAATATGTTTCTGAATTCCCTAAATCTGAAAACAGATGTCAGATGCACTTGCTACATTGTTTTGTTTTGGCATGCAAAATGAGGTGCATCACAACATTAAAAAAAGTACCCTAGCTTGTACTTTGACTTTGATGTAAATGCACCATTGGTGCGTGAACTTGCCATGGAAAATCACTTTGGTGCTTGCAGTTATAGAATACTGAAAAGTGAGTTTATTTTTTTTGAGAAAACCTCAAATCTATTCCTCTTCAATCATGATGGTACAACGAATATAAAAAATAATAAAATTACATCTAGATCCGTAGTCCACCTAGCAACGACTACAAACACTGAATCAAGCTGAAGGCGCGCCGTCGTCATTGCCCCTCCCTCGTCAGAGCTGTGAAAAAATTGTTGTCGTAGACAATCGAAAAGTCGTCGTGCTGAGGTCTCATAGGACCATCGTACCAGAACAACCACCACTACCGATGAAGAGAGACGCGTAGATCGGAATGATTAATCGTGAAGACACACGAACACCGATGAACAAAGACCCGATCCGGGTAGATGCACCAAAGACAACCACTGACTGAATCCTGCGAGATTCGCCAGAGGCACACCTTCACACGCCCTTCGACGATGCTAGATGCGCCACCGAAGCAGGGGCTAGATGGGGAGAAACTTATTTCATCTTCAAGGAGTCGTTGTCGTCTTGTGTTCCTGAGCAAGACACAAACCCTAACAAAACCAAAAGAAACATCTAAAAACGGAGCCCTCTTACCGGCAAGTGTCATGATGAGGCGGACCGACGGAAGACAAAGGAACTCTAACTTTTTTGGAGGCGGCGGCGGCCATGGCTGGCTGCATGTACGCGTGGCCTTCAGTTTACAGAAAAGTGATAAAATTTTGGCTTTCACGTGCAACATAGTGAACTCGCGGTCCGTAGTCGAACCGGCAACCTCGCTCTACCGCGACCGCCCGGCTAACCGATCCACCTGATAAAGTTTGTTGTGGATAAATAGAATTTATGTCTTTTAACCGAACACACTCTTGGTGCTTAAATGGGTTGAAGTTAGCGTGGCCCATTTTGCACATGTTAGCTTTTTTCCCCTTCCGGAAATTTCTAAAAATATGTAAAATATAATCACAGTAATTGACAAAGTTAGAGTATTTGTCTTTTATAAATAACATACCCACAAACAAAATAACTTAGTTCTAAGAATTTGCTCATGTAATTTGAAACTATATTCATGTTTGATATAAAATTGTACATATAAATTAAATAATGTTTATAAATTATAAATATCTGAGTAACTTTAGATGGTCTTCACATATTTAGTAAAAATATTAATGTAATTTTAAAAGTATTTATATATTTCAGTAAATGTTCATATAATTTTAAAAGTGTTCATGCTTTAAATAAATATTCATGAAATATATAAAAGTGTTCATTATTTTAGAATTTTTATGTGTTTTAATAAATTTTGAGTTTTTTCCAAAATATATTTATATATTTTTAGTAGAACTAAATATAACAATATGTATCAAAAAGAAGTATGAGCCTAGTGTGCCAGCATAGAGTGCAATCCCCAGATGGGCACTTTTTAAAATTATCCATTTTTTATACTTCATGAATATTATTTTAAGTACGCAAATATTTTTAATAATTAAAATGAACATTTTTTTAGAAGTAAGTTATTTAGTTGTATTCTAACTTTATTTTATTACTTATTATAATTTACATTATTTTAAAAAGAAAAAAAATTACATGTGATAAATGGGCCGCACTGACTGCAACTCATTTAAGCCCCACAAATGTGTTCAGCTAAAATACATAAAAGATTCTTAGGAAAAAGTAAAAGACATAAAAGGGAAATGTTTACTGCCATCTAGCCGGCTTAAACTTCGGTCGGACAATGACCGCACCGTTTGATTTAAGCCAGATATACGGTCCCAACCCCCCCCCCCCCCCCCCAACCCCCGCCCCTGTCCCCCCTCACTGAGCCTTATCCATAAAAAGGTGAGAAGCACTTAGCCACTCATTTCCCCCTTTTTGCGCCGCATATCTTCCCCACGTCCCCATGGATTTCTGCCCGCAACTCCTCCTTCCTTTTTCTTCCTTGCGATGCAGCTGCTTTTCTTCCTGTTTGTGTTTCCTATCTTGCCAATTTCGTGCCATATCTTCTTCTCCCCCGGGGGTGCCACGCACTCCAGAG
Source organism: Triticum aestivum (assembly GCF_018294505.1). Classification (NCBI taxonomy): domain Eukaryota; kingdom Viridiplantae; phylum Streptophyta; class Magnoliopsida; order Poales; family Poaceae; genus Triticum; species Triticum aestivum. The sequence goes on from NC_057804.1 coordinate 423,739,873, forward strand.
GTTGTTGTACTACAACTGGCAATCGCCATTCCTAGAACGACAGTAACCATTTTCTCCAATTGATAATTGTGCAACACCGGGGGCGTGTTGGAATCGCTATCACCCCGTGGTAGCGGCAAAAAAGCTACAACCATCGATGGTAAAGCAACAACCTTCATTTGGATTTGCTGGAACTACTGGTTGGGATTATACAAGCAGGGACATCGCGTCATTTTTTGCTGGAAAGTCGGCGAGGTGGATGTATGTAGTCCACCTGTATTTACTTATTTATTCGGAGAGCGCCATTAATAGGATTTAGAAGTCGTACAAGCTATGGCGGAGCCGTTTACCAATGCACCCAGTTCTCTTTTTTATTGGGACTATGTTTTTATTTTTCTAGAACCAACCCCAAATTTTGGTATCTTCTTCTTTCGATTTTGCTAGAACCAGCTCAAATTTTGCTACCATCATCTTCTGATTTTTCTGGAAGCGGCCCAATTTTTTTGCTACCACCATCTTTTGGTTTTGCTGGAACCAACACACATTCATTTTTTGCTATCGTCGGCTTTCGCTACAAGCGATGATGTCGTCGCCGCGATCGCCATTTAATGTTGCAACGGGGGGTGGGCAGCACTGGCGAGGAACAGTGTCGTGGTTGGGGCCGTGGAGACCGCCATGCTTGCAATAGGGAGGCGATGAAAAAGTTGCAACAAGGTCAACGGACTTTTTTGCTATTTTGACAATGACGAGCTTTGACCGAGACCGTTGGGCGTGGCCGGCCCCGCCGCCTGGCAGGAAGGAGAGGAACGAGCGCTGCACCACACAGGGGGAGAAAGAGGCGGCCCCCATGCCTTGTGCTCATGTGTTTTCACATGCAAAGAGAAGGGGTGAGGAGATGGTGGAGAAGCAAGCATGGAACGTCACACGCGCAAGGATTCGATGGCCGAAATTTAGGCCGGTCGAGCGGCGTCTATCACAGGCAATCATAAAAGCTACCTTTCTAGAGAACGGATGTCATCAAGTGGAGTGGTTATCGCGGGCGCCACTATGTCTCGCTTCACGCGAGACAGAGGGAACCCCCGTTGAAGGGTGGCACGAGTTGGGGCGGTCCAGGCGCGCAGGAACAACAACCTCGTTTTTTTTCTTATTTCTTGTGTTCGTCTTTTGAGTTTTCTTTTTTCACTTTTGTTTATACTTGCAAATATTCTAAATAAATATATTACAAAAATCGCTCTACATAAAACATTTGAAAATTGTTGACCAAGAATTCAAGAAATATTAAATGTGTACGGAGAAAATGTTTATCATGTATAAGAAAAATGTAAACAAAAATCTGTGTATGAAACAATTTGATCATGTATTTAAAAATGTTAATCAAGTATTTGGAAAAATGTTGAACAAGTGTTTGAAAAATATAAATCAAGCATTCGGCAAATGTTAAATGTGTATAGAATATATGTTGTGCATGTATTAAAAAATGATGAAAAAAATTGATCATGTATATAAAAATGTTAATCAATCATTTGAAAAAATGTTGAACAAGTATTTAAAAATGTTAATCGAGCATTTAAAAATGTTAAATGTGTATACGATTTTTTTTACCATGTATTAAAAAAATGATGGAAAATTTTAATCATGTATATAAAAATACTAATCAGGCATTTGAAAAAATATTGAACAAGTATTTGAAAAATGTTAATCAAGCATTTAAAAAGGTTAAATGTATTTAGAAAAAATGTTGACCATGTGTTTAAAAGACGCTAATATTGCATTTAATAAATTTAATTAATCATTTGAAAAATGTTAAATGTGCATAGGAAAAATGTTGACCGTGTATTACAAAATGTTTGTCTTGTGTTTAAAAAATGTTAATTAAGCATTTGAAAAGGTTTAAAATTGTGTGTAAGAAAAATGTTTTGACCATCAATTCAAAAAATTAATCTTGTATTTTAAAAAGTTAATCAAGCATTTGAAATTCAAATGTTCAAAATATGTATAGAATTTTTTTATTAAAAGGGAATTAAATTGGTAGTGCAAAATGTTAAGTGTGTATTAGGAAAATGTTGTTGACACATACAAAAAGTGTAGAATGAAAACCAAAAGAACAAAGAAAACCCGAAAAGGACAAACAAGAAAGAAACAAAATAAACCAAAGAGAAAAATAAAATGAAAAATAAAGCCGAAGAAACAAGTGCAAAAAGGATGAAAGAAGAATGAAAAAATGGGAGAAGAAAAAAGAAAAGAAACACAAGAAAATGAGAAAAAGAAAGAAAAAACCCCAAAGAAATCAGATAAAACAGAAAAAAAAACTCTGTTCTTCAAGTGGTTCGCGCCCAATTGGTATTACATGATCTCAATGATTGCATATTGGCAAGCTGCACTAGATTGGGACAGTGAGGTCTTTGGATCGAATCCCCATAGGATCCCTCTTTCTTCCCTCGCGCGCGAGTGCTAAAGTGCTGGCCCATTATTGTAGCGCTCGGTGCGAGAGATCCTTCCATTTCGCTTGATGCAGGATATAGCTCCCGCGGGCTATCGCGAGGTTGTCGGTTCGACCCCATAAGCTATTATTCTTCATATGAATGATTTCTTTGTACTACAACTATTGACAAACACGTGGTTCTGAATGGTCATGCACACCAGCCTGTCAAGCCGCTACAAGCGGGCCCCGCACAATGTTGACACGCCACTTGCACACGTAGACAGAAATATGATGACATGTCAACACAGTTAACGTCTACGGACGGAGTGCATTGTATTGCACGCCAAAGTCAAGTTTTTGAGCTACTTTTGTATATTCTACAACTGCAAGCATCAAAGTGAACATTCATAGCAAGTTTAAGCACTAGTGATGCATTTAGTGGCGGAATCAGACTTAGAGAAGCTGTTCATATAGCCCTAGGTCTAGTAACACACCCCTTATAATTCCTTTTTACAAAGTATGGAAAATGAGGTAATATCGCCAGAAGTTATAGAAGTTGCTCTCGATGTTCTGTTTGATGCTAAAATTTTAAACATATGGGTTTGTGGTTACCCAACTTGCGTTCCCGTGCAAATACGGTCACTTCGCTCGAATCCGGCACTTAAGTGGCATTGCCAACATGGCTATGGCCCATTGTCAATGACCGGAGCAAGTGTGCACATGTTTTTTTTCAGAAACACCTCTGCTCTATATTTAATTGTGCAGCAGCACATGAGGGTCCCACTTGACAGTCTGCTAGATGAATAAATCTCTCCTTGAGATGTGGGTCCCACGTGGTGGCGTGAGAGAATTGAGAAATAATAAGGCCAGCGAACTGTCGTTGCGTTGTGTATATGGTTGTGTATATGCTTATTGATGACACCGGCGGCGTCATTGTATATGGTTATCCCGGCCATGAAAAGGAATTTATTTGTCAGTTGGCCAATATAATAACATATGCATCTACGTATTTAGACATTAAAGGACGTCCATTGTGATGGTTAGACTAGCCATAATGGTAGTAACATAGACTAGTAACTTGCCTATGTTACTAGTCTATGTCACTATCCCTATAGTGATGAGTAACATATGTGTGATAACATGCAACACTTCATTCATTAGGCTACACAAATATTTTGCCTTGATATGTGTGATGTTACTCATACTACTAGTAAGGGCATCTCCAATGGTTGTAAGATAGTTGTTGGTAGACTTTGCCATTTTGTTGATGTGTCATACAATAAATGAGGAAAAAGAGGAAGGTTGTATGTACATAAACCAACACCCGTTGCAAAAGCTTCAATGTAGAATGAGAGAAGACCTTATTTATTATCTCACATCCTATTGGGCAAACTAGATACAACCCATTGGAGTTGTTGTATGTTAAGGTGTTGGTTGATGATATGGCATATTTTACCAACAATCTAACATACAAACTGTTGGAGATGCCCTAACTAGCTATGTTACTACTTTCCTCTCTTTCTTCATTTATTGCTTGTCACATCATCTATTTTATCTAGATATTTGTGATGTTACTACCTATGTTACTCCCATTGTGGGTAGTCTTAGCACGCACGGGCGGGAATTGAAGAGGACATCAGCAATTAGAGCAACCTTCGTCTACCCACGTCTGTTTGGGTCACTGCGCACAAAAATGCTGGCCCAACGTGCCGACCTATTCCTAAAAATTGTCCACTTCACGTCTGCGTGGACCCATTCCCGGTCCAAATTTGCGCCTGAAATGCGTCGGCACGGACGCGAGGCGGACGTGTCGCGCATCCCCTTGGTGTCCGCCGCGGGCCCGCATGTCGGCCGTTCAACCACCCCAGCGGTCATAATTAACGCGGCCACCAACCGAGGGCCCCGCTTGACAGTGTGTGGAAGGGCCGTGTGTCCGTCCTTTTTTAATGGACACGTGCGGCGGGGCCGGCCTTATCCACTCCCCCCGTCCACATCTGGCCACCTTTGCTCCCTCGCTGGCGACTAGGAAACACTAGCCAGACTGCCAGCAGCAAACCCTAGCAAAAGCCATGTGAATCTTCATTGGGAAGGAAGGGAAGAAGGGGAGGTTCAGCGCCGGAGCGAGCTCTTCTCGCAGGCTCCCTTCTCCATTGTCGTCGGCTAGACGCGACACGCCACCACGAGAGCCGGAGTGGCTGTACATCCCAGACCACCAGGCACGGTGGCACTGGCAATACCGCCAGCCCGTGCCATATCTAGATGTGAACTTGCCGCACGGCTGGCATCTAGACCCGCGACGCATCCCTGTCCCGGCGACGGACCGGTCTGCACGGGCGCACGCGGAGGAGCTTTCCCGACGGCACCAACTCCTTACACCGGAGCAGCGCGCCATGCGTGCCTATGGACCAAACTCTCCCAACTGGGAGCGCTGGTTTGTACTAGAGCACAAGGAGGAGCACCGCCTCGGCGTCCACATCGACCACGACCTTCAACCGGTGCCCCTGCGGGTAAAGCCGGAGGAAGAGGAGAGGAGGCGGAGTACTAAGCTGCCCTAGAGGAGGCCCTGCAGCACACGCTAGAGGCGAGCCAGCTCGAGGAGGGCGCCCATTGGGATGGGCTGGAGCAACCCCTAGCTTTGTCGCGACGGGGGACTCTGTCCAAGCGACCTTGTTTGTGCCGCCATCGCCGCCGGTGCCGTCCCTCGTCGAGCCCAAGGCCGAGCTAGAGCCGAAGTCAGAGCGCGATCCAACGCCCACGCAAAAGCGGTCACTGTCGGTGTCAAAACCAGCGGATCTCGGGTAGGGGGTCCTGAACTGTGCGTCTAAGGCTAATGGTTACAGGAGGCAGGGAACACGATGTTTACCCAGGTTCGGTCCCTCCCGATGGAGGTAATACCCTACTTCCTGCTTGATTGATCTTGATGATATGAGTATTACAAGAGTTGATCTACCACGAGATCACAGAGGCTAAACCCTAGAAGCTAGAAGATTATTGTTGTCCTACGGACTAAACCCTCCGGTTTATATAGACACGGGAGGGGGCTAGGGTTACACAGAGTCAGTTTATAAAGAAGGAGATCTACATATCCGAATTGCCAAGCTTGCCTTCCACGCAAAGGAGAGTCCCACCTGGACACGGGACGAAGTCTTCAATCTTGTATCTTCATAGTCCAACAGTCCGGCCAAAGTATATAGTCCGGCTGTCCGAGGACCCCTTAATCTAGGACTCCCTCATTAGCCCCTGAACCAGGCTTCAATGACGATGAGTCCGGCGGCAGATTGTCTTCGGCATTGCAAGGTGGGTTCCTTCTCTGAATACTCCATAGAAGATTTTGAACACAAGGATCGTGTTCGGCTCTACAAAACAAATTCCACATACCACCGTAGAGAGCACAATATTCCACAAATCTAATATGCTGACAACTTTTCATAGTGTGACATCACGCCACGGCCCGGTGATTATGCGAACCGTTTTTCTCAACCTGCCACCGCACATATCGCGAGGCGGTTTTATTGGCACGTCTTATCGAAGCAGAGATCATGTCCCCTTATCACGGGATTCTCATCAATACGGGTGTGGGTAACCCAACCGCGCCATCAATCGTGGCCCTTGGGGAATAAGCGAGTTTACTAGGCAAGTGGGGAGGCACAGGATCCCTGCTGCCTTTATAAGGAGATAAGAACTCCCTTTTTCACCCACGCCTTCTTCTTCCTCTGCTCATCCATTACCCCTCGCTCGAGCCCTAGCGCCCAAGCATTCATCTCCTCCACCCAAAAAGGTCTTCCGAAAATGCCCGGATCTGGATCAGGAGGCAAGTGGATGGCCTCTACCGTCCGGGAGAAGGATATCAAAAAGCTTCGGGAGGCCGGGTATCTAGCCAAGAGAATCGGCCACCGTCTTCCGACGGCGGGACAGATCGTCCCTACTCCGGAACCCCATGAGAGGGTGGTATTCCTCCCTCATTTTGTCCGTGGGCTAGGGTTTCCCCTCCACCCATTCGTTCACGGCATCATGTATTATTACGGGATCAACTTTCATGATCTATCCCCCAATTCTTTCCTCAACATCTCGACATTCATCGTCGTGTGCGAGGCCTTTCTCCGCATCTCGTCACACTTCGGCTTATGGCTGGAGGTTTTCAATGTGAAGCCCAAGGTAGTGAGCGGCGAGCACGCCGAGTGCGGAGGCGACATGGTAAGCAAGATGCCCAATGTCACATGGCCAACATGCATTCAATGATTCCGTCAAGGAGTGGCAGCAGTAGTGGTTTTACATCAATGAGCCACGCGGCAAGGAATGGGCGGCTGCTCCCGAATTCTGATCTAGAGCCCCCCTGCGGCTTACGTCCTGGCCCAAGAAGGGCCTGAACTGGTCTTCGTTCGACGAACTGTCGGTGCTCCAGACGCGCGTCAAGGATATGGAAGACAAGAACATCAAACTTGTCAATATAGTGCAGGTGATGTTAGTTCGCCAGATTCTTCCTTGTCAACACCGGGCTTGCAATTTATGGGAATTCGACCCGGCCAAGCACGAGACCCTACGGGAGCTCTTTGGCTCCTCGCATAAGGACATCTGGAAGGTGCTTTTTAAGTCCGGCAAATCGTTGCCGGACTCCGCCGAGGACCGCGGGTACCAACTGTCCTGCCCTGCAAGTTCGATAAGTCACTGTTATGTTGGCAATTCATATGTTTTATTCGTATATCCTGAGGAAAATGCTTAATGCATTTTCCACAACTCTCCTAGGGCTAGACGAAGAGGGCGGGGTGGATCTACTGTCCGGCCCCACTACTAGAAGAACCGGCCGGCCCGCTTCTGACGAAGATGCTGGTCCCGGTGCCTTACATGGCGCCGAAGAAAAAGGCCGAGAAAGAGGCCAAGAAGACCAGGGGCGGCCTCCGTCGCGGCGGCGCCTCAGACACAAAATCCGAAGACTCCAATGCTCGTTCTTCCTCCGAAGAGGACGAGGAGGAGGAGGAAGACGAATCCCCCGCGGGGGGAAGAAAGAAAAGGACGGCCTCCACATCCATGGAGGCTGAGTCACCTAAGAGGGGGAAAACTTCTCTTCCCGAGGAGTCCATCGCCGCCGATAGCATCCCGGAGTGGGATCCTAGGGCCCAGCCCCTGGTGAACTCATAAGTATATAAAGTCCGAACACGCTTATGCGTCCAGGTTCGTCATGGCATTATATTTTAATCTGAGCCATACTTCTTTGCAGTCCGGCAAGGTCCCGCGCCGAACAATCCTCGTCGGAGGATTTGCTGGGTTCGGATGCTATGGAGAGCGGGACACCCCCGAAGGCCTCTTCCCCCAAACATGTGAATGACACCAAGGTTTCGTCCCAGGAGGACCCAGGCCAAGGAGGGGGGAGATCATAAAGGCGGCGCCGGGAGGTCAAACTTCGGGGACCGGACACATGGAGAGAAGGCTCCCATGGACATCGACAGTGGGGGCGATCTTGAATTCGGCCCCTAGCCGGACGCGGTTCCGGAGACCAATACGGCTCCAAAATCGGGCAGGCGGCCTCCCTCGGCTGGAGGGGATATGCCTGTTCCACCGGCAACCTCTGTCCAACCAGAGGTGCCGGATACTTTATCGGCGGCCCTGAAAAGCGCCTCCATCGTTGATGAACACCGTGCCCTTATGGGTGCAGTGATTGAGAAGATTCAGTCCGCTGAGAGTGGACTGAATGAATCATGTATCAGCCTTATAAGAGGCTTTGTGGTATGTTTTATGAGGTTTGGAAGAGTGTCATATTATAGATAGCAGCCCCTCATACATTGTTCGGTGAAAGAAAGAACCATACAAAGGATCAAATTTATGTTCGCAGGAGACTCACTTGATGACATCTATCTCTTTTAATAAGCAGGCGTCTGTATTGACCGCCGCCTCTCATACTGCGGAAGTATCCGAACTGAGGCATACTCTGGAGCGGGTCGAAGGAGAACTTGGCTGAGTGAAGAAGCAGTTGGAGGATACCCAAGGTATGTAGAAACCTTGTTCATTTAGCACAAATGAATAAGTGTGCATGATGAAAATATTTTTATGATGTGCTCTAGGGGCGACGGCCGAAATTGAGGCTCTTAAGAAGGTTGTGGCCGAAGCCGAGAAGAAGGCAACCATAGAGCAGGCTCTTCGCGAAAAGCACGAGGCCCGAGTTATTGAAGCTGAGCGAGAGCTTCAAGAGGTCGTGAAGAAATGCGAGATCTTGGAGCAGAGTTTATCACGAAAAGAATCTGAACTCTCCCAAGCTTGCCAAGCCGCAAGTGATGCTCGGGGGGAAGCCCAAGGTGCCCTGAAGGAAATTCAGAAGGCGAGGAAAATTGCAGCTGGTAAGGCTTTTTCTATACAAAGCGGGTAGTTGAAAGGAGAAAATCAAGTTGATAATTTGAATTCAAATTTCTCCACGGGTATTTGCAGAGCTGCCACGCAGCATATCTGATGCCGCCCAATTCTACCGAGCCGAAGAAAGGAACATTGTGGATAAGCTCTTCTGGATGCAGTATCTGGCACCGAATTATCCGGTGCCTTTTGCCAATCAACTTAAGCAGCTGATTGATACGTCTCCAATGTATCTATAATTTTTGATTGCTCCATGCTAATTTATCTACTGTTTTGGACTATATTGGGTTTTATTTTCCACTTTTATATTACTTTTGGGACTAACCTATTAACCGGAGGCCCAGCCCAGAATTGTTGTTTTTTTCCTTTTTCAGTATTTTGAAGAAACAGAATATCAAACGGAGTCTAAACGGAATGAAACCTTCAGGATCGTGATTTTTCAACCGAACGTGACCCAAGAGACTTGGACCCTACTCCAAGCAGTGCCCGACAGGGGCGGACCAAGAACCAAAATGTCTCGGTGTCCATGTGTACACACTACACGGTTGATAAATATACCAATAATACACTCCCTCCGTTCCTAAATATTTGTCTTTCTAGATATTTCAACAAGTGACTACATACGGAGCAAAATGAGTGAATCTGCACTCTAAAATATGTCTACATACATCCTTATGTGGTATTGCATTTGAAATGTCTAGAAAGACAAATATTTAGGAACGGAGGGAGTACATAAAATTAACACACTCAGCAATTTAAAATGTCCAGCAGTATTTTTTTAGCCAAAATGAAGTGTTCCTTATGAAATACTATTTGATTTTGTAAAGTTGAACAATAAAGCATAAGAACTCCAACCGATAAAAACAACAACGACAACATAGAACGATATATCTTGATTACATACAAAAGAAACAAAACCAGGTAGTATTGTGCATTTACTTGCCATCCGTTGTTACTGCTGCCGAGCTTGGTCGATAAATAATCAAAATAGATGTGAATCACTAGGGTAATTTTATTAATCGCAGCAACCCGATTCTCAAATCTAATACCCTTAAATTTAAAAACCCTCTGAAGCTCTACGTTCATTGACAGGGACAGTCTTTCCCGCTCCGCTTATGGACATCTAGTTGCTGAGATCCATCGTCTCATGGGTGAAAGGGAATTTATTCCGTCGAAGATTAATCGAGTTCAGAATAGGGTTGCAGATCGGCTGGCGTATTATAGTCGTACGGAGAATACAACTGCTGTATGGCTAGGTAGGAGTCCACCGTGTGTGTGGAGGAACTTGTGCCACTTGATTGTATCCCTATCACTCTGGAATAAAAATCCTTTTACCCTCGCAAAAAAAATTGAAAACCCTAGCCATACAATTTGGACAAACATAACTAGATAAAATTAAGATAAATGCATGTGATTGAGCGAGAATGGTCGCCGTACCTAATTCGTTTGATTATTTAGCGTTGGGCGAGGGCAGGAACAGCGGCTGGCCGCCGGCGATTGGTGACTGGGTGCTGAGCGTGCGACGGCGGACGTCCGTACATTGCGTCGCTCTGAAGTTTTTTTAAACAACCGCGTCGCTGCGAAGTCATGCAGCCGAACAGGCTGCACGCCCTAACAATCCAAAGCCACCAGATGGGCTATTACTAGATGAGTTGATAGATGGGCCGCTCCTGCCGGTGTCCAGCTCAGAAATTTACCGGTGTCCAAGCCCAGTATCTCGACTACATATAACGTACTAGGAATTTGCACCCGGTGTCCTGTGACACCGGCTAGCTATACGTGGGTCCGCCCCTGGTGCCCGAGGAGGTCACGAGGGTGGAGGGAGCCCCCCTGGGCGTGCCTCCCTACCTCATGGGCCCCTCGGAGCTCCACCGACGTACTCCTTCCTCCTATATATACCTAAGTATCCTCGAACGATCAGAACAGGAGCCAAAAACCTAATTCCACCGCCGCAACCTTCTGTATCCACGAGATCCCATCTTGGGGCCTATTCCGGAGCTCCGTCGGAGGGGGCATCCACCACGGAGGGCTTCTACATCATCACCATAGCCCCTCCGATGAAGTGTGAATAGTTTACTTCAGACCTTCGGGTCCATAGCTAGTAGCTAGACGGCTTCTTCTCTCTTTTTGGATCTCAATACAATGTTCTCCCCCTCTCTTGTGGAGATCTATTCGATGTGATCTTCTTTTTGCGGTGTGTTTGTTCATACCGATGAACTGTGGGTTTATGATCCAGAATTATCTATGGAAAATATTTGATTCTTCTCTGAATTCTTTTATGTATGATTGAGTTATCTTTGCAAGTCTCTTCGAATTATCTTTTTGGTTTGGCCAACTAGATTGGTAGTTCTTGTAATGGGAGAAGTGCTTAGCTTTGGGTTCAATCTTGCGGTGTCCTTACTCAGTGACAGAAAGATTTGCAAGGCACGTATTGTATTGTTGCCATCGAGGATAACAAGATGGGGTTTTTATCATATTGCATGAATTTATCCCTCTACATCATGTCATCTTGCTTACGGCGTTACTCTGTTTTTACTTAATACTCTAGATGCATGCTGGATAGCGGTCGATGAGTGGAGTAATAGTAGTAGATGCATTATCATTTCGATCTACTTGTTTTGGATGTGATGCCTATATACATGATCATTGCCTAGATATACTCATAACTATGCTCAATTCTGTCAATTGCTCAACAGTAATTTGTTCATCCACCGTAGAATACTTATGCTCTTGAGAGAAGCCACTAGTGAAACCTATGGCCCCCGGGTCTATTCTCATCATATCAATCTATATCACTTTATTTACTTGCTTTGTTTTTACTTTGCCTTTACTTTTTACTTTGCATCTATCTATCAAAAATACCAAAAATATTATCTCTATCAGATCTCACTCCCGTAAGTGACCGTGAAGGGATTGACAACCCCTAAGCGTTGGTTGCGAGTTGCTATCGTTTTGTGTAGGTACGAGGGACTTGTGCGTGGTCTCCTACTGGATTGATACCTTAGTTCTCAAAAACTAAGGAAAATACTTACGCTACTTTACTGCATCATCCTCTCCTCTTCGGGGAAATCCAACGCAGTGCTCAAGAGGTAGCATTGATCGAACTGCATAAGGCGACCGAGCTAGCCATGAAGGGTTTAATTATCCGTCTATGGCCCGCCGAGCCAATTCCAAGCAGTTACTTTGGGCTCGTGAAGCGGCTTGTGAGTGCCTGCCCTCGACTCAAAGTCATCAAGCGGTCGTTCTGTATGGAGGGTGCGCGAATGGCCTTCTCCTGCGCAAAGGTGCACTGGGGGAAGATGGATGCGGAAAAGCTGATGACTGAGGGACCGCTGGAGGGGAAGGAGCACCGCAAGCCTGAATTATATTATGATAGTGTCTTGAAAGGAGCCCGCCTTACAGCGGAGCAATGCACCAAGGACATTATATTTCCATGAATACAGTCATGTTGTCCTTGAAATGTTGAACAAGGTCATTTCTATTATTTATTGCGTGTTATTTAAAAGTTTATCCTCCTGCGCGGCCGTTTTGTATATTAATCCTAAGAGATGGCCAGTCGTCAGCTTCTGCCCCCACGTAGGAAGTACGGGGGTGTTCGGGATAAACCTGAGCACTCTTTATCCCAGTTTTGGGTCCTTGAAGGAGGTGTTCAGCACAACGAACCAGGCAATCGGACTATAGGGCTTTGTCACTCTCACTTAGCCATAGGAGCTTGACAAAAGGAAGGTAGGCGCAGCCCCTGGTGTTCGGAAGACCCCACGAGGGGCTCTATAAGCACATGATCAGAAAAAGCCGATCCATCGCACGCTGCATTGGTTATGGCATTATGCGGAAGAAATCCTTAAAGATTTTACAACCTCTCAAACAGCTGACCAGCTCTCGCCATATCATAACAGTCAGTTTTCGGCTTTCTCTACTGAGGTGCTCGTCCGAAAGAACCGGGACACAATCGCAGTAGTTCTCCCTGTGCTACCTTAGCCGATATAGCGGAACGTAAGGTACCAAAACATAGGAGCCGGGCAAACCCAACTATTGACCCAAGACATGATTCGGAGCTGATGCATATAATGCTATAAGTTCGGGGTGCCGAACGTCCGTGAAGGTGTTCGGACTTTTATTGCCATTATCATGGGTATGAAGAAGCCCCTGGCATATTAGGGCATATCACGATGTTTGGATGCCATTGTGACGAAGGAGTTTCAATAAGAAATAACAACAAATAAGCATCATATAAATCCACATGTTGTATTTGAATAATACGTCGATGCGTATGAGTACAGGTAATGTGATAAAAAGAAATATAACTGCGAAACCTGCTGAGACCAGGCGGGAGGAAGTTGTATGCGGATCCGGAGTGTAGTCGGATGGTCATCGAGGGGAATATCCGAAGGTTCCCTTATGCGTTCAAGATGTTTCCATGTCGCAAGTCCTGGCCTACGCAAAGGTGAGCCTGCAAAGAAAATGCAAGAAATGTTTGTGTGCCACAGGGCGGTTGAGCCGCAGTATGTGGCCTGTCCGAGCTTTTGCTGGACTGTTTAATTGAGCTTCGAACGAGTCAGGCTATCCTGCCGCAAAGTAATTCAGACTCCTTTGGCGGTGTCCGGGAGCTTGGCTGTCGACTCGAGGTTCGATTGAAAGGTGCCACTCGTTGCATCTGCTGTTAAAGCGGCGGTAGACTCTTCGGCAGTGAGGGGAAGTTCGGCCCTGCCATTAACCGTGATGACGCCGCGCAGACCGGGCATCTTGAGTTTACGGTAGGCATAATGTGGCACCGCGTTGAATCGAGCGAACGCGGTTCGTCCGAACAGTGCCTGATAGTCACTGCGAAAGGGGACGATGTCGAAGACTAACTCTTCGGTACGGTAATTGTTTGGTGATCCGAAGACTACCTCCAGAGTGATGGAGCCTGTACAACTGGCCTCTACACCTGGTATGACACCTTTAAAGGTGGTTTGAGTGGGCTTGATCATCGAATGATCGATACCCATCTTGCGCACTGTGTCTTGATATAGCAAGTTTAGACTGCTGCCTCCATCCATAAAGACTCGTGTGAGGTGGAATCCATCAATTATTGGGTCAAGGACGAGTGCGGCTGGATTGCCCTGATTGGTATTGGCCCGATGATCTGTACGATCGAAGGTGATTGGACATAGGTTATATTGCGGGGAGACTGGCTCCGTTAAGTCGACATCCCTAAGAGTGCATGTCCGTTCCAGCTTGGGAATGTGGGTGGCGTTTATCATGTTCACCACTTTGTTTTGCGGGGGAAATTTCTTTTGCCCTCCTGTGTTCGGTGATCGGGGCTCCTCATCATCATCGTCGCTTTGAGACCCCTTTCTCCTTGTTTTCGGCACCTGACCTACCGGCTTGTCTGAAGACCCACCATTCTCTGTTGATATGATTGGCTGGTGTTCCTGGGGTGCCGTGAATTTGGCATGGACGGTCGAGTATGCGGTCTAGACTGGACGGGCCTGGCTTGTTATTTTCGAATGGCTTTTTCCGCTGACCGGACTTAGAGCCTCTTAATCCGGCGTTGATTGCTGTGTCTTTGGTGTTATCACCATGTTTGCGACGCTTGTGTTTGCGTCGTGGCTTGCCGCTGCTATCTCTGGCCTCTGATGTGCCAGGATTGCCTGATGTGTTGTTGCTATGAGCCAACCAACTATCTTCGTCCGCACAAAAGCGGGTCATGAATGTCGTGAGGGCCACCATGGACTTTGATTTTTCTTGGCCGAGATGTCGGGCAAGCCACTCGTCATGGATATTATGCTTGAAGGCCGCCAGGGCCTCGGCATCGGGACAGTCGACAATTTGGTTCTTTTTAGTGAGGACCAAGTCCAAAATTTCCTGGCTGACTCTCCGGGCTGTTGAGTTATGTGACTTAAGTCATCAGCGTCCGGTGGTCGCACGTAAGTGCCCTGGAAATTATCCAGGAATGCGTCTGCCAGGTTTTCCCAGCTTCCAATGGAGTTTGCCGGCAAGTTGTTCGGCCAATGTCGAGCTGGTCCCTTGAGTTTTAGTGGGAGGTACTTGATGGCGTGTAGATCGTCCCCGCGGGCCATGTGAATGTGGAGGAAGAAATCTTCTATCTATATCGCAGGGTCTGTAGTACCATCATATTATTCAATGTTCACGGGTTTAAACCCTTCTGGGAATTCATGATCCATTACTTCATCAGTGAAGCATTGGGGGTGTGCGGCGCCTTTGTGCCGGGCTAAATTGTATTCGGTCCGGTCGGATTTGTTGGTATATCCGGCGTGACGGTCATCGTCACGCGTTGGGGCGTGCCCTCGTGATCCGTAGATCTATCTTGACTGTCCTACTTTGTTTTTCAATTTGTCTCGCAGGTCATGCGTGGAGACCCGGGCCTTTGTGTTTTTGCTTGATTGGCGACGGGGTGCGGGCTGGAATTCGGGCTGATACGCTGCTTTGTCTCGGCCACGAGGTGGCCAGTCAGCCGCATCATGCGCTGGTAGTGCAGGCTTTAATGCCTCCTCCTCGAGTTGAGGCAGCAACCTCCGCTTTGGGTAACTTTTGGTAGGGCGCTCGAGTCTGTATTCCTTGGCTGCCAGGACTTCAGTCCATCTATCAGTTAGCAGATCTTGATCAGCTTGAAGCTGCTACTGCTTTTTCTTCAGGCTTTTTGCAGTGGCTATAAGCCGACGCTTGAAGCGCTCCTGCTCGACGGGGTCCTCAGGCACGATGAATTCTTCATCGCCAAGGCTCACTTCGTCTTCAGCGAGAGGCATGTAATTATCATCCTCTAATTCTCCATCTATTGCCTGTTCCTTAGGGCTAGCTTGCCCATCCTCCCGCTCGGTCTGCTCAAAGCCTGGCTGGGCGGGATTGTTTTCGTCTTCGGCACCATCTAGATTGCTATCATCTCTGGTGCCGGTATCGCTATTTTTGCTATGGCGGGGATTAGAGCGGCGCCTATGATGCCGGCGCTTAGATTGCTTCTCAAGGGGATTATCCTCCATTGCCTCATCGCCCTCGCCTTCTTTGGGCGTGTCCACCATATATATATATATCATATGATGAGGTGGATGTCCAGCGCCGTGTGGGCGGTGGTTCCTGTTCTTCTCCTGCATCGTCGTCCATACCGTCGATGTCTTCGGAGTCGAAGTCAAGCATGTTGGTTAAGTCATCGACAGCGGCTATTAAGTGGGTGGTGGGTGGGGAACGAATTTCTTCGTCGTCCCCTTCCTACTCAAGCCGGACATAGTTCGACCAAGAGTGTCCTGATAGGGAGAGGGATTTCAGTGAATTTAGCACCTCACCCAAGGGTGAGTGCTAAAAGATGTCCGTGGAGGTAAACTCCATGATCGGTGCCCAATCAGATTCGATAGGCACGGACGCACGCGGTTCGGAACCTATGGCCAGAGACGAGTCCGATGGTCCGATGACACAGATCTCTTTGGAGGTGAAGGCTGTGTTCGGCTCTAGCGCCGATGAGTGTGCGGCCTCCGTGGCAGGGTCCATCCACCCGTCCTCGGATGGCACGATCTGCTCCGGATTAAGGGCCGGGGCAGCCGTAGGTGTAATCTCCCGAACACCGTCCGATGTTAGATCTAAGTCATGCTTATCGTGACTATTCGGCGCACCTGTCATGGGCTCAAATCCGTCAAAGATCAAGTCTCCACGGATGTCAGCAGTATAGTTCAAGCTTCCAAACCCGACCTGATGGCCAGGGGCGTAGCTATCGATCTGCTCCAGATGGCCAAGTGAGTTGGCCCGCAGTACGAAGCCGCCGAATATGAAGATCTGTCCGGGGAGGAAAACCTCAGCCTGGACTGCATCGTTGAAGATGATTGAAGGAGCCATCAAGCCTTATCGTGACGACACAGTGGAACTCTCAATGAAAGCACCAATGTCGGTGTCAAAACCGGCGGATCTCGGTTAGGAGGCAAGGAACACGAATGTAGGGGTCCTGAACTGTGCGTCTAAGGCTAATGGTAACAGGAGGCAGGGAACACGATGTTTACCCGGGTTCGGGCCCTCCCGATGGAGGTAATACCCTACTTCCTGCTTGATTGATCTTGATGGTATGAGTATTACAAGAGTTGATCTACCACAAGATCGAAGAGGCTAAACCCTAGAAGCTAGCCTATGATTGTGATTATTGTTGTCCTACAGACTAAACCCTCCGGTTTATATAGACACCGGAGGGGGCTAGGGTTACATAGAGTCGGTTTATAGAGAAGGAGATCTACATATCCGAATAGCCAAGCTTGCCTTCCACGCAAAGGAGAGTCCCACCCGGACAGGAGACGAAGTCTTCAATCTTGTATCTTCATAGTCCAACATTCCAGCCAAAGTATATAGTCCGGCTGTCCGAGGAAACCTTAATCCAGGACTCCCTCAGTCACCGCCGCCCCCACTTGGCCAGAGGAGTCCTATTCATGGACCAGCCAGCTCCGCGAGTGGGTGAGCGTGCCTCCGTGCTACTAGGCATCCATGTCGGAAGAAGGGGCGGCCCACCTTGAGCGCTGGAAAGGCGCATTGACTCGCTGAGAAGGGGGCCGACAGCAAGCGGCAGATGCAATATGAGCAGTAGCTGCGCCAGGATGAGGAGGCGATGCGGCTTGAGGAGGAGGAGAAGGAGCCCGCCCGCCTCGCCGCTATGCCGCCGCAGCAGCAGACGCCGGAGGAGATTACCCTGGCGGCCTATCAAGCCACATTCGGATGGGCTGGACCTCCCACCGCTTAATTGACGTCACGGGCGGCAAAGACGACGACAACAAGGGAAAGGGAAAGGGTAAGGCGGTCTACTAGGGCAGCGTGTGGGCGTTTATTAGAGTTTCTTTTATTTTTTAAGTTATGTTTAAGTGGACATTGCCAGGCGTTTGACCAGCCATTTATGTATAATTATGCTTAATTAGTCAGTTTCGGCCACGTCAGCAGAAATGGGTCGGCCTCCCGTTGAGCGCACCTGCCGACCCAAATGAAAAAACGGACACGCACGTCCGCCTGACCGACCCAAACAAACGAAAAGCGGATAAAGCGCACGTCCGTTTGGATTGGCGCATTGGAATTGCTCTTATAGTACTTATTACGTGCGAATCATTTATACGTATGTGACTATGAACAAGCTGAGGGTGTTTTTGCGAAAAAAGGACGTCATACCTAGCGCCTCCGCAACCAATTGGCCCTGACAGTGGGGCCATGCACACATGGCATGCCAAGCAAGCAGCGGATACGCCGAAGTACACACTTTGTGACCGTCTTTGCACAAGATCGCAAGTTCGCTGACCACCAATTCATTTTTTTTAAAAGTTTTAGCACTAAACTGAACGTCCAGAGCAAGTTCTATGACTCCCGGTGATCTTATCTCGAAAATCATGAAAATTCATCGCTCAATCTAGCTCAACCCCAGGCGTAATCTGCTGCTACTCCGCCTCTAGGTGCATTTACCTCTGATTTCACATGGTTTACAACTCTTCCTTCACGCTGAGGCTGGCCACAGTGATGGTACCTTAGCTAGTATCATGCACTTGGGAATAGCAAACACGCTGATGTGGCAAAGAATTAAACAAGAGAGAGACGGTTAGAGTAATATAGGTAGATACCGTATCATACTAAATACTATGTTACTTTGTGTCATGCATGGCAATAAATAAGATCATCTATAATACTACTTTATACACTATGAAGGTAGTATCATACACTAGTATCATATGCATGATACTAGTATATGATACTCGCCACTGTGAGTAGCCTGATGCGGTTGTGTACATTAATACTTCCTCAGTTTCTTTTTAGTCTGCATATAAGATTTGGTCAAAGTCAAACTTTGTCAAGTTTGACTAACTTTATAGAAAGAAATATCAACATTCATAATATGAAATCAGTATTATTAAATGCATCACCAAATTAATTTTCACACCATATAGATTTAGTAGTGTAGATGTTTATATTTTTTTCCGATAAAGCTAGTCAAGCTTTACGAAGTTTGACGTTGATCAAATCTTATATGCAAACTAAAAAGAAACAGAGAGAGTACTTAACTATATATTTGCAATAGTGTATCATATTATAATGACTCTTCAACCTACTCCCTTCGTAAACTAATCGTATAAGATATACTAGATCACTGCTAGTGATTAAAATATTTTATATTAGCTTATAGAGGAAGCACTTTTTCTTAATAATAAACTACTTGGTGTGGTAGTGTACTACACCTTAAGTGCCTAACTGAGTAGCAAATGCATGACCCATTCAAGACCATGTGTCCACTAGTTATAATTTTGCATGTAGGGTCGCTTCTTCGTCTGGCTAGCCATGAAGAACATGTGTTGGACCTCTGACCATCTTGCTTGACGGGGACTCCCCCACCAAAACTCGTGTCCACTATATGGCCAACAGGAGGAGACAATCGCCCACATCATGATCGGATGTGTCTTTGCGAGAGAGGTTTGGGAAAAGGTATGCCTGGCCTTGGGACAACCGGGACGAGCTTCAATACTTACGGAGTCGCTAGTGGTGCATCAGGCAAGAGGAAGTAGGGCAACACCGGAAGCTGGCTAGGACAATTTGCATCATGGTGTTATGGGAGTTGTGGACACACCACAACGCAGTGGTTTTCGACGGAGTGACGCCATCTACACTCATAGTGCTCAAGAGCATAGGAAATGAGGCCAGGGCTTGGAAGCAGGCAGGACTACTGCGAGGGGAAGTCGAGGTGTTCCTTGTTGGTCTTGCATTGTGGGAGAATAACAAGTAGTCAGGCATAGCGAAATAGGGAGGTGGAGTGGCCTTCGAGCCATATGTACATAACATTGTAACACCAATTGTGAAGGGTTTTTACCTTTTCCTCTTTTAATATATGATGATATGCACACTCGTGCGCATTTAAGATTTTTTTTTTTTTTGCATGTACCGAGCTACCTAACAGCCTCCCTCGCCTGTCATGCGCTAGGAAATGGTCTCCAGCTTTGAACTTACAACCATGGAAAGTCAAACATGTCTCCTATATGGACGTAAAGAAAACCTGTCTCACATATGTATAACTAATTAAACTCTTATTTTTGTTCATTTTGTTCTTCGTCTTCCAGAAGTTTAAGCTGAAAAATCTAAATGATTTGATATGGGCCGAGGAAGATATCGGAAAATGATCACGAAAATCCACATATGACAAATGGGGAGATGTAGCGAAGTCCATGTCGGTCAACAGCATCCTCATACTCTAGTGAAAAGGTCTTCCTGACCATTGACACAATGACGCTATCTTTTGCATGCCAAGAAGACTTTTGATCCGCAATATCTCCAGCAAAATCGGAGCCTAGCATATATGCACACGAGAAATGAATTGCAAAGGTGATTGTTGAGTAACGTGATTGTATGAGGAAACATAGGTTAGATTAGGAATTATTCTGGATTGCCTTGTAATCCAAGTAGATCATATATTCATATATATATGCCCACGAGGTTCAAGCAATACAACGACAATTCCACCAAACTTTTCTTTCCCTTCTGACATGGTATCTATCGCAAGTCGATCCTAAATCCTAGCCGCCGCCGCTTCCGCACCTGCGCGCCGCCCTCGGGGCGGTCGGCCTCCATGACCGCCGCCGGGGGCCGCGCCTCCCGTACCTAGGGTTCGTCCGCCAGTCGTGTTGACCGGCTGCCCTAGAGAGTCTTTTCCCCGAGCCTTGCTCCGGTGTTTTCTCTCTTCCGCTGGTCATCTTGATCGCGTGATTTCTTTTTGGTTTTCCGATCTATTCTTGATCGGTTTGCGTCGCCCACCGCCGCCGTCGACCCTGAGCGCCTCTACTCCGACCCCGGCGCGACCAGCCGGCCTCTTCTCCGACCCGCCGGCCACGCGAGCCGAGGCGGCCCTTCGCCGCCGCCGTTCGCGCGCCGGCCCGCCCGTCGATCTACGCCGGTCGTCACCGTCCTGCTCCGACCGGGACTCCTGCATCACCCGACCCGACGGCCTCGCGCCATGCACGGCCAATCATAGCCGCCCTTCCGCCCGCCGTCGCCGGCTTCATCTCGGACACCGCCGCCACCCCGTCTCCACTGAGCGGCGTCCCCGACCTCGCGCGCGATCGGATTGATCACCCGCCCGCCGCCGCAATCCGCCCATCTACGCCGTGCGATCGACCTGGCCCGTCTGTTGCGCGCGCCTCCGCAGGTCCCGTGAAGATCGTCCCCGAGTTCAGCGCCTCCCTCCATCGATCGAGCAACGGGCTGCCGCTGCATCGCCCTGTCGGGCCGCAGCGCCGCCGCCCCGTGGTTCTTCTCTCGGCTGCACCGACCCGCGTCACCGCTGCGTCGCCCCTTCGGGCCGTAGTGCCGTGGCCCGCGGTCCACCGCCGCCCTAAGGCCGTCCGCTCCTAGTCGTCCCCGTGGCCGCACCGACCCTCGCGCCGCATCTGCGTCGTCCCGTCGGGCCGTAGCGAGCGTGGCACGCGGTCCACGCAGCCATCCCGAGGCCGTCCCCGCGGTTGCACCGGCCCGCACTCATCCGTCGTGCCGCCCCTTCGGGCTGTCGTGCCGCGGCCCGCGGTGTCCGCAGCCACCCCGAGGTCTTACCGCCGTCGCCCTGACCTGCCCGCCGCCGCTGCGTCGCCCCTTCGGGCCGTAGCGCCGCGGCCCGCGGTCCACTCCGCCATCACCGCGCGATGACCTCCCGTGGTATGTGCCGTGCCGTCTCCCTTGGCGCGGGAACGCCACGGTCCGCGCCGGTCTTTGTTATGTTGTCAAGGTTTTCCGCCTACTTCGAGCACTGCCGCCGCGCTCCTAATCAAGCCACCGCCGCCGTCAAGCCGCCGCCGCAGCTTTTCTTTGGCCGCCGCTGCCGCTACCCCATAGCCGCCGCAGCCGCCGTCCACCTCCTTCATCTTCATCCAGCACCAGCCCGTCATCAGCGTCGCCGTCATCTACCCCGACCACTTCGTCTACTCCGACCATCGTTGGTGACATCGGCCCCGCGTCGATGGACGCCGCAATCATCGTCGAGTTCTTCTCTGCTGGCCCCTCCGACTTCTCCGACATGGCGGACAGTTCGTGCAGGCCCCTCGTCTACACATGCCCGATGCTGGCAACACCGATGCGTGCCTTCATCCACGACGTGTCCCCGGGCCTAGCAAGCCTGGTTGGCGCTTCGTCAACTTCGTCTTCGTCCGTCTACGCATGCCCGGTGCTGGCAACACCGGTGCGTGCCTTCGTTTATGATGTGTCCCCGGGCTTGGCAAACCCGCCGCGACGTGTCGTCAACAAACTCTCCTCTCTCCGGCGCACCACTACTTCGTCACCTCTGCGCCCATGATTAACTCGGCGCCTCGTTGCGCCCACGGCTCCACGGCGACTTCCTCGACACCGGCCACCCCGACTCGACATCGAGCACGGCACGGCTACCTCAACCACGGCTCCACCACCCATACTCTTGGCTACATCGACAAACGGCACAAAGGGCTACCGCCTTGCTTGAGCAACCTCGTCGGTTGCCACTCCAGCCACGACTCCGCGATGCGTCGACGGTTACGACTATGGGGGGGTGTCCGTCGGCTTACCTTCGGATTCTTCTCCAGTCTCACCGTCTGCGTCGCTACCGTTGTGACTGCGGGGGGATGTTGAGTAACGTGATTGTATGAGGAAACATAGGTTAGACTAGGAATTATTCTGGTTTGCCTTGTACTCCAAGTAGATCATGTACTCATATATATATATGCCCACGAGGCTCAAGCAATACAACGACAATTCCACCAAACCTCTCTCTCCCTTCTAACAGTGATGAAGTCGATGTTCTCTGGACCATGCTAACTAAACCATAATTGGGTGATCACCAGATAACTAATGCACACTTAGTATAAGTGTCTTGTCATCCACGCACAACTTGTTGGGGAACTCTCAGTTAGCTCTCTAATATCCAACCTTATACAGTACTACTCCCTCCGTCCCATAATGTAAGACATTTTTTGACACTTAGGATTGCTCATGCATTTTATTCTATCATCAATTAAAGCCATGCGAGATTGAACATTCAAGGGGTTTGCTCCGAGCAGCGAGGCCACTAAGACCTCCTTTCTGTTCGGAGCAAACCCCTTGAATGTTCAATCTCGCATGGCTTTAATTGATGATAGAATAAAATGCATGAGCGATCCTAAGTCTTTCACCAAAGTGTCGACTAGCTCCTATTTTTTTCAAAATGCACATCTAGGTCCTAAATCTTTTAAGTTGTTCATCCTAAGTCCTAAATCCGTCTGACCAGTGTTGACCTGCCTATGTGGTCTTTTAACCATGGCCACGTGCATAGGAGGGCCCATGAGGAGTAACGACCGGTCATACATATTTGCAAAAAAGCCCTCAAACACTAATTTGTTCACAATCGCAGTCCCTTTCCTCTTCCCCACCCTCATGTGGCGAAACCGAAGGCCAGCGACGGCGGCGACGCTGCTCCGATGAAGCAGAAGTCATCTACAGCGGTAGTCCGACAGCGTTGGCCACTAGGATGGCGCCAAAGACGCTAGGAATAATCCATGTCCGTCGTGTCCATCGTCGTGCGTGTGCATGAAGGGGCGCTCGCACACCCACTGGGAAGGAGCGAGGTAGCATGGGCGTTCGTGGTCTCCTTTGGCGTGACCGCACCATGACCAGGTGACGAAACTTGCCGATGCCGAGGAGGAGAAGAGCTCCGGTGGCGGGGATGGGGAATCCAGCCGCGGGGCATCGGATCTGGTCGGTGACACAAGGGTTCCGGCGAACGGCATCCATATTGGCGACAGAAGAGCTCGGGCATTCGTCCATGGAGTTTCCTACGCTAGGAGAGATAGGGAGATGAGAGACCGGGAGAGTGAGGAGGAGGTGAAGGAAGGAACATGAGGAAGGGAGAGCTTTGAGCCGCTGGGGCGCAGCTGCAGCTGCCGGCGGCGGGAAGAGCGAGCTCCGACTCAGGCTGGTCGCAATGGGAGGCATGCCGGTCAGGGACATGGCACTAACGGTAACGACAGCGCAAGAGGAGCTACTACTGGCTGTGGAGACGGCGTTGCCAAGGTCAGGGCTGCACTGAACAGCTTTTCTGATGGGGCTCGACTGCAGACGAGCTTGCGCTGGCAGATATGGCGATGGAGCGCCGACAGAGAGAAGAGAGTTGTGGAGAAGACATAGGGACCGGGGATTGAGAAGTATAAATATTACAGGGGGCAATTTGCATAAATATCCAACCGCCCTTGGACCTCCTGTCTATGTGGTCAGAGTCAAAACACCACGCTGACAGGTCAGCGATGGTCAGGAGAAATTAGAACCTCAGATGAACAATTTAAAAAGATTTAAAACTCAGACGTGCATTTTAAAAGAATTAGGACCTAATCGATATTTTGATGAAAGAATTAGGCTGGTCATAGTGGGGAGTAACTTAGACTAGTAACATGCATATGTTACTAGTCTATGTTACTACCTCTATAGTGCATAGTATCATAGATTAGTATCATATGTGTTCTCATTTATTGCCATGCATGACACATAGTAGCATCATATTTATTATATTACGGTATCTATCTATGTTACTATAATCATCTCTTTTTTTTTTAATTGCCTGCCACATAAGCATGTTTACGAGTTCCAAGTGCATGATACTATTTATGTTATCCCACTATGGCCAGCCTTAGAACTGCGCATGCATTTTACTCTTGATGATAGATGGACAACATGACTTCGTTTAGTGCGTAAATTGATGTCGATCAATCTATCACAGACGCAGACATATTTCAATGGAGATTGAGTATCATTGATGTCTTAATGGTCAAGGCGACAACATCATTAATTCTAAGCCTGTTTTTCACAGATAGTATATATGAAACACTAAGGCTGGTCGTAATGGGGTATAATAATATATTAGTATTATGTATATTATATTAGTGTGTGATATTACATTCAAAATGCATAATATCATATGTTGGTATTATAGATGACTTTACTTATTGTCATGCATGACATATAGTAGCACATCATTTAATATGATTGGGTATCATGATATGATACCGAACCCTCTCTTTTTTCATTTAATTCTATGTCATCTCATAAAAAAATGCATAGTAGACATATATGAACTACCTATAATACTCCCATTAAGAGCAGCCTAAATTGAAAGTTCATATGATTTAAATAGAAGGAGGTCATTCTTACTATAGCATGGCAAAACAAAACTGGCAGGGTATTAAAAGACTTGTCAGGAGTTTATGTACTACCTCCTCCGTCCCAAAATAAATGTCTTAATTTTGTACTAGCTCTAATACAAATTTGTACTAAACTCACAACACTTATTTTGGGACGGAGAGAGTAGTAATTTTTTTTTAGGGGTGAGAGAGTAGTAATTTATTAATCAAGCGATTAGTTAGCAGTATGTCCTCTCAGCCTGTCTAGTTAGACATCTAGTCGCTCTAGCCTTCCAAATCTCTGCCAAACTTGTCCAAGAAAGCACGCTGGCTGGTACAGTACATACGTACGTACCAGCAAAACTGCAACTGATTTTCTGTCGACTACTAGCACGTTTGTTCTTCTGCGTTCCAAGAAGACATATCGATCTCCACGTATGGCGATAAATGGTGTTATCTTCAAGGAGATTAAATATTTTACTCGGTAAAATTTTAATTTTTTTCGTATTACTTTCTGCCCAAGAGCATGTATGGTGCGGACGCTCTAGCGAAGTATGGTGCAGGTGCAGGGCTACCATTCCCAGCTTTATGGCCAAATGGTGCCTCCGATTTTGTGCAAAACTTGGTAGAGCGATGCTGCTGAGCTCTTTGGTTAATGGAATAAATATGATTCCTTGCCGCAAAAAAAAAGGAATAAATATGATTCCAGTTAAGAAAAGAAAGAAAAAGAAGACATATCGATCTCGATCGCGTGGAAGAAAATACTCCACGTAAGCCTGTCCTCTATATATACCAATGTATGCTCCATCTCAACTTGGAAGATATTGCCAGATCACAGCGATCTCGCGGTGTTTCACTCTCCTTGCTGCTTATTTCCATCACATACATAACTGACTTTCCGTGTGCTCTGCTCTCTTATACGCCATGGACTACAGCAACGAGGCCACGATTACCGCCGCGACGCAACCTTACGTCCGCTCCATGTCGCCGCCGTCGCGCGTGTCGTCGTGCTCGCCGCCCCCTGTATTCCCGCTGATGGGCAACGCGCCGTCGTCGCCGCCGACCATCGTCCTCAGCCCGTGCGCGGCGTGCAAGCTCCTCCGCCGCCGCTGCGCCGACGGCTGCATGCTGGCGCCCTACTTCCCGCCGACCGAGCCCGCCAAGTTCACCACCGCCCACCGCGTCTTCGGTGCCAGCAACATCATCAAGCTCCTCCAGGTCCGTACGGAGCACATTCTAATTTTACTCACGCGACGTGCGCTGCAAACCGCGTGTACGTGCAAGTGCTGTGCTGATGCGGATTCTGCATGGATCGGTGCAGGATTTGCCGGAGAGCTCGCGGGCAGACGCGGTGAGCAGCATGGTGTACGAGGCGGAGGCGCGGCTGCGGGACCCGGTGTACGGGTGCGCCGGGGCGGTGTGCCGGCTGCAGAAGGAGGCCAACGAGCTCAAGGTGGACCTGGCGCGGGCGCAGGCCGACCTCCTCAGCATCCAGACACAGCACGCCAACCTCCTCGCCCTCGTCTGCGTCGAGTTTGCTGCCAACCACCGAGGCGATCAGCAGCTGCACCAGCCACCGCCACTGGGCGACCAGCTGAACGGCATCGGTGGTAGCGGCGGCGGCGCCATGTACCAACCGCTGTACGACTCGGACTTCGACTCCGCGGCGTGGGAAGAGGCCCGGCAGCTCTGGACCTGAGCATGCCGGCTACGGCGCTTAATAACTACTCCTAGAAGTACATGTAGTATTATACATATTATTAGTACGTAAATACAAAATACTAGTGTTATACACTAGATGTTCCTTCAGTCTCGTCGGAAACGCGTTGTTCAACGGCAATGACTTCGCCTTTGGTGAGCCACCTTGGATCTGCATATCATTGATGAACTCGCATCGAGCTCGGATAAGGAGGTGATCCGTTATTTTTTTTTCTTTCGGTGTCTATTGCGATGGTGCCGGAGGTATGTGATGGACAATGGTCTCAAGCTAAAGGATTATTCGGTCTTGGTTGTGATTTTTTTTCTTGGCTGTCGTTCCTCTTCGCAAAGAAGGCTAGCGTGCTGTTTTTTCTGTCTTGTCAAGTCAATATGTATGTGATTTGTACTGCAGTTCTTATGATAGAAATGAGACCCATATTACAATGAAAAAGATTTACTTGGGTGCTGGGTTACAAACTCACAATAGTGGATGGTGTACATGGTGCATATTGATTCTCTGCAACCGCCACGATTTGGGCTGTACCCGGCAGATACTCCTACTCGTCCAATGGGATCGATATGATATATGCATGTGTTTTCGAATTCAAATCTCGTTCCCATATTGTTTTTTAAAATCCGCGATGAACATAATTCTGTTCTGGTACACGAAACGTTGACGACCGTGCACGTGTGACGTATCGGCTGAGTTAATTAGCAGCCATTCACGAGTTTTAGCTATTGCCAAACGAACTGAATTTAGGTATAAGCTGACAATGTTACAACCGCACTGCATTGGCACTCTCTATTTCCTACTAGTGGTACTGTTGGCTAGAAGTACCGAACTCGTACGGTTCAGTTGCGACTTGCAAGTAAGGATGACAATTTTACCCATGGGTATGGGTACCCGTGGATACCGTACCCACATGGGTAGGGTATGGGCATAATCTTATATCCATGGGTAGTACACATACCCTACCCGTTAAGTCATGGGTAGGGCATGGGTATAGCCTTTTACCCAAGGATATACCCATACCCTATCCGTTTTATACTGACATGTAAATCTTACCAGTTATTCACAATCACAAGTGTATCTATGTTAAAATTGTGTCGTGAGATTATGAACCTATGTTAAACTTGTTACCAATTGCCAATTTGAATTGAGATAATTGCCATGTACTCTATCTGTTATTGAGTTGAGATCAATGTTTTTTTTCAAATGTTCTATAGATGAATGTAAAATTGTGAATAACTTATGTACTATTTGATCTACCCGTTGGGTACCCAATGGGTATGGGTACCCGTCGGGTATGGATACGGGTAAAGTATCATACCCATGGGTACGGGTATGGGTAGAATTTTATACCCATTGACTACACGGGTAAGGGTATGGTATTGCTCTACCGCCCTATACCCTACCCATTGCCATCCTTACTTGCGAGCTTGAGTACTAGCTAACCTGATCACCGGATGCAAAATATCGTGGGTCCTCAAATTAGCATGTAATCCCTGTTCGGGCTAAACAGCACGTATGTGATCGAACACATCGAAGACAAGAGTATACTGAAAAACAGGAGTAATATGTAACATGCATTGTTTTTTACGAGTCTTAGGGTGCGATAGGGATGAAAACAGTAATGCTACAACTACGGACCCCTACAGGCTTTTACGGGGCAGGTTTAAGCTGGCAAATTATCATTGGATTAAAGGAAGGGAGGGGATCCACCCACCTGAAAATCAAGGGGACGGAGCGAATTAGAGGAAAGGGTCCCCGTAAAGCTCATGTAACAACTCGTACGTTTAGCATTTTTGGGATGGAAAATAGGGATGTAAACCAGGTCCGTTTACTTCCGTATGAACCCACTTATGATTTAACAGCTCAATTTTGTTTAAATAAAGTATAATGCTAGTTAAAGTTAACTAAACGGGACTTGCGGACGCGGTTTATTTGCGACTCATAGTGACAAATATCTCACTTGAAAAATAACAACTGCAGCTAGGTCGGTAGCCTGTCTGTGTTTTTCATCAACACATGTTGTTTTCGGTGGAACGTTCGCGGTGTAGCACCTCTCACCTGACAGGTGTAAAACCACACAGCACGCGCGCGCAGATGAACGATGGTGCCATCCTGCAGCGCAGCCATGCATGAATGGACCGGGCTCGCCCTCGCCATCACATCATATCAGCCCAAAAGAGACCAAAAGCAGGCTGCCTAACTCTATCAGTCCAACTCCAAAGCCTCTACGTGGACTTGGGTTATTAACGGTTTTATTCCAAGTCTCCCTCGCCAACCACGCATGTCTGATACGGCCGGCGACGGCCCGTCTCTGCTCTGATCGGTGCGCGGTCATCGTCGTCATCGGCGATTTTCGAACTAGTATCAGCACTCCAACCCGGTCTCTGCATGCTGCCTGTGCTGTCGTTTTTTAATAATACTGCAGTGCCCTACACTCCTAGTAGCCTCCCTATTAGTGTGGAATTAGCGTGGCGCTTGACTAAATCGTGCCGCATGAATCCAAACATCCCTTGGCTCCGTATACAGAATGTCCAAGCAGGCCTAAAATGTCCATCGCTGCTCCCTGTCTGTTGGAAAACACGTGAGCGTTGAATATTAGTTGGCGGGGCTAACAAGAAACCGCAATATCACACATTTTTTTACTATTTTAATAGAAAATAAATGGTCCGCTTAAAAAATGGACATATTGTTCGATTTAAATTAGCAGGCTATCATTTATCGCTAGTGAATATCCCGCGTGTTGCCACGCTAACACATGTTAAATGATGCCCCGCGCTGTCATGGAAACTGTGTTAAAAGAAATCCGTAAAGAACACTTAAAGCAACTAGAACTCATGAAAAAAGTACCATCGTTCTTTATTCACATTTTAAAACAAGCAAACCTATGAAGTATGTGATAAAAGGAGAACAAGTTTTGAATCATACTTAACACGGACCATCTGTTAATAAAAATGTGAAGCACAAATTATATAGTTCTACTCCAAGCCTCCAGCACATATACCATTTATAACCACACAAAAATTAAGGCAAAAAAAAAAACTTGTGACTGACATGCATGCATGACTTGATTCCTTCGGGGAGAAAAATACATGCATGACTTGATTTGGTGGCATGATTTTTTTCCGAGAAAAACTTCTAATCTATTCATCATCTGCCATGACAGTACAAAGAACACGAGAAGTAACAAAAATTACATCCAGGTCCATAGAACACATATCGATGACTAGCGAGCCGAAGGCGCACCATTGTCATCGCATGTCCCTCGTCGGAGTTGGGCAAAATTTGTTGTAGTAGACCGGCGAGAACTCGTTGTGCTAAGGCCCCACGGAACCAGTGCACCAGAACAACAATCGTCGCTGATGAAGAGAAGTGTAGATCAGAAGGATCCAAGCACATGGATGGAGACTAGATCCAAGAAGATCCACCAAAGACCAACATCAACTGAATCCCATGAGATCTACTAGAGGCACACAAACTCCGACGACGCTAGGCCCATCGATGATTTTTTACAATTTTTTTAACAAATTCCAAAATATATAACCTAATTTGGGAATTGCAGTTATATGACCCGTTGTTCTCGCGTTGACCCAAGAGGTACTTTTTGTTCGTGCATGGGATGAAGAGGGACTCTTTGTCCACGCGTTAGTCGAAGAGAACTTTTCGTTCTATGCTGGGCCAAAAACTAGCATTTGTAGGCTGAAGAGTAGTTTTCGCTGGCGCGTAGCCCTTAGAGATGATCTTCGGCCTAGCCTTGACCGAAGAGTAGTCTTTGTCCATCACACAACCGAAGAGTCGGCAATAAAGATCGTGATCGTGTACTTCCACCCGACACCTCTATTCATTTTTCTTTCTCTCTCTTTCCTTTGCCCTTTTCGCTCGATCCACTAAGTTTTCACGCCATTCTCACATCCAACCAGTAGATCCAATGGGTGAGGAGGTCGGTTGGGGAGGATCTGTTGGTGGGGAGGAGAGCTTTTGTGATAGAGGCAAAGGTGTCCCGTCTTTTGATGAGATGATGGATATCGCTTTGGTGGAAGTCGACTTTGACGATCCGACTACGAACGTGCGAGGACGTCGCGCCTTAGCAATCGCTAAACCAACTCCGAGAGGTTATTGACCACGCCGGAGCACGATCAACCTGACCACGAGGGTCTGTTTCCTGCGAGCAAACGAAGAACAAGCAAGAAACTAAGATTGCAATCTGGATATTACGAATATAAGATGAAAGCTTTATTGATCAAGGTGGGGTTCTGTGACGCCTTTGTCTGGTCGTTGAACACAAACGAAGTACGCGAAGTTGCAGCTATGGCGAACTTTAATCTAAACAAAACCCAAAGTCTAAACGATGCCCTAAGGGCTGTATATATGGAGGAAGAGGGGGGAATTTCGTGGCCCTTGGTGGAGGGGTCCGAAATCAACCCTATCTCTTGTTTCCCCACACATACGGACTCTAAAAATAGCCTATACTGATGTATTTCGAAATTACATGGGCCTGGCCCAATAATAAGGTGACGCAGCACCTAAAATAGTCTCGGGACGAAATTTATGAAGTGACATCTTGTATATTTCGTCCAAGGCTTCATGCACCCATTGTGGTGGCTTCAAAGTCCTGAAATCATCACTTGTAACTCCGTTCTTGTTCCCCTTGCGCATGCCATCATCTCCATGCTTGTTCTTGCTCCAATGTTCATCCTTCTCCAAGCTAGGCCCTTCATTTGTAAGCAAAACAAATGTATCCAATTTAGGCAGCATCATATTCTCATGAACATTAAAATCATTACCAAGAAACGAAAGTACCTGGTAATTTAGTTGGCGTGCACGAGCTCTAGTAATTGGTCCAGTATGTATAGCAGCAGGGGCTGTGGGTGTAACAACTGTATTAATGTCCTCATCATCCTCCCCTTCTTGAAATGAAGTCGTCCTCGACGGAAGTTCATCTTCCTCACCCAAATAAGGCTTCAAATCTGCAATGTTAAAAGTGGGACTAACCCCAAAATCTGCAGGTAGCTCAAGTTTATATGCATTATTATTTATTTTCTCTAACACCTTAAAGGGACCATCAGCACGTGGCATTAACTTTGATTTGCGCAAATCAGGAAATCTATCCTTACGCAAATGTAACCAAACAAGATCTCCAGATGCAAACACAACATGTTTTCTACCCTTATCTCCAGCAAGTTTATATTTAGCATTCATACGCTCAATGTTTTCCTTAGTTAACTCATGCATTTTTAAAATAAATTCAGCATGTTGTTTAGCATCAAAATTAATCTTCTCCAAAGATGGAAGAGCCAACAAATCAATAGGTGCACGAGGTAGGAAACCATACACAACTTCAAAAGGGCACATCTTAGTAGTAGAATGCAATGAACGATTATAAGCAAATTCAATATGAGGCAAGCATTCCTCCCACATTTTCTTATTATTCTTCAAAACAGCCCTAAGCATAGTAGACAACGTTCTATTGACTACTTCAGTTTGTCCATCAGTTTGGGGGTGACAAGTAGTACTAAAAAGCATTTTAGTCCCCAACTTAGCCCATAAACATCTCCAAAAGTGGCTAAGAAATTTAGTATCACGATCTGAAACAATAGTATTTGGCACACCATGCAAGCGAATAATTTCACGAAAGAACAAATCAGCAACACTAACAGCATCATCGCTTTTATGACATGGTATAAAGTGTGCCATTTTCGAGAATCTATCCACGACAACAAATATGCTATCCCTCCCCTTCTTTGTTCGAGGTAAACCTAAAACAAAGTTCATAGATATATCCTTCCAAGGAACACTAGGTACAGGCAAAGGCATATATAAACCATGAGGATTGAGTCGTGACTTAGCTTTTTGACATGTAGTGCAGCGAGCAATAAAACGCTCAACATCCCGTCTCATCTTTGGCCAAAAGAAATGTGTAGCAAGTACGTACTCCGTCTTCTTCACGCCAAAGTGTCCCATTAATCCTCCTCCATGCGCCTCCTGCAACAACAAAAGACGAACGGAGCTAGCTGGAATGCATAGCTTGTTAGCACGAAACACAAATCCATCGTTAACGACGAACTTGTTCCACATTCTTCCTTCTTTACAATTCTGCATTACATCTTTAAAATCAGCATCATGCACATATTGATCTTTGATGGTCTCCAAACCAAATATTTTGAAGTCAAGTTGTGAAAGCATAGTATAGCGGCGAGACAATGCATCAGCAATAACATTTTCTTTTCCCTTCTTGTGTTTAATGACATAAGGAAAAGTCTCAATGAATTCAACCCATTTAGCATGTCTACGATTCAGTTTAGCTTGACTTTTAATATGTTTCAAAGATTCATGATCAGAATGTATAAAAAATTCTTTGGGCCATTAATAATGTTGCCATGTTTCTAAAGTCCGAACAAGAGCATATAATTCTTTGTCATAAGTAGAATAATTCAGACTAGGCCCACTCAATTTTTCAGAAAAGTATGCAACAGGTTTGCCATCTTGTAATAACACACCGCCTAATCCAATTCCACTAGCATCACATTCAAGCTCAAAAGTCTTATTAAAATCAGGAAGTTGGAGTAAAGGAGCATGTGTCAACTTATCTTTCAATACCGAGAAGGCTTCTTCCTGTGCGGTAACCCAAAGAAAAGGCACATCTTTCTTTGTAAGCTCATTGAGAGGTGCAGCAATGGTGCTGAAATCTCTCACAAAACGCCTATAGAATTCAACGAGGCCAAGAAAACTCCTCACTTGTGTGACCGTTTTGGGCTGCGGCCAACTCTCAATAGCTTCAATCTTGGCTTTATCAACTTCAATTCCCTGTGGAGTAACAACATAGCCAAGAAAAGATACTCGGTCGGTGCAAAAGGTGCACTTCCCAAGGTTACCAAACAAACGTGCATCACGTAGAGCAATAAAAACAGCACGTAAATGTTCCAAATGTTCTTCCAAAGATCTGCTATAAATCAATATGTCATCAAAGTAAACTACCACAAATCGTCCAATGAAAGCACGTAAAACTTCGTTCATTAATCTCATGAAAGTACTAGGTGCATTAGTTAACCCAAAAGGCATGACTAACCACTCATATAATCCAAACTTAGTTTTAAATGTTGTTTTCCATTCATCTCCCAATTTCATACGAATTTGATGGTATCCACTACGCAAATCAACTTTGGAGAATATTGTAGAGCCACTCAATTCATCAAGCATATCATCGAGCCTAGGAATAGGATGATGATAACGAATAGTAATATTATTAATGCCTCTACAATCAACACACATACGTGATGTACCATCCTTTTTCGGCACTAGAATAATAGGAACAACACAAGGACTAAGGGATTCGCGTATATAACCTTTGTCGAGAAGCTCTTGTACTTGACGCATAATCTCCTTCGTCTCCTCTGGATTGGTACGGTATGGTGCACGGTTTGGCAGTGAAGCACCGGGAATTAAGTCAATCTGATGCTCAATCCCTCGAATAGGCGGTAATCCCGGTGGCACGTCTTGTGGAAAGACATCAGCGAACTCCTGCAAAATGTTAGTGACAGCAGGAGGCAAAGAGGAAGGCACGTCCTCGAATGAAAATAATGCCTCTTTGCACACAAAAACATAGCAAACAGATTTGCTGAAATCTAGCTCATCAATATCAGATTTGGTGGCAAATAAACATGCACTTTTCAATTTAATTTCAGAAGCAACACTAGATGGTTTATTATTAGGCTTCATTTGTTGCTCAAATTATTTTGCCACAATCTGATTTTCACTCTTATTCTTCTCATGTTTTGCTTTATTAGCTCTATTAATATCATCTTTCAAAATGGAATCAGGAGTCATAGGAAGCAAAGTAATATTTTTATCCTTATGAACAAGAGTATAGTGATTGTTTCTACCATGGTGTACAGAGTTTTTATCAAATTGCCATGGTCTACCAAGTAATAAGGAACATGCTTGCATAGGTACCACATCACAATCAACATAATCAGCATATGTAGAGATACTAAAATGCACACGAACAGTACGTGTTACCTTAACCTTGCCGCTGT
The DNA here is from genome assembly GCF_018294505.1 of Triticum aestivum. Classification (NCBI taxonomy): domain Eukaryota; kingdom Viridiplantae; phylum Streptophyta; class Magnoliopsida; order Poales; family Poaceae; genus Triticum; species Triticum aestivum. The sequence goes on from NC_057804.1 coordinate 423,774,451, forward strand.
TGTTGAACCATTGGATGTAGTAAGGATGTGAATGTGGTCTTGTGGTGAGAGAAAGCTTCTCCACCATCTCCATGCTAGCCAAGTTGTTGCAGCTCCCTCCGTCTATTATGACGCACACAAAACGTTCCTTCACAACTCCCTTGGTATGGAACAAATTGTGCCTCTGATTTTGCTCAGCTTGTGTGACCTGCACACTCAAAACACGTTAAGCAACTAAACATTCATACCTGTCAGCGTCTTCAGGAGCCATGTATTGCGTCTCATGATCAGAATCATCTCCACCATGTTCTTCACGTGTAATAAGAGCCAAAGTCTCCTCATCATAGTCACTAGCGGACTCATATCCACCATCCGCGGTAGCAATCATCACACGCGGAGATTTGCATTCTCTCGCATAATGACCTCCTCCCTTACAACGACGAAAAATAATATCACTTGTGTGCCCTGTTGATGCCATGGAAGAAGAAGAACTCTGTGCTGGCCCAGCAGGTGCGCTCTTGGCAGATAATAGTGGTTGTGCCTGTTTTCTTGTATCACGACTGGAGGAGGCACCTGATTGAGGTGCTGGTGCAGTTGAAGTAGAAGATGCACGCGGTGTCCATGATGAAGGTCGGCCTGCAGAAAAGTTAGATCGCGCCAATGCTTGTCGATCCTGCACTTCAAGTTCAGCTTTACAAGCAAGATGGAATAAACGAGTGATATTAGTATACTCCTTATCGTCTAGAATGGTCTGAATCTCTCTATTTAATCCACCCAGAAAACGTGCAAGCATAGCTTCATTCTCCTCAACAATACCACATCTAATCATGCCAGTTTGTAATTCCTGATAATATTCTTCTATATAATTTTTCCCTTGTCTTAAACGCTGCAATTTTTGAAGCAATTCACGTTGATAATATGGTGGAACCCAACGCGTATGCATAGCAGTTTTCAAAGCAGCCCAAGTAGTTGGAATAGGATATAATCTACAATGTTCAGACCACCATACACATGCAAAACTAGTGAAAGCACAAACAGCAGCAACAACCCGTCTCTCCTCGGGATATTGTAAACATGTAAAACGTTGTTCAGTTTCTAACTCCCAAGTAAGATATATATCAGGAACATATCTACCCTCAAATGGTGGAATATTCAATTTCAGTTTAGGAATATGGACATCATCTCGTACCTGAGGTGGTGGTGCAGGCCTACCATTACGAATATATACCTGAGGTCGACCTGCTGGTGGTGGTGCTGGTGGGTGCACGTAGTTCTGATTTTGATCAACCTCATCCTCATTATCGCCCGCATACTCATCATCCTCCTGGGTACCAGCAGCAGCAGTAGCAGGAGCCAAAGAAGCATCAATAACAGGAACAGCAGCACCAGAAGTTTGGCCATCCTCAATAGGAACACGCTTCGCTCGTCCATACTGATTCGGAAGGATGCGTTGTTGTTGGTGTTGCAGAGGTGCGATAGGTGCAGCCGACGGTGGTGGTGGTAAACGCGCGAGCAATTCATTAAACTTGCTATCAAGCTTTGTTTCGAATGTCTTCTCCATGCCATCTATCTTCTCCATGGCCTCGTCAAATCTGTTTATCACATCTTGCACCTGTCCACTCATCATTTGCTGAAATTTATCATGTAGCTGTTTGTTTGTCAGGTTCTCCCAATCAGTCTCATCGGCTTGTGATCCTACCATGGTTAGCAGCAAATAGAAACACACAAGAATATGATCCTACAGACTACTAAGAAGTGGTGCTGGTGTATCACAAAGCCGTCAAGCAAAACTCAAATTCTTACCAGTTCTTACCCAGCAGCAGGCGGTGATCGGCAACCGTTGTAGTCAAAACTCTCAAAGCTTGGATAGAGCGATTACCAGGGAGAGTCAAACGCACGACGTAGATGTATGTGGAGCTGGGAAGGCTTATAATATGGTAGCAAAAAGGGTCAGCAATAATCAATTCAGAGATGCAAAGTTGAATAAACGCTCAACGACGGTACTGTGCTGGTCCTAGGCTAGACCGTGCTAGAGACGCGAGCCTAGAACACTAACAAAATCATGGCGCTGCACGTAAACAAGGAAAAAGCACACTCTAGAAAAAAATTCGCTCTTTTTTTTGCGCTTTTTTTGCGCTGCTTTTATTTTTGCGAAAAATCACTATAATGGCGAGTGTCTCAAAACTCTTCCTAGGTCAAATTGACAGGATGGGCACGAAATTTTTTCGACCAATTTTTTTTTCGTTTTTTCGACTGCCCGGACCCAAAAACTGGAAACGGGTCAAAAAAAACTTCCTATAATGGCACCTGTCTCAAAACACTCAGAAACACCTAAAAATAGGATAGGCAGAAATTTTTTCGAAAAAATGCGTTTTCGAAAATTTTTAGGCCTAAACGGAGGGTGGTTTCCAGACTCTTTTTTTTGAAACCTACTCCGGCAAGGAAACACGAATTGAAAACTAGATGGATCTCGAAAACACACCTAATATGCAAGGAACTCGGATTGGTGGTGGTATATGGCAGCGGTGGTGGTATATGGATATGGATCGGTGGTGGTATATGGATACGGATTGGTGGTGGTATATGGATACGGATTCTGAGCGGTGGTGGTAGGTGACAGGGGCGATGATGATGGTGCGGTGGCGGCGTGACAACTTATGACCAGAACTCGAAACTCTAAAAGACTAACGCTAAGACCAGCAACTAGACACGACGATGCAACCGCAAATTCAACAAAGCAAAACCCTAAAAATATTATGCAAAGGCTCAGATTGGTTCGGATATGATGAACTAACCCTAATTTTTTTTGGCTTTTTCGTGGACTGTAGGTATGAAGAACAGACTCGATCTAAACTACGAAAAACTGTAAAATCTCACCGAGCAACCTGGAAATCTGATACCACTTGATAGAGGCAAAGGTGTCCCGTCTTTCGATGAGATGATGGATATCGCTTTGGTGGAAGTCGACTTTGACGATCCGACTACGAACGTGCGAGGACGTCACGCCTTAGCAATCGCTAAACCAACTCCGAGAGGTTATTGACCACGCCGGAGCACGATCAACCTGACCACGAGGGTCTGTTTCCTGCGAGCAAACGAAGAACAAGCAAGAAACTAAGATTGCAATCTGGATATTGTGAATATAAGATGAAAGCTTTATTGATCAAGGTGGGGTTCTGTGACGCCTTTGTCTGGTCGTTGAACACAAACGAAGTACGCGAAGTTGCAGCTATGGCGAACTTTAATCTAAACAAAACCCAAAGTCTAAACGATGCCCTAAGGGCTGTATATATGGAGGAAGAGGGGGGAATTTCGTGGCCCTTGGTGGAGGGGTCCGAAATCAACCCTATCTCTTGTTTCCCCACACATACAGACTCTAAAAATAGCCTATACTGATGTATTTCGAAATTACATGGGCCTGGCCCAATAATAAGGTGACGCAGCACCTAAAATAGCCTCGGGACGAAATTTATGAAGTGACATCTTGTATATTTCGTCCAAGGCTTCATGCACCCATTATGGTGGCTTCAAAGTCCTGAAATCATCACTTGTAACTCCGTTCTTGTTCCCCTTGCGCATGCCATCATCTCCATGCTTGTTCTTGCTCTAATGTTCATCCTTCTCCAAGCTAGGCCCTTCATTTGTAAGCAAAACAAATGTATCCAATTTAGGCAGCATCATATTCTCATGAACATTAGAATCATTACCAAGAAACGAAAGTACCTGGTAATTTAGTTGGCGTGCACGAGCTCTAGTAATTGGTCCAGTATGTATAGCAGCAGGGGCTGTGGGTGTAACAATTGTATTGATGTCCTCATCATTTTGTGGGGAAGGGGCCACGATGGGTAGGAACTGGGGCGTGGAGGAGGGCCTAGGTTGGGGAGAAGCTTAGGCCGTCCCTCTTTGCTGCAAGCCGAGGGGGAGGCGGTGGTGGTTGCGGTGGTGGAAGATCTCTGGCAAGGTGTGGTGCAGTGACGAGAGGAACTCGAAGCTAGCTACATATGCATCAAAGGTATAACCACCTCTTCCAAATCATTCTCTAATTATTGTTTGATCTACTTTTTTGTTTTAGGGTTTAGTTTGTGTAGACGTATGACATTGGATAGGTTTAGTAGGCATTGCTAGTTATTAAACTTAGTTTAGTATAGATATATGGATCAGCACGGTGGTGGTAGTATATCCTAGTGTTTTGTTAGATTCTTGTGCATGAGAACCTACCGGTGTAAGAAAGGAGTACTGGTTCTATGGGATTGACGCAATATGGAATTGTCTCGTAGGTGAACTGTATAATTGGTGAATTTTCTTGTTTCTATGGCCTTGGTGATATCCGGTATAATGAGTTCAAGAAGGAGGTTAGGCAATAATTTCACTGAGTGAGTATAAATGTTGCTAGTTGACATTAGGTAGTTGAAATACTAGTCGACTAGAACTTTTGAGATGGATCCTAATGAGAGTTCAGTCAGTATTCATACATTATGGACCAAATCTTGTGGGAGTTGACCCTAGTAGATAGGAGCCAGAAGTGGTTAGCCTGGTTAAGGCATTGCAGAAAACAGATGATTCACCCCTATGCCTTATTGATCCCTGTGGCGAAGGAGGAGAATATCGTAGAAGGCTACAAGGGGTATGAACCTGGCCAGGGTAGTCAATTGGCTAATGAGATTGATCCATCAAGATTACAACCGGTGGATGTTAGCCATCCCGAGGAAGAGACAAATTATGTCTCGGACATGATGGGGAACAAAGCATGAAAATCAAAAGAATTCCTACGAACACACAAGATCTAATCTAGGAGATGTAAAGTAACGAGAGGGGAGTGTGTCTACATACCCTTATAGAACGAAAGCATTAGCGTTGTAACATGGTTGATGTAGTCGTACTCTTCATGATCCAATCGCGATCCAATTCGATCTAGTGCCGTACGGACGGCACCTCCAAGTATAGCCACACACGGCTCGGCGGCGTCCTCTCCTTGATCCAACAAGTAAGGGAGAGGAGGTAGGTGATATCTGAACCAACACGATGGTGTAGTGGTGGTGGTGGTGGTGGAATTCTGGTAGGGCTTCGCCAAGCACGTACCAGAGAGAAGGTGGGGTAAGTTGGGATCCAATGAATCCAGTGGTGGCATTAGTTTTAGCTTTTGAGCAAATTCATGAACATGTTATTTTTACATCATGTTGTTGTTTTGTCATTTTCTTGTGATTTAATTCAAACACGCTATGTGCTATTTTGGCACATGTATAGCTTCATTACCATGTCTACTTCATGCTAGAATTTGTTCCATGCCATGATATGCCTTGTGGTGAGTTAATCAAGCTTGTAAACATGCTACCATGAATCTGTTTTTGCCATGCTAGGCATTTTCACTGTCTGAAACTGTTATATCACTTGCCATGTTTACATTGATGCTATCATCAAATCTAGGAGTTTCTGGAACATGTTCAATGAGGGATTTTTGTTAAGTGCATATAGTACTAGCATGCCATGCTCTTAGTTTGCCATGATATTTTGCTGTAGCATGTAGTTTGCTAGCCCTAAACATTGGAACCTGATGCTGTTTCTGCCATGTTCACTGATTTCTACCAAGTCTGTAATCTGATATCATTTGCATTTTTGCCATGCTGTTCTGAACCTGTTCTAGTGAGTTTTAGCAGTAGCTCAGTAATCATGTTTGGTAGAGCTTGATATGTACCTCACTTCCATGCCTTTTGTTTTATTGTTTGGGTGTTGTAGCATATTTAAACTTTGCATACAAGTTTCCATGTTGCTGTTAATATCAGTTTTGCATCGTTATTGTTTTGCTCACCGTTTGAGTTGTGTGCATCCGTTCCTCATGTTCTTTATACCGATTTCAACCGAAATCTTCCAATCTATCCAGTGGCATGCTTGGATTACGAAGATAGTTCCATGTTCATCGTTTCCCCTTCTGGAACACCCATATGCATTGCACATCATATCTTGCATTCCATGTCATGTTTTGCATCATGTTGCTTGCGCATTGCACCGTGATTGGTTGTTTTCCCGTTGTTGTGTTCTTGCTTTGGGTAGAACCGGGAGACGAGTTCGTGAACGAGGACCCTATTGAGTACGTTCACGAGGAGCAAGTTACCGATTCCACTGAGGACATTTCAGGCAAGATGATCATTGCCCCTGATAGCACTTCTATCTTTGCTTGCTAGTTATCCGTTCTATCACTGTGTCGCGCTTCCTACCATTTGTTTATCAAGACTCCCAATATGCCACGAAACAGCCTCTAACCTTTTCCACCATCCTAGCAAACTGTTGCTTGGTTGTTACCTCTTTGCTCCCCTCTTATAGCGTTGCTAGTTGTAGGTGCACTGGCAGGTTGCTCCAAGTTGAGACATGGATATCTTGGATATCTTGGGATATCACAATATCTCTTATATTTAATTAATGCACATATATACTTGGTAAAGGGTGGAAGGCTCGGCCTTTTGCTTGGTCGTTTGTTCCACTCTTGCCGCCCTAGTTTCCATCATACCGGTGTTATGTTCCTTGATTTTGCGTTCCTTACACGGTTGGGGTTTATGGGCCCCCCTTGACAGTTCGCTTTGAATAAAAACTCTTCTAGCAAGGCCCAACATTCATTTTAACATTTTCCAACATAATAATACTGAATTAATTAATTAACTCATAGGGCGTCATGAACCCGAGGATTCTTTATTACACATAATATAGGGGGGCTAGTGCTGATGGTGTTGATCCCAAACGGGTAGACTGCGGGGCCACCCCGGGGAAACTCGATGTCTGGTTTTACTCGTAAGATGTCCCATCCGGTGTACCCTGAGAACGAGATACGTGCGACTCCTATCAGGCTAGGTCGGTGCATCAGGCGGTCTTGCTGGTTTTGTTTTACCATTGTCGAAATGTCTTATGAGCTGGGATTCCGAGTTTGATCGGGTTGTTTCGGGAGGAGGATTTTCCTCCGTTGATCGTGAGAGCTTGTCGTGGGCTAAGTTGGGACACCCCTGCAGGGTTTAAAATTTCAAGAGTCGTGCCCGCGGTTATGTGGCAGATGGGAATATTTAATGTCCGGTTGTAGAGAACTTGATACCAGATTTGAATTAAAATACACCAACCGCGTGTGTAACCATGATGCTCTCTTTTCGACGAGGTTCGGGAAGATAACACGGTGGGGTTATGTTTGAACTTAAGTAGTTCATGATCACTTCTTGATCATTACTAGTTTGCGACCGTTGCGTAGCTTCTCATCTTAATCTGGTATTCGTAAGTTAGCCACCAAACATATGCTTAGCGCTTGCTGCAACTCCACCACATAACTATGCCTTACCCATTTAAGCTTTGTTAGTCTTGATTCCGTGGGTGATATGATTGCTGAGTCCCCGTGGCTCACAAAATACTACAAACACAGTTGCAGGTACCATTGAGTCTGATGCAGGAGACGCCACTGAGATCCAGTGGGAGTTTGACGAAGACCGTGACCGTTTCTATGTTACTTATCCGGACGATCAGTAGGGGACCTAGTCGGAGTATCTGTGGGCTTAGTAGCAGGGTAGTTTTTTTTCCTTTTTATCTAGTCCGTAGTCGGACGCTAATATATGTATGGATGATGGTATGATGATTGTCATATTTATGCTAATCTAGGGCAAGTGATGCCTGGATTCTCGTATTCTTTCTTTTCACTCGGTTGTATGATTTTGTGTATCACCTTGCTACGCGTCTGAAATGCAATTGTGCCTCAATCATGAGTTCATCACGTAATTGGGATAGAACTGCATCTTGGGTGTTACAAGATGGCCCCATGAGAATATAAGTTGCATATTCCTAACATTTTCATCTTTTCATTTTTCTTCCCGTTTTCCTAGGATTTTGAGATTTTTTTCAGTCTTTTTCTTTCTAAAAGCACATTTGTGCTTCTCTAAAAACAAGTATGTGCTTCCACAAGAAAGACAATTGTATTTCTCGTGGATGCACAATTTTGCTTTCGCGAGAAGCACAATCTGTGCTTCTGCGAGAAACACGATTGTGCTTCCACGAGAAGGGAATTTGTGCTTCTACTGTAAAAGAGAAGCACAACCTGTTTTTCTACGAGTTTTCCTCTTCGAGTAGAAGAAGAAATTTGTGCTTCTACGAAAAGTACAACGTGTGCTTCTATTGAAAAAGGAAAAAAATACAACCCCCGCTTGCCCCAAAAAAAGGAAAAAGCAAGTCCATGCTTACAAAAAATGAAAACCACAACCGTGCTTTTGGGTTCTATTTTTTTGTTTATTCGTTCTCTTCTGTGGCCATATTTTTTGGTATTCCTTCTATTCGGTTACTGTCTTTTCATGGAGTTTTTAGGTTTTTGCGGAAGAAAGATCTTTGAAACCTATTAGCATGGATCTAGTTTTAAAGATCTCAACGCGAGAAATCAAAAGGTGAAAATGGTTTGGTATTTGGACACACGGTCAAGAGAGAAAACATTTTGAATAAATGAGTCTATGAAAAAAAGGGAAACTCCAAGGTTGCGACAGTGACGCATATGCAGTCTCCACTTGTCAGCATGTGAGAATGTGGGGAGTGACATTTGCAAGGATAACCCTTGTAGTGATTTTGCTGTTACTTGGGTAACCGTACGCATTTCAGACCCCGCCATAACTTTCGTGACTACTGGGTCGGCCTATATAATGCGAACGACTTCTGCTTTTATTTTGCTTTTTGGCCAATTTTGGAAGCTTTTGGCCCCTTTTTCTTTGTTTTAATTTTATTTTTGTTTTCTTTTTTCATTTTATTTTTTACAAATTGGTGATTTTTGAAATTCCGAACATTTTTTCATAAGTTTGTAATTATTTTAAAAATTTATAAATATTTTTCAAATTCACTGACATTTCTTTCAATTTCATGAACTTTTTTCAATTTCACAAACTTTTTTGAAACCCGCTCTCAATTTTGGCAAATCCGTGAACGTTTTTTACATCCGTTGACAACTTTTCAAATCCGTGATTTCTTTTGAAATTTGTTAACATTTTAAAACTCGCAAACTTTTTCTAATTTATGAAGTGTTTCAAATTCACGAACATTTTCAAGTTCCTAAACTTTTTCTCAAATTTGTAACATTTTCCAAATACACTTTTTTGGAACTTTATTAACTTTTTTCTAAATTCATGAGTTTTTTTAAATTTATGATTTATTTTCATATTTGGTGAAAAGTGAACAGGTCAACGGTCAACCATCCACCGGTTGAATAACAGACGCTTCCGAAGGAATCCATCGATCGAGCGTGCGAGGCAAGCCAGCGTTCGCTCGTTATTGGGTATTAACCCATACATGCTATGCACGAGCGCGAGGAGCGGAATTCGGCGCCTGAAGCGCGGTATAGGAGGTCTCCACACAAAAATACCCAATGACAGATGCAAGCGAAGGAAAACACAACGAGAATGACAATGGACAATGCAAAACTAGGAAGACTACCCAAAGAGCTGAGTAGCCTCCATCATTTAACCATATGTGTCTTTTTTTTTTCTAGGGTCACCCTTCATATTTTTGCTTCTATCTGTTTTCAACTTCAAGATGGCTGATCTAAGGGTTAGCACTACCTTTCTTACGTTTGGCCCTTGCTTCCTTTTTATCTCTACTACCTAAAAGAACCGTAAGGTTCCGTCTCCCCTCTTAGGTCGTTAGTTTCGTCAAGCCCTCCCGCACCCGCGCGCGATTGATTTTTACTTGATTGATTTTTCTTCCCGTCCTTCCCACGTTGATTTTGCACATGGAAACCACTCCTAAAAAAATAGACGCCAATTGATTCCCTGCCTTATCCCACCTGTGACCTGGCTGCCGCCACAGGCTCCACGATCTGGCTGACGACAGAAGGACGCGCGTTCCCCGTCAGTTCCTGCCAGTGACGCTCCAATGTCACCGTTGTGCGACACCCAAGGATTCACCGTTGCCGCCAGGAGCTATTTTGCTGCATCGAGGAGAGGCTGGGCGAGAGTTCATGTCCTCCCGAGGTTGCCGCCGCCGGGCTCGTATCCTCAGGTGGACATTGAGTCGATGCGGCCGCCGGCCACGCCCCATTCTTCTCCCTCTCCCTCCCAAATCATGCTCCCCTGCATGTTCCCCCATTCTTGAGGTCGATCTCGTGATGGACTCTTGATTTCTGAACATATATGTTTCTTGTTGTGCTGTAGCCTGTGGGTCGTTGATGTAGGGTGTGGCGACTGGTGATACGGCAAGGAGCTACTGCTGTAGGGCGTCCATGGCGACGACGCCACCTGCATCAACCTCTACTTGATCAACGTCCAATTTATTTTCACTTGGAGTAGGTGCTGCTGATGCCATTTTAATTTCCAAGCAATCTCGCACTTTGCAGGTTTGTCTACACATGTCACTATCCCCCGCAACAAGTGACAACTCGGTAACAAGCATCACTGAGAAAAGAAACTGGGCGATACCATGTCAACCAACTGCAGCAGTTCTTGTGGAGGCTAATCCATAATACTTTCCCTTTGAGACTCTTCGTGGAGCGTACAGGAATATTGTGACATGATGTATGTGTGTTGCAAAAGATTAGATAAGGACAGCCTGCAAGAAAGTCAAGAAACCATGGAGAAGTTTAGAGCTAGGACTACATCCACATGGATCCTAAAGAAGTAGTACACAGTACCAGACCTGTCGGAAGGTCAAAACATGCTGGTTACATGCATACTATGGAGATGGTGGAGCCACTGAAACAAGGTAAATGTTGGGGGGTAGTCACGCCACAATGCGGCTTGACATTTCAATTCCGTGGAGCGGAACCGCACGCAGCTAGCAGCGGCAAGCCAACAACACAGTTCCTTCTCTGAATCTGATCCGCTTCATTTTTCCTTGAATCATTTGCAAGCTACACAAAGCGGCAAGCCAACAAACATAGTTCCTTCTCTGAATCTGATCCTGTCCACAGGTAATTTTCTGTGGTTAATTCCCAATTTCTTTCCCCTAAATTTTACTTAGGTTATTGTGTATTTTTCTATGTTACCATAAATAAATTATGAAAGATCTTGTTCGGTGACCTTGTTTCTTGCAGATTATGAAAAGACACAATGGTTTAACAAAAAATTCAGTTGGTAGCATAAACAATTCACTCAATTGTGTTTACAGTTGAGTGTACGTCTACTGTAATACTACCTATATAAACTAATACAAGATGTTTTAGATTAGTAATCTAAAAAGTCTTATATTACTTTACAGAGGAAGAGCACTATATAAATGGTTTAAATTTGTATTGTCCTTTAGCTTCGTCCGCCCACCCTTTTCTTTGTAGCTCCTTCACTGAGTTATATTTCTCATTTCTGCTACAAAATACTTACTGTTCGAGTAGTATCATAAGGAGATGATCAGCAGATTAGCTAGCCTGAGATTGGCTCCTTAGATCCATCAATTTTTGGGGCCTTCCTTTCCGTCCGCTCAAAGGCAATGGAGGTGATGTCAATCCGTATTTTACTTCTAACGGCTGCATGTCATGTAATAGAGCAAAAAAACATTTTTCTCCTTTGTCACCATGGACTAATCGTGTTATCCTAAACTCCTTATGCTGAAAAGCGAGTAAAACGGATGCGTTTTAATGTCTATTCAAAATTATATATTTTTACTTCGAATTAAATTATGGTGTGTAATAATATATTTGCAGGAAATAAATAATGTTGATATCTTGGATGAAAACTAACATGATAGTTTGTGTTCTCTCTACTGGAACTAGGTAGACATGTAACCTCGGATGCTTAGTTGATGAACTTTTTCGTAATATACATGTGATATTTAGACAAACCCAAATAATCCTTACATGCTGGGTATAATGGGCCATTTGGTTTATTTTGAAGAATTCTTCAGCAATAGTCTCTGGGTTCAGTTACGCAGGGCTTTTTCCTTGGACAAATTTATTTTGAAGAATGGTATTCGTGACTCAAAGAACAAGTCGTATCAATGTAGGTGGCAAGCATGAATTGTAGGCGGAGACAGTGGGAGGAAGAACAGGAATAAGAAGAAAACTGATTTGGCGGTAGAAAGATTGAAAATATTACCTGAAGGGCATTAGAACTTAAAGGTGTATGTTCGGCATGAATAGTAATAAGCAACTAGAATATATGTTCATTCGCAAAAAAAAACTAGAATATATGTGCCCGTGCAACGCACGGGCATTCACCTAGTCTTTAGAAAATTGCAGGTGCCACCGCATCGGCCCCAACAATATCCATCTTGTCTGGATGCGTCACGGATACCGATGCACAAAGTTCGCACACAAGTCTTGAAGCTCGAGTATGATCTGAACCATTGGAGCCACGACCACGACGATGGCCTTGCACTCAAAGGCAATCGGGACAACATGCAAGGTACTTTTTCGACCCACAAAGAAACCATGAATTTATGAATCAATGAGGTGATTGCGGAATGTGTCTGCGAGTCCGCGAGATGAGTTTTTTTTTTTAAAAAAACATCCGTTAGATCAGGTAGTCAACACCCTCCATGATCTGCATGACGGAACGGTGCTTCTTGAAGCCACATAGGTTCCTCCTGGCCAAGTGTTTTCCCCTGGCCGGGTCCACGGGACAGCAATACAAAGGGGTGGGCACAATTGCAGTGGCGGCCAGGCGGATTTTGCCAGCATCTTCTTCTCCAGAAGTTGCAAGATACGTTACATAAAGGCAACCCCTGACGTGCGTAAATTACCCACCTTACAAGTCACAACCCTGTTGATGGAGACCTGCCCGTGAGAGGATCCTTCGCACATTCGCCCGCCTCAAACCTCAGATTCCCACTGTAAGTTGACATAAATTTCCAGTTTTAAGTTGTGCTATCCCATTATCAGATTTCGCATCTGTTCGGGGTCATAAGTGGAAGAAGTATAAACAGGAATTGGATAGCTGTTACCGAGTCCCGACTCTTCCTCCACTGTCTTCTTGGGAAACGGGCAGAAGAGTTCTCCTCCTTGCGGTTTCGAAAAAGGTCTCATCTTCGTCCTCCCAACACCAAACCCGCCCCCAGCCACCATCTCGATACTGCTTCCGCCATGGTTCAGATCAAGGAATTGTATCCTTTTTATCAAAGATACTCCCTCCGTTCGGAATTACTTGTCTCGGAAATGAATGTATCTAGAACTAAAATACGTTTAGATACATCCATTTCTGCGACAAGTAATTCCGAACGGAGGGAGTATTTGTGTTCATGCAATACCGCTTTGTGTACATGATCTCCTGCTTTTATTTTCATTTTGTTTACTCACGTGCTTTCGTCGATTTGCCGGACCTTGACTATGATCCTGCACTAAGCCGAATCATCATGCCTATGTCGATGGAGGAGGTACGAAGAACCACTAAAGAAAGAATTTCAGAAGTTCTTTTTAGTGTTTTGCTGTTGTGAGATGGTAATTGAGCTGTGACCGGTCGATTATTGTATTGCAGTATGAGATAGGGCTCAGCTACACCATCATCAAGATGGAGCAGCACAACACAAATGGCAAGGAGGGCGTGGAAGTGCTGCAGCAGGTCCCTTTTGAGGATGAGAAACTGGGCGAGGGCCAATTCACCTCGAAAGTTTATCATTTGCAGAGGTTAGGACATATATATAGTCACCTAGTTTTGTTTTTTGTAAGTATATATACTAGTTCATGACATGATAAATTTCACAGATTTTGTAGTGACAATACTTTTTTTTACGGGGATAGTGATAATACATCCTAAGTTGTTTCAAGAAGAAAACATAAAAGTATGCCTATTTAGAATTAAGGCCATTACTAGATGATCATGAAAGGTATGAAAAAGCACCGGAAGCGAATAATTGGTTAATTAGCAATGCAATGCTAAGGCGTAAAAAATCAAAGGTTGTAATTAGCAATGCTAAGGAGTAACAGATTACTGAATGAACTAGGAGCAATTATTTCCCTTCAAAACTGTGTGCAGCAAAATTCCATCTTGGATGAAGGGCTTTGCATCCGCGAGTTCTCTGGCTGTGCATGAGGACTCGTGGTCCGCGTATCCAAAGAGCAGAACAGGTTAGAAACGGCCTGTTTTTTTTACCAATTATCAATCATATTTTAGCAATAATTACACACTTATCAATTCTTGATAAACTAGTTCCATTTGTAACTTTGTATCCCCCTTCCTTTTCATGTTTGCCATGGATGCTGCTCTGACCCTCGTCAGTGATCAAGGTAGTACGAAGTAGAGAAACCCTTATGTCTTCGAATCCTACATACCTCCGTTCATCCAGCACTCCCAAACTAACTTAATTATTCTTGATTATCTGCTACTATCATGCAGTGCCCGCTTTTTAGCAAGTGTTCACTGACGATTGACACTGTGATAAGACCTGACAACGGCTGCTCTGAAAATGTAAGCACATTCAGTTGCCTCCTAGTCATTTTCAGTCCTTAGGACGAAAGGAAACGACACTAAGGTTGCACTACAACCAGGCGCACAATCTAAACAGCCAGCAGCTAGCTGCAAGAGAGGTGGAGATCGTCGACATCGCGTCAGTATCGCGGGACTACTGGAGCAAGGTGATCACTGCTCCAAAAGTCGACCTCACAACTTTCAAGTCCCAACGGACGGACCGAGGCCCTCTTTTGAATGGGTGGATGGTATGCAGATTCTGAACCAGAGATCTATGTGTACTGCTACTGTCAAGTTTGACTGTACATGGGTTGTTACATTCGTTTCAGGATTCATGCCGTCCCGTGATGACCATATACAAGCTGGTGGTCATGGATGCTCCCATCTGGGGCCTGGGCGAACGGCTCGAAGACTGCCTCATCGCGGTACCTGCACTGCATATCTTGTCAAACTGCGCACCGCTTGATCTGAATTTGGCAGAACGTGCGTCAATACTTGAGAAGCTCAGAGCTGACGCTCCATACCGTGCAGGGGGAGAGGGCGCTGTTTCTGGCGTGCCACCGGCTGTGCTTCGCGTGGATAGACGAGTGGTACGGCATGACCATGGAGCAGATCCGGGAGATGGAGAGGCACACGGACCTACTCCTCAAGAAGGTCAGCGTATTGGGTTTTACTGCCTGTATCTATCTATGTTCTTACGTTTGGTTTACTAACTGATGTTGCTGCAGACACTGAAAAAGGCTGCAAAACCTGGGAGCAAGCACGAGGGCAAGAGGAAGTCCCTCAAAGACGAAATCGCCGTCGTGGGGAGCTGCACATAGTGCTGGTTCCGTGAGATGGTCCGTCTATTTCACTGTCCCAGTTAGCTGAATTCCCAAACCAGGACGACATCTCAGATTAAGTGTGCGTCCAAATATGGCTTAATTAATACTGTACATATATGTAAGGATCCAGTGAAGATGCTGCTGCTGTAGCCAAGGCATCATGGGCTGTAAGTGCGTCTGGTAGTATAACGTAAAGTATTGGATGATGGAATGCATTCTTTTTTCCAAAAAAGAGGGTTTATACTCAGACCTCTGCATCATAGAATGGAGATTTTTTTTTGAGACATAGAATGGAGAGCTGGCGCTCACGAGCGCCCAAGCGGGCCGCGACACAGCAATGCAGCAGTTCGCTGGCCTTTCCCCCGTTCGCTCCAGCTTTTCGTCCGCTCTCTTTGCAGGCTAGTTTTTTTTTTTCGTTTTTTCTGCTCTTGGTCTGGTATAAAAAAACGGCCGGTTTATTAATATTTTTTAGAAAAATTGTGAAATCAAAAAAGGTTTACAGATTTTATAAAAAAGTTCATCCATTTGAAAAAAGTTTGTGAATTAAAAAAATGCAAATTTAAAAGTTCATAATAAAATGAAAAACTTTGCAAAATTGAAAATTTTCATCGATTTTGAAAAGAAGTGAACAAATTAGAAAAGATCATAAATTTTAAAGAAGAAGTTCATGAATTTGAAAAAACAATCATTGATTTAAAAAAATGAAGAATTGAAAAAAAGTCACGGATTTTAAAGAAAAAGTTCACGAATTTGAAGAAAGTTTTAAATTTTATAAGTTTCAGAATTTTTTGAAAAGTAAGAAAAAAAGTTAAAAAGAGTAACAAGTGACGAAAAACAGGCCACAAAAAACCCAGAGTGTTCTTTTCAGGGTTAGAAGTTGACGCGCAACAAAGAATAGAAAAAACAGCAGGTAGACACGAAACTATGAGGTGTCCCAGTTGGCTATCACAGCTAGTACTGAAATATGAGGTCTAGGGGTTGAAGTCCGCGTACGAACATTTTTTGAAGTTTAAAGAAACAAAAAAACATAAATGGGCCAACCCCAGGCCGAAGGGGGGTGTGCGCCTGTTTGTAGAATAGCTTGTAACCGGCACGAGGCATTTCCTATTTGGCGCTGCAGGCGCCGTTAATGTGCATTCTGCAAACGGGCGCCCGCAGCGCCCCCGGCTGGCACGAGGCATTTCCTATTTGGCGCTGCAGGCGCCGTTAATGTGCATTCTGCAAACGGGCGCCTGCAGCGCCCCCCGCTGGACCGGCCCATCTAGTAATTTACCATCCCCAAAAAATGCAGCGATGGGAATTCGAACATACAACCTATCCGAGGCGAACTGTTCGTTCCAACCACCAAGCTACGCTGCAATTACATAACCGTTGTACTCTTTTTCACTTCTTCTTTAGTTCCATTCGTTTTTTTTTCTTTTACTTTTTCCTTATCCTTTTCTGTTAATTCTTTTTGTTTTCTTTAATGCGCGCTTATTAAAAATTTGTAAACATTTTTCCTAAATTGACAAACTTTTTTTAAAATTCGATGAACTTTTTCAAATATGATAATATCTTTTTAAATTTCAATGATTTTTTTTCAAATTCGATAAACTTTTTCAAAATTGATGAACTATTTTTCAAATCCAATGAACTTTTTTGAAAAGTTGGTGAACTTTTTTGAAATTCGATAAACTATTTTCAAATCTGATGAACTTTTTGAAATTTGATGAACTTTTTCCAAATTTTGGTGAACTTTTTTTGAAATCCATGAACTTTTTTCAAACTCATGGTCATTTTTCATTGTTGTGAACTGTTTTTTCAAAATTATTGCACTTTTTTTTCATTTCATGAACTTTAAAGAATATATGAACCTTTTTTACATTGGTCAACCTTTTTATGCACTTTCATCAACTTTCCAAATTCGTTCACATTTTTTTCCATGCATTCACGTTTTTATTAATGTTTACAAATAAGTCAATATCTAAGCGCGGGCTGTACAATAAGTGCTGCTGCTACGTTGAAATGAATCACTAGCAGGCAGTAGGTGTACTGGTTGGCCAACCTCGATGACGAGCGTGAGTGCGTGAGTTCGAATCGCAAGGAGCCACTTTTTTTGGATGTCTTTTCGCGTAATAATACCTTTTTTCTGCGTGCGCGTTCGTGGGCCAGCCCAGCAAGCGCTGCCGTAGGCGCCAGCTGCCTTTGGCGGCGCTGAAGGCGCTGAATAGGCGCTCCCCCGGCACGAAGGGCGCCAAGTAAGAAAATGGGCAATTCCTATTTGATGCTGCAGGCTCCCGTTACAGTGCAATTGCAAACAGGCGCCTGCAACAGTCCAAGCTGGGCCGGCCCATTCTACGTTTTTTTCCCGGAAAAGATCAAAAAAAAAAAGGAGCGCGAGCGAGGTTCAAACTCGAGACCACTCGGTACACGCAAACCGCAGTAACCACTACAACAACACGATGGACTACGCAATCTACCTTCTTTCCACCTTTTTATTCTCTTCTGTTTGTGAAACTTTCCCTTTTTCTTCTCTTTTTTACTTTTTTCTTTTTCTTCAATGTGCGATCATTTTTTCAACAGAAAATTTCAAATTCGCCGGACCTTTTTTCTAATTTGATTTTTTTCGAATTTGGTGAACTTTATTGAATTCAATGAAATTTTGTTCAAAATCAATGAACTTTTTTTTAAATCCGTTGAACTTTTTCAATACGGTGAACTTTTTTCAAATCCGGTGAACTTTTGCTTCAAGTTTGATAAACCTTTTCAAAATCAATGAATTTTTTTCCAATTGGATGAACTTTTTCAAATCCGATGATTTTTTTTTTTCAATTTCGATGAACTTTTTCATAATTGATGAACTTTTTTCAAAAATGATGAACCTTTTTCAATGTGATGAACTTTGTAAAACATTGAAGAAATTGTTTTCAAATTCGTGAATTTTTTTCTCAAATTAGTGAACTTCATTCAATTTTCTTGAACCTTTTTTATATTTTGTGAACTTTTTCAAAATCACGTTTTTTTCTAAAATTAGTAATCTTTTTTTATTTCATGAACTTTTTTCAATATTTGTGAACTTTTCTAAATACGTGAGCCTTTTCTTTTTTGAAAAAAAATCTTGAACTTTTTTTAATCTATGAGCTTTCAGTTTTTGGAACCGCGCATCCAATTTTGTCGTTAATATAGATTGAGGTACTACTGTCTTACAAGTACTAGGTACCAGTAGTGGTTAGCCGAGTGGTTTTAGAAAGCGAAGGCGTGAGTTCGAAACCTCGGCTTAACAAGACGCTGCTGCAAGCGCTAGTTGGATTAGATGGTACTGAAAGCGCGGAGTAGAAGCTCCCAAGAAAATGGGCATAGAATGCACACAACTCTAAATTATTATGTTCATTTATCAAACTTGCTGTTATAAATAATGGGATAGGCCCATGTAGAATTTCTGAAATCTAAAAAAGGCCCATCAATAAATGGCAAAGATGTGGTTCTAAAGTTTAGTCTGATGGGTAACATAGTAATAATTCAAAAAAATCCTACGTGTCACCAAGATCAATCTAGGAGATGCTAGCAACGAGATAGAAAGAGTGCATCTTCATACCCTTGAAGATCGCTAAGCGGAAGCATTGCAAGGAACGCGGTTGATGGAGTTGTACTCGCGGCGATTTAAATCGCGGAAGATCTGATCTAGCGCCGAACGGACGACACCTCCGCGTTCAACACACGTACACCCTGGGGACGTCTCCTCCTTCTTGATCTAGCAAGGGGAGAGGAGAAGTTGAGGGAGAACTCCGGCAGCATGACGGCGTGGTGGTGGAGCTCGTGGTTCTCCGGCAGAGCTTCGCCAAGCTCAACGGAGGAGGAGGAGGTGTAGGAGGGGGGAGGGCGGTGCCAGGGGCTGAGGTGCGGCTGCCCTGCCATCCCCTTCTATTTATAGGGTGAAGGGGAGAGGGGGTCGGCCCCGCTAGATGCATCTAGAGGGGGGGTGGCGGCCAAGAGGGTGCTTGCCCCCCAAGTTGGTGGGGGGCGCCCCCACACCTAGGGTTTTAACCCTAGGCGCCTTGGGCCCCTTGGGGGCGCACCAGCCCACTAAGGAGCTGGTTCCTACCCATATTCATCCCATTTGGTCCCACGGGGCAGGTGGCCCCACCCGGTGGACCCCCGGAACCCTTTCGGTGGTCCCGGTACAATACCGATAACCCCCGAAACCTTTCTGGCGACTGAAACTAGACTTCCCATATATAAATATTCACCTCCGGACCATTCCAGAACTCCTCGTGACGTCTGGGATCTCATCCGGGACTCCGAACAAATTTCGGTAACCACATACAATTCCCATTACAACTATAGCGTCACCGAACCTTAAGTGTGTAGACCCTACGGATTTGGGAACCATGCAGACATGACCGAGACACCTCTCCGGACAATAACCAATAGCGGAATATGGATACCCATATTCGCTCCCACATGTTCCACGATGATCTCATCGGATGAACCACGATGTCGGGGATTCAATTAACCCCGTATGTAATTCCCTTTGTCCATTGGTATGTTACTTGCCTGAGATTCGATCGTCGGTATCCCCATACCTTGTTCAATCTAGTCACCGACAAGTATCTTTACTCGTTGCATAACACATGATCCCGTGGCTAACTCCTTAGTCACATTGAGCTCATTATGATGATGCATTACTGAGTGGGCCCAGAGATACCTCTCCGTCATACGGAGTGACAAATCTCAGTCTCGATTCATGCCAACCCAACAGACACTTTCGGAGATACCTGTAGTGCACCTTTATGGTCACCCAGTTACGTTGTGATATTTGACACACCCAAAGCATTCCTACGGCATCCGGGAGTTGCACAATCTCATGGTCTAAGGAAATAATACTTGACATTAGAAAAGCTCTAGCAAACGAACTACACGATCTTGTGCTATGCTTAGGATAGGGTCTTGTCCATCACATCATTCTCCTAATGATGTGATATCGTTATCAACGACATCCAATATCCATGGTCAGGAAAAAACAACCATCTATTAATCAACGAGCTAGTCAACTAGAGGCTAACTAGGGACATGTTGTGGTCTATGTATTCACACATGTAATGCAGTTTCCGGTTATTTCAATTATAGCATTAACAATAGACAATTATCATGAACAAGGAAATATAATAATAACCATTTTATTATGGCTTTTAGGGCATATTTCGAACAGTCTCCCACTTGCACTAGAGTCATTAATCTAGTTACATTTTGATGAATCGAACACCCATAGAGTTCTGGTGTTGATCATGTTTTGCTCGTGGAAGAGGTTTAGTCAACGGATCTGTGACATTCAGATCCATATGTACTTTACAAATATCTATGTCTCCATCTTGAATATATTCACGAATGGAGTTGAAGCAGCGCTTGATGTGCTTGGTCTTCTTATGAAACCTAGGCTCCTTGGCAATGGCAATAGCTCCAATTGTTCTCACAGAAGAGAGTCGTCGGGCCTGACGCATTGGGAATCACTCCTAGGTCGGTGATAAACTCCTTCATCCAGACTCCTTCCTGCGCTGCTTTCGAAGCAGCTATGTACTCCGCTTCACACGTAGATCCCGCCACGATGCTTTGCTTGCAACTGCACCAGCTGACTGCCCCACCATTCAAAATATACACGTATCCAGTTTGTGACTTAGAGTCATCCGGATCTGTGTCAAAGCTAGCATCGATGTAACCCTTTACGACGAGCTCCTTGGCACCTCCATAAACGAGAAACATATCCTTAGTCCTTCTCAGGTACTTCAGGATATTCTTGACCGCGGTCCAGTGTTCCACTCGGGGATCACTTTGTTACCTCCCTACCAAACTTATGGCAAGGTTCACATCAGGTCTGGTACACAACATGGCATACATAATAGAGCCTATGGCTGAGGCATAGGGGATGACACTCATCTTTTCTCTTTCTTCTGCCGAGGTCGGGCATTGAGCTGCATTCAATCTCACACCTTGCAATACAGGCAAGAACCCCTTCTGGACTGATCCATATTGAACTTCTTCAATATCTTGTCAAGGTATGTGCTTTGTGAAAGTCCAATGAGGCGTCTTGATCTATCTCTATAGATCTTGATGCCTAATATGTAAGCAGCTTCTCCAAGGTCCTTCATTGAAAAATACTTATTCAAGTAGGCCTTTATGCTTTCCAAAAGTTCTATATCATTTCCCATCAATAGTATGTCATCCACATATAATATGAGAAATGCTACAGAGCTCCCACTCACTTTCTTGTAAATACAGGCTTCTCCATAAGTCTGTATAAACCCAAACGCTTTGATCACTTCATCAAAGCGAATGTTCCAACTATTGGGGAATGCAGTAATTTCAAAAAAATCCTACGATCACGCAAGATCTATCTAGGAGATGCATAGCAAAGAGAGGGGAGAGTGTGTCCACGTACCCTCGTAGATCGAAAGCGAAAGTGTTTAGTAACGCGGTTGATGTAGTCGAACTTCTTCACGATCCAACCGATCCAAGTACCGAACGTACGGCACCTCCGCGTTCAGCACACGTTCAGCTCGATGACGTCCCTCGTGCTCTTGATCCAATTGAGGACGACGGTGAGTTCCGTCAGCATGACGGCGCGGTGATGGTGATGATGATGTTACTAGCACAGGGCTTCGCCTAAGCACTACGGCGATATGATCGAGGTGTGTAACTGTGGAGGGGGCACCACACACGGCTAAGAGAAGACTTGGTGTATTCTAGGGTTCCCCCTGCCCCCGTATATAAAGGAGGAGAGGGGGAGGCCGGCCGGCCCTAGGGGCATGCCCAAGGAGAGGGAGTCCTAGTAGGATTCCTCCACAAGGAAGAGAGGGGGAAGGAAGGAGAGGGAGAGGAAGTAGGAAAGGGGGGCGCCGCCCCCCCTTCCCTTGTACAATTCGAACTGCTAGGGGGGGCGCGGCTTGCCCTAGCGGCCCTCCTCTCTCTCCACTAAGGCCCATGGTGGCCCATTAGTTCCCCTGGGGTTTCCGGTAACCCCTCTGGCACTCCGTTTTTACCGGAAACCACTCGAAACACTTCTGGTGTCCGAAGAACATAGTCCAATATATCAATCTTTATGTCTCGACCATTTCGAGACTCCTCGTCATGTCCGTGATCTCATCCAGGACTCTGAACAAACTTCGGTCATCAAAAACACATAACTCATAATACAAATCGTCATCGAACGTTAAGCATGCGGACCCTACTGGTTCGAGAACTATGTAGACATGACCGAGACACATCTCTGGTCAATAACCAATAGCGGAACCTGGATGCTCATATTGGCTCCTACATATTCTACAAAGATCTTTACCGGTCAAACCGTATAACAACATACGTTGTACCCTTTGTCATCGGTATGTTACTTGCCCGAGATTCGATTGTCGGTATCATCATACCTAGTTCAATCTCATTACCAGCAAGTCTCTTTACTCGTTTTGTAATGTTTCATCCCGCAACTAACTCATTAGTCACATTTCTTGCAAGGCTTATAGTGATGAGCATTACCGAGAGGGCCCAGAGATACCTCTCCGAAACACGGAGTGACAAATCCTAATCTCGATCTATGCCAACCCAACAAACACCTTCGGAGACACCTGTAGAGCACCTTTATGATCACCCAGTTACGTTGTGACGTTTGGTAGCACACAAGGTGTTCCTCCAGTATTCGGGAGTTGCATAATCTCATAGTCTGAGGAACATGTATAAGTCATGAAGAAAGCAGTACCAATGAAACTGTAACGATCATAATGCTAAGCTAACAGATGGGTCATGTACATCACATTATTCTCCTAATGATGTGATCCCATTTATCAAATGACAACACATGTCTATGGTTAGGAAACATAACCATCTTTGATTAACGAGCTAGTCAAGTAGAGGCATACTCGGGACACTATGTTTTGTCTATGTATTCACACATGTACTAAGTTTCCAGTTAATACACTTCTAGCATGAATAATAAACATTTATCATGAAATAAGGAAATAAACAATAACTTTATTATTGCCACTAGGGCATATTTCCTTTCAGTCTCCCACTTGCACTAGAGTCAATAATCTAGATTACAAAGTAATGATTTTAACACCGATGGAGTTTTGGTGTTGATCTTGTTTTGCTCGTGGAAGAGGCTTAGTCAATGGGTCTGCAACATTTAGATCCGTATGTATCTTGCATATCTCTATGTCTCCCTCCGACACTTGATGACGGATGGAATTGAAGCATATCTTGATGTGCTTGGTTCTTTTGTGAAATCTAGATTCCTTCGCCAAGGCAATTGCACCAGTATTGTTACAAAAGATTTTCATTGGACCCGATGCACTAGGTATGACACCTAGACCGGATATGAACTCCTTCATCAAGACTCCTTCATTTGCTGCTTCCGAAGCAGCTATGTACTCTGCTTCACACATAGATCCCGCCACGACGCTTTGCTTGGAACTGCACCAATTGACAGCTCCACCATTCAATAAAAGTACGTATCCGGATTGCGACTTAGAATCATCCAGATCAGTGTCAAAGCTTGCATCGACGTAACCATTTACGACGAGCTCTTTGTCACCTCCATAAATGAGAAACATATCCTTAGTCCTTTTCAGGTATTTCAGGATGTTCTTGACCGCTATCCAGTGCTCAACTCCGGGATTACTTTGGTACCTCCCTGCTATGCTTATAGCAAGGCACACATCAGGTCTGGTACAAAACATTGCATACGTGATAGAACCTATGGCTGAAGCATAGGGAATGACTTTCATTTTCTCTCTATCTTCTGAAGTGGTCGGGAATTGAGTCTGACTCAACTTCACACCTTGTAACACAAGCAAGAATCCTTTATTTGACTGATCCATTTTGAAATTCTTCAAAACTTTATCAAGGTATATGCTTTGTGAAAGTCCAATTAAGCGTCTTGATCTATCTCTATAGATCTTGATGCCCAATATGTAAGTAGTTTCACCGAGGTCTTTCACTGAAAAACTCTTATTCAAGTATCCCTTTATGCTATCCAGAAATTCTATATTATTTCCAATCAACAATATGTCATCCACATATAATATTAGAAATGCTACAAAGCTCCCACTCACTTTATTGTAAATACAGGCTTCTCCAAAAGTCTGTATAAAACCATATGCTTTGATCACACTGTCAAAGCATTTATTCCAACTCCGAGAGGCTCTTGCACCAGTCCATAAATGGATCGTTGAAGCTTGCACACTTTATTAGCACCATTTGGATCGACAAAACCTTCTGGTTGCATCATATACAACTCTTCTTCCAGAAATCCATTCAGAAATGCAATTTTGACATCCATCTGCCAAATTTCATAATCATAAAATGCGGCAATTGCTAACATGAGTAAGACAGACTTAAGCATCACTATAGGTGAGAAAGTCTCATCGTAGTCAACTCCTTGAACTTGTCGAAAACCTTTCCCGACAAGTTGAGCTTTGTAGACAGTAACATTACCGTCAGCATCAGTCTTATTCTTGAAGATCCATTTATTTTCTATGGCTTGTCGATCATCGGGCAAATCCACCAAAGTCCACACTTTGTTCTCATACATGGATCCATCTCAGATTTCATGGCCTCAAGCCATTTTGTGGAATCTGGGCTCATCATCTCTTCCTCATAGTTCGTAGGTTCACCATGGTCTAGTAACATGACTTCCAGAACAGGATTACCGTACCACTCTGGTGCGGACCGTACTCTGGAAGACCTATGAGGTTCTGTAGTAACTTGATCTGAAGTTTCATGATCATCATCATTACCTTCCTCACTAATTGGTGTCGGAATCACTGTAACTGATTTTTGTGATGAACTACTTTCCAATTCGGGAGAAGGTACAATTACCTCATCAAGTTCTAATTTCCTCCCACTCACTTTTTTCGAGAGAAACTCCTTCTCTAGAAAGGATCCATTCTTGGCAACAAATATCTTGCCTTCGGATTTGTGATAGAAAGTGTACCCCAACAGTTTCCTTTGGGTATCCTATGAAGACGCACTTCTCCAATTTGGGTTTGAGCTTATCAGGTTTAAGCTTTTTCACATAAGCATCGCAGCCCCAAACTTTGAGAAACGACAACTTTGGTTTCTTGCCAAACCACAGTTCATAAGGCGTCGTCTCAACGGATTTTGATGGTGCCCTATTTAAAGTGAATGCGACCGTCTCTAAAGCATAATCCCAAAACGATAGCGGTAAATCAGTAAGAGACATCATAGATCGCACCATATCCAATAAAGTATGGTTACAACGTTCGGACACACCATTTCACTATGGTGTTCCAGGTGGCGTAAGTTGTGAAACTATTCCACATTGTTTCAAATGAAGACCAAACTCATAACTCAAATATTCGCCTCCATGATCAGATCGTAGAAACTTTATTTTCTTGTTATGATGATTTTCCACTTCACTCTGAAATTCTTTGAACTTCTCAAATGTTTCAGACTTATGCTTCATTAAGTAGATATAACCATATCTGCTCAAATCATCTGTGAAGGTAAGAAAATAACTATACCCGCCACGAGCCTCAACACTCATTGGACCGCATACATTAGTATGTATTATTTCCAATAAGTCAGTAGCTCGTTCCATTGTTACGGAGAATGGAGTTTTAGTCATCTTGCCCATGAGGCATGGTTTGCAAGCACCAAGTGATTCATAATCAAGTGATTCCAAAAGCCCATCAGCATGGAGTTTCTTCATGTGCTTTACACTGATATGACCTAAACGGCAGTGCCACAAATAATTTGCACTATCATTATCAACTTTGCATCTTTTGGTTTCAATATTATGAACATGTGTATCATCACGATCGAGATTTAACAAAAATAGACCACTCAGCAAGGGTGCATGACCATAAAAGGTATTACTCATATAAATAGAACAACCATTATTCTTTGATTTAAATGAATAGCCGTCTCGCATCAAACAAGATCCAGATATAATATTCATGCTCAACGCTGGCACCAAATAACAATTATTTAGGTCTAAAACTAATACCGAAGGTATATGTAGAGGTAGCGTGCCGACGACGATCACATCGACCTTGGAACCATTTCCCACGTGCATTGTCACCTCGTCCTTAGCCGATCCTCGTTTAATCCGTTGCCCCTATTTCGTGTTGCAAATATGAGCAACAGAACCAGTATCAAATACCCAGGTGCTAGTAGAAGCATTAGTAAGGTACACATCAATAACATGTATATCAAATATACCTTTCACTTTGCCATCCTCCTTATCCGCCAAATACTTGGGGTGGTTCCACTTCCGTTGACCAGTCCCTTTGCAGTAGAAGCGCTCAGTTTCAGGTTTAGGTCCAGACTTGGTTTTCTTCTCATGAGCAGCAACTTTCTTGCCGTTCTTCTTGAAGTTCACCTTCTTCACTTTGCCCTTTTTCTTGAAACTAGTGGTCTTATTGACCATCAACACTTGATGCTCCTTTTTGATTTCTACCTCCGCAGCCTTTAGCGTTGCAAAGAGCTCGGGAATTGTCTTGTTCATCCCTTGCATATTATAGTTCATCACGAGGCCTTTATAGCTTGGTGGCAGTGATTGAAGAACTCTGTCAATGACACTATCACCAGGAAGATTAACTACCAGCTGAGTCAAGTAGTTATGGTACCTAAGCATTCTGAGTATGTGTTCACTGACAGAACTATTCTCCTCCATTTTGCAGCTATAGAACTTGATGGAGACTTCATATCTCTCAACTTGGGCATTTGCTTGAAATATTAACTTCAACTCTTGGAACATCTCATATGCTCCATGACGTTCAAAACATCTTTGAAGTCCTGATTCTAAGCTGTAAAGCATGACACACTGAACTATCGAGTAGTCATCAGCTTTGCTCTGCCAGACGTTCTTAATGTCATCGGTAGTGTTTGCAGTAGGCCTAGCACCTAGCGGTGCTTCCAGGACGTAATTCTTCTATGCAGCAATGAGGATAATCCTCAAGTTACGGACCCAGTCCGTGTAATTGCAGCCATCATCTTTCAACTTAGCTTTCTCTAGGAACACATTAAAATTCAAAGGAATGGTAGCACGGGCCATTGATCTACAATAACATAGACATGCAAAATAACTATCAGGACTAAGTTCATGATAAACTAAAGTTCAGTTAATCATATTACTTAAGAACTCCCACTTAGATAGACATCCCTCTAGTCATCTAAATGATCACGTGATCCAAATCAACTAAACCATGTCCAATCATCAGGTGAGATGGAGTAGTTTTCAATGGTAAACATCACTATGTTGATCATATCTACTATATGATTCACGTTTGACCTTTCGGTCTCAGTGTTCCGAGGCCATATCTGCATATGCTAGGCTCATCAAGTTTAACCCGAGTATTCTGCGTGTGCAAAACTGGCTGGCACCCGTTGTATGTGAACGTAGAGCTTATCATACCCGATCATCACGTGGTGTCTCGGCACGACGAACTGTAGCAACGGTGCATACTCAGGGAGAACACTTATACCTTGAAATTTAGTAAGGGATCATCTTATAATGCTACCACGGTACTAAGCAAAATAAGATGCATAAAAGATAAACATCACATGCAATCAAAATATGTGACATGATATGGCCATCATCATCTTGTGCTCATGATCTCCATCACTGAAGCATCATCATGATTTCCATTGTCACCGACGCGACACCTTGATCTCCATCGTAGCATCGTTGTCGTCTCGCCAACTATTGCTTCTACGACTATAGCTACCGCTTAGTGATAAAGTAAAACAATTACATGGCGATTGCATTGCATACAATAAAGCAACAACCATATGGCTCCTGCCAGTTGCCGATAAGTCTACTACAAAACATGATCATCTCATACAACTATTTATATCACATCATGTCTTGACCATATCACATCATAGAAAGCCTTGCAAAAACAAGTTATACGTCCTCTACTTTGTTGTTGCAAGTTTTACGTGGCTGCTACGGGATTCTAGCAAGAACCGTTCTTTAATACGCATCAAAACCACAACGATTTTTCATCAAGTGTGTTGTTTTAACCTTCAACAAGGACCGACCGTAGTCAAACTTGATTCAACTAAAGTTGGAGAAACAGACACCCGCGAGCCACCTATGTGCAAAAGCACGTCGGTAGAACCAGTCTCATGAACACGGTCATGTAATGTTGGTTCGGGCAGCTTCATCCAACAATACCGCCAAATCGAAGTAAGACGTTGGTGGTAAGCAGTATGACTATTATCGTCCACAACTCTTTGTGTTCTACTCATGCATAAAACATCTATGCATAGACCTGGCTCGGATGCCACTATTAGGGAATGCAGTAATTTTGAAAAATTCCTACGATCACGCAAGATCTATCTAGGAGATGCATAGCAACGAGAGGGGAGAGTGTGTCCACGTACCCTCGTAGACTGAAAGTGGAAGCGTTTCGTAACGTGGTTGATGTAGTCGAACTTCTTCGCGATCCAACCAATCCAAGTATCGAAAGTACGGCACCTCCGTGTTCAGCACACGTTCACCTCGATGACGTCCCTTGTGCTCTTGATCCAGTTGAGGACGAGAGTGAGTTCCATCAGCACAATGGCATGGTCAAGGTGATGATGATGTTACCGGCGCAGGGCTTCGCCTAAGCACTAGACGATATGATCGAGGTGTGTAACTATGGAGGGGGGCACCGCACACGGCTAAGAGAAGACTTGGTGTATTCTAGGGTGCCCCCTGCCCCCGTATATAAAGGAGGAGAGGGGGAGGCTGGCCGGCCCTAGGGGCGCGCCCAAGGAGAGGGAGTCCTACTAGGACTACTAGTCCTAGTAGGATTCCTCCACAAGGAAGAGAGGGGGAAGAAAGGAGAGGGAGAGGGAGTAGGAAAGGGGGGCGCCGCCCCCCTTCCCTTGTCCAATTTGGACTGGTAAGGGGGGGCATGGCCTGCCCTGGCGGCCCTCCTCTCCCTCCACTAAGGCCCATGGTGGCCCATTAGTTCCCCCGAGGTTTCTGGTAATCCCTCCGGCACTCCGTTTTTACCCGAAACAAGTCGGAACACTTCTGGTGTCCGAATAACATGGTCCAATATATCAATCTTTATGTCTCGACCATTTCGAGACTCCTTGTCACGTCCGTGATCTCGTCCAGGACTCCGAACATACTTCGTTCATCAAAAACACATAACTCATAATACAAATCGTCATCGAACGTTAAGCATGCGGACCCTACGGGTTTGAGAACTATGTATACATGATCGAGACACATCTCTGATCAGTAACAAATAGCGGAACCTGGATGCTCATATTGGCTCCTGCATATTCTACGAAGATCTTTATCGGTCAAACCGCATAACAACATACGTTGTTCCCTTTGTCATCGGTTTGTTACTTGCCCGAGATTCGATTGTCGGTATCATCATACCTAGTTCAATCTCGTTACCAGCAAGTATCTTTACTTGTTCTGTAATGTTTCATCCGGCAACTAACTCATTAGTCACATTGCTTGCAAGGCTTATAGTGATGAGCATTACCGAGAGGGCCCAGAGATACCTCTCCGAAGCATGGAGTTATAAATCCTAATATCGATCTATGCCAACCCAACAAACACCTTCGGAGACACCTGTAGAGCACCTTTATGATCACCTAGTTATGTTGTGACGTTTGGTAGCACACAAGGTGTTCCTCCGATATTAGGGAGTTGCATAATCTCATAGTGTGAGGAACATGTATAAGTCATGAAGAAAGCAGTACCAATGAAACTGTAACGATCATAATGCTAAGCTAACGGATGGGTCATGTCCATCACATCATTCTCCTAATGATGTGATCCCGTTTATCAAATGACAACACATGTCCATGGTTAGGAAACATAACCATCTTGGATTAACGAGCTAGTCAAGTAGAGGCATACTAGGGACACTATGTTTTGTCTATGTATTCACACATGTACTAAGTTTCTGGTTAATACACTTCTAGCATGAATAATAAACATGTATCATGAAATAAGGAAATAAATAATAACTTTATTATTGTCTCTAGGGCATATTTCCTTTCACCAACTCCGAGATGCTTGCACCAGCCCATGGATGGAGCACTAGAGCTTGCATACCTTGTCAGCATTCTTAGGATCGACAAAACCTTCCGGCTGCATCATATACAATTCTTCCTTAAGGAAACCATTAAGGAATTGTGTTTTGACGTCCATTTACCAGATCTCATAATCATAGAATGCGGCAATTGCTAACATGATTCGGACGGACTTCAGCTTCGCTACGGGTGCGAAGGTCTCATCGTAGTCAACTCCTTGAACTTGTCCATAACCCTTAGCGACAAGCTAAGCCTTATAGACGGTCACATTACCATCCACGTCAGTATTCTTCTTAAAGATCCACTTATTCTCTATGGCTTGCCGATCATCGGGCAAGTCCACAAAAGTCCATACTTTGTTCTCATACATGGATCCTATCTCGGATTTCATGGCTTCAAGCCATTTGTTGGAATCCAGGCCCACCATCGCTTCTTCATAGTTCGAAGGTTCACCGTTGTCTAACAACATGATTTCTAGGACAGGTCTGCCCTACCATTTTGGTGCGGAACGTGTCCTTGTGGACCTACGAAGTTTAGTAGCAACTTGACCTGAAGTTTCATGATCCTCATCATTAACTTCCTCTCTAGCCGGTGCAGGCACCAAAGAAACATCTTCCTGTGCTGCACTACTCTCTGGTTCAAGAGGGGGTACCTCATCAAGTTCTACTTTCCTCCCACTTACTTATTTCGAGAGAAACTCTTTCTCCAGAAAGGATACATTCTTGGCAACAAAGATCTTGCCTTCGGATCTGAGGTAGATGGTATACCCAATAGTTTCCTTAGGGTATCGTATGAAGACACACTTTTTCAATTTGGGTTCGAGCTTTTCAGGTTGGAGTTTCTTGACATAAGCATCGCACCCCCAAACTTTTAGAAACAACAGCTTAGGTTTCTTCCCAAACCATAATTCATACGGTGTCGTCTCAACGGATTTAGACGGGGCCCTATTTAAAGTGAATGCGGCAGTCTCTAAAGCATAACCCCAAAATGATAGCGGTAGATCGGTAAGAGACATCATAGATCGCACTATATCCAATAGAGTGCGATTACGACATTCAGACACACCATTACGCTGAGGTGTTCCAGACAGCGTGAGGTGTGAAACAATTCCGCATTTCCTTAAGTGTGTGCCAAACTCGTGACTCAAGTATTCTCCTCCACAATCAAATCATAAGAACTTTATTTTCCTGTCATGTTGATTCTCTACCTCGCTCTGAAATTCCTTGAACTTTTCAAAGGTCTCAGTCTTGTGTTTCATTAAGTGTACATACCCATATCTACTTAAGTCATGAGTGATGGTGAGAACATAACAATAGCCACCGCGAGCCTCAACGCTCATTGGACCGCATACATTAGTATGTATTATTTCCAACAACTTGGTTGCTCGCTCCATTGTTCCAGAGAACGGAGTCTTGGTCATCTTGCCCAGGAGGCATGGTTTGCACATGTCAAATGATTCATAATCAAGAGATTGCAAAAGTTCATCTGCATGGAGTTTCTTCATGCGTTTGTGAAAGTGTGTTACGTCGACTAGAGGGGTGGTGAATAGGCGATTTTTATGAATTCTTCACTGAGAAATTTCAGGGTGAGGAAATTCTTAAGCGAAGAACTACTTGCAGCGGAATAAGTACTCAGGTATAAGCATAAACGAGTAACAACATAATCATCATGATGAAATGAAAGACAAACACAGAGTACAGAAAGCGTAAACATAGGATAAGCAGGATGAAGACAAAACAGACCAAAGAAATATGATTGAGGAATTAGGGAAAGTCTTCAGTCAAAGTTTTCAAACAATAATGATCAGGTTCATCAACACATAAATGAGGAAATGAAAGGGTTGATGAAATAGAACCAGTTGGCTTGGTGAAGACAATGATTTGGTAGACCAGTTCCAACTCCTGTGACAGTTGTACGTCTGGTTGGAGCGGCTGAGTATTTAAACTTGAGGACACACAGTCTCGGACACACGGTCCTCACCATATTCTCCTTGAGCTAAGATCACACAGACCTCGCCCAACAGTAGTGGTAAGTCTTCACAGGTGACTTCCAAACCTTCATAGACTTGGTCACTCGGCAATCCACAATTCCTCTTGGATGCTCAAACCATGGCGCCTAACCGTCTGGAGGATACACAGTCCTCAAAGGTAACAAGCATCGGTTCCACATAGGAACAATTTCTTCAGTGATGCTCAATCACTTTGGGTTTTGTAGGTATGGGTTTGGGATTTGGGTTTTCCTCACTTGATGATTTTCGCTCAAAGTCCTCGGAGGATGGGATGCTCTCAAATGACAAGTGTCAGTTTGTCTCGGAGCAGCCAACCAGCTAGTGGTTGTAGGGGGCGGCTATTTATAGCCTAGGGAGCAGCCCGACATCATAAGACATAAATGCCCTTGTCTGATATGACCGTTAGGTGGTAGGATATTTTGGACAGCTGGCGCGTGGCACAACAACGGTCGGATTTGAGGTTCGAAATTCCTCAGGGCTATCATGTTCCTCACTGTGTAGGCAATCTGCACTGGCGAATTCCTAACTCCTCAGTCAGAACAAATTCCTCAGAGACCAGAATATATTCGTCTCTGTCACTGAAGAAATTGAATGAACTGATATGAGATTTCAAATGGCTTCACTCAAAGGATTGGGTAGGTGTAGGATTTTGAGATGAGCATCACTTGGAAATTAGTTTCTTTAATATTACCTCGACCCCCTTTAACAACACGGTGTTTCCTATGACTCAAGAAAGTGAAATTGAAACTATGAAAACAAAAGTCTTCACGCTTCAGATTCCTTGCATGAATATCAAGTCTTCAAGGTCACACCAATTTCTTCACTTTCAAAGCCTTCAGGAGAACTAAAGTCTTCAGCCAATGTGTAAGTGCATCTAGTGCCACCCCTAGTTGGTTTTGGAGTATTGACGACAAACTTGGTTGAGGGACTAATGTGTTTGTGAGAATTGCAGGATAACACAGGTAGTAGTCCCATTGATTCGGTTTACCTACCAGAGATGACCCCTAAAAATGTGTGAAGACATTGAAGACAATGCTGGTCTGTGAAGACATTCACATTGAAGACTATGACTGGAGAAGACATCGCGTGAAGACTATGGAGTGCGAAGACATAGTTGTTTTGTAGTTTCCTTTTCTTCTTTGTTGAGTCATAGGAACCACCGTACTGTTAAGTGGGGTCCAAGTGAACAGAGTCAGAGTGACTGATGTGACGCTCAACCAAAACCTATGTCTTCGAGCGAAGACAATGAGAGCAAATCTTATCCAGAGCTGGATGAGTCAGCTTGGCTTGTAGCCCAAGCTAAGCTGCCGCGTGTGTTTGAAATTTGACCGTTGGACACGTGTTAGTTCCTTAGTGACCCAGGGTCATTTTGGACAAATCAAGTCGGGTTGCCTCCTGGCTATAAATAGCCCACCCCCTACACCATAAATTGGTGGCTGCTTAGAGTTTGTGCACGGCTTTTTGTCGTTTGAGAGCAACCCACCTCCTAAGCCTTTTGAGAGAGAATCCTTGCAAGGACAAAGCCCAAAACACCCATAGCCAAAGAGTGTTAGGCATCACTGAAGTCTTTCTGTCCGCGTGATCTGAAGACTTGTTACACTTGAGGACTGTGAATCCTCAAGCTGGTTAGGCGTCGCGTTCTGAGCATCCAAGAGTCATTGTGGATTGCCGGTGAACGAAGTCTGTGAAGGTTTGGAAGTCTCCCTTGAAGACTTACCAGAGTGATCGGGCGAGGACTAAGTGTTCTTAGGTCAAGGGGAATAAGGTGAAGACATGATCTTCTGAGTTGAATCTCAGCCTCCCTAACCAAGCGTACAGTTGTCACAGCAACTGGACTTGTCCAACAAACCCGTTTGTCCTCTTCGAGCAACTGGTTCTATCCTACCTCTCTCACCTTAGAAGTCTTTGCCTACTTGCCTTATCTGTTCGACTTCATTGTGTGAAGACTGTTGTTTGTTTGGCTTCATACCATCTTCCATCCTGATCCAATCTACCTAGATGCTTATAATGTTTGTGCTTTCTCTTCATTGCTTACTTGACTATAGCTTGTCTAGTGTAGTCTACCTTCCGCTGCATATCAATAGGGTCATTTCTATCGATTGTCTTTGAAACACCCATGTTTTGAAGACTTTCATAAAAATCGCCTATTCACCCCCCTTCTAATCGAATACTAGCACTTTCAATTGGTATCAGAGCAAGGTGCTCCCTTGTTCTGTGTGATTCGGTTTAATCACCTAGAATTTAGCTATGTCAACTGCAGGGATAATCAAAGTCTCCGCTGCGTGCCCTGTCTTCGATGGCACTGATTACCCCTACTGGAAGAATAAGATGCGCATGCATCTTGAAGCCATTGATGTTGATCTCTGGTATGTCATCAAGAATGGCATTCCTAAGACTGGTGAAGGTGTTACTCCTGCTGATGTCAAGAAGTTCATGCAACTGGACTCAACTGCCAAGAACATTATCTGTGGTCATCTGACCAAGGGGCAGTATGGTCGTGTGAGTGCTCTGGAAACTGCAAAGCTGGTCTGCGACTGGCTCTCCAAGGTCAATGAAGGGGTCTCAACACAGAGAGATTCAAGGATCAGTGTTCTTTGCAATCTCTTCAACCGCTTCAAGAGAAATGACAATGAGAATGTCCAGCTCACATTTGATCGCCTCACTGATATCACCAATGAGCTTCATGCACTCGGCGCCATTGAGATCACCAAGCAGGAAATCGTCAAGACACTTCTAAGATCTCTCGACAGCTCATTTGACACCCTGGCCCTGATGATTCAAGAGCGCCCTGACTTCAAGACTCTCGATCCATCTGACATACTTGAGAGGCTCAACACACATGAGTTCCAGCTATCTGAGAAAAGAGATATCTATGGTCCCAACTATGGCCGTACTCGCGCTTTGAAGGCAAAGGCCGTCTCCTCGTCTGAAGAAGAATCTGACTGCAGTTCTGGTGATCCTGAAGACATTGGAAAGGAGCTTGCTATGCTCGTGAAGAAGTTCCAGAAGTTCACCAAGAAGAAAGACTTCAGAAAGTCTTCAAGATCCAGCTCAAGGAATGATGAAGCTTCCTCTTGTGATCACAAGAAGAGAACCTGTCACAAGTGCAAGAAACATGGTCACTACATCTCTGAGTGTCCACAGTGGGACAACGAGACAAAGAAGAAGAAGAAGAGCAAGGAATATGATTCTGATGACAACAACAAGAAGAAATCCTCAAAGTCTTCTTCCAAGTCTTCATCGAAGTCTTCTTCACACAAGAAGAGCTCATTTGGCAAGGCTCGTGCTTTTGTTGGCAAGGAGATGGATTCGGAGGAGTCTGCATCTGAGGAGGCAGAGGTGGAGTCAGAAGAGGAATCTGATTCTGGAGTAGCAAGTCTGGCTCTAGCTTCTGCATACGTCGCCAAGTCCATCTTCAACACCGAAGACAATGGCCTCGTCACGAACGCTGATGCCAAGGATGAGGACGACTCTGCTCCCACCTACTGTTTCATGGCACATGGTGCCAAGGTAAACTCACGCGATGCTTACTTTCAAACATCAAGTGAAGATGAATCTGAATGTGAATCTAAACCTAGCTACAAAACACTTGCTAAAATTGCAACTGAATAACAGAATGCCATGGAACATATTCAAAAACTGTTAGACAAAAGCGATGACCTGTTGTACGCGGAAATGACCCAATCTTAGTCCTTCATTGAAGACATTAAAAATCTTCATGTTAAGTATGAGGAACTTGAAAGTCGTCATGAATCGCTCTCAACCTCTCATGAAAAGCTTTCCTATGATTATCTTCAAAGGAAGCAAGAACTTGAGAAATTGAGATCGACTCATGAAGATCTTAAAAAGAAACTGAGTCACTCCGTGCTCAGCAGATCAGTTCCGCTCAGGAAGGATTTGAACAACCATGTCTAAAATGTATTGAGCGTGATAATGCTGTCTCTGTTGCTGAATGTTCAACTGCTACTACTGTCGCAATATCTTCAACTGCTGATGTGGTAACTAACCCCTTATCTGAGGATACCACTACTATTGCTGATGAGAATGCCAGGTTGAATTCATTACTTGAGACAGGAATGTACAAAAGTCTCGAAGGGCATCAGACACTATGTGATGTCCTTAAAAAGCAGATTCTGAACCGAAACCCTAGGAAAGAGGGTGTTGGGTTCGAGAGGAAAATGAATGTTGATGGTTCTTATTGGATGCCTGAGCAGTACCCCAAAACCACATGGGTTGCTGCTAAGGGACCTTCAGTAGATCCATCTACCTTATCTG
Organism: Triticum aestivum; assembly: GCF_018294505.1. Taxonomy (NCBI): domain Eukaryota; kingdom Viridiplantae; phylum Streptophyta; class Magnoliopsida; order Poales; family Poaceae; genus Triticum; species Triticum aestivum. The sequence continues at coordinate 423,810,906 of NC_057804.1, forward strand.
GCTTCACTAGTGCTAACCCAATTATCATTGATGAATCCTTTGATGCAAACTATAAACTGTTCAGAAATCAGAATGGTGAAGTGTTTGCCAGGTATATTGGTACTAACTGCAGGAATGGACCACCTCTTAAGAAGATCTGGGTCCCCAAAAGGTGTCTTGAAAGTCTTCCCGTGAATGTCATTACGACACCACCTGGGAAGAAGACAAACCCCAGACCAAAGGCTTCATATGGTCCAAAGGCTTCATACAAACAGAAGACTCACCCGAGTGACCCTAACGACAATGTTTTGCAGGGAAATCATACTCAGAACTTTGAATATGAGCGTGTTTCATCAAACCGCTATGTTCATAAGTGTAAGAACTTTTCCGCTTATTCCTATGAGTATTATTCTCCTCCTGCAAGGCTATTTGCTAGGGCTTCAAAGCCGAAGTTCTTAGATGCTTCACTTAGACTCATTGCTTCTAAGCCACCCCTCAAAATGTGGGTGGTTAAGAAAACTTAACTCTCTTTTGCAGGGAAAGGTCTCCAGCCGGAAATCAAAGGTGTCTGATGCTTATGCTGGGGACCTTAAACATCATGTGGGGCGCCAGATAAAATGCCCAAATGGACTCACTATGTATTTCGTCCCGGGATTCCTTGACACTCATCCTATCTATCCTAACCAAGATCTGAACTTTTATGTTCCACTTGTTCGTCAAATGTTTATGCTTCACAACTCTCTTGGTGAAGCCTATCCCCCAAACTGTACTGTAGGCTATGACACCTCAAGCTTCAGAATGGATTATGGATAGTGACTGCACCAACCACATGACTGGTGATCAAAGTCTTCTGATGGATTCAACACTTTGGCTATCGGACATCGGGTTTCGACAAAACCCTTAAGGTTTGAACTCTGGGGTGCGCACGGAGATCTTCTCCCTGCCGATCCGCGTCCCAAAGCCTCGCCACGAATCTAAGCTATACGATGAACAACGCGAGGGACACAAGGTTTATACTAGTTCGGGCCACCGTTGTGGTGTAATACCCTACTCTAGTGTGTGGTGGTGGATTGCCTCTGGGGCTGCTGATGGACAGTATAGAGGAAGAACAGCCTCGCGAGGGGTGTTCTTGGGGTGGTGTGCTTGGAGAGGAATGGCTCCGTCTCTGTTGGCTCTGGGTGAGATCTCGATCCTCTCCCTCTACTATGGTGGCTATCTCTATATATAGAGGCCCTGGTCCTCTTCCCAAATATTGAGCGGGCCAACAACGGCCATTTTGAAGGGGGACAACTAGTACAAGCTATCCTGACTAAAGTTGGTCTTCGACTACCAAAGGCACTTGTGATGACGTTGTCTTGGGATCCACGGTGACCTCCGTCCTGCAGTCCTACTGGTGTTGGTCTTGTTGCACCAATATGGTAACCTTTGGTTGATGCCTCAGTACTCCGCGCCTACGCTTGCTCCCTTTGAACCAAAGAGGAAATGAGGACACTGCACTGGCTGGCGCCCGCCTGGTATCGATCGTCATGGCTTGCGTCACGTGCACCTCGCGAGGTACTCCTTGCCTTGATCTCTCCGCCTCCTTGCGAGCCTGCCTGGTGAGGCCACCCCTGAGGAAGCCTTGCGTCGTCCGCCCCGCGAGGCTTGGCCCCTCGCGAGGGCCTTGAGCTTGGGTTGATGAAGACGGGCCGTATTGGCCACTGCTTGAGCCACACCGCAGGCCGCAGGCAGGCAAGTCTGGGGACCCCCATTCCCAGAACGCCGACAGTAGCCCCCGGGCCCAAGGCACGCTCGGACTTGGCTTAGCAGCGAAGCTAAAGGGCAAGTGCGGAGCGCCGCGGGCCCCAACAGCCTGCGGCCTTGGTCGCCGCGTGGCGGTTGATTGGACGTGGGCGCCTCCGCTTCCCCACACTGCCTCGGCAACTGCACGATTTGACGAGTCCCTGCTGCATGCAAGAAGGGTCATGATTAAGTGCGATCGTGGAGGCCGACGGTTGGCTTCCCTTGGGCTATAAATGTGGAGGGGCGCAGGCCCCTGGCTGCACATCTCCCTTCCCCTGCCTGCTTCTTCTTCCTCCTTGCTCCAGTTGCTTGCCATGTCCCATGGCGCTCACAAAGAGGTTCTCGGCCGCGGAGAAGGGGAAAGCTCGCCAGGAAGGGCCTGGCTCCCCTCCGCCGAAGCGCGGCCGAGGTCGGCCCCGCAAGCACCCCGCGACTCCTGCAACGGCTCCTCGTGGTCGTAGTGGTGGTCCTTCACACGGTGATGGCCAACCGGTTGGTGGGGGAAGACGCATCGTGGCTGTGTGGCCTCCCCGGCCATGCTTTCACTCGGCAGAGGTGTTGCCGGAGTTTGTCGTGTGGTCGGCAGATCCGGCTGGCAACTGACTCCAGCTCCCCCGCTTCTTTGCTGGCGAACTGTCGGTCGATGGCCCTGATGGGCTCTGGCTGCAGGCGGACGGTTGCTGCAGCAGGGCTTCCTGGGTCACGGTGGAGATCTCCATCACCGGGAACATGGCCCTGGCCCGCGGCTGGCAGACGTTTGCCCGCGCACGTGGTCTGTGCCAGTGGTGCACCCTGCACTTCAAGTTCGACGGCGACGCGACCCTCTACGTGAGGGTGTTCGGGGAAGACGGCCTCCATGCTGGGTGCTGCCCCGAAGACGGTGACGGCAACGAGGTGCTTGGCCTTGGCGACGGCCGTGACGAGGGCGAACCCGCTCCTAGCGGCGTCCGCAACTCGCCGAGCTTCAGCGGCTCCTCCTCCGGTGACAGCTCCTCCAGCGGCGGCCGCGATCAGCCACCACATCGCCGCGCCCGCTTTGAGGGTGGTAGCGGGTCGTCCCGCCGCCACGCCCTGGTGAAGCGCGAGGTGGAGTCTGATTGAGGTCGGGAGGGCGGTGCGGATCCCTCGTCGCGAGCCGTTGCGGGGCACGCCGCTTCTATTTTGTTTTTTCTCCTTTTCCTGCATTGAGGGAGAGAGGAGTATGGAGCCCCGTGGGGGCGTGCAAGACTATTACCCTTAATTATCATGCTATTTCTATCATTCCCATGCTGTGTTATGGTGTTGCGGCTATGTGCTTGTGCGTAGGAACAACTTAGCTCGGGAGGTTCGCTGCAGTTTCCGCCTCGCAAGGTACTTGCCTGAGGCCTCGCTGGGCGTCTTAATGTCCGCAAAGACCAGTCAGGAGAATAGCTTTCAAACCTTTGTCATGAGGGTGACCAGCTTAGGTCCGGCGTTTTGCGTCCCGATGCCCGTGGGGCATGGACCGGGAGGGGTGCTCCCGCTGTGAACTTGACTGAGGGAGCCTCACGAAATTAGGCGAGAAAGGGCTCATGAGGGCGCCCACGTAACCCCCTCGCGAGGCTTGCGAGAGAGAGAATGAGCTGGGCGAAAACCAAAGACAGAGAATCAAGGGCAGGGGATGGCAAACAACACTAGAAGCAACTCCAATAAAGTTTCAAACAAGGGAGAACAAGCCAACTGCAAAAGCAAATGAAAAGCCGCGTCCGGCACCTAGTCTAGTCTTTGATGTCTTCTCATCAGCGCGGAGCTAAGTGCTGCCATTGGGCGTGGGCGGGAGCCCCCGAGGCCTAAGGGCGGCACTCCAGAGACTCCAGGGCATGTACAACCCCAACTCATTATTACGTGAGAGTGTCACGGGCGGTGAGCTTCACAAGTGTTGGGCCTTCTTCACAGGCACCGGGCCTTTCTTGGGGTGGCGAGCTTCACAGGCGCTGGGCCTTCTTCACACGCACCGGGCCTTTCTTGGGGCGGCAAGCTTCACAGGCACCGGGCCTTCTTTATAGGCACTGGGCCCTTCTTCATAGACACCGGGCCTTCTTTACAGGCACTGGGCCTTACTTCAAGGGTAGAACCTCCGGAGGTGCTGAATGTTCCACGCGTTCGGAATGGGCACCCCTTCCTGGGTTTCCAAGCGCGCGGCGCCCGGTCTGGAAACATGAACAACCTTGAACGGGCCCTCCCACATGGGCGAGAACTTGTGCAGCCCTTCCCTGGAGAGCACCTGCCTGAGCATGAGGTCACCTACCTCGAGAGTCCTGGGGCGGATGTGGCGGCAATGATACCGCCACAGCGCCTGCTGGTATCTTGCTGCTCGTAGTGTGGCCTCCCGTTGAAATTCCTCCCCTAGCACCAGGTCCATCCCCCGCATGGCGTCCTACTGCACTTCATCAAACGCTAGGACCCACGCAGAGCGACGCCTGACCTCGTGAGGGACGACCGCCTCTGCTCCGTACGAGGAAGAACAGGGTCTCACCAGTCGACCTGGTGGCGGTAGTGCGGATGGACCACATCACGGACTGGAGCTCATCGTACCAGCCCCTACCGCAAGCCTCCAGCTTGTTCTTGAAGGTCCTGGTTTTGAGGCCCTTCGGGACCTCTGCGTTGGCGCGTTCAGCCTGGCCGTTACTCCGGGGATGTGCCACCGAAGAGTAGCATATCTACGTTCCAAGGTTAGCACGATATGTTTTGAAAAGATTGCTGGTGAACTGTGAACCATTGTCGGTGATGATGCGATTAGGGACCCCGAATCGGCTCACGAGGCCCTTGATGGATTTGACTGCAGAACCAGCCGGGATGGTGCGGACGGCCTCCACCTCCGCCCATTTGGTGAACTTGTCGATGGCGATGTAGAGGTAGCGGTAGCCCCAGGCGCCCGAGGGAACGGGCCCAAGATATCCAGCCCCCAGACCGCAAATGTCCATGAGAGTGGGATGGTCTGCAGGCCTTGAGCTGGCTGATGGATCTGCTTGGCGTGGAATTGACAGGCTTCACAAGCCCTCACTAGCTCGATTGCGTCGTTGAGTGCTGGAGGCCAGTAAAACCCGCTGCGGAACGCCTTGCCCACGAGGGTTCGTGATGACAAGTGGTGCCCACAATCTCCATCGTGAATGTCTGCCAGCAACTCCTTCCCCTGTTCCCTGGAGATGCAACGCAGGGAAACATCATTTGGCTGCTTCCAGTAGAGCTCTCCGTCTTGGATGCAGTAGGCAGTGGCCTGCCGGGCCACGCGTTCCGCGTCCTCTTCTTTCTCTGGTAAAGTCCCTTGCATCAAGTAATCATTGAACTCCACAATCCAGCATCCCTCCTGAGGCTCCAGCGCCAGGAGCAACCGTGCTCCTGAGGTCGGGCCATAGGCCGGGGCTCCTGAGGCAGGTGGTTGAGGGAGTTCTTCCCAAGGTTGCGCTATGCTTGATAGTGACGGTGCTGCTGAGGGCTTGAAGAGCCGTTCCTCGAAAATGCCAGGCTCGTGAGGTAGCCGCCTGGATGCCCTCCTAGCGATGTCATCAGCCTCTTGGTTGGTGCCTCGGGGCACATGCTGCAACTCCAACCCCCAAAACTGCTTTTCTATCTTGCGTACCTCTGCAAGATACGCCTCCATGTGCTCTTCCTTAGGCTCGTACACTTTGTTGGAGAAGTTGATGAGGAGCTGTGAGTCGCCCTTGATGATGAGGCGCTTCATCCCCAGCGCCGATGCAGCCTTTAAGCCCACTATGAGGCCTTCGTATTCGGCTATGTTGTTGGAGACCTTCTCGCCGTGCTGGAAACAAAGCTGTACAACGTAATAGAGCTTGTCCTGAGTGGGGGATATAAGCACCACGCCGGCCCCCGCACCATGTCGTGAGAATGCCCCATCGAAGTATATGACCCAGCCGTCTGGTGCCTCGCTTCTTGGGGAGAGTGACCGGTCTTCACCTGCTTCAAGCTCTGGCTCTTCTGTCCATTCTGCCACAAAATCTGCGAGTGCGGCTCCCTTGATGACTTTGGTTGTGCTGAATTCCAACTGAAACGCTTGCAGCTCAATGTTCCACTCGGCGACCCTTCCAACAGAATTGGTGCTCCGGAGCACCCTTTCCAATGGGTAGGCCGAGACAACCTTGATGGGGTGACCTTGAAAGTAATGTCGCAACTTGTGTGAGGCCACCAATAGTGCGAGCAAGAGCTTTTGAGGCATGGGGTATCATGCCCTTGCATCCCGCAACATCGTGCTGATGAAATACACAGGATGCTCGATGAGGGTGGGTGCGCCTATGGAGCCAGTGCCCTCTGGAGAGTTTAGCGCCTCCTGAGTCGTCAAAGCCCCCAGCTCCTGGCTGCTTGGTGAGGCCCTTTCAGTCCCGGGGGTGTCTTCCTCTTGAGCTGGGTCCATATCTACCGAGTTTGTGGTCTTCGCAAGGCTTTCTTGGTCTGGTGCTGCCGCGGTTGGGGCCGTGTTCGGCTGCGATGCGGCCTTGGCCTGGCACTCTTCCCGAACTGCCACTAGAGCTGCGCTGGCGGAGTAGGGCATGGCGGCGAGGTAGAGCACCAGGGACTCCTGAGGGCGTGGCGCCACCATCACCGGAGGGCTGGTAAGGTACTTCTTGAGATCTTGAAATGCTTCGTCAGCCTCTTGTGTCCATTCGAACGGGCCCTTCTTCTTCATCAGCTTGAAGAAGGGTAGGGTGCGCTCCCCCAGCTTGGAGATGAAGCACCCTAACGCAGTTACGCGTCCGGCGAGCTTCTGCATTTCCCTGAGGGTTTGCAGCAGACTCATGTCTTCGATTGCCTTGACCTTCTCTGGGTTGGCCTCGATCCCCCTATGGGACACGAGGAAGCCCAGAAGCTTGCCGGAGGGAACACCAAACACGCACTTCTCCGGGTTGAGCCGCAGGTCCACTTCACATAGGCTCGCGAAGGTTTCTTCCAGGTCCTGTATCAGGGTCTTCGCCTCCTGAGACTTCACCACAATGTCGTCGACGTAGGCCTTGGCGTTTCTCCCGAGCTGCCGGCCCAAGGCGATATGCATTAGTCGCTGAAAGGTTGCGCCCGTGTTGCGCAACCCGAACGGCAAGCAGGTGTAGCAGTACACTCCGCACAGGGTTAGGAAAGCCGTCTTCTTCACGTCTTCTATCGCCATCTTGATTTGGTGATAGCCCGAAAAGGCATCCAGGAAGCACAGTAGGTCGCACTCAGTGGTGGAGTCGACAATTTGGTCGATGCAGGGGAGTGGGAATGGATCTTGAGGGCAGGCCTTATTGAGGTTGGTGAAGTTGACGCACATGCGCTCCTTTCCTCCCTTCTTTGGCACAACCACGGGGTTTGCCAACCATTCGGGGTAGCGAACCTCGTGAATGACACCTACAGTTTCCAGCTTGCGGGTTTCTTGGATGATGAAGGCCTGCTTCTCGGTGGACTGCCACCTTGCTTTCTGATTCATGGGGCGTACATTAGGGCACACATTCAGGTGATGCTCAATCACCTGTCTTGGGACCCCCGCCAGCTGCTTGGGTTCCCACGCGAACACCTCCTTGTTCGCGTGCAGGAACTTCGCCAGTGCCTCCTCCTAGTCGGGGTCGAGATTGGCACTTATGGTGAAGGTGGCGCCGGAGGACCCATCCTCATCAACTGGTACCTGCTTGGTCTCTGCCTTGTCTTGGGTGAACAACTGCTTTTTCTTGGTTGGCGCAGCCCCCTTGGCCTGGGGGGTGTCAGTGCAGGCGGGCTGTGCTGCTGCAGCTGTCTTGAGAGCGAGCTTGAGCGCCTGTAGAGCGTCTTTGGTATCTCCAGCCACGGTGAGGATGCCGCTGCTCCCGGGCATCTTCATGAGGTTGTAGGCCGGATGGGTCGCTGCCATGAATTGGGACAAGGCGGGGTAGCCCAGGATGGCATTGTACGGGAGGCTGATGTGAGCGATGTCAAAGTTGACCAGCTCCGTGCGGAAGCTGTCGTGGGTGCCGAAGGTCACCGGAAGGCGGATCTGCCCCAGGGAGCCGGAGGAACCACCCCCAAGGCCTGAGAAGGTCTTGCTGGGTTGGAGCCGTTCTAGCGCCACATGGAGGAGGCTGAAGGCCTCCACTGAGAGCACGTTGAGGCTGGCACCGCCATTGATGAGGGTCCTGGTGATGGCCACCTGGCAAATGGTGGGCGTGCAAAGCATCGGGAGCACACCCGAGCAGGCAGTGTTGACGGGGTGATCATCGGAGCTGAAGGTCAGGTCGGCCTCGGGTGCCGCCTGGCCCGGGGAAGCTCCATGCTGGGTGAGGGCGGCGCCGATCTGGTGAACGAACGGCTTGATGTGGCGGCCCGAGGGCGGCGCCTGCGAGCCGCCCAGGAGAGCTGCAATGACCGGGGGCGCCGGCGCAGCGTAATGGGCGAGGAAGAGGTCGCACAGCTCCTCCCACGAGGCCACAGAAGCCGTTGGCAGGTGCAGCAGCCACATGCGTGGGACGCCGGTGAGGGCCATGGGAAGCCAGTTGGCCATCACCTTGTCGTTGCCCCTAGCTTTGAGGACGGCCTCCTCATACGCCAGCAGGAAAACCAGCGGACCCGTCGCGCCATTGTAGAGCGGCCGCATCTCTGGCTTGAACTTGTGCGGCCACTGCACCTGTCGCAAGGTGGGGGCCAAGGCTCGGAGCCCCCTGGCCCCAGCGCTGGCATCGGCCGCTGGAGCGGGCGGCACGTTGTCCGCCATGAGGGTGAAGTGCGGTGCTGATGGAGAGCGGATCGATGGAAGGGAGAGCTCCGGTGCACCCCTACCTGGCACGCCAAATGTCGGACATCGGGTTCTGGCAAAACCCTTAAGGTTCAAACTCTGGGGTGTGCACGGAGATCTTCTCCCTACCGATCCGCGTCCCAAAGCCTCGCCGCGAATCTAAGATACACGATGAACAACGCGAGGGACACGAGGTTTATACTAGTTCGGGCCACCATTGTGGTGTAATACCCTACTCTAGTGTGTGGTGGTGGATTTCCTCTGGGGCTGCTGATGGATAGTACAGAGGAAGAACAGCCTTGCGAGGGGTGTTCTTGGGGTGGTGTGCTTGGAGAGGAATGGCTCCGTCTCTGTTGGCTCTGGGTGAGATCTCGATCCTCTCCCTCTACTGTGGTGGCTATCTCTATATATAGATGCCCTGGTCCTCTTCCCAAATATTGAGCGGGAAGGGAGCCAACAACGGCCATTTTGAAGGGGGACAACTAGTACAAGCTATCCTGACTAAAGTTGGTCTTTGACTGCCAAAGGCACTAGTGATGACGCCGTCTTGGGCTCCACGGTGACCTCCGTCCTGCAGTCCTGCTGGTCTTGGTCTCGTTGCACCGATATGGTAACATTTGCTTGATGCCTCGGTACTCCGCGCCTGCGCTTCCCTTTGCACCAAAGAGGAAACGAGGACACTGCACCAGCTGGCGCCCGCCTGGCGCCCACCTGGTCTCGATCGTCATGGCTTGCGTCATGTGCACCTCACGAGGTACTCCTTGCCTTGATCTCTCCGCCTCCTCGCGAGCCTACCTGGTGAGGCCGCCCCTGAGGAAGCCTTGCGTCATCCGCCCCGCGAGGCTTGGCCCCTCGCAAGGGTCTCGAGCTTGGGTTGATGAAGACTGGCCGTACTGGGCCACTACTTGAGCCACGCCGCAGGCCATAGGCAGGCAAGTCTGGGGACCCCCGTTCCCAGAACACCGACATCGACCATCTGATAAGAGTCATATCACATTTGCTGATGCTGGTAAAAGTAAGGTATTGGGTCTTGGTAGAGTTGCAATCTCAAAGGATCAGCACATGGATAAAGTGATGCTTGTTGAATCCCTTGGTTTCAACTTTGTCTGTATCAATGCTATGTGATTTGAACATGATTGTGATATTTGGAAAATATCGTTGCCTTGTCCTTATGGAATCTAACGAATCTCTAGTCTTTGAAGGGTATCGAAAAGATGATCTGTATATGGTAGATTTCTTAGCAGGACCACAACTTGCCGTATGTCTTCTAGCAAAAGCTTCAGAGTGCTGGCTTTGGCATCGGAGGCTAGGACATGCGGGCATGAGGAACTTGTACACTCTCGTGAAGAAGAAGCATGTCGTGGGCATCGAAGGCGTCAAGTTCAAGAAAGACCATCTGTGTGGTGCTTGTGAAGCTGGGAAGATGACTAGGGCCAAATATCCCTCGAAGACAATCATGACGACATCTCAACCCTTCGAGCTGCTTCACATGGACTTATTCGGCCCTACTCATTACTCTACTCTTACTACCACTCCATGTCTCTATGGTTTTGTTATTGTTGATGATTACTCAAGATATACCTGGGTGCATATAATTCTCTATAAGACTAAAGTGCAGGATGTCTTCAGACGCTTCGCCAATCGTGCCATGGTGAACTATGGTGTCAAGATCAAGCACATCAGAAGTGACAACGACACAGAATTCAAGAACACCAGCCTCGACACTTACCTTGATACACTGGGCATCACTCATGAGGTTTCTGCTCCCTACACACCTCAGCAGAATGGCATCATGGAGCGCAAGAATAGAACCCTCATCGAGATGGCTCGGACGATGCTAGATGAGTACAAGACTCCAAGGAAGTTCTGGCCTGAAGCCATTGACACTGCATGCCACATCATCAATCGAGTTTATCTTCACAAGCTTCTAAAGAAGACATCATATGAGATGCTAACTGGTAAGAAGCCAAACATCAGTTACTTTAGAGTATTTGGTGCTAGGTGCTAGATCAAGGATCCACATCACACTTCAAAATTTCCACCGAAAGCACATGAAGGTTTTTTGCTTGGATACGGAAACGACTCGCACTCCTACAGAGTCTTCAACCTCTTTCACTATAAAGTGGTTGAAACCGTGGATGTGCGGTTCGATGAGACTAATAGCTCGCAAAGAGAGCACCTGCCGAATGTGCTAGATGAAGTCCCTCCTAGTGAATCTATCAAGGTCATGGGTACTGGAGAGATCATACCGTACGAACCTCAGGCTGAAGATGAACTCATCATTGCACCAAGTCAACCTGACGACAATGCTCAGCCTGAAGTCAATGCTGAAGCTGAAGACAATGATCTGCAAGGGCGAAATCTTCATCCAGTACATCCCCGTGTTGCAAATGAAGTACAGATTGAGAAGATCGTTGATAGCATCAATGTACCTGGTCCACTCACTTGTTCAAGAGCAGCACAACTAGAAAATTTCTATGGGAACTTTGCATTTGTTTCAATATCTGAACCCAAGAAAGTTGCTGAAGCCTTTATGGAACCTGAATGGATTCAAGCCATGCAAGAAGAGCCTCATCAGTTCGAGCTGAATAATGTCTGGGAACTAGTCAAGCGTCCTGATCCTCGCAAGCATAATATCATTGGCACCAAATGGATCTATCGCAACAAACAAGATGAACATGGTCAAGTTGTCGGAAACAAGGCTTGTCTGGTTGCTCAAGGTTACACTCAAATAGAAGGGATTGACTTTGATGAAACATTTGCTCCCGTGGCAAGGCTTGAAGCCATTCACATACTGCTTGCATATGCCAACCATCACAACTTCCTTCTGTACCAAATGGATGTGAAGAGTGCCTTTCTCAATGGCAAGATTGAAGAAGAAGTGTATGTTGCACAACCACCTGGCTTTGAAGATCCAAAACATCCTGATATGGTGTACTAGCTCAACAAGGCACTGTATGGCCTCAAACAAGCTCCTTGCGCTTGGTATGACACGCTCAAAGACTTCTTGAAGAGCAAAGGCTTCAAACCTGGATCTCTAGATCCAACAGTCTTCACGAAGTCATACGACGGTGAACTGTTTGTGTGCCAAATCTATGTGGATGACATTATCTTCGGCTGCACCGACAAGAGATACAACGATGAGTTTGGGCACATGATGCCAGAGCAATATCAGATGTCCATGATGGGTGAGCTGAAGTTATTCCTTGGTCTTCAAATCCGACAACAGAGAAATGGCATCTTCATATCACAAGAGAAATACCTCGAAGACTGCCTGAAGAAGTTTGGAATGCAAGACTACAAAGGATACACGACGCCAATGCCAACCAAAAGTCATCTGGGTCATGACGACAATGGTAAAGAGTTTGATCAAAAGGTATACCGCTCCATGATTGGTTCCTTACTTTACTTATGTGCATCTAGGCCAGATATAATGCTTAGCGTTTGCATGTGTGCCCGATTCCAAGCGGCACCAAAGGAGTCGCATCACCTAGCGGTGAAGCGAATTCTTTGATATTTGGCTTACAGCCCCATGATAGGATTATCGTATCCAAAGGGCTCAACATTTGATCTGATTGGGTATTCTGATGCTGATTATGCTGGTGACAAGGTTGATCGTAAGTCCACCTCAGGAACATGTCACTTTCTCGGTCGATCACGTGTCTATTGGTCTTCAAAGAAGCAGAACTATGTGTCACTCTCCACTGCTGAATCTGAATACATTGATGCTGGATCGTGCTGTGCTCAGCTTCTATGGATGAAGCAAACTCTCAAGGATTATGGCATCAACACGAAGAATGTGCCACTATTTTGTGACAATGAAAGCGCCATCAAGCTTTCCAAGAATACAGTTCAGCACTCGAAGACAAAGCACATTCAGATCTGTCATCACTTTCTCAGAGATCATGTTAACAAGGAAGACATTGATATCATTCACGTCAACACTTAAGAGCAATTGACAGATATCTTCACTAAGCCCTTGGATGAGAAAAGGTTTTGCAAGTTGCGGTGTGAGCTAACTATCTTAGAATCCTCAAATGTCCTGTGAATGGACACACATCCTAATGGTTATGCATGTTGACGACTTAGATGTGCAACACACGAAGTAATGTATATCTTCAACTAGTGAAGACTTACCCTCTGAGTGTGAATACATTAATGTGGAATTTGACTTCGGAGCGCCACGATAATTGTGCGCCGTGTCTGGGTCTAATACTTCCTATACGGTGGGTAACGCCACCACCAAATTCTTACTGAAGTGTTTCTCTTGGCGTTATAACTGCAAAGTCTTTGCATTTGGATTGTCTTCAACATTAATTTGTCTTCATAATTTATCTTTACAATGTTCATTTGGTTCATATATAATGCTGCATCCTTATCACCAAATCTTCGCATTTGATTCATATCTCATCACCAAATCTGACAAACATTTAATCTATTTTTAATGCTGCATCCTTATTGCCTGAAAACCAGAGAAGCCGGAACGACCACCTGACAATCTAGGCGTGCGTGGGAACATGGAACAACTTCCAATGTGTTCCATGTTTGCCATGTGTCCCTCAGATGTGCACCGCGAGGGGCACCTAAGTAATTGCGATGTGTTGTCCCTTTCCTTATAAATACACATCTCATCGCGGTCAAAATCCTTCTTCCACCTCCACACCTCGCTCAAACCCTAGCGCCACCGCTAGCTCTTGACGATGCCGGCGAAGAAGCGCTTAGCTGCCGCAACCTCACTGACGCCGTCCTCATGCCGGCCGCAGACCTCGTCTTCTCTGCCGCTGCCGTAGGTGTCTTCCATCACCAAGTTAGGGCACATGAGATTGAACTGCTCGGCCTCCTACTCTGTTCCATCTAGCAGTTCTTCATGTGGTAATTAAAACTTGCTTTTTACTGCCTTTTTGATCCGATAGATTCGTCCTTCTTTACCAAAAATGGTTTCTATGCCTACAAAATTGAATCTATTCTATTCTGCATCTCATATCATGCCTAGTATATTCACGTATGCTTCACAACAAGTTAGATTCCTCACTTGTACCTATTCTTGGATTTGTACAAATCGGGAACCAACTCTCAAAAAATAAGTGAATGTCTTCGCGTTATGAGGTCAATATCTTCAAACTGATTTATCTTCAAAATCTTCTGAGAATGCATATGACCTCTTCCCCTTCCCTCGCACCTATAATGCTGTCATAGGTACATGTCCATGGGAGAATCCCTTGGTTCTCATAGTCTGCATTCATTTGCAGAATTCTTACAGTGTCACATCAATTCTTTGAAGCCAGTTCCTATTTGGCCAGCCGTCGGAAGCCTTTGCAAGTTCTGAAGCCATCCAGTTTAAACTTCATGGCCACACAAAAGTTAGCTAGAAAGGGCGGCAGACAGCGCCGAGGGAATACATCCAAAGATTTACCACCAGATCTGTATGAAATGTACAAGACAGACCCTGAAGAAACCTATGGTGAATGCAAAACTCGAATTCAATGGATTCGAAGATATTGGACAGAGGAATGGTTTAAGAACAGATTCGTCACTGCTGAGTATGCCGAGAAGAATGCCATCAAGCGACCTTGGGGAGATATCTTATAGAAAAATCTTCAACCCAAGTCCTTGTCCGAAGTCATTGATCAAGGCTTCTACCCTTGCACGGTGGACCACAGCCAAAGAATGTTGACCCATCTTCTCTGCTATGGTGTCATGAAGACAATCCGTTCAAGCGCAACTTCAAGTTTGCCAAGGATTCTGTTGTGAAGAACAAGAAAGCATTTGGACTCGACTTCAACCCCGGTCCATCTGCTCCTCGGGCTGATGGCACCCGTGATGCCAATCCCAATGTCATCGGCCCCTTCTATAACCTCGAAGGCCTCATCACTCACATTGCAGTTCATGGGGCCGCCGTGGATCACTCAGCTGATGATGCAGATTCTGATGAAGCGCCATCTCCTCCTAAACCACAGAAGCAGAAGAAGTCAAAGGCTTCAAAACCCTCTGTCGCACCAAAAGCTTCTCGTGTGAAGCCATTGACAACTGCTCCTCATGCATCCAATATCAAATCTGAAGATCTCTCTCGCATCTCCAAGAAGATCGAGAAGTCTATGCAGAAGAAGAAGCCCATCTCGAGTTCTAGTCAAGCACTTACCCCAGCTGCCATTCTGAGGAACGAGAATGAAGCCATTGATCTGTCCAGTGATGATGATCTTGGTGAGGATGCTCTTGAGATGCTGATAAAGAGCAAACAAGAGGCAGAAATCTTCAACGATCTGCCCGTCTTTGATGTGGACATCCTAAATAACTTCATTGATGAGTGGATTGCCAATCCGGACCTCAGTATTGATGACCTTCAACTTCCCATTGGCATCAGTGTCGCTTTCCACAGTGACATTGCTAATGAGCTTGCTCTGGCTCAGAAGATAGTTGAGTTGAAGAACAAGATTGACTATGAAAAGGCTCAATTCAAGAAGCACATGGCCAAGCTCAGCGTAATTGATGTTCAGAACTTCAAGTAGTTGCTACATGACCTCAAAGAAGCGTTTCACAAGAAACGTGAAGAAGAAAAAGGTTCAAGAGATCGGATGAAACACCTCGCTGCAAAATGTGTTCAGCCTCACAATGAAGCTGAAAAGTGTAAGGCTCTTGGGCGTCCAGGCATCGACCCCAAGATGGCTACCAAAAAGAAGAAGCCGACTATGACCCAAGATGAGGCGTCAGGACGGGAAGCACCTCGCATAGTCTTCCCTACCAACATGACTGGCTCAAAGCCTAAGGTCCCCACAGTTGCTTCAGAACTGAAGAAGACAAGGGCAGCCGAGGCCGAAGCCAGGAAACACAAGAACAAAAATGTCTCTGATGATGCACCACTGACCAAGAAGCGGAAGACAAAGTCTTCGAAGAAGGATTGGGTTGCTCCCTCAGAGCCCCTTTTTGTCGAGCCCCTCTCTGTTGCTCGTCCTGCATCGCCCGACCAAGAGCGTCAGCTAGTACTTCACGAGCCTACTTCCACAGAGGCTCCTGAAGCTGAAGTTGTTCCAGCTATTGACCCCACCGCAGCTGAAGACATTGGTCCTCAAGACAATGTAGAAGATGATGAATTTCTTCCTCAGATCAAGCACCAAACGGTATCATCGCCTGTTCTCACGAACAACGAAATCATCAGCATTGGTCGTCCCTTGACGCCAATCGCTCATGATGCATCGTGGGCCTATCGCCCCCAACAAGAGACTCCAAGTCAAAGTTCACCCAGTACTCCCCCACCTCAAGTCACCACTCCGGTGCTTGATGATGATGACTATGTGGTCCATCCAACTCCCACTCCAAAAGCGATGCCCGCATTCTATAGGCTTCGCAAAGGACCAAGGCCACAAGTCGATATGCCGAGCGTTCCAGCATGAGAAGTGCAACCCAACTCAGTAGCACGTCAAGTGCTTCCTGAAGCCACTCCTACTGTGAATGTCTCTGAATCTGAAGCCAAGGTTGCTGAAGAAATACCAGCTGCATCAGCCAAAGAACATCAAGAACCCCATGAAGAAGAAGAGCGAGTTGTCACACCCCCACCAATAAAGAAGCTGTTCTCGAGGAGACCGAGTATGTGCCCGACCCTCCAGCTCCTCAAGTGGAGGTTGCATATACTGAGGCGGCCACCAACAACACTACTGAATCCAATGACGTTGTCATGGCTGAAGCTAATGTGGTGCCTACAGTGAATATGGTGTCTGAAGCCAATGATGCACCTGTAACCAATGTGTAGTCTGAAGCCCATGTCAATGCCACTGCTCTTGTACCGCCTCCAAGGCCTCACACCATTGAGCAAGCATTTTATCAAGGCGAGCTTGTCACTGTTCGATGGCCTATTTTGGTTCCTCCGCCTGCTCCCGGACCTCAATTTGATTATCATGTGGAGCACATGCCTCAGGTCCAGAAGCCAAAACTGAGGCTGCCAAGGTTTCCAGGTACTGCGCCTTTGCCAGGATCATTCAATGTGAATGGCTTCATAGAACACAACACCTTCTTTGATAGTGCCAAGAACCCATATTCAAGGCCAAGGATTTCATCTGATTGGTTCTAGAGCTATCAACAGCGCAGTTATTATTCTTCTGTCTTATACAATCAAGGGCGCATTTTTCCTCATATGTGTCTAGACTGCGAAGCCATTGCTGGACTTCCCTGCTTGGAAGAAGCCCTAGACTGCTTCAGAGATGCTGGCTTTCTGCAGTTTGTGACTGACAAAGAAAATTGGAATGAAGAGCTTCTATTACAATTCTATGCTACTCTTCACATTCACGACTACAATAGGGATACGAAAACTTGGGTCCTTGAGTGGATGACAGGCAATGTACACCATGAAGCCAAAGCTCTTGATCTCATTGAGCTTACTGACCTGCCCACTCTAGGTGAACTTTATGAAACTGGGTGTCAGCTTCACCACAATGCTTTAGAGAGCATATTCCAGAAGCCTGAGCCCAATATGAACCAAATGCTGAGCATGATGAAGCCACTGCCACAAGATGTTGAATACCCATTCTTTGTTGAATACCTAGAGTATTTTCCCCACACCATCTATCATATTATAAGGCGAACTCTATGGCCCATCAAAGGACATTCTTCTGCAGCAAAGCTTGAAGGCTCAATGAAGACATTGGTCTTCTATATTCTCAATGGCATCAGCTTCAATGCTCAGGATTTCTTCATCACACAACTTGATGCGTCTGGCTCTCACTACTACCGCTACTAATGGCGCACCTAATTTGGCCATTAATGGCGCATCACTGGTGCGCCATTACTAGCACGCCATTAGTAATTTTTACTAATGGCGCACCACTGGTGCGCCATTAGTATAGGCCACGGTGCGCCATTAGTATGCCTCCCAGGGCCATGTATACCCAGGTGCTTTGGCATACTAATGGCGCATGATGAAGGGATGCGCCATTAGTAACCGAGGCATACTAATGGCGCACTGTCCAGTGATGCGCCATTAGTATGCTTTGTCATACTAATGGCGCACTGTCATGTGATGCGCCATTAGTATGAATATTAGGTTTTTTTATTTTTTTCTGTTTTTTGCACAGGTTACAAAATGTATAATTTGACAAAATATAGACAGCACACATCAATAACAGATTCATCGAATACAATAGAAGATTAGTCTTTGAATACAATTCATCATATTAGTCTCCGAATACAATTCATCATATTAGTCTCCGAATTGAAAAGACCGAACAAAGATAGAACATTATATTACAAGTCTCGAGACCGCGAGTAGCGAGTTTGTCTTCACATTACAAGTCGATATCGATCATCTAAACTACCATCACATAGAAGAGAGCTGCGGTCATCACGATGAGCATCATCACGATGAAACTCGTCTTCATCCGGTTCCTCCAACGCTCCCTCCCCTCTCCCGCTAGATAGCGGGCGTATCTAGATTCGGCCTCTGCCCTAGTGGTGTACCCTTTGTAACTGTTACCGCTGAATCGGTGAACCTATCTCTGACACTCCTCCCAGTCATCGTAGACTCCGGGAACCTTACCCTTGTACACGACATACGTCGGCATCGCTATACAATCTGAACTTTTTTTGTCATCTATGTGCTCATTTAACTTTGATCCAAATAGTATCAAAGTTCTTAGAAACAAGCAGCTCTGCTAACAAAGAACAGTAAAAATGGGGCTTGCCTTAAGATGGGAAGTAAAGTTGCAAACTGAATATGTAGCTGCTAGGACCCAGTTTATCTTTCATGCACTCTGCTTCAACACAAATGTGCTCTGCTTCAACACATTGGAAACTGAGTTCTGACTGCTACAAATTCAGTTTTCAGATACCAGCAATCAGGAGCCTACATGGTACCATTTTGTTATCCTAGCAAGAACAGCATGAGCCAAACAAGTAAATGGAAAACATGTTTCCTCAATAAGCAAAAAGGGAAAATGCAATTTATGGCACATAGATGTTGATCCACTGGCATTCATAAATTTCAGAAGAGAAAACAGCAGGCATTGCGCATGCAGTATTTACTGCTAACCAGGGAGAAGAGGTTCTTATTTTCACTCCCAACAACAAGCAGGAAAACGTCTACATCGATGCACTCGGACGAAGAAAGTGCAGCATACATATAGTTCATAACAGAGTGCACTGTGTGCAGAAACAGGAAGCGTACTATCAATCATCCACATATTTTTTGACAAAGATCAATCATCTATATAGTAAGGGATAGCTAAATTCACACTTTACTAAACAAACTATCCCTCAAGTTATGCTATGAAAACATATTCAGTTTTTGAGACACCAACAATTAAGAACCTACAGACAAGTATTAAGAGAGCAGCTACACTAGGATTAAAGAAATTGACTCCTAACTACTACCCAGTTCAGCGTTGAGACTCCACCAATTAAGGTCCTACATAGTAATAGACCATCTAAAATAGCATTCCACTACTACCCACTACAAGCAGTATGTGCTAAACTAGCATGTCACTACTACAGACTAGATTGGAAACTGGGTCCTAGCAGCTACATATTCAGTTTGCAACATAACCAATCAAGACCCTACAAGGTGCCACTTGTTCATCCTACCAAGAACAGCAGCATCCAGAAAAGCCCCATATTTCATGCACTCTGCTTCTACACAAATGTGCTCTGCTCCTAGCTAGTTTTAGTTCAGATCTGATTACTCTTTGCTCTTATCCTGGTTTAGATCTTCTGGTAATTAAATAAATGTCCGTATATGCAATTGCAGACCAAAACAAAACTACAATTAACAGCCCCTGTTTTATTGCAAGTAAATTTGCTATCTTATACTCCCTCCTCTCTGGATTAGAGATCCTGCGTGTAAATCTAGGTTGTCTAATTTACCAACATAACAATACATATCACAAAAGTTATACCGTTAGTAGAAAGTACAATAAATCTTCAGCAAGAACCAGTAAGGTCCATATAGGGCTCTGGCTCCAACTATATCATGTTTTATTTAAACACAGTATGTTTCAATTCCTCCTCTATACAAATCTTGAGCAAGGACCAGCATATAGTATATGTCAACGATTCCGCAAGCAAGAACACGAGGCTTACTTGAGATCCAAAGAGTAGCTACCGGACTAGAGATATCGGGAACTAAACTATCAACGAAATCAATCACGGCAACTAAATCGATCCAGCACAAAAACGAAACGATAAAGATCACCGATCCGTAGAGCCACGCGTGAGGAGGCGTAGGGGAGGGAGGGAGGGAGGGAGGGGAGGGGAACCTTTCTTGGGCTGCTGGCGATGGGGATCGCTGCTTCTGCTACGACGGCGGAGGCCGCGCTTCCGCTCCCTGGTTCGGGGCGGCGGGGCGACGGACGGTGGTGTCGGGGCGGCGGGGCGACGGTGGTGTCGGGGCGGCGTCGAGGGCGGTGGGGCGACGGTGGTGTCGGGGCGGCGTCGAGGGCGGCGGGGCGACGGTGGTGTTGGGGCGGCGCTGGGGCGGCGG
The DNA here is from genome assembly GCF_018294505.1 of Triticum aestivum. Lineage (NCBI taxonomy): Eukaryota > Viridiplantae > Streptophyta > Magnoliopsida > Poales > Poaceae > Triticum > Triticum aestivum. The sequence continues at coordinate 423,830,837 of NC_057804.1, forward strand.
GGCGACGGTGGCGTCGGGGCGGCGTCGAGGGCGGCGGGGCGACGGTGGTGTCGGGGCGGCGCTGGGGCGGCGGGGCGACGGTGGCGTCGAGGGCGGCGGGGCGACGGTGGTGTCGGGGCGGGGCGATGGTGGCATCGGGAGAGGAGATCGGGGAAGGGGATCGCGGGCGAGGGCGAGGGAGAGACAGGGGATCGGTACGAAGTAGGGGCGCACAATACTAATGGCGCACCACCCCTCGGTGCGCCATAAGTACATTAGTAGTTTTGCAAAAAAAGGAATAAAAAAATAAAAATAAACAACATTAGTGGCGCACTCTCTGGCAGGTGCGCCATTACTAGTTACAACTAGTAATGGCGCACTACCTACGGATGCGCCATTAGTATGTTTGGACAGGCGCACTAGTTCAAAAAAATGTTTTTGATACTAATGACGCACCGTGTGCCAGGTGCGCCATTAGTAGTTTCAACTCTAATGGCGCATCAGAAGGTGGTGCGCCATTAGTATATACTAATGGCGCACCACTTGTCTGGTGCGCCATTAGTGTCAATCCCATCTATAGCCCTTTTTCTAGTAGTGTCTGATATATTTGGTCTGAAGTTTTATGCTCCATGGGTAATGTGTCTTATCAAGCTTCATTCTGCTATCAACTATCAGCCCTCTGTGCGCAACCATCTCATATTCCTGCCAGAGGTTGATATGTCTGTCGAAGCCATTTACCCAGAGCCCGCCAAGGAGCCCATTTATCTTCACAACATCGATCGTCAAAGTTTCACTCAACATATTTAAGGAGTTCATGCTGCAACTTGTGTTTATTCTTTGGCTGGAAATACCCGTGCACCTCATCGTGCCCATACTGAAGCCACTAAAAGCACTATTGCTCAAAGGCCTCGGAAGAGATCTCGTGTACTCAATGACCGAGAGCTTCTCGTGGCCTTGCATCAGAAACAAGATAAGCATCATGACTGGCTCAAGCGTCAGATGCAGAGTCTCTTGGTGGATGTTAATCGCATTCGCAATCTCGCCACCAAGAATGCATTTGTCACTCATGAAACCTGTCGGCGGTCGTGGAAGAGTCTGATATTACTCAGTTCTGAAGATGATCTTCAGCAAGATGGCTTCATAGAGAGATTCAAATTTGATTCCACTCCTCCCAGGAAAATTGTTTTGCGTCGGACTCCTTCACTCGTAGACTCTGAATACTCCTCCTCAGCGGTAACTGTCAATGCCAGAGTCATCGATGACGAAGATGATGCTACTTCACCTACAACCACTTCGGTGCGTATCGACACTGCACCAGGCCCCTCTGCACCACCAAACTCCAACAACGACCCTGCTCCTCCAATTGCTCCTTCTGGGAACGAGTAGATGCTCTATGTCTTCAAGCCTTTTTGGTCCTTACTGACAAAAGGGGGAGAAGCAAATGAGTTGATAGTCTTCAAGCGGGTCCTTATGGGTGGCTGCATTATTTTTGCTAAGTCTTACAACTCTCGTGTTTTGATACATTTGGTTCTCTGAGTTGTAACACTTAAACTTGATGGTCGTTTGCTACTTTATCTGCTATTCTCTAATGCGATGATAAATCCTGCATGAAGTCATTCTGCAGACGTCCATTTTTCATTATGCATATCATAATCTTCATTATTTGCTTATATGCATAATGCATTGTCTTCACACTTTGATGATGGCCTCCACAAAGCAAAACCTGCCATGTGCATTTGCATTCAAACGCAAATCATTTATATGCACATCTTTAGGCGGAGCCTCGTCTTATGTATGAAGACAATACTCACAACACTAAACTTTCACATACTTTTACCCCTGTTGAAAACTTCAACTAGTTTGTCATCAATCACCAAAAAGGGGGAGATTGTAAGTGCATCTAGTTCCACCCCTAGTTGGTTTTGGAGTATTGACGACAAACTTGGTTGAGGGACTAATGTGTTTGTGAGAATTGTAGGATAACACAGGTAGTAGTCCCATATTGATTCGATTTACCTACCAGAGATGACCCCTAAAATTGTGTGAAGACATTGAAGACAACGGTGGTCTGTGAAGACATTCACATTGAAGACTATGACTGGAGAAGACATTGTGTGAAGACTATGGAGTGCGAAGACATAGTTGTTTCATAGTTTCCTTTTCTTCTTTGTTGAGTCATAGGAACCACCGTACTGTTAAGTGGGGTCCAAGTGAACAGAGTCAGAGTGACTGATGTGATGCTCAACCAGAACCTATGTCTTCGAACGAAGACAATGAGAGCAAATCTTATCCAGAGCTGGATGAGTCAGCTTGGCTTATAGCCCAAGCTAAGCTGCCGCATGTGTTTGAAATCTGACCGTTGGACACGTGCCAGTTCCTTAGTGACCCAGGGTCATTTTGGACAAAACAAGTCGGGTTGCCTCCTGGCTATAAATAGCCCAGCCCCTACACCATAAATTGGTGGCTGCTCAGAGTTTGTGCATGGCTTTTGTCATTTGAGAGCAACCCACCTCCTAAGCCTTTTGAGAGAGAATCCTTGCAAGGACAAAGCCCAAAACACCCAGAGCCAAAGAGTGTTAGGCATTACTGAAGTCTTTCGGTCTGCGTGATCTGAAGACTTATTACACTTGAGGATTGTCAATCCTCGAGCCGGTTAGGCGTCGCATTCTGAGCATCCAAGAGTCATTGTGGATTGCCGGTGAACGAAGTCTGTGAAGGTTTGGAAGTCTCCCTTGAAGACTTACCAGAGTGATTAGGCGAGGACTAAGTGTTCTTAGCGCAAGGGGAATAAGGTGAAGACACGGTCTTCTGAGTTGAATCTCAGCCTCCCTAACCAGACGTACAGTTGTCACAGCAATTGGAACTGGTCCAACAAACCCCTTTGTCCTCTCCGAGCAACTGGTTCTATCCTACCTCTCTCACCTTACTTACAGTTTGTCTTCATGAAGTCTTTGCCTACTTACCTTATCTGTTTGACTTCATGTGAAGACTGTTGTGTTTTTGGCTTCATACTATCTTCCATCCTGATCCAATCTACCTGCTGCTTATAGTCTTCGTGCTTTCTCTTCATTGCTTACTTGACTATGGCTTGTCTAGTGTAGTCTACCTTCCCCTGCATATCAATAGGGTCATTTCTATTGTTTGTCTTCGAAACACCCATGTTTTGAAGACTTTCATAAAAATCGCCTATTCACCCCCCCTCTAGTCGAATACTAGCACTTTCACTTTAAGGGGTCAACTTTCACTGTAAATGTCAAACTCCTCATTGACTTATAGAGCCTGTGTACACTCACAAACATATTAGTCCCTTAACCTATAAGTCTTCAATACACCAAATCACTAAGGGGCACTAGATGCACTTACAATCTCCCCCTTTTTGGTGATTGATGACAATATAGGTTAAGTTTTCAACGGGGATAAACATATGAATTGTAAGTACTTAATATTGAGGAATTTGATTGCAAGATATAGAAGAACTCCCTCTGAGGATGTGCATAGTGAGGAATTTGCTTTTGAAGCAATGCACAATTGAAGAGTAGAATCATGGATAACCCCCCCCCCCCTATATCTTGTAATTCATACACGCATTTAACATATTGAAATGAAGAATTTGAAATGCATGATGAAATATGGTGACTAATGTAATTCAGCATGCGTGCATAACATTTATGAGGAAATAGCATGCAGAAAAACAGAGCATAAGTATCAGGTCACCATCAGACTTAAGTTTACAACTCATACAACAAAAGCTTCAGAAGAGCGAGAGTTGCAACTTAAAAAAACGCCCATATATATAGACCCGCTTGAAGACTAACTCAAATTTCTCCCCCTTTTTCATCAAATGACCAAAAGGGACGAAAAATGAGGACTAACGCCCCTGAAGAAATTCATCATGAAGTCGATGGAGGAGCGTCAGCGTTGTTGGGGTCAGTTGTTGGAGTAGGGCCAGCCGCAGTGTCGTCCAGATCTTCATTTTCATCAGTATCACGAGATGAAGAATATGAGCTAGGCACCAGAGGAGGTACTGCAACTTTCTTGAATTTCTTTGGTGGAGGCTTAGACCAGCCGAAGTCCTGCTTGAAGCCCATCTGCTTGAGATCTTCATCACCGTAAAGGTGAGACAGGATAGCCCAGATGCGATCAAAAACTTCATTGAGGTAGTAATGGTTCTTCTTCACTGAATTATATGTGGCAGTCATGTTGTGAAGAATTGAACCAAACTGACATTTTACCCATTTGTGATTGCGATCCACCTTTTGATGAAGACTGAGGAGAAGCTCATGATCAATCATCACCCTTGGAGCTGTTGCCCGAGGACTTTGCTTTGAGGCATTAGCGGCAGAATCATGAGTAGCAGAGTCATCATTGGTGGAGTATGAAGAAGCTTTGCGAAACTGTCCATCCAATGGTCGAATGCCCTCATCAATAATAGCAGTGGCCTTGCCCTTTTCATGAGCTATGGAAAATGTCCGCTTGAGGACTTCAATTGGGGGCAAGTAGTTGCCATGGTTGAGTGTATCAGCTTTGTAGTTGAGTCAAGACCTTGATCTGATGAATCTCATAATCCAAGGAGCGTAAGGTTTCAACTCAAGTGGGGACATTGCAACGTTTGCCAAAGTCCTCATGAAGAAATCATGGTAGTTAATGGGAATACCGTGCATGATATTGAGAAGCAGATTCTTCATGATGCCAACGACTTCTTCATCATTTGAGTCGTGGCCTTTGATAGGACTCAATGTCTTCGTCAGGACACGCTAGACAGTCCTTGGCACATATTGCAATTCCTTCACAAGGAATTTTGTCCTTGAGGCTTGACCTGGCTCCAATGGCTTCATCAACACTTGCATGAAGTGATCTGACAGCTCAGTTTCAGAGTAGATGAGACGTGCACCTTCTGGGGGAGGACTGACAGGCATGGCACGAAGCAATTCAGTGGCCGATGCCTTATAGTGAGTTTTCTCTGTCATCCAGTCCAACACCCATGAGTTCACATCTTCAGCATTTCCAGTGATGTGCATCGTCACATAGAATTGAAGAATGAGTTCTTCATTCCAATTGCAAATATCAGTGCAGAAATTGAGCAGGCCAGCATCATGAATGGCAGCGAGGACTGGCGTGAAGCAAGGCAGTGATTCCATATCCAAGTGAGGAATATGCTCATGGTTGAAGACTTTATCCTTGTTGAAAAGCACTGAAGAATAGAAATTTGCTTGATTGGCTGTCCAGAAGAACTTCCTCCTCAGACGAGCAGAATCATAGGGATTGTAATCGGTGAAGAATACATGCTCATTGAAGAAGGCATCCGCCTTGAACTTCAGAGTTTTGGAGAATGGATTCTTCGGCTATGGCTGAGGAGTATTTGTGAGGAAGAATAACCTCTGGAATTTCAATTTCTGGAGCTGCAGGCTGAGGAATCTCAGTTTCTGCATCATTTGCGGCCTGGGCCTCCATTTCTTCAGCAGAATTTTCATCAGCACTTGTGGTTGGAATTTCTTCATGAATGGAAGGGGCATTATGGATTTCTTCAAAGCCCATCAGAACTTCTATTGGTGCTGGGGACTGAGGAATTTGCTGTAGTGGTGTGAACAGAGGAGATTTGGGTGCTGACTATCCCAAAAATCATCGTTGATCAGTGGAGTGGTGCAGCCAATGTCCATATCCTCATCCACTTCCATTTCTTCAACGTTGGCCTCTTCAGCAGTAAACTCAGGCATTGGCGATGATACCTGGGGAGTTGAAGTGAAAGTCTCAACTTCAATTTCTTCATCCATCTGCTCTGTGGAAGCAGCTGTAGGACCTTGGAAAGAGGTGTCTAGAGGGGGGGTGATTAGACACTAAGTGACAAAGTAGTAGTTTTTAAGTTTTTAAAGTTTAAGTGGAGTTTAGGCACAAGCTTGACATTCACAATACATAACAAGCAAGCATGCAAAGAGTATATGAGCAGCGGAAAGTAAAGCATGCAACTTGCGAGAATGTAAAGGGAAGGGTTTGGAGAATTCAAACGCAATTGGACACACGGATGTTTTTGGCGTCGTTCCGATAGGTGGTGCTATCGTACATCCACGTTGATGGAGAATTCAACCCACGAAGGGTAACGGTTGCGCGAGTCCACGGAGGGCTCCACCCACGAAGGGTCCACGAAGAAGCAACCTTGTCTATCCCACCATGGCCGTCACCCACGAAGGACTTGCCTCACTAGCAATAGATCTTCATGAAGTAGGCGATCTCCTTGCCCTTACAAACTCCTTAGTTCAACTCCACAATCTTGTCGGAGGCTCCCAAGTGACACCTAGCCAATCTAGCAGACACCACTCTCCAAGAAGTAACAAATGGTGCGTTGATGATGAACTCCTTGCTCTTGTGCTTCAAATGATAGTCTCCCCAACACTCAACTCTCTCTCATAGGATTTGGATCTGGTGGAAATAAGATTTGAGTGGAAAGCAACTTGGGGAAGGCTAGAGATCAAGATTCATATGGTAGGAATGGAATATCTTGGCCTCAACACAAGTGTAGGTAGTTCTCTCTCAGAAATGGTAAGTTGGAAGTGTAGGTTTGTTCTGATGGCTCTCTCCATGAATGAAGAGGAGGTGGAGGGGTATATATAGCCTCCACACAAAATCTAACCGCTACACACAATTTACCAAACTCGATGGGACCGATTCAACAGACTCGGTCGGACCGATTTAGTAAACCTAGTGACCGTTAGGATTTTCGGTGGGACCGACATGCAACTCGGTAAGACTGATTTGGTTGGGGTTAGGGCATAACGTAATCTCGGTGAGACCGATTACACAAACTCGGTTGGACCGATTTTGGTAATTAGCTTTCTAGAGAGTTGGTCAGGAAAATTCGGTTGGACCGATTACACAAACTCGGTGGGACCGATTTTGGTAATGAGTCAACCAGGAAGTTTGCATTGTAATCTCGGTAGTACCGATTGCTCAAACTCGGTGAGACCGATTTTGGTAATGGACATACACAGAGAGATTACAATCCCACCTCGGTGAGACCGAGATCCCTATCGGTGAGACCGATTTGCCTAGGGTTTGTGGCAGTGGCTATGACATCCAAACTCGGTGGTGCTGGATAGAAAGAATCAGTGGGGCCGATTTTGACTTTAGGTTTAGGACATATGTGTGGAAGTGGGAAAGTAGTTGAGGGTTTTGGAGCATATCACTAAGCATTGTGGAGCAAGAAACTCATTAAGCAACACCTCATCCCTCCTTGATAGTATTGGCTTTTCCTATAGACTCAATGTGATCTTGGATCACTAAAATGTAAAATGAAGAGTCTTGAGCTTGGAGCTTGAGCCAATCCTTTGTCCTTAGCATCTTGAAGGAGTTCCCACATCCTTTAGTCCATGCCACTCCAATGTTGAACTTATCTGAAACATACTAGATAAAAGTGTTAGTCCAACAAGAGATATGTTGACATTAATTACCAAAACCACCTAGGGAGCACTTGTGCTTTCAATCTCCCCCTTTTTGGTAATTGATGACAACATACATCATAGCTTTAGATAAAGATGTAAAGAATAGCAAGTAAAGCTTTGGAAAGACATGTAACAAGCATAGGCTCCCCCTACATATATGCAATCATGTGAATATGGAATATAGAAGAATGTGAGAGCATAACCATGATAGAGCAGGCAATGTGTTACATGTATCTTGGCCATATGCATTAGAGCAAAAAGTATTAAAGGAAATACCTTCATGCCCATGGGTCCTTCTTGCAAACAGTATGTACATCAGCAAGAATTCCTCATACACATGATTGTGATGCATATACTTACCTTGTAGTCTTGAGTTGGCTTAGGATGGAATGAACCTATGTAAACAAGGTTAGATGACACAGATACATCTACTAGCCAGAGCAAACAGAAGAAACCACAAGAATACCAAGACTGGGATGACATGTAGAGAGTGAGTACTAAGTACCACATTTGATTAGACATGTCCCCAAGAGTAAAGATATGCAATGAATTTAAATGATTTCTTTCCCTTAGATGTCTTCCTCCCCCTGAATCTAGCATGGAATACTGGGAGAAGATAGGGAACATAAAATCAGAGCTGAAAGATATATAAATGAACCGAGCTAATGCAAGCTAATGCAAATAAGCACAAAAGATCATATGAACATGTCTCTCCCCTCAAGAAGATATGTGGAATCTCTCCTCTTGAACACCAAGCATCTTGGATCCTTGATAAATACTTTCTACTTAAGTATTCTCTCCCCCTGGAGATCTCTCTCTCCCCCTGAGGATCTCTCTCCCCCTGAGGAGGTGATTTACTCTTTCTCTGATGTGATCTCTCTCTAAATGATAAGCTTTGATGTGATCTCTCTCTCCCCCTTTGACATCAATTTCCAAGAAGGGTTTTCTGGAATCTGTCGAATGGGTTTGGTCCTTGAGTCACAGCACAAAGCAATGATAAAAATGTGATGCTTGTAGAGGACACGATTCATTGAGTGGAGCTGGATCAGAGGAATCAAGGAATAAGTGGCAAACTGTTTTTCCTGTTGTGAAATCGGTGGCACCGAGTGGTATGCTTCGGTTGTACCGAAAGGATTCGGTTGGACCGAAAACAACAAATCGGTGGAACCGAGTTCATCACAGAGAAAACACTTGTCACCGCAGCTCACTAGACTAGTAAGATCTCACAAAGATTTGCAAGGAATTTACTGAAATATATGCAATGAATTGGATGTAGAAAAATGTAGAGCAAACAGAATGAAATCTAGAGATGGTCGGCGACAAGGTCACCTATGTTAGAGTATATTGACTTAGGAGTCAAGTGAGATCACTTGATCATAGGTCATACTCATCGTTTAAGCTCAAAATGTGGTTGCCATTTTTTGTTTAAGCATCTTGATGTATTCACATCTTGTCGAGTTGCTTTAGCTCATGACTTGGAGTAAAGCTACTCTAAGATGGAATAACATACCTTGGATGGTGGTGTTGTCCATGTAGTTGAACTTGTGTGGGTTGCTCAAGGTTGATGTAGCTCATCAAGAATTGGGAGCACCACTTAGAATTTGAGTCCATCTACCTACATGGGTTAGTTCTTGCAAGGAAGAGCACTTATATATATCCAAAAATGGCAATCATGAAGCTCAACATAGAATTTGTCAAAGGATATGTTTAAATGGTTCCGTGCTTCCTTGTCTTCAACCACCATAGTGTAGAAACTTGGTGATGTAGAGATTGCTTAAGATGTGAGTAGATTACAATCTCATGGAATTAGATTCATCCAAGTACCTACATGGGTTAGATAACATGCAAGATACAAATATATCCAAGACATAAGATTTTCATCATAAGAGAAATATCAAGGATTAGTCATAAGCTCATGTCTTGCATGTATCCAATGGAGTTTCTACTCCAAGTTTGAAGCATCAATGATGTTCAATTCTCCTCTTAACCTGCAAAACACTTTCTCATCAAGAGGTTTAGTGAATATATCCACTAATTGCTTTTCGGTGCGAACATGCTTAAGATCGATGTCACCCTTAGCAACATGATCTCAAATGAAATGATGACGAACTTCAATATGCTTAGTTCGAGAATGTTGCACGGGATTATGACCAATTTTGATAGCACTTTCATTGTCACAAAGCAATGGAACATGTTTCACATATATCCCATAGTCTTTAAGAGTTTGGGTCATCCAAAGTAATTGAGCACAACATGAACCAGCGGCAATGTATTCCGCTTCGGCGGTGGATAAGGATACCGAGTTTTGTTTCTTGGAGGACCAAGACACAAGAGATCTACCAAGAAATTGACAAGTACCCTAGGTGGACTTTCTATCAACCTTGTCTCCGGCATAGTCCGAGTCGGAATAGCCAACGAGATCGAAAGAGGCCCTCTTAGGATACCAAATGCCAAAATTTGGTGTATGGATTAAGTATCTCACTATCCTTTTCACGGCCTTAAGATGACATTCTTTAGGATCAGCTTGATATCATGCACACATGCACACACTTAGCATGATATCGGGACGTGAAGCACATAGATATAACAATGAACCAATCATAGAGCGATAAACCTTTTGATCAACCGGTTCACCATCTTTGGTTAAGTGAAGATGTCCACTAGTGGGCATAGGTGTAGTCATACCTTTGCATTCTTACATATTGAACTTCTTGAATAAGTCCTTGGTGTACTTTGTTTGAGAGACAAAAGTACCTTCCTTAGTTTGCTTGATTTGCAACCCAAGAAAGAATTTGAGTTCACTCATCATAGACATCTCAAACTTCTCCGACATTAGCTTCCCAAACTTTTCACTAAAATGAGGGTTAGTTGAACCAAATATAATATCATCAACATAGATTTGGCACACAAATAGTTCTCCATTAACCCTTTTAGTAAAGAATGTTGAATCAATTTTCCCAATTTCAAAGCCTTTTTCAATAAGGAACTTGGTCAAGCATTTATACCACGCTCTAGGAGCTTGTTTAAGACCATAAAGAGCTTTGTGAAGTTTGTAAACATGATTGGGTTTCTTAGGATTGACAAAGTCGGGAGGTTGCTTAACATAAACTTCCTCCTCTATTTCACCATTTAGAAAAGCACTTTTAATGTTCATTTGGTACAAGGTGATATCATGATGATTAGCATAGGCAAGTAAGATGCGAATGGACTCAAGTCTAGCAACGGGAGCATAAGTCTCACCATAGTCCATACCTTCGACTTGTGTGTAACCTTGGGCGACGAGACGTTCTTTGTTGCGAACTACTTGTCCATCTTCATCTTGCTTCTTGCGAAACACCCATTTGGTACCGATGATGTTGTGGTTGTTGTCGGGCTTCTCAACCAATGTCCAAACTTGGTTTCTCTCAAAGTTGTGTAGCTCTTCATGCATAGCATTTATCCAATCCGGATCTTCCAATGCTTCTTCAACCTTCATAGGTTCAATGCTAGAGATGAAAGAATAGTTTTCACAAAAGTTAGCTAAACGAGTTTTAGAGCGAGTGATTCTCCCGGTTTGAATATCATTGTAGATTTGCTCGATGGGATGGTCTTTAGCAATTCTTGCTCGAACTCATGAAAGCTTTTGCTTGGTTCTTGGTTGAACTTCTTCTTCATCTTGTTCTTCTTCTTGGCCTTCTTCATTGTTGGCATTGTCGTTCTCTTTTCGTGGTGGAGAAGGAGGTTGTTGACGTTCGTCTTGATGCACTTCCTCGTTTTCTTCATCTTGGTGTGTCCTACTTGTGGATGCTTCCGTATCAATTCTTGGTTCACCTTGTCGTGAAGTAGAAGCTTCCACTTGGACAGATGAGGTACTCTCCTTCACCTCCGTTGGACGAACCTTGCCAATAGACAAGTCTTGGATTGCTTCCGAAGGATCTTTGTCTCCTACATCAATTGGCAATTGCTCTACTTGCGAGCCGTTAGATTCATCAAACTTCACATCTACCATTTCTTCAACCTTTTGGGTGAAATTGTTGTAGACACGGTAAGTGTGAGAGTTTGAGCCATAACCTAGTAGGAAACCTTCATGAGACTTAGGAGCAAATTTAGAACGACGATGCTTATTAAGAATGTAGCAATTTGAGCCGAATACTCGAAAGTATCCAACTTGGGGTTTGTTATCGGTGAGGAGCTCGTATGCCATCTTGCCGAGTAGCTTGTGAAGATACAAGCGATTTGTTGCATGACAAGCTGTCTCAACCGCTTCTGCCCAAAAGTGCTTCGGCGTCTTGTACTCATCAAGCATCATTCTCGCCATTTCGATGAGCGTCCGGTTCTTCCTCTCAACAACTCCATTTTGTTGAGGTGTGTACGTAGCCGAGAACTCGTGTGAAATCCCTTCTTCGTCAAGAAAGGTGTCCACATTTGCGTTCTTGAACTCCATTCCGTTGTCGCTGCGAACCTTCTTGATCTTCACTTCAAATTGATTTTGGGCCTTCCTAGCGAAGTTTTTGAAGATCTTTTGGACCTGCGATTTATCATCGAGAAAGAACACCCACGTAAATCTGGAAAAATAATCAACTATAACTAGACCAAAAGAATTTCCACCGAGACTCTTGTAAGAGTTGGGACCAAAAAGATCCATGTGAAGTAGCTCGAGTGGCCTCCTTGTGGTCATGATGTTCTTCACGGGATGCCTTCCTCCAACCTGTTTACCTGCTTGACAAGCACTGCAAAGTCTATCCTTATCAAATATGACATCATTAACTCCAAGGATATGATTTCCCTTAATAAGCTTGTCAAGGTTTCGCATACCAACATGACCTAATCGTCTATGCCATAACCAACCTTTTGAGGATTTAGCAATGAAGCAAGTTTTAGGTTGAGCCTTTTTAGTGAAATCAACAATGTATAGATCACCTCTATGCACACCGGTAAAGACCATTTTATGATTGTCTCGACGAAACACTTGGCAATCAACTTCAGTAAATAAGACATTGAAACCAAAATCAGCAAGTCTAGATACTGAAAGTAAGTTGTATCCAAGAGATTCAACGAGCATGACATTTTGTATGGAGCTATCATGTGATATGGCCACCTTACCGAGGCCAACCACCTTACCCTTTGAGTTGTCACCGAAGGTGACATACTTTCGAGGACTATCATTTTCAGCAAGCTCACGAAACATGTCTTTATCTCCGGTCATGTGATCAGTACATCCACTATCAAGAACCCATTCCTTTCCTCCTGACATATATCCCCGAAGATTTGCCATAAGACCAAAATGTCTCATTGCATCATCAAGATCGAAGTCACTATCATCATCCTCATCATAGTATCCATGTTCAACATCATCATGTGGTGGATCAAATCCTAGAGAAGGTAATTCGTTAGAGTGAGTTTGACAATGATCCTGCTTATGAATTTTTATAGCTTCGGAAATAATATCACTAATAATTCCAACATTTCCTTTGGCACGCATAAGATTTGTAAGCTCAAATAGACGATCACCAAACATAGGATCACTAGTATTCATCTTACTCAAGGCAATAGACTTATGGAGAATTTCATCAAGATTTTTCAAGGAATAATTTGGAAAGTGTTCCTCAAGAAATTTCCATATAGTGTAGGCACACACAAGAGTAGGCAAGTTTATAATTAAATTTCTAGGCAAGCCTCTAGTGATAAGATTTACAGTTCTAAGATTCCTAATCATGTCAATTGACTCATCAGGGGTTGGATGCATAGGATCAATATGAGGTGCACACGGGCTAGCAATGTACTTGTTCAAATGATATTGATTGAAAATTACAAGCATCTCATTTTTTCACTCATGAAAATACTCTCCATCAAGAATAGGCACTCTATGTCTAAGACTCCCGAAAGTAGACTCATCCATCTTCCTCCAATGGTGATTAAACCAAGGCAATGGAGACCAATGCTCTGATACCACTTGTAGGACCTTGAGAAGAGGTGTCTAGAGGGGGGGTGATTAGACACTAAGTGAAAAAGTAGCAGTTTTTAAGTTTTTAAAGTTTAAGTGGAGTTTAGGCACAAGTTTAACATTCACAATACATAACAAGCAAGCATGCAAAGAGTATATGAGCAGCGGAAAGTAAAGCATGCAACTTGCGAAAATGTAAAGGGAAGGGTTTGGAGAATTCAAACGCAATTGGAGACACGGATGTTTTTGGCGTGGTTCCGATAGGTGGTACTATCGGACATCCACGTTGATGGAGACTTCAACCCATGAAGGGTAACGGTTGCGCGAGTCCACGGAAGGCTCTGCCCACGAAGGGTCCATGAAGAAGCAACCTTGTCTATCCCACCATGGCCATCGCCCACGAAGGACTTGCCTCACTAGTGGTAGATCTTCATGAAGTAGGCGATATCCTTGCCCTTACAAACTTCTTGGTTCAACTCCACAATCTTTTCGGAGGCTCCCAAGTGACACCTAGCCAATCTAGGAGACACCACTCTCCAAGAAGTAACAAATGGTGCATTGATGATGAACTCCTTTCTCTTGTGCTTCAAATGATAGTCTCCCCAACACTCAACTCTCTCTCATAGGATTTGGATTTGGTGGAAATAAGATTTGAGTGGAAATCAACTTGGGGAAGGCTAGAGATCAAGATTCATATGGTAGGAATGGAATATCTTGGCCTCAACACAAGTGTAGGTAGTTCTCTCTCAGAAATGGTAAGTTGGAAGTGTAGGTTTGTTCTGATGGCTCTCTCCACGAATGAAGAGGAGGTGGAGGGGTATATATAGCCTCCACATAAAATCTAACCGTTACACACAATTTACCAAACTCGGTGGGACCGATTCAATAGACTCGGTCGGACCGATTTAGTAAACCTAGTGACCGTTAGGATTTTCGGTGGGACCGACATGCAAGTCGGTAAGACCGATTTGGTTAGGGTTAGAGCATAATGTAATCTTGGTGAGACCGATTACACAAACTCGGTTGGACCAATTTTGGTAATTAGCTTTCCAGAGAGTTGGTCAGGCAAACTCGGTTGGACCGATTACACAAACTCGGTGGGACCGATTTTGGTAATGAGTCAACCAGGAAGTTTGCATTGTAATCTCGGTAGTACCGATTGCTCAAACTCGGTGAGACCGATTTTTGGTAATGGACATACACAGAGAGATTACAATCCCACCTTGGTGAGACCGAGATCCCTATCGGTGAGACCGATTTGCCTAGGGTTTGTGGCAGTGGCTATGACATCCAAACTCGGTGGCGCCGGATAGAAAGAATCAGTGGGGACGAGTTTGACTTTAGGTTTAGGACATATGTATGGAAGTGTGAAAGTAGTTGAGGGTTTTGGAGCATATCACTAAGCATTGTGGAGCAAGAAACTCATTAAGCAACACCTCATCCCTCCTTGATAGTATTGGCTTTTCCTATAGACTCAATGTGATCTTGGATCACTAAAATGTAAATGAAGAGTCTTGAGCTTGGAGCTTGAGCCAATCCTTTGTCCTTAGCATCTTGAAGGACTTCCCACATCCTTTAGTCCATGCCACTCCAATGTTGAACTTATCTGAAACATACTAGATAAAAGTGTTAGTCCAACAAGAGATATGTTGACATTAATTACCAAAACCACCTAAAGAGCACTTGTGCTTTCAGCAGCAGAGGGATCTTCTTCAACAGATTCTTTAGGAATCTGATATTCTTCACCATAAGGAACAAATTCCTTTGATGGCATTCTTGCAAGAGGAAAAACATCAATGGGATTGTCAATTGAACTTATCAAAATCTTCGCCTTCTTGGGGGTAGAAGATTCTGAGGCAGCTGATGCTTTCCTCTTCTTTAGAGCAGCTCGCTCTACTGCTTTTGTTTTCTTGACTTCCAGAGCAGAAGGAAGAATTGGGCTTGGTATTGGTGCAGGCGGAGCCATTGGAGTAGGATCAATTTCTTCAGGCACAATTGATGCAGTCGGCCTGTCTTGAGCAATTTCTTCAGGCGCAGCAATAGATGCTTCAGCTAGCCTGGCAGATTCTTCAGGCGCAACACTAGTGGTTGCCCTGGCAGTTTCTTCATAGGTTGGAATTTCTTTAGTAGCCCTGGTACTTGCAGTTTCATCAGCAGCCTGATTGTCACCAGCGGTGCTGGTATTTCCTTCAATGGCTTGTGCAGATGCTTCAGCCGGTATGATTTCAATGTGCACAGGAGGAGCAGCACTGGAAGTGAATTTCTTTGTCAGCTTGACAAATCGGACCTTGGCACCCTACCATTCTACCTTGTAGGCACCAAATTCATCACTGGGATTTTTGATATCAGCTTGTAGAGTGAGGAGTTGTTCAGGCGATAGGCTGAGGACATTCTCCTTTAGATAGCGCTGCTTCTTGTACTGCGCTTTCTTAGCCACTCTGGCTTAATCACATTTCCATTTTTCTTCAGCTATGAACGCCGTCACCATGTGACTTTGTCTAGGAGTGAGGCCCAGCTCTGGCATTGGAGCATTTTGGTCTTTGTGCCAAAGATCGATGAAATCCAGGATCTTCTTAGGATCTAGTAGAAGGGGCACGCCACCCCCTTTGGCTCTAGCGGCCCGCTGATGTCTGTCCTTGATGATATCAGCTAATTCATCATCATCAGCCTCATCATCAGATGGAGTTTGAAACACCACCTGCTTCTTGTGAGGACTTGGTCGAGTGCCTCGTCCAGCAGTGGCCTTGGTCTTCAGCAGTGTGGGACCGGTTGATGAAGGGTGAGCTAAAGAACTTGCTGAAGCTCATGAGGCAATTGATATGCCAGTGGTCAATTGACATGTGGTGAGATGCACAGGTGCTGAGGACTTTACCGGAGGAGCTGAGGGTTTTGAAGCCCGAGGAATTTGTGCAGCTTGAGGAACTGGGGCAGCTTGAGGAATTTGCCTTGGTGGCACTGAGGAATTGGCCATGAGGGCATTGAAGAAGAACTTGGTCGTGAGGGCATTGAAGAAGAACTTGGCCATGAGGGCATTGCTGAGGAAGTTGGTTTCTTGGCTGGCTTCTTTGGCATAGCCTTCTTGCTTGAAGAAGCCTCAGCAGCGGCAACGGCAGCAGCAGAATCCTCATTAAATTTCTTCATTGCTTCTTTGGCCTGCTTGGCCAACTTAGCTTGTCGCCTGGCCCATTCATCAGCATAATCCTCACCATGTTTAAGGCTTGTTGGATCATCTCTTTGGCCAGGTGCCATAGGAGGTCTTGAGCATGGAGGGTGAAGAGTGAATTTCTTCATGTATTTGGGAGTGAAATATCTGTACTCCCTCCATTCTCTTGCCCATCTTCTTTCAATCCTTTGTATGCACACTTTGCGCTCATTCTTCGTCTCCTTGCCATGAGTTGCCTCATCAGGCGTGCAATACCCTGCATAGATGTCCCCGGGGATCTCAAAGGCAGTATTGACTTCAAGCTTCTTTCCTCCTTTCTGAGGCCTTTTACCATCTGCCATTTTCTTCAGCTGAGGAATTTGCACAATTGAGTTCTATGAACAAGTATGCAGCTTTTCTTCGAGGAACACTGCAAATGAGTTAAGTTGATGAGAACCTAGTGATTCAGCAGCAGACATGTGTACCTGTGAACAGAGTATAGGTGCGAAGAATTTGGAGAGGCCATATGCGTTCTCAGAAGTTTTTGCAAAATTGGGCAAGTTTGAGGAAATTGACCCGATGTGTCTTGAAGGATTTCACTAAGCGTTCTTTGACTTAGATTTCAGAGTTGTGTGGATCGTGAGATTCACACAATTGAGGAATCATGAAGAAAAACATCACTTAGAGAAACAGATCAAGAACTGAAGATTTGTGCTAGGTGCTTACAGTGTTGAGGTTGAAGATAAACACCTTTTGAAGGTTTGATGAGAATCATCATCAGAATAAATGTAGTAAAAGTAACTTTTAATTACCCTTGACAAAGAACACAATGAACTGGAAGATTAGATTTGGAAGTTTGTCGGCTCGGATCTTCCATGCCCTAACTTGGCGGAGGAAGACGTCTAGGGCGGCGGTGGAGGGAGGATTTTCGCGGCCAGCGCGAGTACGACGGCGACGAGGTCGAGGTAGTAAAGCTCTTCCTCACCGGCGACGATGGAGGTAGCGGCGGATCTAGGGCTTGAGAAGCTCAAGCGAGGGAGTGAGGTCGAGTAGAGTAAAAACGAAATGAGGAAAGGAAGGGGGGGTATTTATAGCTGAGGTGAAAAACCGTTCGCCAAAGGAAATTGGACGAACGTGCACCTGACCCTTCTCATTCACGCGACATGTGTCACCCACGTACTGAGAGGTGGAGATTGTGTGAGATCGTGGGGGAATAGATAAGTATACCGTGGAATGCGTAACGGGTTGAGCGGCAAAAGCCAAAAATTCAGATAAGAATATTTTAATGTGTCGTTCGCAATTTCTTAAGCTGACAAGGACACAGTGAAGAATTTGAATGAGTTTCAAATAGAACGCACATGACGAATTTGTGAACAGGCTGGGTTGAGTTTAGCATAGAGGGGGATAAGGGTCCGATCACATTCACTTAGCAATAAATACCAACTTGAAGAATTATCAATAAGTGAATGCTATTGATTACATAAACTCATATATATATATATATATATAGTCAATGAAGAACAACGACAGAAAGAGTGAAGACAATGCAAAGTTGAAGAATTTGAAAAACTGGGGTATTTCAACAATGAAGAAACACTCAAATTGAAGATTTTCAACTTTGGTTGGTGGCGTAACCCACCATATAAGAAAGCTGATTTCAGACACCGCATACAACTCTCGTAGGGTTCTGAGAGTCAATTTCTTCATTAATTTCTTCACACTTAGAGGGTTAGTCTTCATTGATTGAAGAAAAATGTTACTTCGTGTGTTGCACATCTAAGTCATCAAGTCAGCATAAGTGTTAGGATGTGTGTCTTTCTCAAAGAACATTCGAAGATTCTAGGATATTTAGCTCACACCGTAACTTGCTAAATCTCTTCTCATCCAAGGGATTTGTGAAGATATCAGCCAGCTGGTCTTCAGTACTTGCATGGTCGATGGAGATGTCACCCTTCAACACATGGTCACGAAGAAAATGATGACGAATCTGGATGTGCTTTGTCTTCGAGTGCTGAACTGGGTTGTCTGCAATCTTGATGGCACTCTCATTGTCGCAGTAGAGTGGCACATTCTTCACATTGATGCCATAGTCCTTGAGGGTTTGCTTCATCCATAGTAATTGAGCACAGCAAGATCCAGCAGCAATGTACTCAGCTTCTGCAGTGGAGAGTGATACGCAGTTCTGTTTCTTCGAGGACCAACATACCAAGGATCGCCCGAGGAAATGACATGTGCCTGATGTTGACTTGCGGTCCACCCAATCACCAGCATAGTAAGAGTCTGAATATCCAATGAGATCAAAGGAAGAGCCCTTGGGATACCATAATCCAAGTGTTGGTGTGTGAGCTAGATATCTAAGAATATGCTTCACAGCCTTATGGTGTGATTCCTTTGGTGTAGCTTGAAATCGGGCACACATGCAAACACTAAGCATAATATCCGACCTAGATGCACATAGGTACAATAAAGAGCCAATCATGGAGCGGTATACCTTTTGATCGAAGTCTTTACCATTTTCATCAGTGCATAGATGGCCATTTGTGGGCATAGGGATTTTGATGCCTTTGCAATCTTACATGCTGAATTTCCTCAACACATGCTTCAGGTATTTCTCCTGAGATATGAATATGCATTGTATTGTTGACGAATCTGAATACCTAAGAAGAATTTCAATTCTCCCATCATAGACATTTGATATTCCTCACTCATCATATAGGCAAATTCATCACTATAACGTTGGTTAATACAACCAAAGATAATATCATCAACATATATTTGGCACACAAATAATTCATCATCATATGCTTTGGTCAAAAGAGTTGGGTCAAGTGAACCGGGTTTGAAGCCTTTCTTCATGAGGAATTCCTTCAGTGTGTCATACCACGCCCGAGGTGCTTGCTTGAGGCCATAGAGGGCCTTGTTGAGTCTGTAGACGTGATCTGGAAATTTTGGATCCTCAAAACCTGGTGGTTGAGCAACATATACTTCTTCCTCAAGCTTACCATTGAGGAATTCACTTTTCACATCCATTTGATGTAAGATGATATTATGATGGTTAGCGTAAGCAAGCTATATGCGAATAGCCTCAAGTCTAGCAACAGGCGTAAAAGTTTCATCAAAATCAATCCCTTCAACCTGTGTGTAGCCTTGAGCTACAAGACGAGCCTTATTCCTCACCACGAGGCCATTTTCGTCTTGTTTGTTGCGGTAGATCCATTTGGTACGGATGATGTTGTGCTTGCGTGGGTCTGGTCACTTGACAAGCTCCCACACATTGTTGAGCTCGAATTGATGCAATTCATCTTGCATGGCTTGAATCCACTCAGATTCCATGAATGCTTCATCAACTTTAGTGGGCTCGGTGATAGAGACAAATGCAAAATGCCCACAAAAGTTAGATAAATGTGAAGCTTTTGAGCGCGTGAGAGGACCTGGTGTGTTGATGTCATCGATGATCTTCTGAATCTGCACTTGGTTTGCAACGCGAGGATGTGCGGGTTGACGACTTTGCTTAGGCCCAGCAGTTTCTTCAGGACCGGTTTCTTCAGCAGCACCAGCATGATTTTCTTCACGATCAGGAATGACTTCTTCAGCAGATTCTTCGGTAGGGATGAAATCCTCAGTAGCTTTGAACTTGATGGATTCCTCAGGTGACATTTCATCTAGCACAGGAGGTAGGTGCTCTCTTTGCGAGCCATTAGTTTCGTCAAACCGCACATCTATAGTTTCAACAACTTTGTGATGATTGATGTTGAAGACTCTGTAGGTGTGCAAGTCCTTTCCGTAACCATGCATAAAACCCTCATGTGCTTTCAGTGCAAATTTAGAGTGATGGTGAGGGTCTCTAATCCATCATTTAGCACCGGAGACTTTGAAATAACTTACATTGGGTTTCTTGTCAGTGAAGAGTTCATATGAGGTCTTTTTGAAGAATTTGTGAAGATATACCCTATTGATGATGTGGCACGCAGTATCAATTGCTTCAGGACAGAAGCGCTGAGGTGTCTTGTATTCATCAAGCATGGTGCGATCCATCTCAACAAGGGTCATGTTCTTGCGCTCCACGACGCCATTCTGCTGAGGAGTATAAGGAGCAGATAATTCATGAGTAATACCAAGCATATCGAGATATTCATCGAGGCCAGTGTTCTTGAACTCGATTCCATTATCACTTCTGATATGCTTGATCTTCACACCAAAGTTAGTGGAAGCCCTTGAGGAAAATCGTCTGAAGACTTCCTGCACTTCATTTTTGTAAGTGATGATATGCACCCATGTGTAACAAGAATAGTCATCAACTATGACAAAGCCATATAATGATGCAGAACTAGAGAATGTGGCATAATGAGTAGAGCCAAAGAGATCCATATGAAGTAATTCAAAGGGACGAGAAGTGGTCATGATAGTCTTCGAGGGATGTTTGGCTCTGGTGATCTTTCCAGCCTCACAAGCCCCACAAAGATGATCTTCGAGGAATTGGACATCCTCGATGCCAATGACCCACTTCTTCTTCGCGAGTGTATGCAAGTTCCTCATCCCAGCATGACCAAGTTGTCGATGCCATAACCAGCATTCTGAAGCTTTTGCAAGTAGACAAGTGGTAGGCTGTGGTCTTGCAGAGAAATCAACAATATACAAGTCTCCTTTCCTAAAGCCTTCGAAGACTTTGGAGTTGTCAGATTCCATTAGAACAACGCAACGATATTTGCTGAAGACAACAACCATATCAAGATCACAAAGCATTGAGACAGACATAAGATTGAATCCTAAGGACTCAACAAGCATGACCTTGTCCATGTGTTTATCCTTTGAGATTGCAACCTTACCTAGACCCAATACCTTGCTTTTGCCTTTGTCAGCGTAGGTGATATGCTTCAGATGAGATGGTGACAAATCAGTGTCCATCAAGAAGCTCCTGTCACCAGTCATATGATTTATATATCCACTATTGAGGACCCACTTAGTAGCTTTGGGTTGTTCATCCTGGAGATGAATTAGTGCAACTTACGAACCCATATACCTCATTAGTGAAGAATATGATATCAATTTCATCAACAGTAACAGATATAGCAATATGAGGACGTGAGAAATGAATGATTCATTTCTTCATGATTAGCTTGAGTCCTTTCAATCACATTCAGGTCTCCAGCAAATTCTTCAGACGAGTAAGTTCGTCTGGGGACCTGACCCTGCATAAGAGATTAGTTCTTTTTCTTCACCACCCACATCTGGAGGGGTGGCAAAGAGTTCATCATGCTGTGAGCTCCATAAGAAAATGATGGCATTCAAGCCAGTGCACTTCGTTTCACAGAGTGGTTAGGATAAGCATATGCATAAGCAGAGAAATTCTTCGAGGACTTATGAACATAATGATTTGAATAATAATGCACATAATCATAGCCTTTAGACTTTCCTTGCGAAATAGAAGTGTTAGCATGGTGATGTTCATATGAGGATTTTGATCCATGTGAGGAATTTGATCCATATGAAGAATTTGGTCCATATGAGGACTTGGATCCATAAGAAGAATTTGGTCCATGTGAAGAATTTGATTCGGGGTTCCTATTCTTCATTAGTGGTGTCATGATGACATTTACCTAAAGATTTTCATGGCATCTTTTAGGAACCCAGATTTTCTGCACAGGGGGACCGTTCCTGCAGTTAGTTCCAACATATCGAGCAAATACTTCACCGTTTTGATTCTTAAACAATTTATAGTTGGAGTCAAATGACTCATCAGAGGAATATGAAGAATCAGAGGTAAAGCCAGATAAAGTGCATGGATCTACATGAGGTCCTTTCGTAGCAACCCATGAGGTTTTGGGGTACTGCTCAGGTTTCCAGTAGGTCCCATCAGCATTGAGTTTCCTCTCAAAGGCAATACCCTCTTTCCTAGGGTTCCTGTTCAAGATCTGCTTTTTGAGCACATCACATAGAGTCTGATGCCCTTTGAGGCTTTTATAAATGCCTGTCACATACAATTCCTTCAGCCCTGCATTATCGTCAGTGATACATGTGGTATCCTTAGATGAGGAATTTGTAACCATAGAGACAGTTGAAGAATTTGCAGAAATAGAAGCATTTGTACATTCAGGTGATGAATTAGCAAATTCACGCTCAATGCATTTCAGACATGGTGGAATAAATTCTTCCTGAGCAG
This sequence comes from Triticum aestivum, assembly GCF_018294505.1. Classification (NCBI taxonomy): domain Eukaryota; kingdom Viridiplantae; phylum Streptophyta; class Magnoliopsida; order Poales; family Poaceae; genus Triticum; species Triticum aestivum. Next base: position 423,853,474 of record NC_057804.1, read on the forward strand.
AACTGATCTGTTGAGCAAGCAATGAATCGTTTTCCTTCTGAAGATCTTCATAACTTGTTGTTAACTTCTCATGATCTTGCTTTCTCTGAAGAAATTCATAACAAAGCTTCTCGTGATTAGTTAAGAGAGAGTTATGATGATTATGAAGGTTGTCAAACTTTGACTGAAGTTTTTGAAGACTATCAGTCAAAGCCTTAGTTCGATCCAATTCCTCACCCAACATATCATCGCTTTCATCTAGCATGTTTTGAACTTTTTCAAGAGCTCTTTGTCGTTTAGTGGCAAGGGAAGCAAGTTTGACATAGCTGGGGCCAAATTCATCACTAGATTCGGAAAGGTAGCATTCTTTTACCTTGGCACCCTTTGCCATAAGACATGGTGAAGAGGATGATGATTCAGGTGCGAAAGTCATCTCCTTGAGTGATTCCTTGAAATCCTCAAACCAAGGATCATGACGAGTACGATGGCCTTCGTAGACCTCAGAAAGTCGGTCCCAGATGAGCTTCGCATGGTTGAGATGCATGAAGTTCCTGAAGTGATTTTGGGACAAATAGGAGCAGATGACATCCTTTGCTATCAGGTTGAGTAGAGTGTACTTGCGAATGTCATCAGCCTCCGCCATCTTGCATAGGTCGGTAAGACCAATCTCAGTGACGGTCCATAGTTTGTTGTTCATCGCCATGAGTCGCTTCTTCATCATGGCCTTCCACTTGGGATACTCATGACCGTCAAAGATGGGGCAGGACACACTCGTCATTCCTGCAGTCGACATAACTAAAACTCCAGGCGGTTAAACCAAAATCACACAGAACAAGGGAGTACCTTGCTCTTACCAATTGAAAGTGCGTTATGATGGCTAGAGGGGGGTGAATAGGCGATTTTTATGAATTCTTCACTGAGGAATTTCAGGGTGAGCAAATTCCTAAGCGAAGAACTACTTGCAGCAGAATAAGTACTCAGGTATAAGCATAATAAAGCAACAACATAGTCATCATGATGAAATGAAATACAAACACAGAGTACAGAAAGCATAAAAACGGGATAAGCATGATGAAGACAAACAGACTGAAGAAATAGGATTGAGGAATTAGAGAAAGTCTTCAGTCAAAGTCTTCAAACAATAAAGATCAGGTACATCAACACATAACTGAGGAAATGAAAGGGTTGAGGAAATAGAACCAGTTGGCTTGGTGAAGACAATGATTTGGTAGACTAGTTCCAACTGCTGTGAAAGTTGTACGTGTGGTTGGAGCAGCTGAGTATATAAACTCGAGGACACACAGTCCCGGACACACAGTCCTCACCGTATTCTCCTTGAGCTAAGATCACACAGACCTCGCCCAACAGTAGTGGTAAGTCTTCACAGGTGACTTCCAAACCTTCACAGACTTGGTCACTCGGCAATCCACAATACCTCTTGGATTCTCAAACCATGACGCCTAACCGTATGGAGGATACACAGTCCTCAAAGTTAACAAGCGTCGGTTCCGCACAGGAACAATCTCTTCAGTGATGCTCAATCACTTTGGGGTTTGTAGGTTTGGGTTTGGGATTTGGGTTTTCCTCACTTGATGATTTTCGCTCAAAGTCCTCAAAGGATGGGATGCTCTCAAATGACAAGTGTCAGTTTCTCTCGGAGCAGCCAACCAGCTAGTGGTTGTAGGGGGCGGCTATTTATACCCTAGGGAGCAGCCCGACATGATAAGAGATAAATGCCCTTGTCTGATATGACCGTTAGGTGGTAGGATATTTTGGGACAGCTTGCGCGCGGCACAACAACGGTCAGATTTGAGGTTCGAATTCCTCAGGGCTATCATGTTCCTCACTGTGTAGGCAATCTGCACTGGCGAATTCCTAACTCCTCAGTCAGAACAAATTCCTCAGAGACCAGACGATCTTCGTCTCTGTCACTGAAGAAATTGACTGAACTGATATGAGATTTCCCATGGCTTCACTCGAAGGATTTGGTAGGTGTAGGATTTTGAGATGAGCATCACTTGGAATTCTGTTTCCTTCGTATTACCTCGACCCCCTTTAATAGTACGATGTTTCCTATGACTCAAGAAAGAGAAAATGAAACTATGAAAACAAAAGTCTTCACGCTTCAGATTCTTCGCATGAATATTGAAGTCTTCATGGTCACACCGATTTCTTCACTTTCAAAGTCTTTAGGAGAACCAAAGTCTTCAGCCGAAGACATTCATTTTTAGGGGTCGACTTTCACTCTAAATATCAAACTCCTCATTGACTTATAGAGTCTGTGTACACTCACAAACATATTAGTCCCTTAACCTATAAGTCTTCAATACACCAAAATCACTACGGGCCACTAGATGCACTTACACCGCGTCCTGTGTGACTTGCAATCTCTCCTTCTTAAGCTCAATCTCTCCAAATGTCTTGGCCTTCTCGAGCTCCCATTTGATCGCCGCCTCTTGCTTCTCCAACTCGATCTTCTCCCTCTCAATTTCTAGCTTCTTCTCCGCCCTCTTGCAGTCCCAATCCATCCTCTCCTTTTATGCATCCAACATGAGCTTGTACCTCTCCTATTTCTTGTTCTCCCCACCGAAATGCCCATCCATGTGGAGGATATTTTTGTAGCCGCAGCGTCACGGGAGGCCCTTGCCTTCTCCCACTTGTTTCCCATGACTTGCCGGTTATCGTTTGGCACGGTGGCTCTTCCATTCTCGACAACAATATTGCCCTCTTCGCCGTCCAACCCAATTGACTGGTGGGAGCTTGAGCCATCATTCCTCTTCTTGCTGGCCTTGAGATTGGCCACAAGTTGTGTCCACTTTGGCACTCCATTCAATATCATTCAACAATGGCTAAAAGCAAACAACTTCTTCTTCATTTCGTGATACAAAGTGGCCTCCACCGCCTTCTAGCAAACAACATAGGTATGAGCACAAGAATGCAAACACAAGAAGCATATGCAAATGATGACAAGATGAAGCAATTGAGCTTACATGAGTTGCCACACCCATCCCACTTTGAGGGCGTTTGATCACTTGTGAGTAGTAGCCGATGTACTTATTCACTTCCCCTTGATTGACCCCCAACGATGTTGGAGAAATGCCACATTGCGGTTGGTCATGATAGGATACGGCTCCACATATTCCTTTTGTTCGTGATACTCCTTCCAAAATTTCTCCCAATACTTGTTCCCCTTTTGCTAGGTGTCGCATATTGGTTCCATTGTTGTGGCCAACAAAGTTTTGACCAACAAGATGTCCTCAAAAGTTGAGAGTGCTGGACCTCTTGCCTTTGTCGTCTTTCCCTTCTTCTTCTTGTTCAGATTTGGGATCGGATGTTGTCCCAACTTCAAATGCAGTGCAAGTTGGCTGCCCCAATTCGTACTCCATTTGGGTCAGACCTTGATACGTCTCCAATGTATCTATAATTTATGAAGTATTCATGCCATTTTTACAATAATTTTATATGGTTTTGGTGCACTTTTATATGATTTTCATGGACTAACATATTAACCTAGTACCCACTGCCAGTTGTTGTTTTCTGCATGTTTTTGGTTTTCTAGAAAATCCATACCAAACAAATTCCAAACGCGATGAAACTTTTTGATTATTTTTTCTGGAAGAAAAGAGACTCGGAAGCTTCGAGGGAGTACTAGAAGACCCACAGGGGCCCCACAAGGAAACAGGGTGCACCGTGGGGGAGTAGGCCCATCCGGATGCCTTGTGCCCCCTGTGACACCTTTTCGCGTGATTCCAACGCTAAAAATTCTTATATATTCAAAAAACCACAAAAGTTAACCTAGATGTGTTTTTCCACCGCCGCAAGCCTCTATTCCGAAGCGACATCATATGGATCTCTGTTCCGGCACCCTGGCAGAGGGGGGAAGTCATCACCGGAGGCCATCTTCATCATCCCTGCTACTTACATGATGAGGCAGGAGTAGTTCACCCTCAGAGCTAAGGGTATGTATCAGTAGCTATGTGTTTGATCTCTTACTCTCTCTCTCCCTCTCTCTCTCTCTCGTGATCTTGATAGGACACGATCTTGATGTACCATGAGCTTTGCTAATATAGATGAATCATATGGTGTTCTTCCCTCTCTATCTTTGTTGTGGTGAACTGAGTCTTACTCTTTTAGGTTTCATTATTATCGGATTGAATAGTTTGGATTTGAGAATACTTTTTGTATGTCTTACATGTGGATACCCATGGTCACAATGGGGTATTCTATTGAGTCACTTAATGTATGTTTTGGTAATCAACTTGCGGATTCTCGTGGTGACATTGGGGTAATCTAGGCAGAGAGGTTGATACACGTTTTCTTCCTACTTTCTCCGATAGAAACTTTGGGGTAATTTCTGAAGTTTTTTGTGTTGGATTGAATATTATGAATCTGAAATTATTTGATGCATATCAAATAATTGACTCACGGATACTGTTGGTGAGATTGGAATATCTAGGTCACATTAGAGTTGATTGATGCGTATCATATGGTGTTATTGTAGGACAGAATCTAGGGTTGTCTGTGACACTTATAGGGATAGCTCAATAGATTGATCGGAAAAATAACTTTAAGGTGGTTCGTTACCTACAACAATTTTATCTTATGTTCTCCGCTATTGATAGAACTTTGGAGTGATTCTTTGTCGCACACTGAGGGATTGTTATATTATTCAATTATGTTAGCACCGTTGAGAGATTGCACTAGTGAAAGTATGAACTCTAGGCCTTGTTCGTAAGCATTGAGACACTGTTTTTACTCACTTTTGTTACTTGCTACCTTGTACTTTCTAATTGTTCAGATTTTAAAAACCTACTTCTACCATCCATATAACACTTGTATCACCATCTCTTCGCCGAACTAGTGCACCTATACAACTAATAACCGTATTGGGTATGTTGGAGAGACAAGAGATTTCTTGTATTTGATTGCAGGGTTGTTTCAGAGAGACCATATTCATCCTATGCCTCCCACGGATTGAAACCTTAGGTTATCCACTTGAGGGAAATTTCCTGCTACCCTACAAAAATCTATGCCCGGAGGCCCAACAGAGTCTACAAGAATAAAAGATGCATAGTAGATATTAGACCTTGATTATCATTGATCATGTCCGATAGGAACACCTCCAAAATGATCATGGTTGGCAAGCATTCATCATGTCCGAAATGAACTAGCAGTCTATGCAAAACATTGAACATGTCATATGCAAAGTTGATCGGATAGGAGCAACAAAAACATACAGACTCTTGTTGTGTCATTCCATTGAACATGTTTTGGGCAGCCCGGGCGCCGCCAGTGCCCATGCTCATCCGTGCCCAAACTAGCTGCAGCGAGTGACATATGTCCACCGCCGTCATCTATGTGGGTGGAAAGCTCTCCGAAATTCCCCAATAGGCTCTCAGATCCTCCTCTGTCCCAATGTGGTCCGACGACGCAATTCGCGTCGGCAGACGGATGGATGGGTGTGGGGTGTCGTGCACGACCGGGGGGGGCAGCTGCTTGTCTAGGTCCGCATCTCCATGCAATGCAGCCGCCGCTTTCCTCTCTCACTGCCGATGTTGTCGCATCCTCCGGTTTGCATGACAAAGCCAAGGACGGGACACCGACGGATGAGGTGAACGCAGTCTCCATCACGACGACCGGGGATGGGCTGGACGACATCTAGGGTGGCAGATCGGGACCGGTGGTGAGCAAGCGTGGCGGACGACAAGGGATCGATTGCGGGAAATGTAGGAGGGGCGAGAGGAGGAACGATGTGATGGATTTGGTGCAAACTGTGGTGGGTAGGGCTGTCGGCACCGATGTGGAGGATGTGCTCGGGCGCCCCCATATCTGTCTCATATTTGGGCTGGAAATGAGGAGTGCCGATAAGCCCGACCATTTGAGGCCCGTTTAAGGAGCCCGTCTGGGTCACATTTTTGTGACCAGTTAGTGACCGGACCATCCGCCCGAGCTTTTGAGGCGGGTTTGGGCACCCGACTCTAGATGCTCTTATATATAGCGGGTTCTCCCCATACCACTATGTGATGTGATGGCCTCTTGATTGAACCGGCAAGTGATGCTTTTGATGAAATAGTTTGGTGCGAGCGAGAGACCTTTTTAACAAGGAGAATCGCTTCAGCTTTTCGTGTGCAAAGCCCCTCACTATAAATGTGAGAGAAAGATAATATCACATGCGCTTGCCTGGCCTTGCTCGGGCCGGGGTGAAGGGCGTGGGCGTTCTACATGCGACCTACGCGTGAATGGTCAGCCAAATTCAGTCCATGGTCCTACAGGAGCGCTGCTTCTTTTTGCTAGTTTATTTTTTAATGTCTTGGTATATAAGTTGATTGTTTCTTGTCCGGTAAATTTATGACTTAGAAACCAAGTCGGTTTGAGATCGTGATCGCGACACAAAACCGCCTCTGGTTCACCTATATATACACAACTTACCGGACACGGCCAAAAACACACATCGAGCTAGGGGTTTTGCCTTCTCTCTCTACTTGCGTGACCCCTGTAGTACACTCCATACCGAAAGCCATTAGTGGTCAGCACCATCATTGTTATTCGTGATGTGTGGCGCAGCAGAGAGAGTGCGGCCAATGTTTGGACCCATGTGAAGATGTGGCCTGCATATGTAGTCTGAAAAATTGTAGTGCATGACATGTATTTTAGTCCCACCTCTCTAGGCAAGGAGGTGGGAGACCGGTTTATAAGGTTGAGTTCATATAGTGTTGCAAATACTAGAAACACACATTGCATTGAACCCCATAACTAGCGTGTGCGGTCACATTAAATATGTGCGACATAGACTTGGGATTCTAGACACTTTGTATCGCGCTGCCTCCCTTGTATTTTTTATGCCTTTTCTCTCAATTCTTTTACCACAATTTGCAAGTGATGCACATGAGGAATGTCGATTTTCATGTTGTCCCACATGATTGATGCGGATGGCTATTGAAATGCGTACCATTCTTGGGTTGCCTCCTTAGATTGAGGGACACAAAAGATTATTGAAATATGCACATCCGGCTGGATCTGGTCCGGTGAGTCAGGTGCGGCGCCGGGCAAAATCTACGATCTACAAAAAAAATCAAAGAAACTTTTCAAGTTGCTGCTCGTACGAGTTTAGGGTTCAACATGTTGTATTGTGACACTTGTGTTCCTTCTCTTGGTTCTCTTACCATACAATGTAATTTCTAGAACATTTTGGCACCTTCCAGTACACTTTAGGATATTATTGGGACACTCCTTGACCTTTCGGAACCCTTCTCTTTCATTCTCTATGAAAACATAGCAGGCGAGACGAGAGTTATACTCGCTGCAAGCAAGGTATAAATATTGCGTTGCAATCAATACCGCAAGCGTTGCTCACACTGGATAGCATCGCTAGTTACATGAACCAACCCATCTGCTTCCGAGAAACACCGAAAGAGATCGATCGCAATGTGTGTTCCAAAATATATGATGTCCTGCTAGTTTAAAATGAACTACAAAAGTGTCTTACATTTAAGAATAGAGGATGTACGTACAAGCCTCCGAGTGAGCTAGTGAGCGCATTTTGTCCCCAAAAAAATCCACTTCTCAAAATTTTTGTCGATTTTATTTTAATAAAAAATGTGAATTACAAGACATAAATGAATTCAAAAAATGTTCAAGAATACCAAGAAAGTTCATGAATCGAAAACATGTTCGTGATTTCAAAGCAATATTACGGAGTACAAAAAAGTTCTTGAAATCAAAAAATGTTTGTGATTACAAATAAATGTCCGCAAATTTATAAAAAAAATCATCAATACATAAAGATTTCACAGACTCAAGAAAAAGTTTGGGCATTAAAAAATTTCCGTCAAATTCAAAAGAAAAATGTGAATTTGGAAACAATTATCAAATATAAAAAACAATTTTGAAGCAAATAAACAAACAAGTTATGTGGGAAAACAATTTTTTTTAAATTCAACAATTTTTCAAAACTACAATCAAATTTCTATATCCCAAACAATTTATGAAAATCAAAGATTTTTAAAAACAATCCAAACATATTTTGAAATTGTGGACAAATTTAGAATTTTACACATTTTTTGAATACCCAAACAATTTTTGAAATCCATAACATTTTTTCATAACGATTTTTAAATCTTGAGTAATTTTGAATTATTTGGAAAAATAAACAAAAAATGAATTTTTTTAAAGAAAAAATAAAATCAGAAATCAATAAAGAGTTGAAAAAAACGGTCAGGAATCTTCTAGGAAGTTGCCAAACCCAATAAAACAGGATTGGAACCTACTAATATGTTTCCAAAGCCATTCCAAGGAATCCCTTCTGTTTGCCTCTAATAGGCCAGCCCAACTCGGGCGCTCGACGGAAGATCATTTGCGCTCAATGAGGCCTAACTCTATTGTGAAGTGCTTAGAGTTGGGCCCTTATAACTTGGGGCCCTATACGGCATAAGTCACACATCCCTAGGCCCGGGCCTACCTTCTGCATGCATATCCCACAAAAATATGGTGGCAAGAAATCTACTTCCCAACTACCATGGCTCGTCTTGTCCCCGGCACCACCTCCGTCATCGCTACCTTTCGCTGCGACAATTACCTCCCCGTCGACGTAATCATCACTTTTTCTACTCAGCCAGCGCCCCCGCTGCCTCCCCCGGCCATTGGAAGTCAATGCATGTTGTCCTTCCCTATTGTACTCGATGTCAGGTGTTTAGTTATTCTATACTACTTATAGAAGCAACCATTTTTCTTGTACGACCTTTCGTTTAGGTATATCTGCTTTTCCCTAGACTGTATTGTAACACTTTTGTTCCTTCTCTTGGTTCTCTTACCAAATAATTCAATTTAAATTCCAAATGATAAATGCTACACATCTGGAATTTCGATTTTTAGTCGGAATGCCTTTGTAGCCGTCTGATTACCAACATAAATCTTAGTGCGTGATACGTCTTCAACGTATCTATTATTTTGTATTGTTTAAGCTATATACATTTATTAGCAACTTTATATCATTTTTTTGGACTAACCTATCGACATAGTGCCGAGTGCCAGTTGCTGTTTTTTGCTTGTTTTTTAATTTGCAGAATATCAATACCAAACAAAGTCCAAATGCCACGAAACTTTTGAGAGGTTTTTTCTGCCCAGATGACACCTAGGGAGCCAAAGAAGCACACGAGAGGAGGCCCATGGGGCCCACTAGGCCCCAGGGCGCGCCAGGGGCCCCAGGCGTGCCCTGGTGCTTAGTGCAGCCCACATGCACCCTTTTGACCTACCTCTGCATCTATAAATACTCTAAAATCCCAAAAAAACCTAGGTGAGTCGACAAAGCACTTTCCCAGCCGCCGCAAGTTTCAGAACCTTGAGATCTAATCTAGAGGCATTTTACGGCACTCTGCCAGAGGGGGCAATGATCACGGAGGGGTTCTTCATCATCCTTGCTACCCCTCCAATGATGAGTGAGTAGTTTACCACAGGTAGTTAGTAGCTAGATGACTTGTTCTCTCTTTTTGATCTTCAATACAATGTTCTCCTCGATGTTCTTAGATATCTATTTGATGTAACTCCTTTTTGCGGTGTGTTTGTTGGGATCCGATGAATTATGAGTTTATGATTAGTTCTATCCATGAATATTATTTGAGTCTTTGATGAACTCTTTTATGCATGATTATTATAGCCTCATATTTGTTCTCCGATTTGTTGGTTTGGTTTGGCCAACTAGATTGATTTATCTTGCCATGGGAAGAGGTGCTTTGTGATGGGTTCGATCTTGCGGTGCTTAGTCTCAGTGACAGAAAGAGACATGACACGCACGTATCGTTGCTATTAAGGGTAATAAGATGAGATTTACTCATACGCGGTTTTGTTTTGTCTACATCATGTCATCGTTCTTCTTGCATTACTTCATTTTTCTTTGAATTTAATACACTAGATGCATGCTGGATAGCGGTCGATGTGTGGAGTAATAGAAGTAGATGTAGGCAGGAGTCGGTCGACTAATCTTGGACATGGTGCCTATATACATGATCATTGCCTTGGATATTGTCATGATTATTCGCTTTTCTACCAATTGCCAAACAGTAATTTATTTACCCACCATATGCTATTTTCTTAAGAGAAGCCTCTAGTGAAAGCTATGGCCCCCGAGTCTATTTCCTATCATATTAAATCTAAAAATATTTTGCTGCAATTTTTCTTTATTTATTTTATTTTGTATTTTAGTTAGATCTATTTATCAAATTTCATACAATTCAATCTATCTCAATACCGTTGAGGGATTGACAACCCTTTTATGCGTTGGGTTGCAAGTATTTGTTGTTTGTGTGCACGTGTTGTTTACATAGTGTTGCTTGGTTCTCCTACCGCATTGATAATTTTGGTTTCATAAATGAGGGAAATACTTACCTCTGCTGTGCTACATCATCCTCTCCTCTTCGGGGAAATACCAATGCGGATTACAGCAACCAGTGCGCGTAATCATCGACAGCAGAAACGTTTGTGTTGATGTGACAGCGTGAACGCGTCGCCACAAGCACCGTAGACCCATTCAGCCCCATCCCCACTTCTCTATCTCCACCACCGCCCCAACCACTTCTCACTCTGCTTCCTCACCCTCCATTCACTGTCAGATCTAGAGAAGAGAGATGGATAGCAGCAACGGCGGCGAAGAGGGGCTGCAACACGGGAGCACCCGCGGTGGGGAGGAGCTACAGGTGTTAGGATCCGATGCACATAGAGGAATGATGGCAGCGGCGACAATGAAGACAAGCCGTCATGGAGGAGTGCGTGTGCGCGGCAGGGGAGGAGCTATTGGAGGAGCTACTCATTGAGCTTGAGCTGGACCGTCAGCCAGGTGGGGGCGGGGTGTTGGCGGGTCGACGTGTCGCCCCCTTCTACTAGGTCTTGGAGGGACCTTATGTGTCATGCTCGCCTCCAGCGCCGGAGACACCCGTAGTCTCCTGGCCACCTTCGCTTGGCACTGGCCGGCCTGGGCGACGACCCTGTCGGTATCGAGTCCCTCGTCGTCCTATGATCTCGTCTTCGACGATGATTCTGCTTCTCCCATGAAGGTCAGTTGGAATCAACCATCCCCTCCTCGCCTTGCTTTGTATGCAAAGATGAACATGGGTTGTCTTTGTATGCCAAAAATTCTTGTTGTGTATGGCAAAACCGATAACTAGAATGGAGATCACATGTCAATTGTTTTATATGGGGTATGGCAAGAATTTTAGCTACATAATTATGCAACATTTTTGTTTAGGACATGGCAAGTTATGTTCTATGGTGTATGCCGAGAAATTACTATTTGTTATACATTATTTTGTCAATATGCTTAGCAGCAATTTTTATGAAATTATTTAGTGTTTTGTTCAATGGCATAAGTAAGAGTAAATACTAACCTCGCATTTTCATATCGACATATGGCAAGCCTTACTTTTTGCATGTCTCAAAATTTTCCTTGTATCAACATTTTCCATGGAAATTTCATATTGTGATTGGAACTAAACATTGTTTGTTTCTCATGGTTAATGATGAGAATATTTTGATGTAATAGCTATGTTATTTTTTCATGTAGTAAATAGGAGAATATTCAATGTATAACACACTGGCAACTTTTACACGCATTCCAATGGCTAACTTCAATTTTGTTGCCATTGCATTTTCAATTTTTGTTTGTCTTCGCTTCTAACAGAAATCCCTTTTGTTCACGCGGAAACTAATACAAACGTTGCCATGGAAAATTTCCAAAAAACAATTACTCCTACCTCTTTTGCCATGGCAAAAATGCTAGAACATTTTCCATGTCACAAATACAATTTTTGCCATGTCACCCAATAAATTTTGCCATGTTAAAATTGTTACAACCTTTTCTGCCATGGCAAAAATCTTGAAACTTTTGCCATGTCACAAACACGGAGTTTCTCAAATTTTCCCATGATTGTTTAGGAAACTGTAATTACCATGACTTATATCTCTCTTTGTCGTGAACTTGCCATGGTGGCTTAAGAACCATTGACACGACAACTTAAACCAATTTGCCATGGCATTTTTCAAATTTTGTTTGTCTTTGGTACCAATACAATTTTTTCCGTAGCAAATTTTGTCAATTGTTTTTCCATGGAAAAATATTTAAAATTATTGCCACGCCACCCAAACATTTTTTTGCCTTGTCACCTGATACAAAATTTCCAAGTCATGCAATACATTTTTGCCATGTTAGAATTGTTACATCCTTTTTTCCATGAAAACAATCTTGAAACTTTTGCCATGTCACAAACATATAGCTTCTCAAATTACCCAATAGCCATGTTAGACTTGTTACAATCTTTTTGCCATGAAAAAAAACTTTGAATCTTTTGCCACGTCACAAAAATAGAGTTTCTCAAAAAAAATGCCATGTTTTGTTTTTGGAAACTAGATTTACCATGGTTCTCTCTCTCTCCCCCTTTGTCGTGAAGTTTCCATGGTGGCTTAACAATCATTGCCACGGCAACTTAAACCATGTTCTCATGACATTTTTTAGTTCATTCACATTAAAATTAATGAAACTTTTTTCTATCATGTTATGTGCAATGTTTTTCTACATTTTTCACCATGTTAATGTGCAATGATGTTCTACAATTGCCATAAAATGTACTACTTAGATGTGATGCGGTATGGCATTTCCTTTTGTTCACAACATGGCCAAAAAATACTTTTTATTTGGACCATGGCAATTTAGTTTAATGGATCATGGAAAATGTAGTCTATGGAGCATGGCAGTTTTTAATTATATTGACCACAGCAAATTTTCTTATTTTTTTGCGATGTGGAAAATTTTATTTTTGAACGGGTCCATGGCAACCTCAGTGTATGTATCATGGCAATTGTATTATAGGGAGCATCACAAATTTTCTTCCTTTTTTACAACTTGGCAAATTTTTGTTTTTGAATGGACCATGGCAAACTTAGTGTATGTATCATGACAAATTTAGTTTATGGAGCATGGCAATTTCTAATTATATGGACCATGGAAACTTTTCTTCCTTTTGAGAAACATGGCAATTTTTTATTTTTGAACGGACCATGGCAAACACAAAGTTGCCATGGCCCATAGTAACATTAGTTTTACTCCTCATATGTCTCGCGTTTAGTACCATCACAATTTTTATTGTACCATGGAAAATTAAGTTGTTCGAGCATGGCACATGTAGTTTATGGATCATGGCAATTTTTGCTCTATGCACCATGCCCAATTTTTCTTTCTTTTTTGCAACATGGCAACTTTTCTTTTGCATAGGGACAATGGCAAATATAGTCTATGCATCATGGAAAGTTTAGTGTATGGATCATGGCATTTTTTAGTCTACATTTTCAGTCTATGGATCATGCCATGAAATTATAGCGTATGCATTTTTTAGTCTACGGATCATATATAGTACATTTCCAACAAAGTTACCATGGCCCATGGCAACTAGAGCCGATGCATCATGGTTTTTATTTGTATGGTCATGGCATATTTTTTTAGTCTGTGGATCTTGATATATAGAACCTTTTAGTCCATGTCATTTTCTGAACATATTTTTTACCATGGCAATTTTGAATTTCGTGCCATGACATCTTTGCCATGCTTTTTTACATTTTAAGGAATCAAATATGTTTTATAAACCTTGCCATTGTAAATAACAATATCATAAAAAATCATAAATAGTTTGGTCAAACTCGAAAGGCATTTGTTTTGGATTTTTCATGGTTTTTCTGCTTCTTAAGATGATGGCATTTGTTGTTCATTGTAGAGCAAAAACTGGGCTTTTATTTGCACGGTAAAGACAAAATCTGGGCTTTTTCATTTGTTTTGTTATTATTGGGATTTTTTATCCTTTTTTTGCTTTTGTAGGGTAAAGGCCCGGCGATGGGTGGCGTTCGCGCTGTGGGTTCTCCCTGATGAAGGAAATCATTCGAGGGGGTCGATCCCTCGTACCGATCTTTCATTCACCATGCGAGGTGTCCAGGCCGCACGCCCGGCAGTTATTGGGGTCCATTTAAATCTTGACATAGACATTTTAAGGTTTTCCATTAATGACTTAATTTATACATGGGCTGAGACATTAATTGCACTTGTGTAATCATTAATCATATTAAAGATAATGCTCTTAATAGCTTCACAAAAAAATACAACGTTCTTCTCATTTTATTTTAATAACTAACCAATATATAGTAATGCAATTTATTGCTAGCTACAGAAACATGGAAAATATGGCTTATAAACCAATTAATTACAAAGTGCAAATCCAACCATTGCAGATGCAGAAAAAGAAAATATAATCAGGCATAATCGCTCATACTCTAGGAGTCTAGGTCCACACTAAAGGATTATTTAAAGCCATTGATTTAACAGGATCCTTCCAACAAGGAAAATAATCAAACTTACGGGTATCTCCAAGGGGCTCCACCATTCCGCCCGTACTTGTTTGCACCGGAATGTTCGCATGCGAATTGTAATCCAATGGGTTGCCCTTTAAGTCCGGACTATCCGGAATCCCCTACTTCGCCCCAAATTGCGGGGAGGATTAATTACCGTAATAGCACCTCTATTGCTTTTGAAGAGCTCTTCCGCTCAAGCTATGCACTTTAACGCCAAACTAAGAATGACACTAATATCCCACTAATTCTCACTGTAGTGTTAAATTTAAAGTCATTTAGCACCACTGAAGGTAGAAGGAAACACAGGCTAGTTGCAGAAAGTCATCCATTCAGTTTCAAAAGGAAAAAGTCATCCATCTGCATTATTCTGCCGTCTTATTGAAATATATGATGCATTGATGCAAAACTTGATTACTTAATTAAGTTATCTCGTTCATGCTTGGTTTTCTATTCTGAACATGTTTATGTCAAGTATATGTGATATATCATGTATGATGCAGTGTTGTATGCTTTTTTAGTTTATTTTTTCATGCGTTAAGGAAAACTCTAAATGAAGTTTAGCTTCGATATACCTTTTCGAAGCTCCTGATCGAGTCGCCACTAAATGACGTAGCCCGCTATTTAAAACTATGGTTGTAATATTTTTATTTAAATTACTTCAATGTCCGGAGAAAAAAGACTTAGAGGGCGGACAAGTAGACGACTTTTAGGGGCTATCGTCAGCGGGCGGGTGCGTGCGCTCTGCAGGGTGTCCATGAACATGTTTTATCGACAAAGGGATATATTAATGTCGTGAAGATACCAGTTACATCCGATCTGTGCATCAACAAAATGTCCAACTAGACATTGAGGATGTACACAACCAAAAAAAACACCATAGTGATCAGGCACTCGCAATAGCAACACACTAACCACCACCAAAGACAACACCCGGAACGCAAAAGAGGTCCTCCAAAGACGATGCTTCCAAGAAGGGAACATCGCACAAGCACTGTCGCCACCCAATCAATGATCACATGTTTTCACCCTTGAGAAAGTTCGAGTTCTGAAAACAATGCTTTCAACAAGATCATTGCCAGGTACAACCACTAGACGTTGAGCTTTCACCCACATAATCGAGAGACTCGGTACTCGAGGAGCACCACCAAGACTGAAGTCGTCTAGTATTGCTGCCCCCACTTTCTCTAGGCCGCTGCTGACAGTCACTAAACATAAAGCTCATTCTTTGTCGCATCCAGGGCACCTTTCCGCCATTTCTTCTGATCCTCCAATCACAACCGCCATGACATTCTCCGGCTCTCTCAATTACATGGAAATCTACAGACATGTCCCATGGTACCGACAAAAGGCGGAGCTTCGCGCTACGCTAAAGCCGCACTAGTAGATGCATGGATGCGCATGCCGAATCCCATTTGATTTAGAGAACCAGGAGCGTCTTGCGCCAATCTATAGAACTCTGGCGGAGAATTACAGAACTCATCATCGCCAGATAAAAGAGGATCGAAAACTGATAGATCATCAATTTGGCGTGAGAAGACCAATATGGTAGCCACCTTTATTTACCTAGATCAGTAGCCCCCATCCAGCCAATCCACGGGACCATGCGGCCCCGATCTCCCCAATTGGCAACCAGAGCCCCATGGCCGAGCCGGAGCGGTAGGAAGAAGGTGACTGAGGGAGTCCTGGATACAGGTCCTCAGTTGTCCGGCCTAAGAGTATGGGCCGGGGTGCATGGGCCGTACAGGATCAAGCTGAAGATCATCTACCGTGTCCGGATGGGACTTCTCAATATGTGGACGGCAAGAATAGAGTCCGGAGGTTTCCTTCCCTGATAAACCAACCTTGTACAAATCCTAGACCCCCTCCGGTGTGTATATAAACTGGAGGGGTTAGTCTGAGAAGGGTAACTTTTTCATCATCATCGGAATCTTCATAGGTTGGACATCTAGGGTTAGCCATTACAATCTCGAGGTAGATCAACTCTTGTAATCTTCATACTCATCGAATATAATCAAGCAGGAGTAGGGTTTTACCTCCATTAAGAGGGCCTGAACCTGGGTAAACATTGTGTCCCCTGACTCCCTGTTACCATCGATCTCGAGACGCACAACTTGGGCCCCCCTACCCGAGATCTGCCGGTTTTGACACCGACATTGGTGCTTTCATTGAGAGCTCCGTTGTGCTGTCTACAAAAAGCAATCCATGGCTTGCCTAGTCATCAACGACAATATCGTTTATGAAGGGTGCCTGGCTTCAGGGAAGACCCTCCGGTTCGGCGGTTTTACCATAAGGGCCCACGCAGCCATCAAGCCCGCAACTGCTCTCATGGTTGCCGGACACCGTCCTCACATTGGCCCCAAGTACTCTAAAAAATTGGATCCGACAGATGTTTTGTCCTTAAACGAACTGCTAGACCGCACTACCGCCCTGGGGGTCTCAACGGACTATGATCGGATCGGGCTCAAGCCCGACCAGAGGGAAATTAATCACCCACCGATCACCCACTTCGTGGCAATCATCGAGGAACCAGCCACTGACACTTCCCTCCCCATATTGAGGACCAAGTATGTTTGGGTCCCCGAATCCCCTGAGCCGGATACTTCCCCTTCGGAAGGCACTTTACTCGCACCGAACTCTTGTTCGGGTGTAGGATCGCAAGAGCCTTTGCGCTTAACCGGACCCGAACCGGTTACTTCGGAAGCCATACCGGCTCCGAACACAGATGTGGGACAAAATACAAAATTTAATCCACCCACCCACCACAATCTATACTCTCCAAGCAACTCAGGTCCTCCAAATATATACGACCTGATGTATGTGCGGCAGCAGCCCCAGGAAACAGTCCACCACTTTTGGGCCAGATTCCTGCTTGTTAAAAACAAGATCAAGGACTGTTCGAATAACAATGTAGTTTCGGTCTTCCATCGTAATTGTACAAACTAAGGGATATTGAATGCCCTCGACCGTCGCCGCATACAGAGCTTCACGGAATTATCGCATGTAGTACAAAAGTACTGTGTGATGGAAAGCATATGGAGGGCCCAGAAAACTCAACTGGAGCCCGCCACCTTGACGCAGTGTGCGGCCCAGGCTAAAAGAATATACCTCGGCAGGTCACCCCACCATCGGGCTATGGGCAGGAAGAACAAGCCCTTCACGGGACATAGGTCCGTTCTTGACGAACTATTGGACAAACCCTGCCCGATCCATACTAGTCCACACACAGTCCCAAACCATAGCCTCCGGGCATGTTGGGTACTCCGACAAGTAGCAAAAAGTGGAGAGGCCATCCTCACCACAACTCCAGAAGGATACTCACCGAAGAGGGACAATTTTAATGTCCTAATAGTCTACGATACATTCTCTTCTAACAACCAGCGCAAACGGGCGCTCCGCGACCTCGCCAAAGTCCATCAAGTAACTGCACTGAGCCCATGGAATGACACGGCGATAACCTTTACGGCCGAAGACGAACCAAAGGCTCGGTCCATCTGAGCACCTGCCGCCTTGGTACTAAACCCCATCGTTGATGGTTTCTGGCTTACTAAAGTACTCATGGACGGCGGTAGTGGACTTAACCTCATCTATGAGGACACGCTCAATAAGATGCATATGGATAGGTCACGCATCGAGCAAAGAAACACCACCTTTCGAGGTATTATCCCCAGTCGAGAGGCGCGCTGCTCTGAAAAAATCAAACTGGATTTGGTGTTCGGTACAGCAGAGAACTATAGACCCGAAGAGTTGCTCTTCCATGTGGTCCCCTTTAACAGTGGGTATCACACTATCCTCGGCCGGGACGCTTTCTCACACTTTCAAACTATACCCCATTATGGGTACATGATACGTATCTATAATTTTTGATGGTTCCATGCTATTATATTATCTGTTTTGGATGTTTAATGGGCTTTAATATGCTATTTTATATTATTTTTGGGACTAACCTATTAACCGAGGGCCCAGTGCCAATTTCTGTTTTTGCCTATTTTAGAGTTCCGCAAAAAAGAAATACCAAACGGAGTCCAAACGGAATGAAACCTTCGCAATGATATTTCTTGGACCGAAAACAAACCAGAAGACTTGGAGTTGAAGTCAGAGACACAACAAGGCGTCCACGAGGCAGGAGGGCGCGCCCAGGGGGTGTAGGCATGCCCCCACCCTCATGGGCCCCTCGTAGCTCCACCGACATAGTTCTTTCACCTATATATATACTCTTATACCCTAAAAACATCACGGAGGCCACGAAACCACTTTTCTACCGCCGCAACCTTCTATACCCGTGAGTGAAAGTGCAACTATCCCTGGGTGGTTTTGGTAATGATTATAAACATATAGCTCATTGAACTAATGTTATTTCAAGATTAATATTTCAGGAAAGTTCAATGATTGGCATGGCATGGATTAGGAATGTGGACCCCTCAAAATGCTAAGGACAAAGGATTGGCTCAAGCTCTAAAAGCTCAAGACTTTACATTTTAATTTTAGTGATCCAAGATCACATTGAGTCAATAGGAAAGCCAATACTATTAAAAGGGGATGAGGTGTTGCTTAATGGCTTGCTTGCTCAAAATGCTTAGTGATATGCTCCAAAAACCCTCAAGCACTTTCTCATATCCACATATGTCCCAAACTAAAAGTCAAACTCGGCCCCACCGATTTGATCTATCCGGCGCCACCGAGTTCATTTGACATAGGCACTGCCAGAAACCCTGGTCACTTCGGTCTCACCGATAGGGATCTCGGTCTCACCAAGATGGGATTGCAAACTCTCTGTTTCCCTTGTAATGTTTCGGTCCAACCGAGATGAGCGATCGTTCCCACCGAGTTCGCAATGCAAACTCCCTGTTTCCCTTTCGTAACGTTTCCGTCCCACCGAGATGAGCGAATCGGTCCTACCGAGTTTGCCTGACCAAGTCTCTCGTTAGCTTATTACCAAAGTCGGTCCCATCGAGTTTGTGTAATCGGTCTCACCGAGATTATGTTATGCCCTAACCCTAATGAAATTGCTCCCACCAAGTTGACATGTCGGTCCCACCGAAATGCCTAACGGTCACATTATGGACTAAATCGGTCCGACCGAGTTTTATGATTCGGTCCCACCGAGTTTGGTAAATTGTGTGTAATGGTTAGATTTTGTGTGGAGGCTATATATACCCCTCCACCCTCTCCTCATTCGTGAGGGAAGCCATCAGAACATGCCTACACTTCCAGCACTCATTTTCTGACAAAGAAGCACCTACTCATGTGTTGAGACCATGATATTCCAATCCTACCATATGAATCTTGATCTCTAGCCTTCCCCAAGTTGCTTTCCACTCAATCATCTTTCAACCAAATCAAATCCTATGAGAGAGAGTTGAGTGTTGGGAGACTATCATTTGAAGCACAAGAGCAAGGAGTTCATCATCAACACACCATCTATTACCTTTTGGAGAGTGGTGTGTCCTATATTGGTTAGGTGTCACTTGGGAGCCTCCGTCAAGATTGTGGAGTTGAACCAAGGAGTTTGTATGGGCAAGGAGATTGCCTACTCATGAAGATCTACCCTAGTGAGGCAAGTCTTCATGGGCGATGGCCATGGTGGGATAGACAAGGTTTCTTCTTCATGGACCCTTCATGGGTGGAGCCCTCCATGGACTCGCGCAGCCGTTACCCTTCGTGGGTTGAAGTCTCCATCAACGTGGATGTACGAGAGCACCACCTATCGGAGCCACGCCAAAAATCTCCGTGTCAACATTGCGTTTGCTCCTTCCAAACTCCTCCCCTTTACCTTCATATGCAATAATTTACATTCCACTGCTATACTCTTAGAATTGCATATGTAGGTTGGTTGCTTGACTTGTGCTAAGTTGCTAAAATCTACCAAGAACTAAAATTGGGAAAAGGCTAGATTTTTATTTGGTCAAGTAGTCTAATCACCCCCCCTCTAGACATACTTTCGATCCTACAAGTGGTATCAGAGCTACGGTCTCCATTTGCCTTGATTTCCATAGCTTTTGGTGATCATAGCCTTGGTTTCACAACCTAGGAGAGTATGGCGTCTAGTGAGGGAAATTACCACCGTAGAGGTCCTTACTTTTATGGTACTAATTTTGCTAGTTGGAAGCATAAGATGAAAATGCATATTCTTGGACATAACCCCATCGTTTGGGCTATTGTGTGTATTGGCTTGCAAGGTGAATTCTTCGATGGGAAAGAACCGAACCGTGAAGCTACCGCGGAAGAGTTGAAGGTGCTGCAATACAACGCTCAAGCTTGTGATATTCTCTTCAACAGATTGTGCCCCGAAGAATTCAACAAAATCAGCCGCCTTGAGAATGCAAAGGAAATTTGGGATACTTTGATTGATATGCATGAAGGTACCGACTCCGTCGAGGAATCCAAATTGGATGTGGTTCAAAGTCAACTTGACAAGTTCAAAATGAAGGATGGTGAATGTGTGGCTGAAATGTACTCTAGGCTTGCTCTCATCACAAATGAGATTGCCGACTTAGGAAGTGAACAGATGACTGATAGATTCATCATCAAGAAGATCCTAAGAGCCTTGGATGGAAAATATGATACCGTGTGCACATTGATCCAAATGATGCCAAATTACAAAGATCTCAAGCCAACGGAAGTCATTGGAAGAATTGTTGCTTATGAGATGTCACTCAAGGATAAAGAGGAACCGCACAACAAGTCAAGTGGTGCTTACAAAGCCTCGTGTGATGCTCCTACATAATCAAGTGAGAAACAAACCTTCAATCAAGAATTTAGCCTAATGGTGAAGAACTTCAACAAGTTCTACAAGAGTAGAAGCAAGGAAAGAAGTTCCAAGTCAAGGTCATACAATGACAAAAGATCTTCAAGTCGTGAATGTAATTGCTACAATTGTGGAAGACCCGGACACTACTCCAATGAGTGTACGGCTCCCTACAAAAGGAGAGAAGATTCACCTAAAAGAAGAAGTAGAAGAGAAGAATCACCGCCAAGAGAAAGAAGGAGTATAGATAATCGTTATGAACGAAGAACCTCCCGGAGAAGCAAGGATTTGGAAAGGAAGGACAAATCATCAAAGAGCTACACAAAACAAAGACATCAAGCTCACGTTGGTGAATGGGTATCCGGCTCCGACTCCAACCATCACTCTAAAAGAAGTTATCACTCCTACTCCGAATATACTCAAGATGAAGGTGTTGCCGGTCTAGCACTTGTGTCAACCAACTCCTACGACATATTTGACTCACCAAATTAAGGAATTGGAAGATGCTTCATGGCTAAAGTCCCAAAGTTATCACACCCCGAGTATGTTGATTTCAATAGTGATGAAGATGATTTGCTAGGTGATGATGATTTACTTGTTGATAACTCTAGTTATGAAAACTATGATGAATTTGCCATTATTCATGCTAATCAAGATAAAACGAATGACAGTGATAAGAAGGAGATTGATCGTCTAACTAAAGAGCTAAATAATCTTAAGTTAGCTCATGAAACTAACTTGGAAGATCATCGAGAACTTTTAAAGACTCATGAGAAGTTACACTTTGAAAAGCTCAACCTAGAGAAAGAGCATGAGTTTTTAAAGGCAATGAATGATGATCTTCGCAAGAAAATTTCTTCTTACATTGCCAAACATTTACTCTTGTATACTTACATGCCATAAGTTAAATCTAGCAGCAAAAGTAAGAAAGTTTGTTCCTCTAGTAGTAACAATAATCATACTAAATCCAATGTTGTTGCTTCTAGTAGTTCTCTTGATTCCACTAATGATTCTCTTAGCCAAGTTACACTTGAGCAAGAAAATAGCTTATTGAAGGGAATTATAGAGAAAGGTGTTTACAAGAGCCTTGCCGGGAATAAGCAATTTGAGGAAATTGTATGCAGGCAAGGAAGGCACCGGAAGAATCAAGGTGTTGGTTTTGAACGAAAGTTCAATGCCAATGGAGTTGAGTGGGAAGAAGATCAATACCCCAAGACAAAGTTTGTTCCTCAACAAGAGAAGTATGATCCTACTTCTTTCCAAGGGACACAAGCTCAAGATGATCTTCCACCACAAGACCACAAGCAAAAAGGCAAGGATAAGCTTCAAGAGGAGATTGATGCATTTGAAGAAGCTCCCAAGGCCTTGGTCAAGTGGGTTCCCAAGACTACATCAAGTTCTACTTCATCAAGTACGACTACAACCCCAAGGATTCCCATCAAGATGATGTGGATCCCAAATAAGAAGAACTAGAGAGTTCTTGAGGGTGACTCTGCCAACACACTTCACTCATATCATTTTGGCAAGAACAAGTGCAAACAACTTCCACATCTTGCACTAGTTCAAGTAGTCATAAACCCTCTTGTTGGTAAGACAAGGGACAAGGTAACCTAATGCTTTCATGGACATCATCTTGTGTGTACATCATTCTATGTCTATGGATATCCTTGTTTGTTCCTTGTGGGACTAACCCGTGTAGGTATTGAAAGTGCAACTCACTCCAATGGATTGCTCCGAATGATCTACATCAACATTGAGCGTCCACATCTTCAACACCTACATGAAGTCATCATCGACAAAACCCAAGGTTAGTTCATCCCTCTTAGGGGGGATATCACATATAGGGGGAGCTTTACTCTAAGACTTGAGATAAAGCAACTCTAATGGTGTGAACACAACAATGCTTTATGTAAAAGTGGTAACCCCACTTGTGCTTAAACAATGAGTATGACCTATGATCAAATGTTCTCATTTGACTCCTAAGTCAATATACTCATATATAGATGACCTAGTCATCGCAAATTGCTTGATAGATGCTAGAGTGTTTGTGCATGCTTTGCCACATATTTCATTTGCCATTTTATTGTGTGAGCATGTTGGTTGCATATTTTACTCATTCGAGGACATCCACTTGTTGGTTTGATTGTTTGGCTCTTTCTCTTTTGCCAAGTGGATGGACAAGAATGCCTAAGAACCTCCTCTAGCTATCTATGCTTTTCTCGTCTCAAACTCTATTCATGCTACATCATAGAGTTTGCTCAAGTCAGATTCAAACCACTCTGTGTGAGGAGCACTCGGAGTCCCAGTTTTGTCATAGACTTAAACTTCCAAAACCTCTTTGTGCATTCCGGTTTGACCGAGTCATCCATTTTGGTCACACCGAGCTCACTAAGTTGATCTAGGTTTTCATCTCGGTGCAACCGATTTGAACATTTCGGTCACACCGAGTTGCAGTAACCGCTTGCGATTCTGCATCTCGGTACCATCGAGTTGTTCCACTCGGTCACACCGACAGGGTCGGGATATATATACCCACGGGTGAGATTTTGGAAATTTCTTCAAAACCCCTCAGCCCGCACGTGTCCTGCTCTGCCTCTTCGG
The DNA here is from genome assembly GCF_018294505.1 of Triticum aestivum. Classification (NCBI taxonomy): domain Eukaryota; kingdom Viridiplantae; phylum Streptophyta; class Magnoliopsida; order Poales; family Poaceae; genus Triticum; species Triticum aestivum. Next base: position 423,877,178 of record NC_057804.1, read on the forward strand.
GTCTTCGGATTGCCTCCTTGCCGCCAGCGACCTCCGGCCGCTGGTTTTTGTCGCCGTCAATGGAAATCTGCTCCGCCTTTGCCGACGTAGCGAACACCCGCCAAACTAGGGTATGTGTTCGACCCCTTGTGCTTTCTTTTTACCTCCGATTCTTAGGACGAGGTCAATACCATGATCAATGCCACATATGAAATCAATCTATCTAGAGAAAACTTCCTTAGGTTAAGTTTGATTCAAAAATTTAGGGTTAGCTCTCCGCTGAACTCATCTCGGATCGACCGAATCGTAGAAATCGGTCTCACCGATTTGGCTTAGGCCATTGAACATGCGCTTTTCGGTCTGACCAAAAACTGCAAATCAGTGTGACTGAGTTCAATTCTCTGTGACACCCTAGCAATCTTGGTGCCACCAAACTGTGACTCGGTCTGACCGAGTTCACTAGTTTAGGTTCCAAATGTTGCTTCGATATCACCAAGTTTATCAATTCGGTAGCTCCGAAATCATTTCAGTAGAGAACTAAAACTAAGTTTTTGACTCATTTGTTTTGAAAAATCTCTGCACTTTGTTATGCTCATCTACTCTACCTCATATATACCTATTCACAGGGTTTGCTGTCAATTTGCCTGCCAAGATGTCTGACTAGAGTGATAGCCAGAATAAGTCTGAAGAGCAAGTGCAAATGAGTGAGGGCACTAGTACCTCAAGCAGCTATGATGAGGGCAGCAGAAGCACTCCAAGTAACTTGCCCAAGGCAGCCACTAGGACAAGAAAGAAGAGAACCTCAGACTCCGAGGATGAGGATTATGTTGCTGTTGAGGATGAGGCCACCTCAAAGAAGAAAGTGATGAAGAAAGAGTATGGCACTACTGCTACCACAAAGCCTGGTATGAACAAGAAGGCACCAGCAAGGAGAGTGACAACATCCAAGCCAAGGAAAGTTGCAACAGGAGAAACCATGAAATTCACATTAGAATCAGATGATGGTGAAGCAGTTGGAGATGGCAAGAAGAAGAAGAGGGCAAGAAGCACAACTGCAAAAGTTCTTGAAAAGTTAACTATGGTAAGAGATTCAGAAGAGGAAGAAGATGTTGCACCAGCACCCAAGTCTCAAAAGCTTATGGGAGATGCAATCAAGTCAGGGGCTGCTTCTAAGCCCAAACCTGCTCCCAAAGATGCTGCTCAAACCACCAAGTTTGCACCCAAGAGAAGCACCAGAAACATCCCAGCTGAAGAGAAGAACAAGGCCCCAGTGCCTGAAGTTGAAGAAGAAGATGCTGAAGCCCAAGTGATGAGAAAGCTCAAACCAAAGATTCCAGACCACAGTGACACTCATCCAGTGGCAGAGGACATGAACATCAGGAAGGATGCAGGTCTGAGACTTTGGAGGAAGAATGATCCTTATGCTGTGAGAAGGAGAACTGCTGTGGACTATAAATTCCACACCAAAGAACAACAAGACTTCTATAAGACCATTCTGCTTGACAATAAACCAATTGTCTATGATATGAGATGGGTTAACTGGGAATACATCAAAGAGAATGAAGATCACTTTATAGGTGTATATGACAGTTTCAAAGCTTGTGGAGTTGACAAGTATGTTGGACAGAAGCTCACCAAATGGAATGATGAGCTAATCATGCAATTCTACTCCACTGCTCATTTCTATCTAGATGGAAGGATAGTGTGGATGTCTGAAGGTACAAGGTACCAGTCAACTGTTGATGAATGGGCAAAGTTGATCAATGCACCAGAAGACCATGAGGATGATTTGGATGTGTATGCCAATAAGAAGAAAGACCACAACTCCATGGCAAGTATGTACAAGGAAACTCCTGATGAAGCCCTGGAAACTCAGAAGTTAGGCTCTGTGAATACTTGTTGTCTGGTCTGCCTACTATTAACACCATCTTGAGGCATACTCTATTGCCCAAATCTGGAGATCATAGGATGATAAGAGGACATTCAATCAACTTGCTGCACATTTTTTATGTCCCTCAAAAATTTAAGGTCATGAGTCTAATTGTAGAGACAATCAAGAGGACAGCTGCTGACCAGAAAAGGTCTTGTGGGTATGCTCCACACATTCAAGTGCTCATCAACTCAAAGATGGGCACATGCACTTACTTGTTGGACAAGGAGCACTTACCTCTCAAGCCAGAATTTGAAGACAACACAGTTGTAATGGATGAGAATGATCCTTCATCAGTGAAGCACATGAGAAGAGAGCAAAGGCAAGGGCAGAAAAAACTACAAAGATGCCAAGTGCTGAAGAGGCATCTCAAGTGTTCTTGAAGAGCAAACAAGATCAACTTGGATCTTTGATCCAATCTACCTTGAGGATTGAGAAGGGCTTGGCCACCCTGACTCAGAATCAGGAGAGCTTGGAGAGGACAATTGAACAAAAATTCTATTATCTTGATCTGAAAGTCACTGAGATACAGACAGTAGT